>NC_086247.1:143398377-143998377 GCF_021018805.1 Prinia subflava | reverse complement strand
TGTATTGAAACTGTTTATTAATTTTTATGGATGTGAACAGGATTTGAATAATCTCAAAGAACTACAGCTGTTTTTTGAAGCAACTAGAGAATGTTATCATGCTAAGAAAAAAACCCCCCACGTTCAGTCTGTTTCAGACCCTGAAAAATATCTTCTGAAATAAAAGTGATGAAAAACATTTTCTCCATGAAATGTACAGCATAAAATGTTCATATTGTTGGGAGACTGGCTGGCCTGCAAAGACTCTCTGGGTTGCTACTCTATGGTCTCACAGATATTTACAGGGATCTTTCAGATACTGCTAAGTGATAGAGACATTCAGTTCCACTAAAATGGTTCGAAAGAACAAGTGTGAAGAGACTATGTCAAATAGAGTTGTTTTCTCCCCTAATTTATGACCCACTAATCTAATTCTAAATTCCACAGGATTGGGTAAATGAGGCACAGCTTTAAACCATCAAATTAAAATCTCCATTACCACAATATGAGAACCAGCTCTAAAGATCATCTTTCATGTTCTGTAGAACTAGTCACTAAATATAAATTAACACGCTGCAAAGCCTGATTTTGATAATGAAGCCTACTTCTCAATGACATGCTAAGGCAGGGAAATAGTGTATACCCATGGTTTATGCAATTTTTATGAACAGTAAATCTTAATTCCTTTCTTTCAACATATTTTTTTATTATTTATAATTTTTACTGACTGCGAATATTACATTCTCTTTCTATAGAAATATTCTCTTTTTTCTTTTCTGGGTTGAGTATGACCGTGGACTCTGTCTCCACGCTACTGCAGTTGCTAGACCAGGAACACCAAATTTCTATGGCTGGATTATGGAGACAGTAGTGTCCCAAAAGACAGATCAAATATAAGTGTTATTACTGGAATCACTGTGTGCAAAAGGAATAAAGAAATTGTGAGTCAAACATCTTGCAGCTCTTTTCTTCTACCTGCCAAACTCCACGTGCAACAAGAAAACACCTACATGTTTATCTGACCTCACTACCCAGTGGGTAACTTGGGCCTGCAGTACCCTGGGGTTTGTACTCTGCAAGCTGAACTGGTCACTTTGATAGAGCCAAAGCTGGGGGGCAAAATCTCTGTTAAGCTTTTAAGAAGGATAAAAGAAAAAGAACAAAGAACCTCCCTCTTTGGATAATGATTTTTTTAAGGGAACCGGGACTGTTAATCAAATGTTCACCTTTTCCAGAGTTCATAGAAAACTTCTTAGTTTGTCACAGTTCTGTAAAGAGACTCATGACCAGAGTATTGGAAAACTGAAATACATGTGCATGGGTATTTTTTAAAATCACACCTGCCATCTCAAGCTTGCCTCCAACCACTAAGTGATAAATTTTATTTCTCACTCATTGTATACATCTCTAACACTCAAGATGGAACTGAAAAATACCCACAATTACAGAATGTGGTTGCTCACAGTGGCTGAAGCAAACAATCCATCCCCTCATTATAGATTATTTCCATCCCCCTGCAGCATTAAGAACTGCAGCAAACCCCACACAAACAGCAAACAGCTGCCAAGCCCGGAGAAACACCTCTGTGAAGCTAAAAGGCCCAACAGGACTCCAGTCTGTGGGGACTGGCCAGGCTGCCCCCCTGAATACAAGTGTCATGACATCCTGATGGCAATAAAGGCAAGGAATCTTGTTATTCAGTGCAGTAATGATGTCAGATGCCTCAGTTTTATCAATGGTAAAATTAATTAACCAATATAAATGTCTGTGTCTTGCTGGTAGGAGTCAACACAAATTATTTATGAGATTTGCAACAACTTCCAGGGTCTGTGGGGTGTGTGTGGTGTAAGCAGCTTTCTTGCTAGAAACTCTGTTAATTGTGTGTATTAGAGAAAAAGAAAAAGGTGGTTCCGACCTGTCATGCCTCAGTGCCCTCATATCAACATACACTGTGGTGGGATCTGGTCCAGATGTTCCCTGTAAACAACAACAGCAGCTAATCAAAACCTGATGGCTGGGAGCAGAAAAGAGTTTTACCCCCCAAATAACCAAACATTCATTTCACTGCTAATTATGCTAATCAAATGACAAGTTACATTTAAGGTATTCATCAGTCAAAGCTCAGCTTTACAGAATCAGAACGAGCACTGGGAACATACCTACCATCAAGTACTTGTCACCTTGGGGTTCAGAAAAACATCAAGCAGTCAGACTACTTAACCAACACATGTCAACAGAGGTTTTATTTGCTACAAAAGGCCAAGTAATCAGCACATGGATACATACAAAAATGCTAAACACATTTTGCCATATAAAGGAAGGCGGAAATTGCTGAGGAGACACAGTTTAATGGCAGAAGCACATGGTCAGGAATGTGAAGCATGGTTTACTGAGAGTCTTCCATACATGCAACAGAGAATATACTTGAAGCTAAAGATAGTAAAGGTAGCACGCATGACATGAACCAATCTGGACTGAAGGTCTGTTAAGCAATTATTCTGATCCTTTTCAGTCTTCCACTGCATAATTTAAACCCTTGCTTTATGTCACAATATTTAGTTACTTGGAAAGAGGCAGACTAATTTTAGTTTCCTTTCATGCAGAGATGATGCAGTCTTCAGGCCCTTCCACCCACAGCTTTTCTGCAGTTTTGCAGCCTGCTATGATCTGCCCTTATCCAAAACTTCAAACTCATCACCACTGAACATCATGTGAATTCTCAATGCTCCAGGCTAGGGCTCTCTTCTCTGCTGCAGACCTCATGCTACTGCTAAGCACAAAGCTAGAAGAAAAGCACAGCTTCATTCTGGAACACTGGCACGTTGGAAATTTTCATTTCTGCAGAGGAATATCCTAAACCTGATAAACTCCAGATGCACAAACTCCTTTACCAGTTAGTTAGATGTCTACTACTTAAACCAGCAGGCAACATGAACTCCTAGTGATTTCTGTCCCATTTGTGATACATTGTAGAGAATAATTCTTCACATTAGGAATGTCTAGGGCTAAATTTTACATTTGTGCAACGCTGGCTGATCATTCCAAATTTTTTTGAGCACTGAAAGTTGCAACCCAGACCCACAAATAGCTAATTTTTGTATCTACAGGGGGAAAGTATTACCACTACCAATTGATACTTACTGAACAGGTACTGATCATCACCCACCACCAGAGGAGAACAGGAGTAAGAGAGCTGCACATGCATGTTAGCCTCTTTAGCTTGTCATACACAATACAAGGTACAATATCCTCTCTAGCTATTAACGACACGATTCTCAGTCTACTGGTAAACTCAGCAGTGTAACAGACTAGTGCTGAGTGGAGAACTTATTTGAAATATATGCAATGCTGAAAAGAAAAAAACAAAACCAAGGAAAAATTGGTTATCTTTAAAAATAAAACCAAAGCTGATTTGATTTGTAAAATAATGGAAACAGTCAAGTTTGAAAATCAAAGACAATCACTATGGAATTTATTATTTTCAGCATGAATGAAATAGTTACAATGGACATCTAATATTTGGTGAAACCTGCATCCAGATAAAGCTATACTGGACTTATTTATAATTTTATAGAAGGATCTGAAAATCCCCAAATCTCCAGACTCAATTTCTAGTCTGTCCCACTGTTGGAAGCTGATAGGTGGGTATTGAGGGAACATGAAAATCCCCTACCTGCTCGGCCAGCTTCCCCAGCCTGTGAGGCTATAGCAGCAGGAATAGCAGGGATGAGGGAGAGAAGGAAAGAAGGTAACACAAGACAAAAATAATAATAAAAAATGGGAATGAAGGGTGGGAGAAAAAAAAGAGGAGAATGCAAAAAGCAGGGAGTAAAATAAAAAGAAAAACAATGTCAAATACAGGAATTTTACAAATTAACCACTATACCATTAAAGGTTAAAAAAAGTAAAAAATGAGGTGTCAACATTTTAGTAGAGCAACAGAAGAGACAGCTGTAGACTGCTAACCTTGGACAAACAGACTTAAATGGTTTTAGGACACTACAGACAATGTTGTTAGTGGAAAACACATGTCTAGCATACTGATTTTTTTGTTATTGTTTTTGAAGTCATTAACCACTATGGCCCTCCTATTTTAAAGCACTTTATTCCATTGAGAATATTCGAGGTCTGCTGTTTTACTAGGAACACAAATTTTAAGTAAGTAATGTCATCTGGAAATCGAAAGTAAGCTCTCTTTTTGAAAAAAAAAAATTAATATACAACAGAGAAAGATACTTACACCTTCTTGCATACAGATTAACCTGATCATGAAGTGAAATAAAATCAAGGCTTGGTGCATAATCTAATTACTGCAAGATAATAAATAAGTGGAATAACTTCAGAGCCCAAGAAGTCTTCATTCCTATTTTTTATGGCAAACAGTGTAATATATATAAAGAACAGTAAAATTAAAAGCTGATAAAGACCCTTCAGCTCTCCACCATGACTGATAACTCAGCAAAGAGACAAAAAATCCTCAGTGGTGACTAGTCCTAAGGCACTACTATCACATGGAGTATCTAACACCAGATGGCTGCTGTGGGATTTGCCCTACAACTTGTGAAAACAAACAGCTCTGAAAGCCCTGGCATCCCACATTCCTCTCACCAGACTTCTGAATGCCAGCAGAGCTAAAGACTGCAGAAGCTGCCACAGCAGCACCTTAAGACAGGTTAATTTTAGATGCAAAGGAAGATGAAACATTTAACAAAAATAGGATGGATCTGCTCATTGCATTGATGCCCCAAAATGGTATTACTAATAATCCAGGCTGAACACTGCAGTGTAACTGCAAGAAAGCAGAATTACTGAAATCCAGCAGTTATATAATTCATTGTCTGTGACTATACTGCAGGTCCAGAAAGGACTTTGAGAGTACCAGAGCTTCATATGGCTTTTAACTACAGAAGGCTTGAGAAACACCAGCTGAATTATCAGGTACATCCTTCTGTGGCCAGCTGCAGCTGGAATACTCTGAAAAGTATTTCAAAGGAAGCAGAGTCTAAGCCAGGACTAGAATGACTGACTCAATTTGTCTGTGCACATTCATTTTGAGAGACAGAGATAGAGAGCATCTGTTACGCTGGTAACAGGGAAAAAACAACAGAACTTCTGGAGTATCTGCTATTTACTTAGGACATGCCTGGTAGTGGTCAAGGAAACAAAATGGGACTTAAGAATTTTCTGTCTGGGAATATCATAAGTCACATGTCTTGGACTAAATAAATCTCTGCCCATGCACAGGCTACCACTGTGAGCCATTTGCTCTGAGCAAATCTCAGCAGTAGGCCAGGCTTTTATTCCCTGGCTGCAGGTCAAAACTGCTTGAAGGACCACCCCAAGAAGTCAGCTGTAGGGCTGACCACATGCCAAGACTCAGTGCATACCTAATTTCCACTCAAGTCAAAGGCCAAGCCGCATGCTCTCCCCTACTTCCCTCTCTAGAGTTAAAAACCTGGAACTAGCCTACCAGAAATCCTAGGAATTTAAAAATCATTGGTTATTTTGGTTTTATTTAACTACCTAAGGATGTGGCCTCAGTGTTTACTCTGAGTCTGCTTCTGTTCCAGCAATGCTCAGAACAGGAATTTTTGGTGTGCACTTGGCAATGTCACCTACGCAAGCACAGCAGCTGGAGCTGTGAAAAGAACTTCATGGCATGACTCATAGCAAAGGTGGGAAAACAGAACCTGAGGGAGCTCCCCCAGAGCTGCAGGACATTGCTAAGTGTGAATCATGCCTCTGACACAGTGCATGGTCTCCTGTGGCACTCTTTGCACACCTACCTTTTATTACTTTTAATACTCAGAGAGTGTGATCTATCACTAGGTAAAAAGAAATATTAACTTTATGCCCTAAACTCAGTAATAAAGATTCCTTTGCTAGACTGTGAGAAAAGGGTTCATTTCATGTAACTTCAGCCATTAAAGAAGAAAATGTGCAGTAGGGAGGATCTCCTGATGGGGATGGATCCTATCCCCAGATGGGTGCCTGAGATGTCTCTTGAAGTATTTCTGTGATTCCACTGACTGTTGATGGATAACTCAACCTTGCAGTCTCAGTTAGAGGAGCTAGAAAAGAAGCAAGATGAATCCTACTCTCCTTAACTTGGACAGATTTGTTAGTACATTTTCAGGGTTAACTAAGGAAAATTAACAACTTCTAGAAGTTTTTCCTCAGCTGAAATTGAGTAGCAGGTTGAATAAAATGAAAATATTTATTCCAAGTGTTTAAATGAAAATCAGCTAAAATCCTAGAGAACCATCTGTGCTGTTGTAAGAAACCAGCTACTTTTCATATCTATTTTTCTCTCTCTCTCATGCTAAGATGCTAGTTAATGAGAATAAAAATATGCTAGATGCAATCTTTTCATCTCACTAATCCCTGGACCATTATCTGTAACTATACAGCCCTAAAAGATCAGATATTAATAGTATTTAAGTGCCTAAAGATGGAGGAATTTACTTATTTTCAAAAGCACATCTCTAGAAATCTATTCCAAAATGACTACATCAAAGGAAACATACTAAACTTGCTCTCAGTTTGAAAGGAAATGAATACAAATGGCAATGCATTAGTTCTGTCAGTGATCACAACACGGAAATTAAGATAATTTGGTAGACTATGACTCTTTTGTACCAAAGAGATTATCACAATGATTTCCTTTCCAGGGTAATCTTTAATAAACTGTTAAATTCTGCTATACACACACACACAGACACAGACACACACACCTTCCTCCTTTTTGGAGAGGTAAACTGTAAAAGCTTTTTGGAAAAATCAGGATACCCTTCCCTTTAAACATTTGAGTCTTGGATTTGTCCAAAAAACTGGAAATCAAGAAGGTATCAGAGATAAAATCCAAGTTGTATTAGATGTAGCCCACAGAGAAGAAACCTAGATAGGCTTTTTTTTTGCTGGTAAGGGTCAGTAGCTGAATACTGAGATGTGTTTAGAAAGGTGATTAGTAGATACATATTTTAGAAACACTGCAGAGCAGGCTGGATCACCATTATCCCTGGGGAAGATGCTGTTCCAGGAACCACGTGCTGATCTCATAGATGACATAACTTGGAAGAAAAAAAGCAAAAGCAGATGCTATTGACTCAGATATCTTGAGAAGTAGTTTTATGCAGTGTGAAGAATCCAGAAATCATTACCCATTTCTGGAACACACTGGAGACAATATTAATTGCAGGAATATTGTAGATGAAGGATTAAAATTTAATTTGCTCCTCAGCTGAGAAAACACAATAGTGCACAAGCTATTCTGGAATACCACTAGCCATAAACTTCCAGAAAGTTTGGAAAGAGCATTCAATCTAATTCAGTATCCAGTCCCTGGCAATGTCTACTGCCAGATGCTTCAAAACACGCAAGCCTCTATCTTTATATTCTCCACCAAAATGACATGTTTTGTGGTGATGCTTGCAAGTAAAACCTTTAGTAATTTTTCAAACACCTTTAAAACTTGCCAAAAAAGCCTCAGCTCAAATGCTTCAAAAACGATTCCGCTTGGGAGGAGAATGTTGCCACATATAGCCTGTCCTCAAGTGGCTTTTCTCCATTCCAGCCACACCACTCTTTTACACAGTGTTTGGCTTTTAGTTTGTCCTATGGACTGAGATGCTGCATCTCAGTAGAACTCAACAAATCCTGACATTATGCTACACAATCAGCCAGGCTGTTTAACCATCTCACTCATGGCTCTCATTCTGTGCTGTTCCTAAATCCATAGGCACTATCATTAACAATAATCCTTCAGAGACTTTGCCACTTTTACAGTTTGATTCAACAACTCTTTCAAGAATTTCTGTAAAGAACCATCTAAGAAGCAATCTTCAGCTAAGGAGTAAACACAATCAAAAGGCAGATACACATAGTCAAGCCATAATCTAGGCTAACTCCACGCTGATTAGGACTTCCAGTTTCTCTGAGTGTATCAGCTTTCCTGCATGTCTGCAGTGGCTTTAGCCAGCCAGCAGGTCAGGACCCACCCAGCTCCCTGTGGGACAGGGAAAGCATAGGAAGAGCAAAAGTGAGAAAATCCACAGGTCAAGATGAAGACAGTTTAATGAGTGAAGGAAAGAGAAGAGCCTAAGTGATGCAAAAGCAATCACTTATCACCCTCCTTGAGCAGAATGATGCCCAGCCAGCCTCTGAGCAATGACTGCTTTAGAAGACCAACCATGCCTTTGCTTTAATGCTGAGCATGACATTATGTGGTATGGGATATCCCAGGTCAGCTGGGCACAGATTTCCTGGGTGTGTCCCTTTCCAGCTTCTTTCTCCTCCAGCCTGCTTGCTGGGGGGCAGTGGGGTGATTGTGCAGGAGGCACAGAGAGAAATGAGGACAGCCCTGATGCTGTGCAGGACTGGTCAGCAAGAGCCCAGCCACTGGTGTGCTCCCAACTCCGTTCAGTCACAAATGGAAAACACAGCTCTACACAGGCTGCTATGACAAACATTAAATCCCAGGCAGAACAAGCACTTCTGTTGTTACTTCCAACAGGCCACACTTCGGTATTGCACCTGGCTTACTACTGCTTAGTATTATCCCCTGATTTTATTACTTGTCCTGAATTCACTTGTAAGTGAAGCAACCACCATGAACCATCCAGAAATCAGTGCACATCTAAAAATGGAGATTTTCATTAGTGGCAAGCAAATATCCACAGCTTAAAATTTGCCCTTGTAATCTAAAGCATCCTTCATGTCTGGTCCCTCTAAGAACCAGAAGCCAGAGAAGCTGAGCTGTCTTTCAGAAGCAGCTCCACCACAGCTTCAGGGGAGAGCTGACAGGCCCCATCCTGATCTGTTCCCAGTGAAGGTATGTCATCTCTTCCCTGCTTCCCCTCCTTTCAAAAACTGTTTTATTCCTGGAGAATATTTATGGTAGTAATTACAGAATGGCAAACCAAACAACTCTACCTCTGGGCAATAGAATGACTTTTAACCTTGTTCAGCTTTGCCTTGTCATATACTTGACAGTAATAATTAAAAACACCCTAGGCTCTAGAGATACTCTGCTTCAGTCAGAGAGAAAGCAAACAGTACTGGAGGTGTGGCACACCTCCTTGTTTTCAGTCCTTGCCCTGAAAAGGGCAAGAGGCTGAAGCAGGCACAGACATACTGCTCTGTGCTGAACCCATAACTAATTTGCAAGGTTTTTTGATTTAAAAATATTTACATTTACAGTCAGAAAAGGAATAGCAGATTCTTATTCGCAGCGTCACTGAGCAGATTTGTTCTGACTTCCACACTAAAGCAGGTACCCTTGTGACCTTCATGAGAAATCCTTCCCTTAAACCAGGGGTAACTGCCAGCTTTGAGATGCAGGATGGACCACACAGACAGGCAAGTCCTACTGAGGCCACAGTGACTTTGAAGAGGTTAGAGACATGGCACATGACCAAATGGATATGGGACTTCCCAGCCAGAGCAGCTGCCAATGCAGAAGATGATTCTTTTAGTATTTAAAAGGTTAATAAATTAGAAAACATATTACACCTGAGTAGGACACCTATGGTATTATTACAGGAACAGTAGGTGCAACTCTGAAACCAGATTTGGAAGGACAGGAAGATCAAGAGTCACAAAAACGAGACAGAGATCAGCAAGTATGTATTAAGATTATCTATTTATCAAAATAAAGATGTGTATTAGATGCATGACAGAAATGAGACTCTTATTCTAGAACAGAGAATGTATGGACCTAATGCCAG
Organism: Prinia subflava; assembly: GCF_021018805.1. Lineage (NCBI taxonomy): Eukaryota > Metazoa > Chordata > Aves > Passeriformes > Cisticolidae > Prinia > Prinia subflava. The sequence continues at coordinate 143,988,673 of NC_086247.1, read as the reverse complement.
ATGAATTTAAACTTGAAATAAGGTAAAATTAATTAAAAATGGAACACCCTAAAAAATGGCAAGTTAACTTTCATCACATGAAGTCCTCAAAGAAAAAATACTATACTCTAGATCAACCTAAAACTATTTGCTTGGTGCACTTATCATTGGTTGAAAAACTAGACGCTATTCAGAAATTCAGACAAGATAGCGACATCAGTCATTAAAATCATGACTCAGTAAAGAATCCTGGAGAATGCATGTTACATCCTACATTAACCTTGGGACTTTTCTTCTGATTAGAGATCAAAAACGAAGAGATATAGCAAAATCATTTTCCTTGTGTGCAGAAAATATCTATCTAGTTAAACAAGTAGTAGTTGGAAGTATTGTATGAACAGAAGGAATCCATTTTGTAACACACTGAAGCAAACACTTGGAAGCTGTAGTTTACATGACGTGATTACACACTGGCTCTGGAATACACACTACACGTTCTGTCACTGTCAGGTGCCTTTCTGAGTTACTGTATTCATGGGCAGAATAAATGCTATGATTGCAACATGACAGGGATGAGTTGTTGACAAAGTAACAGAAATTTACTACCTGTGTATGCAAGAATATTAAGTACCACATGCATTTTCTTAGTATGTCTATGACCAAACAGCCAAAGGAAATATAATTCCTTTTAATGAAAACCATTTCCTTAGAACAACTTTGAGCTTAAGGAGTGAAAAATCTTACCTGCAAACATATTGCCAGGTTAACTCTACAGCCAAGTGATGTGCTGACAGCCCGTGGATGGAGACCCAGGTCTTTAAATAACTTTGAAAATGACTGAGTGAGAGCTATCCGAGGTCGTTCTTCAGCCACTACTACACATGTCCGTACACGTGAAAGGTCCAGTCCCCTTGCCTAGAAAGAAGTCAAAATGTAACAAAGGCCACAAATGGGCAGATTTAATGCAAAACAGAAGTTCTTAAGTACATTATGCAGGTAATATGATTCAGGAGGAACAGCAGAACAGAGGATAAGGTATCAGTACAGTTTCCATTTTTCCTGGAGGCCGGATGGCCGGATGACACTCTAATAGCTGAAGAAGCAAATACTTGCTTGTCATCTCAACATTAGCACATAGGAAATGATGGGCATGCTAATTCTGAAGGGAGGGAATGCTATTTCCCCAAATTAATTCAGATGACAGTGAATAACAGCAAACAGGAAGCAATGTCTAGACTTGGAAAAACTGATTAGGAACTTATTAAGTGTGGATGGCAAAGGCTGGAGACATCATAAATATCAGCATCTCAAGATTCAATTTATTTCAGTAGCACATGGGAAATTCCAGATGGTTTCAGATATTTAAGTGGCTACCTGGCTTTTAATTCTGGGGGGAAAAGAAAGATATAGCCTCTTCTCCATACAGCGAGGACCATCTAGTTAAAACAACACAGTACTTTTAAGCATGTGATTATTTAACTACAGGGGTCAAAATCAAGCTAGTACTTCATATAACCAGGGTATTCATAAAACACACTATACAGTGTAATACTCCTTGAACCTCTTGGACATTTACACCTCTGTTTTCCAACACCTGCCTATCAGCACAGGCTGCAGCACACATCAGAGAGCTTAGGTAAATAAAAGCCTTTCCTTGAAGTTTAACAGCCCTGTGATCTGAAGAATGCCTGGTATTGATCCACAGCCTGTGGCAAGGAGTAACGTGGGTTCTGTGGAAGCTGCCTGTGCCCTCTGATGGTTTTTCCCTCCCAGCAGACACTCAGCAGAGTGCTCGAGGCTCCCGCACCGCACGGTGCGCGCGGCAGGGCGCGCGGGACCGCAGCGCCACTCACCTTCAGCGACTCTGTTTGCGAACCCAGTCCCTTAGTACAGAGCTCCATGACTGAATAGGAACAAAAAGTGTCTCTCACTTTGTACTGACTCACGGCAAGAAGCCACAGGGCAGGATTGGTCTCCAGTTCTGAGGGAGGAATCAGAATAGACTGGTGTCCTGAATAAACGCTGCAAGACACAAGATTCATTAACACACACTAAACACCAGTGTCCACAGACAAGCCATGGGGTACTTGAAAATACAATTTATCACAGCACTGGTTGAATCATGTAAAGCCTCCACAGCTCCAGAAGTTTAACATCATGTTTAAACCTGGTTTTCTGCTGTACTTCTAGAGTCTATGATGAATCATGAAGACTGCAGGCAGAATGTGCTTGTAATACTAATTTACTCAAAATTCCAGAGGAATTTGCTGCTAGAACTGTACCAAAAAGAGCAAAATGGCTCAGTTATTAATAGTGTGAATAAGCAGTATAATAATATTAAGAAAAAATAAGTGTTGCTGACAAATACTTTGAATTGAGTAATTAGCATTTTAAGAAACCTTGACTAAAAGAGTTCTTTGTTACTTAATATGGAAGCAACATGTCTCCTGCTAAAGCAAGCAAGAGGTTTGCAACAATTTTCAAGAGAGTAAATTTGGCCCTAATTTAACGTGCCTTGTAGATTTCAATTTCTTCTGTGAAAGTTTTATGAACTTTTGAAATTCAAATACACTACATCTCTTGTATACTGGATACCCACTGAGCATAAATATTGCAAAAATACACTTATCAGGGCCCCTGAGGGAAACAATTATGTCAGAGCTAATTTCTCTGGTACCTAAGACTCTCCCCAAGGGAAAAAGATTCCCAATTTGATGACTTTATTTCCCATGGGTTCTGTGTTGTTCACTCATCTCACACAGGCAGATTTACCATCAATTTTACAGTCCCCTCACATCTCAATTTGTGATCTGTAGATATTTCAAATCAGAATGGTGACAGCATAAAGCCTCCATACCATAGAAGTTCTGAGAAAGGACCATAAAAGCCCCCAGGATTTATGATGCATAAAAGAATTTCATTTGTGACTTGAAAACTTGAAATGCCAGCTTGGTAAAGTTGATGTTTTCAAATCCAAGTTACTGAGGTAAGACATGAAATGGAACTTTCTTTTCAGAATATGAGCATCTCTGTCACACTGGATCAGGCACCTTTGCAGTTCTTGCAGATGGGTTGCACACACACACACATTCCCTCACTGGTGAGTGAGTGCCCCCCTTCCCCCAAACCCAGATGGGAGTGCTTTCCAAAGCTGTGCCATGTTTGTGGAGGTTTGTGTGACCTGGATGTCTTTAATGGGTATGATAAAGGCAAAAAGGTGAACAAGTCCAGCCACAACAGCAGTTAATAATCCAAACTGTTTAGGTCTCCGCTGGAGTATGAGTCTGAGCATGCCATGGAATATTATGAACTACAGTTCAAGCAATTTCGTTTATCACAGAGGAGGAATTTTGCCTTTGACTGCTTGTCCCCACTGATGCCACTGTGGGTGATTGATGACCAGGGGCTCGCCATGGAGCGACGTGTTCTGCGATGGGGCCGACACGGCACGGCGCAGGAAAACCAACCATTGCCCTTTCATGGAATCAGAATAAAGTATCACTGCACCTTGAGCATGTGCTGCATAAACACGTGAAAAGAGATCTTGGCAGCATTACCCACGCCTGGAAGGTCAATGCCCTGAGCTCAAGTGAGAGATCAAACCAGCCAGGGAGTAGTACCAATTTTTAGTATAAACATTACCTCACTCTTTCATTCTTAGCAAATTCTATTAAGTTTTTCAGAGAAGTAAGACCAAAAGACCTTTAAGCTTAGGGCTCCACAAACTATCAAGGTGTTCAATCTGTCTGGTAAATACATAATTCTTACAAACAGGAAGCTGTAACCACTCAAGTAAAAACCTGGGATGGGCTCCAATCTGTACAAATATGGTATACAAACCTTTCAAACCCTTCTCCCTGACCCTGAACTTCTCTAATTGATGCAACCAGTATCAGGTGAAAAAATTATCTGCACAATAATAAACATGATGCCAGAGTGTCAAATGTGGGAGAGTTATTACTCACAACCACATTAAGATCCCTTATGTATCACTGACGTAACTGGACAGACATAACCAAAGTGAAACCACATCAAGATAACAAACTTTATCCGTGTTCTGAAAACTGTTCACACAAACTCCAGTAATTGTAATATTGGGGAAGTAAGTAACAGTAATATTGGAGAAGAAAGATGCATTACTTTTGTAGGAAATCAGGTAATTGATTCCAAGTATATTTTACAGGAAATCATTCAAAATAGCAGAATTTACAACAAAGAGAAATGTTTTCCCCCTCAGCAACACTAATATGTAAGGGTGAACTGTCTACCTCTCATGATCAACTCATGGACAAGAAAGTGGTTTTCCTCCCAACAACAGTCCTGCAGCAAAGTATGAGGATCTGCATGCAAAATAACCCATCTTCTTCAGACTGAGGGAAACAAATACTCTTATGATCAGGCTTAGACTAAAAAATTACTCCAATTAGACTGTAACAAATTAAGTTGTTGCTAGTATTTTTCTGATATTTCTAATGCTTCAAAAACTGTGGAGTTCAGGATCAAACTGTACAGCAGAAGGAAATATCCAGCAGGAAGAAAACTTTCTGTGGTGGAGAGTCTCACACGTGCTGCTCTTGACTGCAGTACACAAACATACAGCCAGCTGATACCATGCCTGCAAACTTCACACCCAACACAGGCTTTGCCTACTGAGCTGTGGTTTAATAATCCATGCATATCCTCTGATTTGAAAGAGCAGTTGGTGGAGCTACAAGAAGAACTACAAAGGCATAATTGTGGGGTGAATGTGCCAGTTCCACAGCTGAAGTGGTTTATGCAGCACCTGGTCACCATGATGTGGGCCATAACTTGGCTCAGCTCCCTGAATCAATCTCTGAAACATTACACAGAATCTGTGTATCAGTCCAAGCCACAGAATGCTACATATCCTGAAAATTCACAGACTTGCACTCCCCTGAGAAGCTGTCTGTCACCTGTGTTTAAGCTGAGGAAAAAATACCCTTGTACAGTTGGTTGAACCATTTCATACCATTCTAGTGGTTTCAAATCATTGTGAGATGCTAGAGGGTGTTTGCTCAGCATGAATGCCAAACACCACACAGAGCACCACATGCTTGAACAAACTGCAGTTGTGCAAGGCTGCATAAAGCTTGATATGGAGGAGGTGCTGGAGGTGCTGGATAAAGCTTGATATGGTTCCAAATGTATAGAAAGGTCTGTCAGTGCTTCCTCCATTTAATTCTAGGAATGGCAGAGAAGTTTGGCAGGTTCATCCAGGTATGGAATTCTAGATTTGGTAGTTAATCCTGAAACTGAGGGACTAAACAATGTGAGGCAGTTCCATCTTAACTTGAAACAATGATAGTTAAATGGTTAAGCTGTCAGCTTGGCTGTTCTAATATAGGAACCAACAAAATCAACTGTGGCAGCAGGGGAATGAATGGGATATTAGGAAAAACTTGGGAGTTTAAATATAAACTGTGGAACTTGAAGTCCCCTTTCTGAGATTGAGATGATATATGATAAAATGGACTAGGTGCAGGATTTTACTTATGTAAATTCTGGGAAGGAACTGTATGAAGATTGTTTCTTCCATTGCTGCAGAAATCTGTGTCACAAAAGCATCCACCTCCTGATGCAAGTCTTAACAACACGAACAGACACTGTGCAGAGCATCCCTGCATCACCTTGTCACAATGACTTTTGAGATGCAGATGCAGAGTGAAATGCAGGGGGGGTTGAGGTACGAGATCACCTTTTAGAATTGCTGTCTTCCTTTAGGGGACTGCAGAGCAATCCAGGGAAAAAAGAGAAGCCTTGGATTTTGGTAGTAAGTGAAGAGCCCTGTCTGCCTGCACTAAGCAAGGGCTGCCCAAGGACAGGAATACTCCAGGTAAAAGCACCAGGATGTATTTTGGTACGACAGCATCATCTGATCACGACACTGGCTCCGCTGCCAGCAGGCTGCTCTGGCAGCATATGGAGATTCCTGGAAGGACTTCTTGGCACTTAACTGTTCCACTGAATTGGAGATTTAGCTCATATTCTGCTGAGGCAGATTAGCAGTAAAAGCCGAGGTTTTATTATAGTTCCGAAAATTTCAGCAGGTCAATAAATGCTGACAATGGCAAGTGCAATTTGCAGTTGCATTCTGCACTTACTGACCCATCACTGCCCTTGCTCCTGTGTCCTTGTCAGGTGACATGAGCTGCTTCCTCACTTAACTGGAGGAGGCAGGTGGGTGCTGCTGAATCCTGTCAGTGTATGCATTTGGTTTGTGCATTTCTTCAGATGATATTTGGCATTTGGTGATGAGGGACAGGTATGGGAACTCAGTGTTTGGTAGAACTAAAGCCTTCCTTCACTTGGACCAGACCTTGTAGGGAGGACAGACACAGGATACAGAGGACAGTGTTTGGGTATATCTCTCTCTTAGGCTTCAAAGGACTTGGGCCAAAATAAAATCTTCAGTTCTGGAGATCCACCATGTACAAAAAATAGGGACTTTTTGAGAAAAAAATAGAGGATCTCACATCATCTGCAGAGTCCAAAGATGATGGCAGGCACACGGTGCTCTAAGAGCATTAACTGCACATGGTAAGCAGACAACCCATCAGTACCAGAGACAGCAAAAGGCCATTGCTGAGCCCTAGCATCATTCTGGCTCCTTATCACCATCTCTCCTGCCCCACTTACAGCCCATGTATGGGCACATCTCTAGAGGTGATGAGGTAAGTCTGCCAGTTCATCTCAGAACTCACGTTATCAAGGTGACTCAGGGCTTTCAGCTGCCCTTGAACTTTCCAGGCGTGAGGCAGGTTTAACAGTACTGATGTAATGTGCAAGGAAAGTAAATTGCCTCTTTGAAAAATTGCCACTGGCTACAGATTCTCCAGGAAACTGGCACACAGCAGTGTGTGAGCAGAAAACACACCTTCACATTCCTCCTGTGCCAGTTATGCATTTTGCAAAATACTTGACAGATGTTTATGCTCATATCCTTCACTTCCCGTGTCAGAGCTACCTGCTTCTGATGTGGCATTTAGGCTTCTTTATGCAGTCTTGCCTTTAATTTGCTGTACATGGGCTGGAAATTGGGTGAAATGCTCATGCCTGCCAGTTATCTTCAAGTTAGCCTAAACAAACCTAACAGTAATCAGTGATTCCTAACACAATAAACTTTCCTAAATCGAAGTTCTCCTGTTGGTGTTGCAATCCCCTTTGTTTACTTCTTGCACAGTTCCACTTATCTGCTTACTAAGAAACCTTGCAGTCTTTTGCAGCAGAAGCTACCTGGCAGCACTTCTGTGGATTTTGGCTTCATGCTATGGAAAAGAGGCAGCAGGAGAGAAGAAAGCACCAAAGCACCTTCCCTGGAAAGCCCTCCCTGGACCCTTTCCTAGCAGTCATGTCAATTATTGCATGGCCACTGCAAACCAGAAAATTCAGTTCCTCTGGTCCAGTCTGAGTCTCACTGACTTACACTAATACAAGCTCAGTTTCTGAGAACATATATAAAGTTTATTAAAAATTATTAATGCACTTAATTTTAATTTGAGCAAGGACAAATCTGTCTTTCAGCAGTAAAAGCAGAACTGCAATTTGAGTTGGCTTAGCTGGGCTAAAGTAGAGGGAAAATTCTTAAATTCTTAATCTATTGCATTACTCAGCAACTATCAATTAAGTGAATCCTCACTAATGAACTGTAGAATGCTGTATTCTGTCCCACAGTGAGAAGCATTAAGACAGGAACATCTTAAATTCAGGAAGCATTTCTGAACAATGGGATTTAGAATTAATTTTTTTAAAAATTTGAGGATTTTTTTCCTTTTAAAGAATGTAATACTTTTTAAAATGCAATGCAATGTTAGTCAGAAAACTAGGATCACCTTCTCAGAATGGATAAATGAGATTATTAAAGAGAAAACCACAAAGATAATGTATTCTTTTATTGGATCATGAGTAAGAACTCATTAAAATTAGGAACTTAGAGGTTTGAGAACTCACATGGGGCTGACGTCTGCTGCCACACCCAGGACTTGTTGTTCAATGACAAAGGTTCCAAGGAAACCCTGCTGGAGCATGCAGCCAGTTTAGAGGGAACAGTTCTTTTTAATGTATTGCTCTGCTTTGCAAGGTTTCTTTTCTTTATTATTTTATAACCTTTAGGCCATAAAATAATAAATTTCAAAAAAACAAAAAACTTTGCAAAACTATGCAATATATTCCAAACTTACCAAAGGGCTGGCTCCATGCTCCAGCAGCTTTCCTAAGTAGCTTTGAGCTCAGAGAATGGGGCATTCTGGGGCACCGCAGTGGAGCAGGCCAGCACAACATCTAAGCACCTACAACGGGGATAAAAGGTTAGTTTTTCTTTCAATTCCTTAGTCAATGCCTCCTTTGGTCTAGTTAATAAAGGAATTTAAATGTACTTTTAACTGCACCCAGAGCAGGAGGTTGCTCTTGCTTCCTGCTGGGCTCCTAAAACAAAGAGTTCCTATTTAACTCTCAAAAGCCCCTAACTTATAAAAAATTGAAGACCGAGCTTCATTTCCATGTGCCATTAGAAATATTAATTTAGTAAATGGAAGTGGTGACAGACAATCTTAGGTTTAGAGTGGAATTCTCTGAGTTAGAAATCTGGGTTGAAATGTTGGGCAGGATCCAGTTATGCTGAACCTCAAAGGGTAAAATGCAAAGTCACAAAAGTTTATGTTATGAGGAGGTAAGAGCCTTATAAACTCCAGGATGTATTTTTCCTATCACATCAAATAATACTCATTTCTAAAATAGTAATGAAATGGAAATTAGATTTGTAAGTGGAATTAATTAGGCTGTATCTGATGCCAGGTTTCTCCAAATAACATCAGCCTGAAGTTTTTCTGATTTAATATGAACAGGGGATCAGTGGCAAAGAAGAGATTGATGCGAAGGTTCATAAGACAAGAGAGTTGCTGGCCTGATCTCAGCTCCTTCAACTCCCTCATTTCCTTTCTCTTCTTTGAAAATGGTATATAAAATTTTCTATTCCTTCTGTAAGCCACAAATGAGCACAGACTCTGATTGCTTTCTCCCAGAGGCCTGCTGCCTTCATTCACTTGCCAGTCATAAACAATCTTCTCCTGATATAAACTGAAAGGCTGAATATACTGTCAGTATTGGGAAGGACCTAAGGGCAGCAAATGCGTATTTGTTGGAAAAACGGTTCTGGAGTAAAAAAACAAATTGCATTCAGGAGAGTCTTGGGCACCACAAATTACTCAGGTTTTGGACAGGTCAACATTTATCTGTTATGATGTTGCACAGAAGTTCTCCCTGGATGCTCTGTGTTCAGCACTATCCCACACAACGATACATTCCTCAGCTGAACTCTCCTATGGTGCTGTACAGAGCTTCCCTGGCCTCACAGTGCTGACATCAGTCCATGCTGGAACGCTCAAGTCTTTATCAGAAATAGTCAACCGACTTTAAAAAAGCAACATTTAAAAAAATTAAACATAAAACAGAGTGATTTAATTAAAACCTTAATATTTCTGAAGTTGGTTTGTTTGGGGTTTTTTTGCAGCCTCGGTAGTTTTACTTTTATATTGGGGAAATAAAACACTGAAAACCCAAAAGTTTTTCCAAACAAAGGGAACTCTAATCCCTGTGTAAAATCTAAAACAGTATTAGGCAAGTATAGCTTAAATCAAGAGAAACTGATCAAGAATGAATAAGATAATACTGTTAATCTTTAGCCTACTTAATATATAATAGCAAATATTTCAAAAGGGCGATAAACCACGCCAATAGCTTACTTTTAAATAAACAATTATTGCTGAAAAGAAATTGTTGCAGTTGTTAGCAAATAATATTTCCTTCAGGTATTTAGTAAATTGGTACAAAGTTTATGCAAAGTGTTTTTAATGCCGTGGATTATCTTCATTTTAGCAACTAAAAATAGCAGTACTGCTAACAGCAAAGAACTTTCTGTGCAGAGAGCAAAGATGTCAGACTGCTGTGACTCTGAGATGCCTTCATCAATATGGGCTCCATTAACACTCCCACAGTTCTCTTCTTTTGCCTCTGCATCAACCCAGCTAACTCAAAAAAAAAATAAATCAATAGACCTGCTTTCACTGCTGAACTGTAACTGCCCTGGAGTGTAGAGATTGACAGAAATGTTATATTTCTAAACTTATTAACCAAAAAAGCTGATTCACATTTCACCAGAATTTTTTTGTTTTCTGATAACTTCGCTACTGCCATACAAGTACCTGTAAGAAAACACACTTCTGAGTCTCTGCAAAAACCGCATCCTCAAAGTCCCACAAATGAGAGAGTCCCCTGCTGTCAGATTAGAGAATGAAAAAGGGGACACGAGGAAAGCACCTCCTTAAGGTAATATTGGTGAAGCACTGCTTTCATCAAATGAAACAAGGCAGGCTCTGCAGAGACAGCAGTAAAGCAGCAGGAGGTCAATGAGCAGCCGTGCTGATGCTCTGTTCTTCCAAGTCTAAACAGCCACGGCTGTGCCCTGCTCAAACAAACCACATCCTCCACACTGCAGCTTCCACACAGCTCCCAGCAATTCCAGCTGCCTGTGGCAGTCCCTCTGTCTGCTCCTCCCATCCTTTCAGCACTCATATCATCCGCTCTGCTGTGCCACAGTACAATGGAAACCCAGTTTCAGAAAAGGCTGAGGAGGAGAAGCCTCACCTGCAGAGGCACCAGAGGACAAACCCGAGTCCACAATAGGGGTCCAAGCAGATCGCGACCTCCCGGGAGGGATAAAGCTCACACTGCAGCTTAATAGAACGACAAAAGGCACTAGTGGCTGCATGAGACATCTGAAAGACAACAGCAAAGCAATTAAAATGATCAACTGTGTCATTGGAAGGCTCGTTCCCAGCCTACATCAAGTGCATACATCAATTACAGGATAAAAACACCAAATAAATATTGACTTTATGCTCAGTGTAATTGACTTTATGCACACAGATAATTTATATCTTAGAAAACATAATTTTCCTTCAAGAGGGCATCCAAATAATTGTGAAATGGGAAAGGGGACAGGATGAATGGGAAGCTTAAAGTGATTTAGGAAGAAAACTGTGAGTGGTTTAAAGATGTGCTCCAAGCTGTATGCAAAGCTAATGATAACATGCTACACTTTCTGGAAGAATAAAGGAATGAATGACTGAATGAAACACTTTGTTGATCATCAGTATCATATTTTAAAGTACGTATTTCTTAACAAAAAAATAAAAAATGGCCATTGCAAGGGATTTTTCCAGCAAAGCAGTACTAAGGATCTAATCATTCAGCAAAAAAACCACCCAAAAACTTAGTAAAGTTTCTGTAAATAAATATCTGTAAAATATCTTCATGTTATCCAGCTCCTAGCTGAGAAATAGGCTCTTAAAATCTTGGTGAGGAAGCTTTCAAAAATAACACAAGCAGAAAGTAGAAATAAAAAACCTGATCCAAATGAAATTCTTCTGGTTTTTTTTTTCCTAGTTTTGGGATGCTTTCCTGACTTACAAGTTCTAAGGACAATGGAAACAGGAAAATATCTTTTAATGTTTGTCCTCTCTATTAGTAACAAGAAAGACAACAATGTTAGAAATACAGTCTGGATAGGAGTTAACTTACCAAACCTTTGATCTCTGCCACACAGGGAGCTGGTTGCTTTATATACTGCTCACTGAGAGTCAGTGGAGGAAAATGGGCACTTGGAAGGTAAAATTTATTTGATCTTAAAGTAAACAGGGGAATAAAGCTCCAGAAGTGATTTTTTTCTCCATTCCAGTGACAGCCATAACTGAGTCTGGATGTGTTCCAAGAGATGCAGAAGGACCAGCTCTGAATGGGTGTCAGTGTGGTGATCACCTGCAGTCTGCAGATTCATTCTACTCCAGCTGAATGAAGACCACTTTTTCACATGGGATTAAACTGAACTCTTTTTTACATAGAACTGCTGCTATTCTGTGATTTTTTACACCATACTGTATGCAAACTATTGAAAATGTTGAGAGTAAATGCCAGTGGAATCTCCAACTTTTAAACTGATTACAAAACATTTATCAACTTTTCAGAAACCACAGGAGTAATAGCCATTTCTTTTAATTTCGTACCACTGCATTACGAATATAAGCCTTGTGGCCTCTTTTGATCATTTTATAGTTAATTAATCACTAGTGATGATGTAGTAGATGGTAACTGTTTACATAAACCTGCTGAGTCAGTGACCTGCAGGCTCTATGACCCAGATATTAGAAGCTAATCAAGAATTCCTTGATAGATTTATCTGTATTTCCCTCTAGCCACACTAAGAAAGGCTCATCGACTTGTCCTGCCTTTCACTGTCTTTGATGTTTCCCATATACTCACTTTGCATAGTTAGTAGTCATCACTGCAAATCTGATAAAGTGTAATTCAGACCTGATTTAATACAGTTGACTGCATATGAAACAATCATTTTAGCCTTTCTCTAGAGGAAATTAAGATTTATGTGACATTCACTCCTTTAAAAAATAGATAAGTCAGATAAATTACACCCTAAAAATCCCTGGTTTTCTCTGTTGGCTACTAAGGAGCCCCAGAGAAAGTTAGATGGAATGAATGCTGCAGGAGTGTCCAATATGTGACCATCAGCCAGGTAAACCAGTTAAGCATCAGTCAGCCTCAAGCTGGTCACTTCAACAGCTCTGTGCTTCCATCTCCTCATCCAAAAACTGAGAAAATGATGGGGTCTTTTGTTTATAAACTATGCTGGCAGTTTCTGCAATTAGATGGATGATACTAGAGTATGAGAAATTCAGCATATGCTCTGGGTGTGATACATCAGCAGAGATTGCTAAAGTAATCATAATCCTTGGGTATGCAACAAATAGGAGTAAGGAAGAAACAGGTAAGAATAACAGAGTGATTTTACTGTGTCTTGGTGAAACCAGTAGTGGGATACATAAATTAGGTACAAGAGATTTGCTAAACTGTGGCTAGAAGGTTGGAGAAAATGGCAGAATAGATTTCAAGAGTTCCAGATGCCTGATCTTAGCAAACAAACCTATCAATGAGTTTTTGCAGCTTACTCTAATACTGGCAGGCACACAGTAGTAGAGTACCAGAACATACCAGAGAAATCATCAGGTCCCTTAACTGCAAGAAGAAGAGAATATTGAAAACCAACAGCCAGTAGCTGAGTTGCAATAAGAAGGGAGCAATGAATGGGCACTGGAACAATCAGGAAAAAAGATGACAGTCTCATTTCCTTCATAAAATGGAAAAAAACAGATGCCTAAGCTGAAAAATGCTTCCAGCAGACAAACTAGTGGTTTATGCACAGGAGTAACAGAATGAAATTTTTAGTCTGAGGAGGAGGAGAGGGGCTAAACCCACCACACACAGTCCTGTAGCAAGCAGAGAAGAACTAATTTAATGTCAGTGGATTCAAACAATGTCTGCAAGGGAGGAAGTACTTCAATCCCTGCTTCCAAAAATCAGGAGGAGTCACAAATTAGGAGCAACCACCTGCCAGCCAGGCAGGACATCAAGAAGGGCAGATTTAATAAGAAGTCCCTACCTTTACCCCTGCCAGCATGCCAGTGGTGGAGACACTGAAGTCAAGGTAAGCAAGTGTTTCAGGGTTAGAAGGTTTGTAGATCTGTGCAGGCCGCTTCTTTGGCAAATCGTCTGGTGGAGACAGAGACAGAAAAGGTGTGTATGTCACTGGCAAGTGACAAAGAGACAGAGGTCCCCTGGCCCCAGCACTCACCTGTATCTAGGACTGGAGGCCATGTCCTGATATCCACTGCTGCCGCCGCCTCCCGCGACCGTAACAATTTACATATTAATTGCGTGGTCATCAAGCAGGCAGAGCGGCTCACCTAGAAATTCAAGAAATAAATAAAAACACGATGGGATACTAATTAACTCTCCCATGAAAATGGGCAAGACCATAACTTATTTTCTGCCAGAGCAGACACAGGTATATCAACTTTATGTTTTCTGATCAGCAGGTGGGAAGACGCTCAAAAATGCAGCTCACAAAGAAGACAAAGCCATGTGAGTTTTACAGCTTATATGAAAACTGCACTTTGAGAAGAGCATTGTAATGAAATTAAAAGCACCTTAATAGTGAGAATGTGACCTTTTCAACACATTGTATCAGCTCTCACCCCAAAATGCCAGTAAAGAAGACTGTGTCCAAAAGATTTCCTATGTGACAATAACGTATCGTGGTTTGTAAATAATATTTTCAGATAAATCAAAACCTAACTGGACATTTTATATGAATAATTTTACTATCTTAATTCAATTTTATGTTAGCCACGTATTTCCAATTCCTGTGCTAGTGATAAACCACTGGGAACTCTTCTGATACTGGCAAAAGTCTCTTTAGAGCAGAAATTGTACAAGTGGCACTAAGAAATGAAATGGTGAGCTTACAGCAAATACCATCAGCTCCAAACTTTGGATGATACATGCTGAATTCTGCTTTTAGATTTGTTATTTTTAAAAGTTCATAGGTTTCAACTACAAGAATATTTCTTACTTAATACAAATACTTCTTATTAATAAAAATTATTATGCTTAAGGAATTCAGACAAACATGCATGTAAGCACTGAAATCACTGAAGATAAAAGACAGGAAAAACTGAAAAGGCAACATTTTTCTTCTTTTTCCTAAACTTTAAAATCATTGCAAATGCTGCTAAGAGTATTTTCTTCTTTAAGGAAAATGAAACATTTCATCACACACTAAATTTCCTGTATTTAAACTAATAAAATCAGTAATCATATGTACACTAAATTTTACCATGGAGCAGAAGAGAACAGCTTCTATCGATGAAGATCTCTCAAGTTTTTACAACACCAGAAGTTCGGACATTTTTAAATTTGGAGCAAACATCATGGAACCAAACTCTAATCTCTTGACACTCTAATCCCATGACTGCCCTGTATAGACTGTTTAAATACTTCAAGCTAAAAGTGAATACAAACAAAGCCACTGTGGCACTCCTTAACCCATTTTCATTGTCATGGAAAGGCAAATTAATTCTTACATCACTAATTTTAATCCATGAAAATCTTGATTTGGGACACTAAACCATAAAACAAAAGGAATTTCAAGAGCTGCTGGTTCCCAGCCCCTTCAGGAATATCCATGCCTGGAGAATTCCACATCAGAGGTAAACATACAGGGATGGTGAGAAGGAGAAAGAACACAACGTAGCTACAGGTTAGCAACCACTCAAGATGGGGTCAATTCAGTTTTTTTTTTTTACAACTACCAGCTCATCACAAAAACACAATTATGCAGGCCAAATTTTACTCAGAAGTCATTGTCAGTGACTTCAAAAGGTGCTGTGCAGACACACAACATGTTACAGCAGGCGTTGACCCCATCACATCAGGAAATTTGTGTGACTGTATTGGGAATGAAAGAACAGCCACAACATTTTAATTTTTACAAGGCCATTAATCTCAAAATTGAGAGACATTCTTGTGTAAAACAGAGCTGAGAGGTTTATAAGTCAAACTGGCATTAATATGGCTAATAAATGTCAACATTTTATCTGAAGTTACTCTATTGATGGGACATGTCACCTTAGAGCAGTCCGTTTTTTATCATGAAATCAAACATCGAGTTTAGCCAATTAACATCAAAAGAAAAATAAAAAAACACATTTTACTTCTGTATGTTAACAATCGATGTCTAAAAACACCAAGTGCCAAAATATTAAATAACAAGAATTCTGAAAATAATAGGATAATTTCTCATATCTCTGATGCCATAAGGAAAGCCAAAAATGACATCTCTACTACTTGTTAATTGAAAGTATCAGAATTAATTAGCGATGGTAAAAACACATCTGTTTAAACTTGTTTCTTCAGAATTCCAGTCAATAAATTAGAAACTACCAGATGTAAAGAGCTGTCTAATTTTAACTTTTTATTTCCCTCAGTAACCAGCACATTGCAGTTATTTATGTGCAACTAAGGTTGAACATTGTTAGACAAAGCCAAAATACCAAAAGAAAACACTGAATGAAAAAGTCTGAGTAACACTCTCCTGGATGAAACAAAAGACCAACCAACATCTTCTCAACAAAACTTTGAAATTGCTTTAAATGCAGAACAATTGGACATTCAGAGGTGAGCATGCCACCAGGTGAGGACAAACTTCCCACTCAGGTTTTTCTCAACAGTCAGTGTGGCTCTTACTGGGAGGAATCCTACCCTTCTTGGCATATAGCTAAATATAAAGAAACACTTTAAATATATTTCTTGAAAGGAGTCACGTAACTGGGGCAAAACGTGACAGCTCAAGTGAGCAGGTTGTACATTGCCAACACACTGAAGCCCTGCGTCCTGGGAAGGAATACAACTCTTCTACCCCCCACTCAAGTTACTCCTAAAGACACAGATCCACCAGCCCTTGCATGCACTGTGCAGCCTGAGGTGTCTGCTCACCTCCACGATCATCTTCACCGTGGGCAGCGTGGTGGCGATGTTCTGGGGGTGTGGAGGCCGCACCGTGATGGGCACGCAGCCCGCGTACAGGCATCCGTAGAACGCCGCAATCAGGTCTATCCCTGCGGGGAGAGCAAACAGAGCCTCCCTGAAAATCAGATCAGTTAATCACACACTCCTATGTCAGCATAAATAATGCTTGGAACTCAACCCAGAAGGTTAAATGAGTGACTAAGCCCTTTAAAGGACTTCTTTCTCAGCCCCTTGTCAGTATTTGTTCAGCTTCACTGATTGCTCTCTACCGCACCGTTCTGAGCATGAAAACCACAGGCGACAAACAAAACTGCAGCCAGATATCAGCATTTAGGAGAACTCCAGTTTGTTGTTCAGGAAGTAAACCATTAAAAAGACTGATTTTTACAGATTAATTATCTTCCTAAATGTACATTTATAGCATGTACAAGAAGAGGATGTCCCAGCAAAAGGACGAGGTAGGATAATGCTTGGTCCTATCAGCTGCAGAAAGAACATCGGATGTTCCATGAAATAATGTCCTGCTCTTGCCATTTTTAAGTTCTCATAGTCAGCCTTGACTTACCTACCTGAAATTTTACAATAAAAAGAGAGTAATGATTTTGAAATCCTGCTTCTAACATAAAATTAGGTGCTGTGCCATATAAATATTGACTGCAGGTGATGGACAATGGACAGCACCCTTCAGGCTACCTAAGGAGGCTGAACAGACAACAATTCAAAGATCCCTTGAATGCTGCTGTCTGTCACCTCCCTGGTGCTGTACGCAGGCTGTGATGACAGTGGGGGCTGGTTTATTCTTTCAGTGGAAAAGGATCTGCAGTAGGCTATTATTCCTTCAATAAAATGCTTCATTCAGGGGAAGTGAAATACAGGAAACAAACATTTAAGTTGAAAGTGTTACTCTTCCTTTATGGAAAAGGTTTCCCATATTAACCACTGCCAATCTGCCCCTATAACTACAAAGATATAACCAGTGTCTTGCAGTACTTACAAACCAAATATCACATTACAGCCCTTAAATCAGACTGTTTATTTCCCCAACACACAAGAAATGTTACAGATAAAAAGAGTTGCACTAGATCAGAAATAATTTCAAGCAAATGTCAAATGTGTTACCAGTTAACACAAACTTAAAAGCCCTGATGCCAAAGGATGAAAATCCTAATTAAGAGAGCTATCTAGATTAAGAATCTATAGAGAAAATTGTAATGACAACTTCGTATTTCTTAATAATTTTCTACTTATCAATCAAATTTCTACTCTAAAACCCCCCATGTATTACTGCCTGGTTATTGTTGCTTTACACTCATGAAATGCAGCACTTCCAGGAGGGAATTGAACAGGTGAATCTAAGAAAACTTAGACAATGGAACTGCATGCTCATAAAATAGTCTATATCCAGCAATTAAAAAAAAGCAGTAATTAAATCTGACTGCTCATAAGAGACAGGTTTTAAAAACACAAGTTAGTCCTAATCTGAACCCAAAGAAATAAAACCTGTGTGTATGCATAAATACATTTCACTAAATGTACTTAAATTTCACTTATTTAGTTTAAATTTCACTTTTAACTACATTTCACCAAATTCAAAGGAATGTGCATAAGGCAAACACCTTGTGTTTTGACAATTAATATGGTGTATATGGTAACACCCCCAATGCAGCACCCTTCAGGACCTCGCTGAACTCCCAGGAGTGCCAAGGTACTGCCACAGCAATTCTTTACCTGGTGGGTAAACCAAAGCCACGTGGTCTCCATCCTGTAGATGTCCCCTCTCCATCAGCATGACAGCTATCTTCTCAGCTCGTTTATGCAGCTGGACACATGTCAGCGAGTTGGCTATTGTTCCCTGCACGGGGAAAAAGATAAATGTCACAGGAGATAACGTGATGTGCTGAAACTCTGCTTTCCTCTTCACCTTAGAAGTTGTGGGATGAGGGGCAGCCACAATATGCCATGCAGTCAAATTAAAATATGGAAACATTCAGCCTTGGGCCGAACTGTGGCTGGAAGGGAAAAAGATGTTCCTATAGTAGAGGAATGTTCTCTGTTCCATTCTCTGTGCTTTCTCCCCTCACCAGTGTTTCTACCCCATCAAGGCAGTACAGCAGGGTGCTATTATCCTGCCCATGTAACCTGTACTTCCCTTGCTACACAGGCAGCACTCCTGCAGCAGCCAGGGAAGTGCCTTTATGGTTTCTGGAGCAAACTTTAGCATCTGTGGAGAGCAATTCTGAAAATTGCATTTTGTTGTCTGCACACTGGAGCGGAGCCAAACGGCCCAGCAGAAATACTTTAAAGACAAAAGACACAGGAGAAAGCAATACTTTGTGATGCAAAAAAGAATTAGTCTGGAACAAAAGATAAGCACTTATATTGCATATAAATGAAAGAGAGAAGAAAGGCATTTGTTAAATATGAATAACTCTGGTCAGCATGAGCTTGGCATTTTTGAAGCATTTCAAATAGTGCAAAGCCAAAATTATCAAACAGTCACAGTGTTTTAAACTGAATGAATGTTACAGTTCTTGCACTTCCTAAATATATATATATGTGTGTGTGTGTGTGCGCACACACAAGTACACATTTAGAAAAATATATACATCTGTATCACAAAATTCACTACCACTTCAGGCAGACATTTCAGAAGTCTAAAAATGAATGTATAGGACAGACTAGTTGCACCTAGAGGTGGCCAGGTCAGGTCTGGGCTGGGAGAAAGGGACAGGGCAGTATGGGAAGGGCTGCATCTTGGCTTGTGTACTTGTTCTGTGCAAAAAGAGGAATTCAGTCTCCAGTACAGCTGTGACACACCTGGCACCTATCACAAGCACTAAGTTCATTTAAAAAAACGTGTTTCTGAAAAAAATGGAGGGGAAAAGGTAAGAATATGTGAGAATATGTAAACACATATATAGTAAAGAAGAAAACATGAACACACGCTAAAATAGAACAGTGAATCAAAAATGCAATGTAATACAATAAAAACGTATTGCATCACTATCCTCATTAAGAGACAAAGCAAGAGGGTCTACTGTTTTAAAGAAATGTTCTTTACACTCTATTTTAACAAGGCAAGGAACAATAAGCATTTATTCTGATGCTGGTTTCTGTCCACCACCACCCCACACACCACTGCAGTGTTTACTGACCAGGCCTCAGAGAGGAGGATGTTACCAGGATCACCTGACATTCACAAACTTCATTACAAACTGTCAACAAAGAGCACAACCCAACTGGGAATAAAATGGACAAAGCCATGGCTCAGCACTTCTCTTCATCATCCTCAGCAATAGTTTATTGAATTGCACTTCAGACAGTTTTAATCAGTCTTCTGATCAATGTGAAAACCATTTCACTAAGAAAGCTTCCTCTAAAGACATATGCAACCCTGTGGATGCTGGACCAGAGATGACTTCCATCTGTCCAGCCCTGAGTATGCCAAAGCAACGTGAGGTCTGGCTGTCCTGCCACTGCAGACCTGTCAGGAGATCTACTTAAACTCTCCACTTCTTCTTTCAAGAAATTGCCTGTTTCCATGGTTATGAGAAGAAGGACCCTTTATATCCCCACACGCACCAGAAGCATGGGTCCTACCAACAGATAGGAAATTGCTGTAAATTAAGTGGATTTGTGCAAAGCTTGTTTACATTTAAGACTTCTGGCACTTGCTGCCTGTGAACCAGTGGGAAGTCATTGTTTATGTGAAGTGTAGGGAAGGAAAATCCTGTTGTTGGACAAGAAGCACTTGCAAGCATCAGGCAACTACTCCCTTTGGGTTTTAATGAGCTATCCTGAAATGTAAAGGTGTTGCAATCCTTCATGACACACACTAAAAACAATGTAGTGCACTAATTTTGAAATATTTCAAATTCTCAAAGCTTGGGTTACAGGAAAACACTAATCTCAGTGGACATTTATTAGTCATCCACTGCAGGATGCCTGAATGTTTTAGAACAAAGTGTACAGACAATGTCCAAGGAAGACAAAATAGGAAAAGTTACAAATCAGAACTAAAATTCAAGATGGGCAATAAAATTTGCCTAGGGCAGACCCCACCAAATCTGTCATCCTTTTCCATAAAATATTAATTCTCTCTGAAAAGCATTACGTCTCTCAAACAAATTTCATATGATGACATACTCTTCATTTTAAAATCCAACTACTCTTCACTTCTATGGAATGGGAATTTGTTTTGTTAATCCTTGTTTTGCACATTGTGTCCTTACTTCCCACTGTTTGAACCCGTCTGCCAGCACGGGATGTTTGGCTTTATTTAAAACTCAAAAGCAACAGCCCTGTGTGGAAAAGATGCAATAGTACACATAAATCTTTCTCACAGCATCTTTGCTCCTAACTTAAAGGGCACAGCAATGCAGTACTTTAATGGTGTAATACTGAACTTATAAACAGCATTGCCTCTCAAGAT
This sequence comes from Prinia subflava, assembly GCF_021018805.1. Lineage (NCBI taxonomy): Eukaryota > Metazoa > Chordata > Aves > Passeriformes > Cisticolidae > Prinia > Prinia subflava. The sequence continues at coordinate 143,967,810 of NC_086247.1, read as the reverse complement.
TTCTATTTTTCCAATACATTATACATTATTACTTCACTATTTACCTGTCAGGTTTCCCATATTCACAAATATGAGGTATTAATTTGAATTTTTTCAAAATTTATTTAATTACTTACTGGTAGCTTTAAACTGAACTTTGTAACAGCACTATAAGATGGAGAAGGACATTCTGTAAATACTGTAAGTGGTGATTTCACAGAGGTTCACAAATTCCAGGAGGTTTAAGAACCCATTCAGGCTGCATAAAGACCACATAGGCTGAGACAACATCAGCTACTACTCCAGGGGAACTCCAGCACTTTTCCAGGCCTCCCCTCTCCTGAAGACCCTCACACTATGTATGTTTCCCAGATCTGACAGATATGTGTAGATGTATTGTGATGGAATGGGTTGAAATCAGACTTTAATTCTCTCTGTGGTCTTGAGAATTATTGGTTTGTCATCTGTAATCTGTAATCATCCAGGAAGTAAGGAAGTTAAACTAAAGAAAGCAAGGAAGTTTTACTCTTAGTAAAGCCAAGTTCTATACTCATCACAGTCATTAATTCATTTTTAGTAAGCAATGAAATGTGCCAGGCTGGCACCTCGTATAGGTTATGCAGACAGATTTATTAGTGATCCTCTGCAGACTTGATTGTATTCTTGACAAACATTTCCTTCTCTTCACCTCCTTTCCTCATTCTCACACCTCCCCCAGATGGTCCAATCTCAAAACCAACAGCCATTGCTTTATTTAGGGAAAATGCTTTGGTTTTGCCAAGCCTGTGCTTTTCAAATTGGAAATCAGGATGGTGAGCAGTATTAAACACTGTTGTTATTCAACACAGGGACAGATTTGAAACAGATTCAACAGTATTGAAACAGATTTGCAGTGTCAGCTCACACACAACATATATGTGGTGGAAAAAGAAATGAGAAATGTGTAAGGCACGCTGTCTGAAACAAAAGTAATCTATATCTTGACAACTGACAATGATTATTCTTTTCCCCTTTCTGCCTCAGTGAACATTAAATATAACAGCTGAGTATTAGTGGAAATAGGAAGAGAAAGGTCACATCCAGCCACAGCACAGTCAGGTGCTGCTGGAATCCCAGTGAGCCTTTTCCAAGCCTGTTGGAGCCATGGCCTGAGTTTCTTACCCTGCAGTTGAGCAGGGTGTAGAGCACGTGGTCAGGGGTGGTCTGAGCTCTCCACTGCAGCACTTCTGACAGGAACAGGAACTGCAATGAAGCACAGTGACAGTCACCACACTGAACAACTTCTTGGCTTTAAAATCCAGGTCACAACAGCCAGAAGCACTAAATAGGAATTAATTCTCTCGTTGTCCCACATTTATAGCAAGGTGCTTTTTCATAGTAGCAGCCACCTCTCTGGAAGTGAAGCCACTGCTGGGTTTATGATATGTTACTGCATATACTTCCAAAGCAATAAAAGTTCTTACTGATCCCTCTGAAATTAAGCACCATTTAATTCTTTAGCTTCCTCTCTTTTTCTTCTTCAATAAGGTCAGGACCTTATACATAAACAAAATTCTCTGGCTTCCACTTGAGCTGGTAAAAAAATTATGTAACAGAGGGTGATTTCTGGTAGAAGCCCTATGAACGCTTCCCACCACATTTTTTCTGCTGTCCCATGTAACCTTATTTCAACAAATCCATAAAAATGAAATGCAGTGGCTTCTCCTCACATCTATTTAATATTTATCTGTAAAGGAGGTTCCTTTACAGATAAATATTAAATATATGCATTAATTAAAAAGAAGTCATCAACAAATTTGATGGTAATAATAACAATAATCATCATCCATCATGTCTCTGAACTGCTAAGTGTTCTGATGTCAACTATAGGATGTTAACTATATATATAGATGAAGATAACTATATGACGTTAAGTACAAGCTGTAACAGAAAAGTTTAGTTTACCTTTCTGGCCTGGTCATTGTCTTCTATTTGCCCCAGATCTCTACCACTGGCCTGTGCAATTCTTTTTCCAGAGACCAAGTTCCCCACCATCACAGAGGCAGGGCCAATTTCTAGAATAAAGCAGAAATACACCAAGTATAATAAAAATCCTATGCTTGTGGATCACAATTCATGTTCTTTGGCATTACATGATGTTTTCCTCACTGCCGTCCACAAAACCAAACCTTGGGCACATCTCTGTTGACACAAACTTTGGTTATGGACCAGAAGTGGCTGGAAGATACATAGGACTGGATTTATCATCTCAAAACAGCTCCTATTTAGCATGGGATCCCCACAGCAGACATATCTTGTCTGCCTTGATATGATGAATGTGGAAAATTTAGCTGGGTGCATCTCCATTCAAGTGCCTCAGTCCAGAGTGACATTAGCAGAAATTCTCCAGAGGGTTCTGCTGTATTGTATGTAAAGCAAGTTACCCAGGCAGCAACACCTCTGCAGACATTTTGGCTCACAAAATGAAAACAACACATTGATAAAAATATACAGGCACAGTTAGAGCCAGACAAGCAGACTTCCATGTTTGTTGTAACATTCCTATTTCCCTCTTCTGTTGCCTGGGCTAAGCTGCATCTGTATTAGGACTTCTGTAATGCTACAGACATGAAGTGACAGGGATTAGGAAGGCAGATGGTGCATATGATAAAATATATGCAAGCCATTTAGGATAAGATTGAGAATGAAGTTAAGTAACTTCAGAAGAAAAGATGTTGTGGCTGACACTCCTCCATGAGGTGGATTTCACTGATGTGTTGTTGCTGCCATTAGGGGACAATACCTGTCTCACAGATACCATTTAAGCTCATGTTGGCATTTGTTTTCTGCTTCTCCAGCATGGATTACTGATCAACTGCAATTTATACCAGGCTCTACTTCTAGCCTATGATATCCAAGTGATTGTGGTGTAAGTAACCAGATAATGTACAATCAAAAGCACCTACAGAAGACTGCTTTAAAATTATAAAAGCAATACCCTCTGGGTATGTCACAACACAAAATGGGAGAATCTGATTCTATCAGATGTTTCTGTGCTCCTGGCACTACTTTTACTATGGTAATATTTAATGTGTACATAACACATCTGCAACAATCTCTACTGATTCTAATTCAGTGATTATTTTCTGGTGCAGCAACAAGGAAATACCAATGTGAGCATTGCAGTAAAAGGCCTCATTGCTTTCATTAAGTTAGTGCAAGTCACTGTTGACTTCTGACATTCCCAGTATCCGCAAACTGAGATCATAATTTTGATTCTGAAACATTTGTCCAAAGGTTTTAAAAAAAGATCATGGCTTAGGCAAACTTGTACTGAATTAATGAAGGATAGTCTCCATATCGCTTCTAATTCCAAGGTGTTTTTCAAAGTGGAAAATAACTAATACTTAGTCTAATGTTGCTGAATTCAAGCCTTAAGCCTGCAGCAACACATCCAGAACTCCTTGAAATTAATCTGAGTACTGAAACCTGCAATTGGATTCAAAGGCAAACATTTGTTAAAATTTACTTGTACATTGGGCACAAATAACCAGTGACTGGACTACAGCAGGCTACAAGAGCTTTCTTGGTCTCTTGAGACACTGCCTTGCTGTACCATTTCATTCAGTATTCTTCATGAAGAGGCAGTAGAACTTCTGAAGAACCATCTTAAAACTAGTTAGGGTTTTCCCTCTAATATACGTGTTCTAAGAGTAATACAGAATATCCCCATGCAGGTGGGAGATTAAATCACTCATTCTTTAACTTATTCATGACCAGTTTTTAAGTATTTGCTCTTCCAACACTGTTATTTAGTGTCAACAATCCTCTTCCTCTCTATTTCTAATTTACAAATTCAGCCCTCAAAATAAGCCAAGACTTTATCCTTCTCTGGTTTGGTCTCCATCCTCTTTAAACTTAACTGAAGAGGAATTTACTCCAGGTGTGGTCTCAGCAGCGCCTTGTAGAGTGATAAAAATGTCATCTTTATTGAATTAGCATTTTTCCTTGCACTCTCTGTGAAGGTGCTTCTAGCTTCTGGCAACACCAACCATGTCCTTGACACACACAGAATATTGAAGAGGAAAGCTGAGGAGGCTGATTCTCACCTGTATCAGCAATTACTTGATTTTGCTCCCTTACAGTACCATAAGCCAAAGTCACAGTCCCTTGGCCTTCACTCCTCTTACCTGGTTGCTTTTGCCTGGGTTTAGGCAGGTTTGTCACGCAGGTGTGGGGACACATGAGCACGTTACAAGGATGCAGAGATCCCTCCAGGAAGAGCTGTTTGGTTTCTGACAGGTGAATCCCTCCCAGCGGCGTCTTGGGAAGCGTGTTTGCTGGGACAAGTGCTAGGCAGTAGACTCCCACTTGATGAATGCTGTCAATCGCCTAAAAAAACACACAGGAAGTTGATTTTAATGAAGGGCTAATTTTTCATCATTCTAATAAGCACATGTTCTGAATTACTGCATAAAACAGCCCTAATAATTAACTGGCAATGGAAAGACACTTCAGCGATGTCAGTGATAAGGAGATTCTTTTCACTGGGAACAGGTGGATGGAAATGTTGTTACAGGCATTCAAGCAGATAAAAAAGCAACCAAAATCCGATGATAAATGCACACAAATCTATTAGGAAATGCTACCTTGTTATCCCTCTTAAGCACACATTAATAGCAGATATCCTGGAGATTTTTTACAAAGATGAGCTGTCAGACCACATGGAATTGTTTTAAGCTGTGCACTTCTCACAGCTAAAGTTCAAAGGATTCCTATCAACTTAATATCCAGTCCATCATTCTGGGCAAGGCAAAATTTCAAATAGCCCCTATACCTAATGATGTATGTAGCTTGTGAATCTTTTTAATTTTTTATAAGGTAATAACTGTTTCATTCCCTGATCAAGTGTAAAAGATTTGCAGGCAGGAATGGAAAATATATAAGGGTAAACTATGAAACTATCCACTTGAAAAAAATCTGTTGGACAAAAACCTGAAAAAGAAGCACCTTTGAATTGTATAGCAGCCATGTTCACTGCCTGATATGTTAATTAAACTGCATCACTTTCAAGAAAATTGTAGAGTACAGTATCTATGTAATTTATTGAGTTAAACATGAATATCCATGCACATAGATTTTAATTCCCTACAGATTTAAAGGACTGATTTTCCTTACAACAAAAATTGCAGCAAGTTTGTTAGAAAAACAACTTCAGTGTGTTAGAAAACCAGCTTCAGACATTTATGAAAACTGAGAAGCAAATTACAAATAGCATCTCTAATGAGTAGTTAGATGTTCAAAAATATAATTTACTTATCTTGCCTTTTCATTTTACACTGAGAAAAGTGTAAAAGTGAGAAAAGTGAATTGATATGTGTGCTGCCTTGAAGATATAATCTATACTCTGAGAATCAAATAATCACTTACAGTTATGGATGTACTAAAGTGTAGACCAATAAATTACTGATTACTTCTACAGACTAAGCTATGCTTTGCTTTTGGCTTCTGCTTGCTCCATTTCTTATTGATTTGACTGCAAAATCTCATAAGAAAGAATAATAAAATGGTGACTCATTTAAAAGCATTGGAATTTGAGCAGTAGCAGCTCTCACAGCAGAACTGGAAGACCTTGCTGCCGGGTTACATACACAACCCAAAAGATCAGCAATAATGAAATATTTATGGCAGCCAACACACAACATCTCGTGTTTCTGGCAGAAACCAGCATAACCTATTAATCATAATGTTATTTGTATGTTCTGAAAAGCAGTGATAAATCATGGGATCCTCACCTGACATCAGCTCGAAAGAAACCATCACAGGGCAAGTAATCACTTTTATTCAAACACAAAACTCTGTGGCTCCTACAAGTACTGAATGGAAAGCAATACCCAACTGTGGTAGGATGAAGAGTATGTGCACTCATTCCCCAGTAACTTCTGAACTGTCTCTGAGATACATCTACCACACAAGACCACATAAATATCATGTGTCATTCAAATCTGCCACCTTTCAGACCTTTGAGTTTGGCACATTTTTGAAGCAGGGAATGGCTTTGTCACAAGGATGAGAAGTGGTGAACTGAGCCTTAAAATTTTGAGGGAGAAGAGTATCAGTCAATTTTGATACTGCTGGCTCTTATGCCTTTTGATGAGATGACTTGGTTTTTGAAATGCCTCTATCTAGCCAGAGTCAAGCAGTATCTGAAATCTCTGTCCCTCTCTTTCATTGTGAAAATGGGCAAGATATCTCTGATGACTCTCCAAACTTGCAGAGCCCAGACTGTTGTGTTGTTTGAGTTGAGAAAACCTCTCGTTCTGACACAATTCTCTGGGTAAACATTCCCCAGTGCTGCAGTAGATCTCCTGGCTTTATCAAGTCCTGGCACTGGTAAAACTAACATCCAGTCTGCCATACAGGGACCACAACCCTGCCTGAAGGGTCAGGTCAGTCTGCAGCAGATGAGTATCTGAGATCTATCTGACTGAACTGCTGGGTGATCTGGGATCTTCACCCTTCTACTCCCAAGTATCTCCATCCCCACCCAGCCCAACCATCCCTCTGCTAAAGCCCACAGGTATGGCAGCTCTACCATCCTTCAGCTCCCTGCCAAGGGGCAGGATGGATCAGGAGAGTCAGGACATGTGCAAACCACTGGAAAAACTGGTTCTGAAAATCAAGGCAGCTCGACTGTAGGGAAGAGACAGCAGAAGCAGGCAGTGCAGGGCAGGGCTGGCACAGGGCAGCACTCACAGGGTGTCAGACAACCCACAAATAGCATTAAAATCAAGTAGTAATTTGATAGAGTTTGTTATCATGGACTTCACTGAGAGTCATGACACAGGCTGTAATAGTGTTATGTTGTGCCTCACTAGCAGATGATTCAGATACAGCTGGTTACCACTTCCTGACATCTGTCATTAAAACTCTGATTGGGAAGAGGCACAAAATATCCCACATGTTCCTGGCTTCTGTCCTTGATCTCTGCTCTCAGCTGTGGTGGAAACAGAAACTTCTTGTTCACATAGTGGTGCATGCCAGAGCTGCAGGCTTCACATGTGGGTGATGAAAGCAGCCACACATGTGTGTACTTTGATACATGGCCCACTATTCTCAGACACTGCTAGGGCTTGAGCAGACTCAGAATAACAGGGCTGACTCTTGGCAGGAGTACTGGGACACAGGATTCCTGCAGCTTGCAGTGCAGAACTCTACTGGCTATGATTGTGTAAGACATTAGTTCTGTAAAAGTCACAAAGATGCTCTGCTGACAAAACAGGATGAGTGTTAAGTCCAGAGTTTCAACCCTTTTAGGAGCCTGCTATGTGACAAAACCATGGGCAGTTCAAAGCCTCTTCTACAATAGTTGCCCTAGGTGCTACGAGGAGTTTCAAAGGCTTTCTGTGTGATGGCAAGCTAGAGTTTCTATCTTTTCTTGGTATTGATTTAGATCTACTGTGAATATCAGATGCCTCTAACTGTATGAAATGTAGCTATCTTTTAAATCAAGAGAGCAGATAAGCCTCTCTTGAGACGGATGAAAGCTTATTTGTTCAGTTTCTTGAAGGATACAGTAGATAGATCCCCTTTCTTATTCAGTAAAATGCAATGATGAATAAAAACTTCTCTGAATTTTGTGGGATCTTTTTCTTTGGCACTTAGGTAAAGCAAAAAATGTGTCTAAAATATATTTACTGAGAAGAGTCTCATAGAAGGACAGAAAGGAAGGTAGCAAAGGGAAGTGGAAGTAACAGGAAACCAACTGTAGACAGAGTTGAGACCACCTCACAAGGTAGCAACAAATTTAATCTGACCACATCTCCATTAAGTCTACTGCTTTTGAGTCTGAATTGGCTTAATCAGAGAGATGGAAAATGACCCTGTCTAAAGTATCTAATATTTTTGTGTGTGAACATTGGAGCTGAGTATAGTATTGATATTGCCAGACTGCTGGAATGGGATTCTTTGCAATAGGTGTCCCTCTAAGAAGATAACCTCACAGTAGATACCGAGATCTGAGCTAATCAATCACTTTCCCTCATTTCAGTAGAAGGAAACTGGGATTTTTAGGCCAAGTTTCATTCAGTTTATTTTAGCTATCAACGTGATACACTAGAAACACATAATTCTCTCTCAAAGTAAAAGAAGAAATCTGGATGACACCAACTCTGTATCCATGCTTATAACTGTTTAGTAAGAGACTCTGGTAGCTTTTGACAGTAAGAGTATATAATGCATTCATTCACTCACTCATTCCCCTTTCAAAGTAATGAATGACTATATGCTCATAAACCACATGCTACTCTCTCATTGCTATTATTTACTTCAATTCATTCCTGTTTTCTTTTAGCATTTTGATTAGGAAAAGGATCACTTTCTGCGTGTCTGCAGCCCAGATAGAAACTGCCACTCAGAAGAATCTCATTTTGTGCTCATTAAGAGCAAGTGCAACTGAAGGTGGATTCACAATTACTCAAAGACAAATGTCAGTTACCTTAGGGGTCTGAAAGATCAATAAAAAGAATATACACCAAGAAAAAAATAGCTTCCAAATGTACATATAGAGCATTACCTGGAGGACTCTACTCATCCACTGAAAACTGTCTTCTTCTGTGGAATCTGGCCTTTGCTCAGCAACAATAACTATCCTTTCATCGTGCAGCACGCTCACAGAAAACACTGCTATTCTATAGGAGGAGAGAAGAGCAGTTAGTGCCAGGGCAGAGGGAAAAATCTGTCTTCTGCAATAGTCTTCTGCAACTCTGATTTCTTTATTTATTAGTTAGACTCCTGGTGTGTCAATTAGTAATATATTTATGGAGAAAAAGCTACAAGAACAGTTTTGGATAAGTTCTGGAGTTGAAACAGCAGGCTTTGTTCTACAGTCATGTATATACAAGCATAGCATCAGAGCAGGATTGAGAGTGAACATTCTTGGAATAAGAAAAGCACTACTACATTTGGGTCACACCAAGGCTGTTGCTAAGATGTTATACAACATAAGCACCTTCCTTGGCGCCATCTTAGAAGATGGTAATTGCAACATCATTTTGTGAGAGGTCTGACATGTGATGGAGTGTGAGCACATGCTGTCACATGAGGCTCTTCAGAAGTTTTAGATGTCTCCTGCTCAGTTTCAGCACATGAGGAAGGTCACACAAAGAACCACTTTCACATTGCAAAACTTCAGTGTAAGGCATATTGGAAATGTTCAGTTCACATGGAAAGGCTCCTGTGGAGCCAATCCATCAGAATTAACCAGCTGTTCAACTGGAAATTTCAGTAATCACAGTTTCAAGACCTTGGTATCCAAATTCTGTCTCAACATTGCCTTTGGCTTCCCTCAGCTGTCTCCTGGTTCAGACAATATGAACAGAACTTGAGGGAAACTACAATGTAGATCAGGCACTGCTTTCTGAAAGCATCTGGATCATTTACACTTCATCTAAGCAAAATGAAGATATCTACATAACATAAAAAAAGAAAGGATCAAACCTTCCCCTGTAGACAAATTTCATGGGTTCCACGGCCAGTGCTGTTGCTACAATGTCATCAGCATTATGTCTTCTTCCACTGACTACCATCAAACCATCCATTTTGCCAATAACAAAGACAAGTCCACCTGGTCCTATGAAGCCCAGAAGTCCAGTCCTTATAAAAGGATATTCGGTGATAGGGCCACCAGAACTGGTCATAGGAAACACCTGCAAAACAGAAGCTTGAGTCTTCAGTTCTATTCACAGAGATCAGGCTGCAAAGGATTTCAGGCATTTTCTCTCAGATGGCTATTCTGAAACACAGTAAATAGGTCACTGGTGATGCTCTTTATCCTTCACTGGCCATAAAGGGAGTGTCAGGAAACTCCTACACTCATGTGTACCTGAGCTCCAGCAAATTCAATCCCACTCTGTTTACCATACACATTTGCTGTAACTGTCAGTCTGTAAAGTCATTTATGACCTAAAAAAACCCCACAAATCATCATCAACAGTATTAAATAAAAAGCAATGCTGAGCAGACTGCCAACCCGAGATGCTGTACATAGGTTAACTGAGACCTTAACTCATGAACATTTCAGTAGAGGTTTTCAGTACCTCATGTCCATTTCCAGCACAGTGTAAGACATAGACAATAGCTTGTCTATGTCTTACACTGTGCTGGAAATGGGCATCTCTAATAGCTATGAAGCTATTTTAAGGTGCAGCACATTAATGACTCTTTCAGCTGACCACATTTTTTTTTAAGGTCAATTAAGTTCTCAGAATACCAGTGATAATGTCTTCTGTAGCACACCTGGAAGAGAAAATACAGCCTATAGAGCACTTCTCTAAATGTCTGAACACCAGACATATGTGACTTCCACAGACAGATTCCTATGGCTTTTTCTATCCTAATGAGCACAGTGTTATCCTTTTGGCATGTGAGCTACTCTGAGCTGCATTCTGACACAACCACACTTTCCTGCAGTCTAGTCTTTAAATAGTCTAAAGGCAAAAAGACAATGGCAAGTAGAACACCATGCCTATATAGTGTTCTTGAAGGCTCATCTAAAAATAAAGGTCAAATTCTGCTGCCAGATGCCCATGGGTGACTCTTATTGAACAGATTTAATGCTTATACATCCTTGGCCATAATTCATTTCAGGAACACGGAACTCTTTGACACTCTAATACCTGTAATGTGAATTACACAGTAGAACAGAACAGAGATCCACTTGGAGAGGACACTTAAGAGCATGCTTAACATTAAAATAGAGTGGTCCTGCCCACTCAATGGCAGTTTATTTGCTTAGCATTAGGAGTAAGTCTAAATCAGTCTAAATATGCTGGTAAACTGCTGACAGTTATGAATTATGAATGATATCACAATTACAGCAAGTACTACAAAATGAACCTAAGTACCTTTCTATCCTGAGTATGTAAAATCCAGGACTGTCACTCACACTGGGTACTACCAATTGTACTTGCACCATAAAAATCAGCTATCAACAAATTTAAGATCACAGTAGCATAGTAGGATTCCTGACTTCAACAGTAGGATGCAGAATCATATCCACTTGTCTCCATTAATTATATAATGTGTAGTGTTTACAACATTCAGCTCTGTATTTTGCAGGAGACATTAGTCACATTAGTCTATTAGAAGGGATAATAACGGAGAATTTTTAAGGGAAATCTAAATGTATTTGTGTTAACTTCTGTCTAAATATTAAAGAAAAGATTTGTAGCTTAAAAAATTTTTTTTTTACATTTTCTCTAATTTGTTTAGACTTTCACACTGTCTTCAGCAGAAGTTAATGATAACAAGTGAGCAGGTACTACAGAGCTATCAATACAGCTGTGTGCACTGGAGTCAGAAAACAGATTCCACAAAGCCAAAAGGCTTTCACCTAAGGCAATTCAAACAAAAGCAGGTGGGGAGTAATCAGGAAAAGGTTTGTCTGCTCTTCAGATACCTCTCTTGAAGACTACATCTGTCAGGATTCTGTATAAATACAAGCCTTAATGCTGGAAGTACTGTGGAAATGTTGAAAACTGCTTTCTAGAGATACCAAGCAGCTTTCTTACTGTTTGCAATAATCAAATTTTGCACATAGATTTGTACAATATTACCTTTTGAACTTGGTCTTTCTTATTCCTTTCATTCTGATTTTTTTCAGCTCCTGGTATCTTATTTGAATATTGAAGTAAAAGCTCTTCATAGCCAAAACTAAACTCACATAAAGATCTACTGTTGCACTTAATGAAATGAGCTTCAGTGCAGATTATCTGGGTAGAATATAGGTCCCAAGCCACAAGCATTGGTTAATATTATTATTCTTATACTGTTAATATCAATACTTCATATAAAATATTACCTTGAAACAGAAAATGTTGAAAAGGAAGGATTTTTTATAGCACTTTTTGCCAACTTACCTCAAAAGTATTTTTGGTCATGCCCGAGAGTCCATAATATGATGTACCCGTTGCAATAGCACATACACAAAGCTCTCCTATTTCATCTGTTTTACAGAGCTGAGGAATTCCATCTGGCTTCACTGAACACATTATAGCTAAAGGGAGAAGAAAGGAATTCAAAAATTATTATAAAATGAACCCCAGAATAACATAAATGCTGTGGGAAAGACATCATGGTGGAGATGACATAAACAAATGAATTACATGCAGACTAATGTCTAACATCGTTCCTTGAACATTACAGTGCTTCACATTATCAAGTGGTTTTCTATTACAAATAATATTTATATAAAGAATGCAAGGATCTTTATGTAAACTCAGTCTTTACATTGATAGCAATACCTATTTGCCTTGCTCTCTGAAACTGCAGTTCATCTGTAATATTGCTGCGAAATGTGATTGTTTTCCCAGCTTTGCCTCAGTCAGTGCAAAATGAAATACGCTAATGGAGCCCTTGATAATTACTGTACAGCCAAGGAGGCAGGCAACCCGGAAATCCTCAGAAAGTAGCAAGTAACACCATATAAAAGATCAAGATATTCCAGCAGACTAATACGGTTGTTTTACTGAGAATCTATCAGAGCTCAGACTCCCTCTGTCTGGTCTTACAGGCCTGCAGAGACAGCAGGAGCTAAGCAGGAGGGATTAGAAAGCACTGGTCTGAGAAAGGATCACTATTTTATGTCAAGCATTTGAACAAGAATCAGGAATGCTGCTTGAGCTATAATCTCTGGAGTTGAAGTAGAGCATTGGTAGATTTTGTAGTTGCAAAGAGGGTATGATGATCAAGGGAAGCTAGAAAGAAATCAATGCATTTTTTAAGTATAAGTGTACAAAATCTTGAATGACCTTTCTCTCACTCAGAGGATAAACTGGAGCATGCACTTTCATTAAATTTATCAGAACATAATATGAAGTGCAAGGTGGCACATCTATTATAGTATCTTGTATGATAACTATTAACAACCAATCATATCTTCCTTTAAGTTGTTCAACTGAAGTTTTGTAAGACACATCATTATGTTTTATTGTTTTGGTCCATAATGAGCATTCTCTTATGCAAAAATACAATATTACCCTTTTCTAGTATCCATAGCATATTATTTAAAATGTATCTGTCTTATAAAAAGTGTTATCATCTTCCTCTTCAGAAGCACTGGTTTCAATTTAAATTTATCAACATAAAGTTTTCAGTCATATCTCCTCTATCTAATAACTGGATGGTAGCACAAGACCTTTGGAATAACATTCTGCAAGCATTCAGATAGCAATTTTATTGATCCTTAGCATAGGCTATGAAAACTTTCCCTACTGAAACCTTTTGTCTTTGTTGGACTTATGGACATTTATAGCCACAGTACTTTAACTCCCTTATTTTTTCTACCAGCACCTCTCAGCTAAAGAACAGATGTTCTGATGTCGTGGCAGGTTACTTAATACATGCTGCTAATGCAGGCAGACAGACACTGAGGTAAATGCAGACAAAAAAATCTTGGGATTTCCAAACCATTAAGTTTTGTAAGTTAATGCTTTTGGACTAAAATGTTTTCATGGAACTTCTTGTCCCAAAGCTCGTAGTCTGCCAACAAAGTATGCTCACCTGCAACTTTCTACTGCCAATTACTTAAATCACATTAAGTTTCAAAGGCAGTTCCTCACCTCCTGGCATCACTAAGCCAACATCCTGGACAGTCAGGACAGACAGCTTTTCTTCAGAGTCCACTCGAATCACGCCATAGGTGAGACCATGCATGGACAGAACTCCCCTTCCCGGTGGCTGGTTGCTGTCATCTGTTGGCCTAAAATGTGGGTTAGAGCACCAGGGCACCATCAGGCAGGTGTAAACATTTAAAATTTCCCTTTCCCACTCCCCCATTAGGCCTGATAAAATCCTGGTTTTCAGTCATTTCCGAGTAATTACATCTTTTATCTCGCTCATTCAGTACCCACCCAAGTATATAGATGGGGTTGCTGAGATGCAAGTAACCCCTAATATTTACCCAAAACAGCCTGTATCTTATTTTCAAAAAAATTTATAAAGATTGCCTTACCACCCAAGTAAAGAGCTTTTACCTAATTTTTAAAATACTGAAAGATGGTGCAGACAATGTGGAAGGAAACTGCACTATAAATATTTGGAACTGATCAGTAAATAGCTTGATAAATTCTATATATTATCTATTTTGAGGCAACCTGGCATAGATTTACTGTCAAGTATCTGTGGAAGACACAAGGACTTTACCATCTTCATTTTAGTGCATATAATTGAATTCTTCCCATTCTAATTTACCACATGAAAATTAAAACAAATTACGCCTTCATCAGTCATGGTCAAAATGTTGTGTATGCAGCCTCCCGGTAACACCTCAGTTTGCTCAGATTCATTGCCTGCATGCTGTAAAATTCCACAGCATCAGCACAAGATGCCTGTCAGCTTGTTTCAGTATAAAACCACTTGCTGCAGCAGTGGATACAATTATACCTATGGAGAGTGTGGCTTGAGTAAATGAGTGTTGACGTATGCAAGTTACCAAGTCAGGGGAACGTGTCTGGAAGGACTCTCGCACTGTCCTGCATTTTAAAATGCAAAACTGGAAGGTGACGTGGTGCTGATTTGAGTTCAGATTATGCATCCATGAAAAGCAGACTCCAGCTCTTTTCAGGATGGATAAAATAGCCAATATTTAGCTCACAATTCTGCATTGTTCCCAAATACTCCATCACAACACAACTATTTTTTAACAGATAATGTCCTCTGATGTGACATTTCTCCTCTACTGTGCTTGAAATACTAGATGGGGCTCAGCCAGTCCTGCTCATGTAAGCCTTGCCCTGATGGGCTCTATAAATTTCAATTAATAGGTTTTACGAGCCATATTTCTCAAGTGACATTGTCAACAAAGAAGGATGTGAGCACACTTGAAAATGCATTAGAGCATAACAAATGGCACTAGTAAACCAGCACCTGTGATAAATAACACTCCCATCATGTAAAAGGAACTTTCAGTGACATTATTGATCAACTTTCTCTCATCCCTGCTCCCCAAAACACACACTTTGTGCTCATGAGAAGAAAGGTCTCCTGCAGGCTTCTCACAGACTTCCAGAAGTAGAGGCCATCTGGACTTCCATCACATCCATTTTCTTGCACTACTTATCACACAAAGCATTTTGAGAGCAGCTCCTATTACCATTTACAGATACAATCTATTTGACCACGGCTCTTTCCCAGCCATTTAAATGGGAAAAAAACCCTGTCCTTAAACTTTTGCATTCCCTTAAGCAAGTTAAGGGTTCAGACTAATATGCTATAAACCAAAAGGGAATAACATGAGTTATTTGCATGACACATCTCTTTGCCTATTAGGCTTTGTGATTCAGCTCTAAGGCTGAAATACCTCTAGTCTATTACTGTCTTTTTCTAAACTATAAGGTTATTTCAACTGAGAACTGGTTTTGTTACTCTTCCTCGTAGGAAGTTCAATAAAAATACACCACAGATTTTGAAAGAGTCAGAGCATTAACAGGGAACTCTCTGGATCTCTGCTCTGCAGGGAGTCATTTTAATGCATACTCCAGCAGTAACTCTTTGGAACTTGTATGATAATGACTTTACTGTCAGTGGAGATGGCTTGAACAAAATGAAAAATACTCCATCTCCCAAGTTCATCTAGCATTATGCTGCCATTAAACAGAGTTCAAATAAAAGGAGACGTGTTCAGTAACATTCACTGCAGTAAGAACTGCTCTGTAATTACACAGTGAAGCACTGAAAATAAAAATGCCTATTTTTTTATTTTGAATTATCCACAATGATATGTGCTAGTAATTGTTTTTGTAGTCTCAGTTCTAGCTAATTTGAATGAATTAATTTTTAGTGCTTCAGAGAGCTACAAGCACAGAGCTTATGTCTAGAAAGGGCACACCAGCCATGCCATTATGAGGTTCTCCCACTTCATAGGCTGTGATTTGGGCCAAATTCTCCAGTGTCAGCCCAGGAAATTCAAAACCTGCTCAATTCTCAGCACAAGTGACATCTGCTGCCCATTCACTTCCTCTCTGAGCTTACAGGCAAGAGTTCATTCCAAGGGAGCAAAGGCCTGCACAGCCAATGGCAGGGAAACCCATCTAAGGGAAAGACATTTAGTACTTCTTGTATAAAGCTGAGAGCAGGCTGGTGGAGCTGAATGAAGGCTCTCTGAAATGCTGCAGTTCACAGAAAGACAACTGACCTGGACAGGGTAAGGCCCTGATGGATTGCTTTCAGATGTTCTAAACTAATAATGAGGTGGCTGAAAATCAACCACACCCTTGGCCTCATGTCCTTCTTCCTGTAAATGTTCTGTTGGAAAGCTAATTGAAAATCTAGTTAAATTTCACTTGGACAGTATATTTAGGAATTTGTGGAGGGAAGTACTTTACTTAATGCTATTTTAGTGCTTTACATGTTTATATTGCATGTTCTAACATGTGAAACAATTATAATTTGCTGCAGAAACACGAACTTAAAAACAAAGTGCTTACTGTTCAATGTACAATTTTGGGAAAACTCTGCCAAAACAGACAATACTTACACCATTTACTGTGTGCTACAGCACTCCTGACAGGATACTGCTGCTAGAGTAAAGTCTTATGAGAAGCTGAGGGTGTTGGGGGACTCAACCTGGAGAAAAAGAGGCTCAAAGGGGCCTTTATCACTCCCTACCACTCCCTGAAAGGAGGCTGTAGCCAGGAGGGTCTTTTCTCCCAGTTAACAAGTGACAGAACAAGAGGAAACGGCCTCAAGTTGTGCCAGGGCAGGTTTAGATTGATATCAAGAAAAATTTCTTCATCCAAAGGGTCATGAAGCATTGGAATAAGCTGCCCAGAGAAGAGGCTGGGACACCATCCTTGGGTATTTAAAAGATGTGGCAGTGGCACTCAGGGACAGTTTAGTGAAGGCTTTGCAGTGCTGGGTCAATGGTTGGATTCAATGATCTTAAAGGTCTTTTCCAACCTGAACAACACTGTGATGGTATCTACATAGCACTTAACAGTTTTAGTAGCATTTAGCAGTTTTAGTGGAATTGATCTATTTTATTTCTAGTCACAAATCCTTCGGATTCAAAGAGCATTTCCAGATGATTACTGAAAGTCTGTGAATGGTTAAAAAGTGCCTGTCAGCCAAAAACAACCTGCAGAATGTCATAAATCTCTCTAAACAGAGTACTTAAGAATATGATTTTCCTCAATGGCAATTCCACTTGATTCTCTCATTTAATTAATTTTACGCTTATAGTGGCATTTTTGCATTTTTACTTACAGAATTTGCTTTTGCAGTTCAACTTATTTAATTTAAAATTAGATAAAATTACAGCAATGGGAGCCATAAAGCATTCTGAAGTTAAATCATTACTCTAAAAATTCTTCTTATATGTCTTCCTTGGACATAAATTGCAAACTATACATATCATATAGAAGTTAAAAATGCAGATTAGTATTTAAATATTTTTCTCTTTTTTTTTAATTACTACATATACACATTCAGTGGGTTTATTTTCAGTGGTGTAACACTTACCTTCGAATAGCCACAGTGAGAGCTTCTGGTGAACTAGCACAGGGACAAATGACCTCCTGCCTTAGACCTTTACTTTGGAAGACATTGAGAAATGCATCACAGGAAGAAATGGACCCTGAGGTAAAGAAAAAAAAAGAAAAACAATCAGAGGAGAAAAACAGTATGATTTCTGAAGTGATGCTATTCAAACTGCAAATTTGCAGTTTAATATATAGGCTTTTCAGGAAAAAATCAATTAGAAAGGATCCATGTCCACTGGGAAATTCATCAGAGCTGCTACAACTATATATACATATATATGTATATGCAGTTGTGCATATAGGGAATAAAGATTAATTTTTGAACATGAAATCTTTTCATTATAAATAGATGGAAAAGCCATTACTGCTAGATTTACAGAATCAATTTCTTTGCAGTGCGCTTTTTTAGGATGAGGAAAATGAAGGATTTATTTCAGAAATTCCAAACAAACTACTACAAACAAGGAGAATACCTGAAGGCTGGTATCTTAAATAAGACAGACAAACAGCTCGTGCTGTTAATTGTCATTAAGTGACTCAGATGTGTTTCAGATGTTGTAGAGTAGCATAAGTATTCCCCTAAAATTCTCAGTTACTTCTGCATCTGGGAACCATCATTCAGAGGAAGTGTTCTGATCTTTTCTGTAGCTTAAGGTCTTCATTGCTTTAGCTTTTATAGATTCAGTCTTTATACATGATTGTGATGTTAAACAAAACTGGATTTAATGCAACTTACGTTATATGGAATATCAAGTTTGTTTCAGGATGAGCTAAAGAAAAATATACTTCGAAAAAAATCCCAAATTGATTACTGTTTCCATAAATGCCACCCAGTTTGTAGTAGACTGCGCATTTTGCAAATATTTTAGTTAAGATGGCTGAAGATTGAAGCTTTACATGTAAGAGAGAAACCCCTTGCTGTTCTCCCCTGTGGTGGAGCAGCAGAGCTTACACGGGTTTGCACCATCAGCCACAATCAGCATCCGCAGCGAGGAGAGGTTGATGTCCCTCTGGTCCCGATGTGCCACCAAGGCCCAGTGCATGTCCCTGGACTTCACACAGGCAACTTTTGCTGCAACAGCAAGGAGAGAATTACTAACACACCATATAAAAGATAGACAGCTGTGTTACCAATTTGCAGTTTTGAGTTTGACTGTCAAGCAAACTTTTGTATATCCTTGTTCCTTACCTTTGTATTGACAGACTTTTTGTATCCATGACAGTGGATTCACTTTCATTAAGGAGTATGGAATACTTATGACATGCATCATGTTCATGACACTCTGAAATCAAAAAGATAAAAAGGTTTTATACAAAAATTGTGGCAACTACTCATATTGTCTTATGGGCAGGGGCATCTATGCAAATCACACTGTGCTTATTTTATTGTTAGTGTTGGCATTCATCTTTTCCTATCTAGCTACCTACATTAAGATAAAACAGACACCCATTTTCCAATGCTTTAATTAAGGATTAAGGATTTAGACTGATCAGATCATAACTTTTATGCAGTACTGAAAAGAAACATTTTCTTTCTATTCATACTCGAAGAGGTTCACTCTAAATAGAAAAAAATTAAAAAAACATTGGGTGAAGAATGCATGTTTGCTATATCAGTTAATATTATCCCTAAGCTTGATAAAATGCCATATATATGAACACTGTACTGAAAAGAACAAAACCAGCAAGATAACTGTCTATGGAAATCCATCTCCAGGAAGACTAAAAGCTACCAATAGTAGTGGGGCACAAATTATTTAAAAGACGGGAGACAAAGAAATTGAACTCCTAGACTAAGTAGAATCAATTTATTCTAACAAAAAATACATAAATGAGGTTTTAGTCCCTCTCCAGGTGAGCTAATTCCAGTATTTTCAACAAAGTCATGAAAGTTCCAGGAAGTTTAGAAAAAGCAGCTGAGTGAAACCAATGACAAATCCAAAGCTAATCTCTCAGTCTGAGCCCATCAATTGCATCAGTGATTTCTCAGTGTTAAACAAACAGTCTGTAAATGAGCTGCTGCTTTACTTCTGTTACCATTTAGAAATTTCTCCTGAGGGCAACACGCCTCCCCTCATAGCAGCTCAAGTTAAATACAGTATTTGTTTTGGAAAACCTAGGCTTCAGAAAGGTTAAGTGTCCCAGTGGATTAGTCATCTAAACACTTGGAGAACTGCAAAAGTTCTCCTTTCAGTCTGGCACAAGCATAGGTACCAGAAAACAGGCAAGTACTGAAAAAAATGAAGTTCAGAACAAGATTAATAGCAAAGGAGGGCACAGAAAAGCTCTATTAGCCACTTGCTTTCAACCAGTGATAAAGATGGTTTTTTAACATGAGACACTTATGCGTGTTAAGCCTAATCGTTTCTGCTTCAGAAATGTTATTACTGCACTTTGATAGTAAGAACAGAATAACTCTGCATGGGAAAAACCTATCAGATCACCGGGAATCCTGTGGAGCCCCAAAACCATGGGAACCCCAAACAATGACCCTTCAAGGCTTGACATCTGTTCTTAAAATGATCAGTGAATACTGAACATTTTGTCAGTCATTGATTGCAACAGCAACTTAAGAAGCAATCCTTAAAAATATGTCAACCATCTCCCATGTCAATTGAGGAAGACATTCCCACACCATGTAGAAAATTAATGCGATTTAAAGTATTGGGAATAGTCAATGTTAGTAAAAACATCTGTTGGTGGGAGTTTAGACAGGGAAGCTAGTCAGGGACAATAGAACTATGCCAGTGGATAATATCCCTACAGAGGCAAGTACTAATTGGATTTGTTTCTGCTATAAAGTTTTATCTCAAAATCACATATTGGTGAGATAACGTGGTAAGAATGGGATCACAGTACTTGACAGGATACATAAAAATACACTGACATCTTTACCATGCTCACTATGGGTAAGTGCACTAGGAGAGGATCATGGGTTTAAATGACATTTATTTTGCTTTCAAAGCAGAAAAAATTGTATTAGAAGAAACCGTAGGACATCCCAGTTTGTGACAGCACTAAGCATATTAGGTTAGTTTATTTTCAAATACTCAGAGAGAATAAAAAAACATACTTACTGTAAGAATTCCATGCCATAAACCAACATCCTTCTTGAAATCTAGTACATTCACAATTGTTTCAGCTGTCCAACAAAAACAAAGCAGAATTTATTTTTTAGAACATGGCATTGACCCAAGGCAAACCCACTCAAAGGAAGGAAGCTTCAGTATAACATGACTGATGACCTCAAAGGTCAACTTTCAAAGTAAATCTGCACTGCAGGATTTATATTGCTTAAGACATTATTTGTACCTCTCCTATAGATATTTTAAACATGAACATATTTCCTGAAACAAATAGGAAAAAAAAAAAAGATATGTTTTTAAATCTAGAAGCCTTTGGCACCAAACTGTGTAAAACATAATATAGGAGACTGATGAAAAATAAAATACAATCCCCACTTGATTTTAAGGATGATGTAAGGGGAGTGCACTCTGTACCTTCTGTGTATCCACATGCCTGGGTCAGGGCTTGGCAGTGTGTCAGCAGTGCAATCCTTGTCACAGTTACCCCAAGCACACTTCCATCTTTACATGTTTTGTACTGAAAAGAAATAAGCATGGAAAGTCAGTGTGAAATAATTGCCCTATTTCCATTATTTAATAGCTATGTTTAAAGTGTTTCCTCTGCAGGTGAATGATGGACACATCTAATGACTCTATTTTAAGAAGGCAGCAGTCCTGGGGAGTTTTGGACACATTTTTTTGTTAAAAGGCATTTTTTTTCAGATAGGCTTTCTCTTTTGACTGAAGATTCCAAGGTTTGGTATCTGAAATCCATGAGTTGTTTGAAAACAGGCATTATGGAAATATAATTCTAACAATTCTGATCATGTCAGTGACTAATGGACTGGCTAGATTTAGCAGAGAATAACCTAGTTCAGTCTGTTCAGTGTTTACATGTTAGATTTTATAGGCCAAGCACTAAACCCCATCTTCTCCCTTCTGCATCTTACAAGGCATGTGATAAGAGCTGACTGCAGAATCCTTGCTGGGTGCTGTGATAATAATCTATATGTATACAGTCTGAAAGGCACAAGCTCTTTGATCAGAAGAATATGAGACTCATGAAAAAGCAGCAGAAAAGAGGTGGGAGGCCATTGGTGATCATTGAATTAAGTTTTGCAATTTTATGTGTGTGAGAACTATCAGTGGCAGATAATAAACGAAACATTTATCTTTCTCCATGATGAAGATAATCAGCAAGATTGAGAGTGAAGACATCTCTGCTTCTCTAGCCTAGTGTCCTGAATACAGCTTTGGTCCATTCACTTCCCTTTGAAGAATCATTTAAATTCAATATTAACACCACTGAATTCAAAGCATTTGAGTCTCTGCAGAAGGGAGAGAAAATGATGGGAAAGAAAAGGAGGAAAATGAAATTCAACAGCATTGCTAACTTTCCCTTCCTGATGCTGTTCTGTTTTAGGGAGTGTGACTCATAAAGCAGTAAGAGACAGGCAAGCATTTGAACAAGAAATTCTATCTCTTTCAAAGGGTCTGAAGGCTGTGATACGAGAACTGAAGCTTCAGTGTGAACCTTCTCATCTCTCCATCCCAAAGCTAGTGAACAAAGCACACTGAACACAACCAAGATTGCTCAAGGCAAATGTAATATAACACTGCAGCAGCCACATTAAAATGTTAACGTTAGAAACACCCAAAATACAATTTAACATTCCATTGATTTTTCTG
This sequence comes from Prinia subflava, assembly GCF_021018805.1. NCBI lineage: Eukaryota > Metazoa > Chordata > Aves > Passeriformes > Cisticolidae > Prinia > Prinia subflava. Next base: position 143,945,561 of record NC_086247.1, on the reverse strand, counting down.
AATCAGTACTGGTCGAATTGATTAGAAAACATTACTTATTAACAAGCTAAACCAGGATGATTTTGCTTCTGTGACTACTGAATGAATAATGATGTTTACCTGATCCAGAAGTGCCATATGTAATGATTTGAGGAGAAGATGCATCTTCATTAACTCACCTCAATGTAAGCTGTGTCGTTGTTGGCGTCCTTGATGTGTGGGAACCAGTCACGAGGCGGCTTGGAGAGGTGTTTAGACTCTGTGACAAACCACAGCAGCTTTGGCCAGCCTGAGGTAAAAACAAAAGCCAGCTTTTGTTGAGTTTCTGCTGGATAAGAAAATACAAAAGCCTTCCCTGCCAGAGTTTTATTCTTGAAAAGTCTGTGTCATCATTACCTAAACATTGCTTCCTTTGAACCTCCGTGTAGTATGAGAAAGAAGATTTTGCAGAACTGCCTACTTAACACAGCTACTGAGGTCTTTTTAGGCAGTCCCTGAGGGAATGGTTGGGCAGTTTAAGCTGTTATTGACCCCAGCAGTTTCACTGACACTCCCCTGTCAGAAGTTACTGTGCCTACACTTCACTAAAGGAGTGAATCATATGAATACTTCTCATCTACTACAGTCCTAAGTGTTGGTTTAATTTTTGTGGCCACAGATGATCTCAGCAGCCTGGCTGAGATTGGGAGCACTGGTGCTGCTCTCCACCCATGAGGTTGGCACAGCCACGGCTGGCAGCAGTGACACAGGAGGACAGCAGTGTCCCAGCAGCTCCTGTGGAAGTGTTTCATCATGGGCTGACCCTCACCCATGGCCACTAAACAAGTGCAGTTTGTTGTAGCAAAGGACCAGTGCCAGCCATGATAAACTAGGTTAGATTACCTTTAAACTGTGGTATCTCCCCTGTGGGGCTCTTAGGCAGTCCTTTATGGCATGCGTCGCTGGTCAAGGCCACAGTAACTCCACAGCTTCCAAGCAAAAAGCCTATTTGTTGACTTCCTGCATCCTAAGAGATGACAAAATACACAGAATTGATTAGAAGTGATTACAGGCTGAAATCATTTTTGTCCTTGGGCACATTATCTTGAGAGGAAAACAGTCTCTTTCCTTTACATTGATTTCCTTTTAGGTGACTATCAAAACTCATCTGTACATTGACAAAGGAATTCCACAAGCTAGATATCCTCTTATTTATAGCATCATAAATCATAAAGACAGTGGAAGCCATCAGATGGCATCTGGGCATCTGCCCTTGCATCTCTTCAGAAATGACAAGCGGCTGGGAGGAAAGCCTGCTCTGACAGAGGGTTGTTCCATCCAGAGAGATCCCTGGAGAAATGGCCAGACAGGGCCCTCATAAAGTTCACCAAAGGCAAATTCAAAGTCCTGAACCTGTGGAGGAACAAACCCCTGTGCCAGAATGGTCTGGAGAGCAGCTTTTTGGTAAAGAACCTGGGGCTCCTGGTGGAGAGAATGCTGAGTGTGAACCAGCAATGTGCCCTGGCACGAGGAAGGCAAACGGCATCCTGAGCTGTGTGAGCAAAGCACTGGCAGCAGGCTGAGGGAGGTGACCCTTCCCCTCAGCACCAGTGAGGCACATCTCCAGTGCTGGGACCAGTTCTGGGCTCCCAAGTAAAAGACACAGAGCTACTGGAGAGTCAGCAAAGGGCCACTATGATAATTAAGGGATTGGAGTATCCCTCCTGTGAGGAAAGAGTGAAAGCTGGGACGGCTCAGCCTCAAGAAGAGAATGCTTAGGGAGGGATCTAATCAATGTGTACAAACACCTGAAGGGAGGGTATGAAGAAGATGGAGCCAGGTTCTTTTCTTACTTTGCCCAGCAATGGGACCAGAGGCAATGGACACAACCAAAAGAGAGGAAGTTCTCTCTGACAATCATGAAACACCTTTTTATCACCGTGAGGCCTAACCAGAAATGACACTGGGGAGACAGATCTGGGTGGACATAGCATGCAGGGCAGAAGACGAAGTTTATTTACAAAAACCCACTTTTATACATTTCCTATGAGGCTTGTGGATTGGAGGATGGAATTCCCACCTCCCCACCACATTGGTCAAGGAGGCTGTCATTCAACCTCCCCTTCTCCTTGAGAAAGAATTCATAACAAAGGCAGTGTTTACAAAACATGGTCCTGTGTTTACATTCACGAGCGTGAGAAACTGCACATTTCTCTTTTAATATGAACGCTCGGCAAATCAGGAAAAAACCTCATGGCAACACCTTTTTACTGGGAGGGTGACTGGCACAAAGCATCCATAGAGGCTGTAGAGTTTCCATACTTGGAGGTATCCAAAAGCGACCATGGATATAGTCCTGGGCACCCTGTTTGGGCAGGGAAGCTGGACTAGGTCAACTTCACACATCTCTGCCAACCTCAGCCATTCTGTGATTTTGTGATAATTCTAGGAAATTATACAGACTACAGATGCTTCCACCTGGAGAAAGCTTTCAACTATTAATATGTTACGATGGGTGTACAGTGGTGAGAGTTTCCCTATTTATGCTGATCTAACCTGATTTGTCAATAAGCATTTCATTGAGTAGTTACAGGCACGTTTCAGGAGCACTACACACAGTCAAGTGTCCATTAGAGTAAGCTCATTACATTTTACTTTCACCAAGGGGATGGAAGCAGTGAGATTAAAAGTCACGTAATGATTTCCCAGTCGGGGCCATAGCTGTTCTTTCGGAGATGCTGTGCTTCTACAGCATTACATCTGCTTTATGTATAGTGTCTTGTCATTACTCTTTTATGAACTCCACATCAATCCACCAGGCTCTTCAATAGGGCAAAGCCCTACATGTAAATGTGCGTAGAAATATTAACCCTTTATTCACAGAATTATTCTACTGAAAACTGCCTAAAGAGACTCAAAAGATCAAATTAAAGTATCTTTCAAATCAACCATAGAGCACACTCAACCATGGAAAACAACCAGAAATACAGAACAGTTGCCTTAATCTATTGATTTATTCAAAGCAAAATTGTATGATGGAAAGAAAGCCCCAGAGCCTGACTAATTCTTAATGCAATTTTTATGTAGTCAAATAAAACCATCTAAAATGGAGAAGCAATGAGAACAGAGGAAAAGCAAAAGCTTACTTTTCCATACATATATGGCAGCAATTATCAGAACTTTGATAGCTGAGCAAGCAATATGAGACAATTAACTGATGTTTCAAAATCTATGCTATATAACTCCTTCTATCCAGAATTACTGTATTTGCAGTTGCTTACTATAGCCAGAACGCTTCTAAAACAGGAAAAAATGAACAGGTATTTTTTTCAGCAAGGCTTTTTAAACTTAAGCTTGTGTATCATCTTTGCCCATATAAAACCAGACAATGAGAGTATTCTTTGAACAACAGAGAATAATACTCTGGTGTCTCCATGAACAACACTGTGGGGAGCATGTTGTTGGCCCCACCACAGCTGCACCAGTGGGGCTTCCAGGACTTAATGGGCTTTCGAGCATTAATTACTGTCCTCACTGACTCTCATGTCAGCTGGTCCACATCTCTGTTGACAAACCTACAGGACAAACACTTAGCCAGAGCTAATCCTGGTTCCACATGAGGATGAGACCTGTCTCCACTCTTGGAATCTGCTCAGAGGAAGGAAATGTGGGTGCCTGAACAGTGCAAGAGGGATGGCTCTCCTGAGGGTCCCTCCAAAGAAATGGCAGGAAGAGGAAGGCTGGAGTGCTCCATGGAGAACACCATCCCTTGGTCAAAACAGCTTCTGAGACCTGCTACCCTATCATCTATAAAGGGAGGTCATGAGTTCCTTAAAATATCAGATTCATACTACCATTGCTCAAAATTTCCCATTAAATTTAATCTAATAAATGCTTACTAATGTATGTATGATTTTCTAACTGCCAATTTAAAAAAGGACATATAAATTTTATCATTGAATGCAGCAATGGCATTGATCTCAATTTTAAATTACAATGTTGTTATAACTGTATATTCTATAAAAGACTGCTACAAACTGTTTCACCACTATATCAAGAAAATGCCAATTCTCAAGCAATGAAATTCCATTTAATGAGGAACTTTGTAAACAGAAATTAACCTGACAAATTCCATTAAGAAATCTAACATAAGGAAACCAGCAGAAAATGTAGACTCTTGAGCATCAGCATACCATGGCCCTGAGGGATGTATCAGCTAAGAAATCACCAGTCAAACTCATCTCACAGCAAAGCAAAACAACAAGAAAAAGAAACTTGTATTAACAGTGTAGAGTTTTTTAGACAGCACAAGAAAGAATGACTTTCCCTCAGTGCCATATTGACTGTCTTAGAGGATATCCACATAAATATTAATCATTCATTTGTAGCAGTTCACACACATACATAGATTTCTTAATACAATTTATGCACGTGTAACAGTTTGTAACAGCAGACTGCTTTACATCAGAACAACCCACCTCCGACAGCATTAAAATCTTCAGCCCATTTTTTTCTGTATAGATATTCTTTCAGTTGTAAGGAAAACATGACTGAAAACTCATGTGATGTAATGCTGCCACAGGAGATTGGAAGAATTTCACCAGGCATGGGCAGTGTGCTTTACAGACTTTCAAACCCCACAACATGCACTGGTGGCCACACTAAATCCTGCCTTGCAAGACAAAGGCAAATCAAGATGCTGAAGCAGAGGTGCTGTGAAAGACACTGTTCTCAAGGGCCATAGGAGCTCTGGTTGAGGATTTTGCAGTATAAACCCAATGAAGCTTTCTGGAAGTCTCCTACTTGATGTCTCTCAATTCCACCTTCAGTCTCAGTCTCTCACACCTCATAACTAGTTATCCTCACCTTCTGCCTGCTTCTGGTGGCTCCATCCTGACCCAGAAACTGAAACTACTGCAGAGAACAGAGACATGAAGAAAGGGCTGACATCCCTTGCCCCATGTAGGTGTTTCTGTGATAACTGGTGCCCACAGAAGAACTTGTTTCCTACTACTCAAGTGGTGTTGGGATACTGGACTGACAGCCAGGAGATGGAAGATCTGAAACCTTTATACATCCTGCAGACACACCACAATGTTACTTACATGCTCAACCATGTAAACACGACAGTCTTTGCTGTTCCTCATACCTCAGCAAGACAGGCCAAGAATAGCGAGGACCTTGGGCCAAACTTGTGTTGGGAAAACAAAGTTTGAATTAAAAGTGCACTTCTTTGTCTGAGGCTGTCAAAGCTTACATGTGGCCCACAAAAAAAGGTGACTCACTTCAAAGGGAACGATTATTTCAGATTCCACAGACAAGCTATCAAAACGCCTGTCTTTTGAGTAATGTGAAATGAATGGTTGCAATGGTGAAAACTACTTTGTAAGTAGCAAAGAGACATACCTAAATAATCTTCCATAAAAAAAAATCCCCAAACAAATCCTCTTTTCCTCTCAAATAAAATCAGTCCTACCTGTGAATGGAACAGATTTTCAGGATGCACTGGTTTGTAAGAAGTGTTACTTGCTTGTCTTGAGTTGAAAAATGTAACCAAAAATGTGTATTCTATTTTCATCTGTTGAAACCTGTTGGGAGATATTGTTCTTCTCTCCTCCTGCACCCATTCTCCTCTGAGGGACATCACCTGTGAATGGGCCATTGAAGGCCTCTCACATGACTGATAACATCACCTCATTCCATTGTGAGATGCTCCACCCAGTTGGGAGGAGCCAAAGCCTTTCCACCAGCATAAAACCTGCAATCCCAAACACTAAAGCAGCTGGTTTTCTACTGAATCCTTGGAGGAGGACCGGACCTATCTCGCCAGCACTGGACCCTTTGTTCTACAGGATCATCTCTACTTCACAGAACAACATCTGTTACTCCAGGAGGATTTATTTGGACTGCTCCCAACCCTGACAACAGGGTGTCAGGTCATATCTCTGACTCTGTCAGGGTTTTCTAGGACTTTTGTTTGTTTGCTTGTTTGTTTTTTTTTGTACTACTGCGTTTGTAATTTTTTTTTATATTCCTAGTAAACAACTGTTATTCCTATTCCCATATTTTTGCCTGAAAGCTCCTAATTGCAAAATTGTAATAATTTGGAGGGAGAGGGTTTTTACATTCTCCATTACATGGGAAACTCCAGTTTCCCCTGACAGATACCTGTCTTTCCAAATCAAGACATTGCTATTTTGGAAATCTGCTACTTGGCAACCCTCAACTTGCCATAAACACTTTATATCGCTAAATGTTGTAAGTACAGGAAAAACCTCAGAGAGACAGTGGGGACCAGGTGAAACAACTCAACACAGTCCCAACTGCAGATAGGAAGAGACTTGCCAGAGATGCTCATTGTCAAATCCTCCACAATTCACAGCTTGAAATGACACGTAATGTTGCTGGATGGCAAAACACAGAGCTGAGGTATTGTAGCATGAGGTTTGAGACCAATTGCTGACTTTGGAACTATCATTTTACATTTCTTGAAGGCACAGCACTTGCTGGGGTATGAAAAATGAGGTGTGCATAGCTTTAGACTATGTCTGCCCACACCTAGAGAGATCAATCTTTCAGATGAAGCAAGCCAGAAATCCTCTCTGCTGTAGGCAGCCATTCAAAGTTCTCTAAGGACTTTTATTAAAGGTTCCCTAAAGGTTTTCACCGGTACCTGGAGACAAATTGTCTTCTTCCTGCTGCAGAGTGATAATTCATTGTCAGGATAAAAAAACATCCCACGTGTGGTTGCATTTCAGCACGCTGTTAATGTCATTTCTATAATGCTTTGTGAGAGTATCTGTGTGAAGGAAAACAATTATGATCCTGTCTCCGTGAGTGAGAGTGCATGTCCTTATCTAATAAGGAAGGAAGGAAGAGACAGCCTGTGCAAAGGTTGCCCTGATAAAGGTTACTTCTGTTCACTTGCAAATCCCAGACTGCTTTCAAAACGAGAATTATGTGGTGGAGCATCACAGACTGAACTGATCTCGTTTTCTCTTACAATGCTTATTTGAGCTCCAGTGCCTGTACCCTAACAAAAATTTGCTGGTAAAGAACTAACAGGGCAATGATCAGATGAAAAGGCCAAGCATCACCAGTTCTGAGCCAAAACTGAAAAGGGATTGAGGAAACCTTTTTTTTAAAAAAGACTTTAGTAAAAATTAAACACAGTGCAGACACGATCTTCATGACCAGCTTTAAGATGAAAAATTAACTGTCTCCTCAGATAACAGTTTTGGTATCTGCCTGCAATTTGAATATGAAATCTGCCACTATGAGCACCTTAACATCCAAAAATCTTAATAAAATGGTTATTTTTGGCAGTGGACACTGCGTGAAATATGCTATTCTCTCCAGGAAATTACCGTTTTTAAACTTGAAAATATAATAAGGAAGTAGAGACTTTAAAGGATCCAAGATTCACTGTGGCAAACTGAGCAAGGATTCTCAGTGCTCCACTGCTGAAGTGTATGAAGTGGGAGGGACAGGCACAGGGCTTGCAGGCCCGGCAGTGCACCAGGGGCTCAGGTGGAGCTCAAGGAACTTACATTGTTCAGAGGGACTGGAAGACTATGCCACTGAAGAGAATATACAAAACACTTAATACATATTTTAAATCCAGGGGAGAAAGAGATGCATTGTCAAAAGATGTTCAAAAGCATGTAGAGCTCCAGTGTTTCTGGCACACTACAGCCCTACGATGAGTAAAGCTGAGAGAAAGCAAAGCTCATTTTATCTTGAGCCCTGAAACACTAGAAAAGATGTCAAGGTGTATTTTCTTTGGACTAGAATTCTTCTTTTAAAAGAAGATATGACTGGGACAATTTCACTGTCTTGGAAGAGATATACCTGCCAGGCTACAGTTAAAGCTTTAATAACATTTCAAGATTTAATAAAAAGAGCTCCTGAAAAATAGTTTTTACCCTGTATGAAGCATCCTTTAAAAAAACCCCTCAAGTGTCTGGAGTGGGTATCTCCAGATTTCCTATGACAATACACGATTCTTCCAATCATACTGTGAGAGCCAGCATCTGGAAAAGTACAGAAATGCCTGCTGGAAGCACACATAGCATTAAATCTAATAGGCTAGGAAATAGAATTTTGAGTGAGAAATTAATTTTTACATCCTTTCAAGTCACACGCACCCTGCTACAAATTCTGCCTATAACAAGGAGGCCATGAAGATCTGTGAGGGATAGATTTCTTCCTATGTTCACAGCATGTGACTGAGCATAACTGTGAATGTGCTTGGAGGACAAAAATGTTATTTTTAGATTAAAACTGATTAGCTCCCCTGACTGTATCAGAGCAGAATAATAATATTTTTCACGGCGCCAATCAAATGGAAAAAAACATTGACCTAAAAAATATAAAGAAAAAAAATCAAAACCTTATTTTAAAATATTTTTGTGAAGGACATAGTAAATCACTGTTTGAACCAGAACTCAACATGTTGAAACTCCCATCTCATCTACTTTGACAGCACATTCTATGACACAGTTTGCAATTCACATCATATATGGAGTTGTAATACTCCAGCTTCAAATAAGATTAACATGAGTGGCAGTTCTGAAGGAGGAGAATGTAATAGCTGTATAGCACACATTATTTGCTAACATTTGGGAAACATAAGCAAATTTGGAGGGAAACTATTATGATAGAACAGAGCCGGTAAACCAAGGGATGAGGATTAGCTGTAACAATTCTGGAGAGTGTTGATAATAAGGGCATTGCAATGGTAATGCAGGGAAAGGAGAAGAAATAAAAATGCTGCTTGTTCTATTGTTTCAATGACTGCAGAACCCCTGACTAATGCTTTGAGAATGAAGAGTTGGTTTGGGATTTCAGTTTTTAATTTCAGATCTGATGTCCTAAATCTAAAGAGCCAAAACCATGCTGCATGAATTCCAATTTCCAATTTTTCTTTGTCAAACACTAGGAAGCATTCTGGGAATAAAACTGGAGAATGCTGCATGGTTGTTGGATGTTCAGACAATCCCTCCCAGATGCCAGGTCACACATGCCCTGAAATCCTGGGAGTATTCTAGGTATTCTGTCAATATAAAGGTGGGATACAGAAGGAAGAAGCAAGGGAAGATGGACCTTCACCTAATAATGACCTGGGAAAAAAATCCTGTCAAAATCCTAAAATAATAACAGTCTACAAAGAAAAGGGAACACACAAAAAATCTATGTGCTGGTAAAGCAAAAGCCTCTACTTCCATTGTCGGAGTCTATGTTTCTATGGATCTTCTACAGAGAGTGAAAAGTACAGAGATAGAATTAAAGCCTTTAGAAAAATTAGAATATATAAAAGCTTTAAATGCATAAAGTAGAAATCTAACCCTTAGCTTTAAGCTTTACATGCCCTAAGTCTTAGTTCAGTGTAGAAGGACACAGCTTCAGGCCTTGCGATAGAGTGAAGACATAACAAAAATAGGGTAGACTGCTGTTTGTAACTCGTATAAACTTTATGTAGGGAAGACAGAGTTTTTCATATATGATAGGATAGAGGTTTTTTACAATAACAAGATAGAACTTCAGGCTAGCAAGATAGTGTTTTGCGTTAATAGATATGTTATGTGCGTAGGTTCTGATACTGTTTTTCGTAGTTTTACGAACTTTAGAATTGTACCTAGATTGGTTAGTGTGTAGATAAAAAACATGAATATGCATTTTGCAATTTGGGATAAAAAGCCTCAGGGTTGGAGGTGGAGGCATCGATTGATTGATCAATTCGATCCATCGATCCAACCTCCATTCTCTGCAACCTGAGGAACGATCCTTGACAGGGAGCCGAGACGGGATTTTAAGGTATTATACATCGCGGTCCCCGCTCCAAGGGACCTGAGCCCCGGGGTCCCCCCTTTTCCCCTGCAGCACTCACTACCGGTGCGCTGGTTGGGACAGTCGGGGACTCTGTGTGGGGAGGGACCCCGGGGCCCCACTGTCTTTGCGATCCCACGGACGGGAACCCTGCGCGGCTCGGACCCCCATTGCCCTCGGGAACCCTGCGTGGCTCGGGCCCCCACTGCCCTTGCGATCCCCCGGACGGGAGCTCTGTGCGGTTCGGGATTTCCCGTTGCGTCCGCGTCCCTGTGGCCGAGGGCTCTGTGTGGGTTTGGAATTTCGGGGTCCCTTTTGTTACTATGATCCCTGTGGCTGAGATTCCTGTCTGAAACTTATGACCGATTCCTCTCTGTTAGTGTGATCCCAGCGATTGAAAATGCAGACAGTAATAAGAGGTTGCTTTACCCTGAGGCTGTGAATTATATGCTCTGTCTATAGTTTTATTAGAGCTTTGTTTGTTAGGAATCTTGTGCTTGTTCGCTGTTTCATTAGAGTTGTATGTGTTAAGATTTCTATGCTTTAGTTATTGTCTTGTTTAGACTTTCTTTGCCTAGGTTTGTAACTGGTTGTAGAATAAGGCCGCTCTTAGAACTCTCTGCCTTCAGATATGTACTTTTGTATAAATAAACTACTTTATTTAGATACTAAGATGTGGTAAGATCTTTAGAGACTTTATACCCGTACCCAGCCTAGGCATTCCATGAGGGTACAGATGTCTGCAGAGTAATCTGTAAGGCAAAAGTCTACCTGGCTGCAAATATTACTGCTTAGTTTTAAAATGCCAGGGACAAAATTCTGCACTGAGCTGTAAAGAAGAATTCTTTAGGAAAATGTAGAACAGTATTAAAGCTGTTAATACAAACTTTTAATATTAAATATTGGTGCTAATATAACTACCTGAAATAGCTCATACGGTATCAGCTTATTATTCTGTAAGCCTACAATATAACGTAACATAACACATAACATAACATAATTAATATTATATTGCTGGTCTATTTGCTAGGTCACATCTCTGTCTTCCAGAAAGCAACCCAAAAAATGTCCACTGCCAGAATGTATTGAAGCATGTAGAAAAGAGAACAAATAATGGGAAAGCATAAAAGAACAGCCTGGGCCATTGTGTGATGACAGGAATGACATCTTCCCACGGATGCCAGAAGCAATCCACTGCCATTTGACCAGGAGAGGTATTCCTTCTGGGACTACTCAGAACATGATTTTCATCTCATTGTTTCCACTCCAGTTGCCTTTCCATATAAACAAATGCAAAGATATTTGCAATAGTATATGCCGTGAGATTGCATAGCTTTATTTATAGAGTACAGATCATGTTGCTTTTTTAACTGACATCTCTGTTATTGTGTTATTAATTTGATATTTAAACACTGTGGCAAAAGATAAACAGTCTGAGTCTGTAGATATGCTTTTATATAAATATATATATACACATGTGTAAGTGTATATTTATATATCCATATATAGACACATATTTTAAAAAAAACAAACACCCAAGAGGTGCAGCCAAATTAGGGTAAGTTATTCATTTGACACAGGGTATTTACTTGGACAGCTGGATTTTATAGTTTACTGGATGGACATGGTATCAAATGTTCCAAAATAAATCAAATTTACACTTATCTATGTGCTCTAAAATGTCATTAAACATCAGAAAATAGTAACAGGGAAAGACATATTAGATTTTTTAACCCTCACATTGCTTCTTTATTTTTTTCATGGAATGAAAGAGGATTTACCCATTTGAGCACTCTGTAAGATCTTAAAATGTACATATTCTGGTCTTATTTTGTTGATGCACATAAAATCTCTAGTTTTTATCAAAATAATGCACTGTGTTATGCAACTGCCTCAGATGAAATGTACTGCCCTCGGATGTGAAGGCACAATGAGACCCCAATGCAAATGGTTCTACTAAAATCACCATCCTCATTCTACAGCCATGTCCTCCTCTTGGTGCTCTCAAACACAACCTTACAAATAAAAAAGGATAACCCTACTCCCCAAAGCAGGTATGGTGGTTGAGATCCCATTCTCTCCTGTTGCATGGCCTTTCCAGCTCACCTGCATCTTTCCTCCAGTTTCAGACATTTTAAGCTGGGGCACATCCTGTCTCCTCTTTATCTTTCCTTCTGCTCAGTGGCTCTCAGATCTGCTCAGCTGGATCATGGTCTCTTGTTGTCTGATCCACTCCCTCCCTCCATCTCTCTCTCCTCCTTCACCAGTTTATGAACTGCTCCTTCCTCCCACTGCCATCCCTTATTTCCCTGCCACCTTCTGGTTTCACCATGGCAGGAGCCCCCCACAGATGCTGGCTGGGACTTGTGCAGTCATACTGGAGAAATGTTGAGGTCAACTCAGCTTCCCAGAGGTGAGGAAGCCTCAAGCAGGTTCATTTAGGAGGGCATCTCCAGATATTTTGAGCTGTTAATTGGCTGTGTGAGGCATCCAAACTGCAAAGGTTTTGTGAGGGTTTATGATTGTGTTTTCAAGGTTTTCATTTGAAAGGCAGGGTTCCTGTCCATGAAACAAAGATTTGAGCTTCTGCTCCAGAGTACTCTAACACTGGAACATTTCAAAGAAAAGCCCTTGAAAATTGAAATATTGAAAATGTGACCAAAACAATACATTTACTCAGCCCTTCTCTTAGCATCTCATGGCTTCAGTCAACATTTTCCAAAACAATTTACTAAAAAAAAAAAAAAAAAAAAAAAAAAAAAAAAAAAAAAAAAAAGCTTGTAAAGATTAAAGAACACTCTTTGTGTGGACAAGTCCAGACCAAACAACTAAAGCAAGACATTATTAGCATTAGCTAATAAAAGAGCGATTATACAAGGGGTATGTGGGAGCAGCCAGACGTGGTAAATTTAGGGGATATGACCAAAACAACCCTTGTAATTAATAAATACATTTTGCTGTATTTACAGCCTTCAAGGCATACATCTTCAGAAAAAAATGCAGGTTCTGCAGAATCTAGGTAAGTGATCCAGCTGTGGTTCACCTCCACCACTGATCCCCCTCCCCTCACTGCCCCCAGACACTCCTGGAGCTGGAACTGCTCTGTGTCCCAGCACTTCTCTGGGATACGTGGTTGAACCTCTGAACCAACGCCGGCTGTGAAATGCTTTTGATTAGTGGTCAGTTCTCTCTATTAATGCACGTTCTGTGGCAAGAACTCCTGAACCGAATTTGTTCAAGTGCCACCCTTGGCAGAGGTGACCGTGGTGACAGAAGCTTTGGGATACATACACACATACAGACACAGGAGAAGGCATTTCCACACCAGCTTTGAAGTAGCACACACAGCAGCAGTGGCATTATAACATAGCTTGGGTTGCAGGGACAGGTGGAAAATCAGCAGTTGTTGCCAATGATTCTTTGTCAGTGGCCAACACCAGAAGGCTTTAAAAGGCAACAAAGATAATCCATCTACGACTGGCAGAGCTGTTCTCTTGAAAAATTTTCCCCTCATTTTCCATGCAGACCTGCATTTGCTGAAACTGCAAGCATATCTTCAGATTTTCCATCACAAAAAAGAAGGAACTATATATAATATAGTTGGTATATCTTGGTATCTATCCTCAGCACTATCTTGGTATCTATCCTCAGATTCAGAGCTAGCTAACCACCAAAATGTACTCAAAAGCCATGCTCAGTTGTGATTTATTCTGATGTAAGTGCTCAAATGGAGTACAAAGAAGAAACTCATTTCCCCACCTTTCTTGTAAGTGGCACTTCAATAGGGACAGGGACAACTTCCGCAAGCAGGCAGCCATAAAACGCCACCATGAAAGCAGCAGGATCATTGTTAGGAAACACGAGTGTTACCTGAAAGAGAGAGAGATGTATGTTAAAAATGCTTTATCCTAGGTGTCAGATAACCATAACTGGAGCTTCCATGTGTCCTTTTGGATGGAGATGATACTAGAGCACTTTTAAGACAGCTATTTAAATGCCTAATGACAGATGAAAAAGGAATCAGAAGGAATTTATTCTGATAAATATTATTTTTATGAATATTTTCACTTAGGATGTAGTTAAATATTTCCATGCTGCATTGTTTCCTACATTGACAACACCTTTCATCTGGCTCTGAATCAACTGATTGCTTTAGTGGTGTTAAATAACCTACATAAATGGAATGAGAAGAATTTTAGATTCTAATGCAATAATTTGCTTGAAGTTACTGAAACTGAAGTGTGCATGTGACCAAATCAAATTAATCAGACTTAGGATGTTATTATGCCAATCATTAACAGTTTGGTTTCACTACACTTTGCCTTGTACAACAGTTTCATTTTAGGACTGTCCTGTTTTCCCAGTGTAAAGTTTCTGTGTGCTGTATGCACACAAAAAACTAGTATCTAGAAGCAAACATCACATCCAGAGCTGAACTTAACAGCTTCAGGGCTAGGGGAATTTTTTAGATAAAAGAACGCCAAAACCAATCACAGATCACCAGAAGAATGCTCAGTAGGTGCTGAGCTATACAGCTTAACTCCTGCGGGCCCTGCCGGAGGCAGGACAATGCCTGAGATCCTCCACAGGCAAAGGGAAAGGAGAAGGGAGGGTTCACAGCCCTGCTGAGGATCCAGCCACTTCTGAGAGCCCACAGCTCTCCTTGCAAGGGCAGGGAATTGCACTGCTCTCACTGGTGAATGATTTCAGTGGCTGGATCCTCTCTGCAGTTTTGTTTCAGTTCAGTCAGAGGGGCGTTCTCAGCTCACATCCTAGCCAGCTGTAACACAGCTGGGAACTCCTGCACAGCCAACTGCAGTGGCATGCAAAGGCAAATTATTCCAAACCTCTTTCCTCTGGGCTCACACACAGGACAAGGGTCTGTTATCACAGCACCTTGCAATTTGCTGAAACAACTTAGCAGCTCTTGAGTTTTGACTGCTTCAACATCCACTGGAGTTTTGTTGAAGTAAAATCATGATGTTTCCATGTATGCTCCAAGGCTCAGTTACTGAGATTGTGTTTCCAGAATATTCACACGGCTTCAAAGGTAGTCACCTTCCATACATCAACTACTTCAAGCTAGAAGAAATCTAACCAGCCTTGTCCAAGTGGGTCCAAAATATCTCTGGTTTTTAGGCTGAAGGCTTTAACCTCATAATTCTTTTGAGTCAGAGCAAATACACTGCTACTTTATCTGCACCCTTGCATGTTAAACAATCCAAGTGCTGGAGATGGTTGTGCAGAGCTTACTATATGCAAATGGAAATACAGAGATTTTGCCAGGTGCATGCAGGGGATGGTAGAGATTGCTGAGCCCAGCAAACATCTGAAAGATCCCAGAATATACTTTGAGGGTTCTTGGGTTTTGCATTGGTCTTTGCTTACATAAAGGCAGTGAAGGTTTGGCTGGGAATCTTTGAAAAGGAGCTGACAGAGGTGAAAAAAATCTCATTGAAGTCCAGTGGGAATGAGGAATTAACTTCCTGTCCAAAAAACATTAATCACTAACAGACTTCTACCAAATAAATAAATAATGTATGTAAAAGCAAAAAGGGATAAGGCTGAAGGAACAAAATCATACAGTGTATATTAGCAGATGAGAATCTGGTTAGCTAGTAGATATTTCAGAGAGCAAGATTAATTTCCAGGCAGCTGTCTGAGGTGATGCAAGGTTAAATTTCTGAAGTTACTATAGAAGGCAAATGCACTTTGCACATATAATACCAGAAAGAGGGAAGGAGATGCAAGCACGTTCATTTATTTTTTGGCTCAAAGAACCTAAAAAGTGAGGTAATGATAGTCATAAAAAAAAGAGATTGTATTGATATAAGGTATTTTTAAAGGGAAAATATAAGCTATATTATATATATCAAATAAGGAAGCAAATACATTCTTATTTGGAAAAGACCATAAACATGTGCTTGTATTTCATTTAGTATTTTAAACTGCCTTTAAGTGTTGTCACACAGCACACATTACATAGAATGAAGTCACCTTCAAAGAGGTCAGAGAGGTTTTTTGTTATTACAACAGGGGTGTAAAAGCCAGAATCACAGCCTAGAGCATCAGAAGTGCTGTAACACCTCATCTTCAATGTGAAGTTGCCTCAGATGATCACGTTCTTGTTACACAGGGCTGCCAGGCGAGACGTTTTTACAACACAAAGCATATGCTTTCAGCACTCAGCTACAAACATTTGTTTCACTCTAATCTAGGCTGACTTATTTTAGATGAGCTGCAATTTGTTCCTTATGTGTCCTGTGCTAGCTAAACTTCCAGTTTTCAGCCTGAACTATCCACAAATCCTTTCTTAATGTTAGAAGATGCCAATGACTGCTGCAAAAAATGACTATGAAGATGGGCAGGTAGAGGACAAATAAGGAGAGATGCACATTGCCCACATGTGAACTTTATTCCTTTGGAGCTTTCTGGGTGGACTGTTTTGATGTGTACACTTGAATAACTTGCTGCTTCTGCTGTTGCTTAGAGACACACTTGTAAGTCAAGTAAAAGAGAGTCTTCAGATCCTAGTCCTGGCTAAATGCCATTGCAGGAAGCAATTTAGATTAAGAATCTAGAGATCCTTTAGGTAATTTCTTATTTATTTATGATTTATTTCAAAAAGAAACACAGGAAGGACTGTCACTTTTGGGGGTTTTTTTCCTCTTTTTTTTTTTTTCTTCTGGAAGCTTTAATGCATGCTCTCATTTTTGAAGCCCAGAGATGTGCAATGCAAGCAGACATGCTTCTCACATGTGGCACAAGAGGATCAAGTGAACCATCAGTCTGAGAATTGCTATCAGACGCTGGAGGGGGGAAACTTAATCCCACATTCACAACTCTAAGCACTAGAGCAGGACTAAAATCTGCATTTCTGACAAATTTGTTCTGGAATATCCATTCCATGGCTTAGATCCAAACTGGAATGGGACCTGTGGAATTTTCTATACACGCTGTGGCAGAGAAAATAAGCAGCAGGCTAAGCCTTGGCAGTCAAAGGAGTAGGTTTGTAAGGACACTGTTAGCAAAACCGTAGGATGTTCTTGTCTTCATTTAATATCTTCAAGTGCTACCTCTGCAACTCTTGCTCTCTGTGGGCATTATCCATCTACTTAGATTCAGCCTCCAGCAGCAGCTGCATCAGAGTCAGAAGCAAGAATGGAAATACTCTCTCTGTTACCAGTCAGTGTCATTTATTTATTCAACTGGCTGCCAAAATGTGCTGACTTTGCTTGTCTTTGTCCTCCACAACACTTGTCTTGTTTCTACCACCTCAACAACTACAAAGTCATTAGTAACCAAGTTTTTTATCCACATGACACCTCCAGGCTCCATAAGCTTTTGCTAAACAGACTGTAGTTCAATGTCCAATAATCACTTTCCACGGGAATGTTTATTGTTGATGTTGCCACAACGTCAAGGTCAGGGGATACCAGCTCAGTTTACTTATTATTAAATTCAAAACATCTGTCTGCATGATCAGTTTTAGGGAGAAAACAGCACATTTCAGCACCCTGTCCCATACCCGATTACTTCACTTTACTAAGTTTCTCTGAGCACACAAATACCTCATTCTCTCTTTGTCAATATTGGATTTGAACTATTACAAGTTATTATTGAGATACTCACCCTGTCTCCAGGTCGTACCATTGGCTCTTGTTTTGTGCCTAATTTATGTAGTATATTGTAAGCAACCTTCATACTTCTGGTCCAAAGTTTGCCTATTAACACAAAATTTTCAAAATTAATATAAAATTTCTTATGTTTTACAAGAGTATTAAAGAGAAGGAATACCTGAGAAGTCAAAAACACACAGTAGGAATATTTATATTAGTTTTCCATCTAAATATGACACCACTACTGGGACTAGTGGAAACACTTAAATACTTATCAGAAGTTTTCTTTGAACTTCTTTTTTCAAGACAGCAGCACTTTAAAAACAAAAAGAAAAGTGAGAATAGTTTTCGTTCTGGCAGAAGTTTCTTACTTTGGAGAAAATTGGATCTTGACTCTGAAATTAACTGTTAGAAGGGGTTGGTACATCATCAAGTCCCTAACACCTTAGCTGTAGCGAGTTGGACACGGCACATTCCATCACACCCTCAAGGGTGATGTTCAGGTTTCACCACAGCAATTCTCTCACCAGGGAAGAAGGAAAGGAGTCTCAAGAAGCAGAAGCAGAGAAAAGAAAACTCCAACAAACAGAAAACCCCCTGCAGCTAAAGGGGCACACTGAAGCAGCAGGGACCCTCT
Organism: Prinia subflava; assembly: GCF_021018805.1. Classification (NCBI taxonomy): domain Eukaryota; kingdom Metazoa; phylum Chordata; class Aves; order Passeriformes; family Cisticolidae; genus Prinia; species Prinia subflava. Next base: position 143,927,519 of record NC_086247.1, on the reverse strand, counting down.
GAACCTCAGTACATCCATATGGCTGTTTCACTTTTAGTCCTGGGCCTTCTTCCATTTAACTTGGCTTTTCCTTCTCACCTGCCTCCAGACCCTCCCTTCTGATTCATTTCACTTGCCCCACGTATTCCTCCTTACTGTCTCTCTTCTCCCTTGCTTCACCTTTCCAGCACCACTCTTAGCTAATCCTTATCAAGTCCCCACTGTTCAATAAAGAAAAATTCTCTCACCAAGACCTCTTTGCCCACATAAAAGGCCTTTCAATAATCCTTCAGATGATGGGCATCTTTGCTCTGCCCTTTGTTTAGAGATCTTGTTATTTCCATGTGAACAACACCAGGTTTAACAGCCCTTGTGCTTGGCTGGCCCCCAGGTACTGTCTTCAAGCACTATTCAGTCTGACAGTAACAAATCTTTAATTCATGCCCACCAATAACTGAAACAATAATATGTTCTGACAACGGATTACCTATGGAGTTCAGCAGTTCAGGCCCCAAACATGCAGTATTGCTATTTATAACTAAGCCAAGCAGTTGCTAAAATAAGTTCCTCCACATCCTGGTTATAAAATGCAATACTACTGAATCATTTTAAAGTGCAAATCTGATGTAAATATAAAGTATGATGAGAAGGCCAGATTTTCTTTTTATCCTACTTAAGGAAAATTAGAAGGGTCACTGCTGCTTGTTATAGAGAAAGTACTAAATGCAATTTTTTCTTATGAAAACAGTAATATTGTATCACCAAATTATGCTTTCCAACATCTTTAATTTATTAAAATTACTCCAATGTCGATCTGTCTTGCTGGTTAGAAAGGAACACAATTCTGTTTCACTGGAAACTCAGCACAGATACAGGAGTATTCCTGCAGGATTAACTCTCACAGAACTGTGACAGAACTACCTGCATTTGAAGGAGAGTCAGTCTTTGAAATCATCCCTGCTGCTACAGCTAACACTTGAACTTGACAAGTGAGTAGGATAAAAAAACCAATGCCTTAAGAAAGCAGATATTCTTTTTCTTTAAAGTTTTTCAACATTAAAGCTTTACTGGCAATAAACTTAAAAGAGTAATTAGTAACAATACAGAATACTGGAGAATGGAAATCAAAAGCCTGGCAAAAGTTCTGAATTGCAAAAGAGAACCATCTTTACACAAAACACTTTTAAACTTGAAATGGACATTGAAGGAGCTGCTGTGAAAAGTTATGTCTGATCTATAAAGATTAAATCTGTTAAAAGTCTTAAATTTACATTTGTGACATATTCACGCTAATTTTTCATCTATCAAATGTGCCATCAAATATTTTCTTGAAAATCTAAGGGCTATTCACATTACAGTATTTAGATGCATTCTTTCAGAGGAACCCAGGTATGCAGTACAATCCTCTCCACCTAAGAGTCATGGATAAACGCCAAAATTAAGTTCTCACAAAGACTAAGAAAATTAAAGGAGTACTTTCTAGTAAAGTTTGAAATAACTTTAAACACATCTTCTAAGACACAGATAATACAAGGCTGCCTTCCTAATCCCTTGCCTTTCTGTTTGAATACACTTTGAACCACACAAACTTGGCAATAATATTTTCTAGGTGCCAGAAATGACTCAAATTTTCCACTACTACAGCCCTTCCCTTCTCTATTTACTGGTACGATACCTACCTGTGTTAAGTATCTGAGGCACACGTGCCTCTGAGTGTGAAACTGGAAAACTGGAGTGAAGCAGCTTGCTTGCATTCAGCTGGGAAGGGGCTAGGACACGAAGACCTTACAAGCTCTGTAATGTCACTCCAACCCTCGCAGGCTCTGCCTGCCCTCAGCTCTGCTCCAGTGTGGGCTGCCAGGGACCCCCAGGCACCCTCGTGAGCAAGCACAGCAAAGCCCAGGCAGATCCTGAACTCAGTCGTTCAACAGGAGGACTGGAATTTCTCTAGCAGGGTATACAGCTGTGTTCCAAAAAAGAAAATTAAAAAAAGGGCCACAAAAGGAGCGGTAACCCAGAAGCTGGAGCTAGGAATGTATGGATGATAAGGGCCAGATCAGTGGCTTCTGGACGAGGCATAAACTTCTGACCAGACGTGGACTGAACCGTAGGTTTGTTTTATCACCTTGGCTGTTTGCCTTCCCTGACCTGACACCAAGAGAAACACAAAGAGCTCCATGTCTGCAAGATAACAGCTCTGAGAAATGGAGGATGTTATAAAGAAGGAAATCTTTGAAGTGTTTCCTTCCTTGGTTCTGCCTAGGCTGCAATTCAGAGCGATTCTTCCTTTGCAAACTGCAGAGATCAGACGCTGCTGGGGAAAAAGCCGATTGCTAAAGCCTCTCCCACACGGCCCGAAGCTGCGGCCCTGCCGTGACCTCCCCGCGGTGCCGCAGCCGTGCCGCGGCAGGGCAGGCCCGGCCGGGAGGGCGGCTCTGCTCCACGCAGGGCGGCTCTGCCCCATGCAGGGCGGCTCTGCTCCACGCAGGGCGGCTCTGCTCCACGCAGGGCGGCTCTGCCCCGTGCAGGGCGGCTCTGCCCCGTGCAGGGCGGCTCTGCCCCGTGCAGGGCGGCTCTGCCCCATGCAGGGCGGCTCTGCTCCAAGCAGGGCGGCTCTGCCCCATGCAGGGCGGCTCTGCCCCATGCAGGGCGGCTCTGCTCCAAGCAGGGCGGCTCTGCCCCATGCAGGGCGGCTCTGCTCCAAGCAGGGCGGCTCTGCCCCATGCAGGGCGGCTCTGCCCCATGCAGGGCGGCTCTGCTCCAAGCAGGGCGGCTCTGCCCCATGCAGGGCGGCTCTGCTCCATGCAGGGCGGCTCTGCCCCGTGCAGGGCGGCTCTGCCCCATGCAGGGCGGCTCTGCCCCATGCAGGGCGTCTCTGCTCCATGCAGGGCGGCTCTGCCCCATGCAGGGCGGCTCTGCTCCATGCAGGGCGGCTCTGCTCCAAGCAGGGCGGCTCTGCTCCATGCAGGGCGGCTCTGCTCCAAGCAGGGCTCTCGCTCCGAGGCGGGCTCAGGGCAATCCCCGTGCCGGGTAAATCGCTGCAGGGCTCCGGAGGAAATCTGTTTGTGGCCACCAGGGACACGTCCCATTGTCCTCAGCCCGTGCTCAGTGATGCACCAGCCCTCCTCGGATAAACACGCTGCCATTAATCCTCTGACTTGGCTTGAAGACAGGGGGACGGATGTAGGAAACTCAAGCAACAGCTTCATTTGGAGGTGAGTGCAGCAGCCCGTGTCCCAGCTCAGTGCCAGAGCTCCTCTTTCCCAGCCATGCCGCTGCACAGGGAGCTGCCCTCAGCCCTTCTGCAGCAGAGCACAGGTGCTGGAGCCTGGAGCTGCACTGCTGCCTCCCTGCCATAAACACCGGAGCCCTCCTGTTCCTGACATTCCTGTCCCCATCCCCACTGCAGCAGGGTCCCTCCAAACAACATTCCTGTCCCATACACCAGCACAGGATTTGTGCCTGTCAGGCCCTGATCTCACTACAGACATTAATAGCTACTTTCTCACATTTAAGAAAAGGAGGATTGGCATGTAATCTACAGAAGTGTCCAGGGGTGTTTAAGGCACAAGGGTTCCCTCTGGAAGGGGCCCAGGTTCGGCAGACCCAGTGCTGGGACTGCCAGTCACACACACACATATCCTGGGTAACATAGGGCACAAGATGTTTAAGAACATGAATAACCCCTCAGTTTTTGGGTCACAAAACTATTTCCCATACAAAGCAGACTGGTAGAGCTCCCCTAGCTGATTTTGGAAAACAAAACCCCAACAACAGGCAGTTGATGCACACCTTGTTACCACTACAATTTATTACCTTGTTCCTACCTCCCACTGAGCTGTTAATTGTGGTGCTGCTTTCCAAAATCTTGTGTAACTCAACAATCTGGTAAGAAAGAGAGCTTTTCTGTCCATCTATCATTGCCTAACTTATAATTGCTTATTTACTGAAATAAATCTTCTTCTAAAGATTTTCACTTCTGTCACTTTGCCAGAGTGCTGCTGCCAGACTCTCATGCCCTAGCAGCATGCTTCTGCAGGGAGGCCTTTCAGGTTCTTCACATACTTGCAAACTGAGCAGAGAGTTCCCACTGTCCAGTGAGTAACAGCAAGCACCACTCTGCTCTGAATCTGAGCCATATCAGGCAGACATCACATGTGCAGAAATGCTCGGCAGGACAGGATGGAAAACGGCATCTCGCCTTCTGGCAGCTGTGACAAACACTGTTAGCACCCATGTGGAGCTAGTCCTTTTTCTCCTGCCACTGGGGTTTTGATTTAGTTGAGCAGTGCAAACTCTACATCAGCAACGATATATTTTGTATTCAGTCATATTTTTTTAAGTCTATTCAGATGGCAATAAAATTTAGCAAGCAAAGGTCGGTAATACCCAGTCCCATCTGGTTAAGCAACACATCATGAAGGTAAAGGAAACCACAAGATGTTAAAAACCACACAAAAAGGGATCTGTTAACAAAAATTAGGTGTTTTCCACATGATACTGAGGTACATCCCCTTCCTTCTCCTTTCCAAATCTGTAAAAGGACTAAATGTTTGTGTTGAATGTAAAGAAGGTTTTAATAGAAAAGCTGTATCAGGGAGAAAACTCAGAAAACAAACCACAACAAATTTCCTGATCATCTTCAGGACATTCTTCAGAACCACACAGCACTAACTCAACAAAGCCAAACCAGTGGTTGCTTACCAATCTCCACGCTCAGCAACTGCGAGACTGCCAAAGTTTGACTGCAAATAATTTTATCAAATATTCATTTTCTCAATACCACAGTATGACATTCCATGTATTAAACAGAAAAAAGAACATTTGTTAAATCTAGCGTAAAGGGCGAACTTCCTAATGCTATGCAGGTAAAGGGAGTTTATTTTGTTTTGCAAAATAGTCACAGCTGTACTACTCAGGTAATCCTTTCTGCATGAACTCTTTAGATCCAGCCTAAACAGAAAATGAAGTTGTTGTTTTTTGGGATAAAAAATCCAAAGGAAAGAAAAAAATGTTCTGTTGCAGAGAATGAAGGATTCCAGACATACTCAGAATAGAGGCAACCGTGCTATTACAGTGCTTGATATTGAAGTGTGAATCATATAATACAGCAATTTTCAGGCTTTTTATTAAAGAAATAAAGGTTTAAAGTATTGAACAATCATAAGATTAATATCTGGGGATTTAAACCATGACTATGCATACTTCTGTGAGTCTTGAGTTACTTCAGAGGTAAGGACAGTTTGGTTATGCAGCTACTTGGCCAAAAGCATCTTGAATCTGTCTCTCTCCTGCTGCTAATTGTGAAATTCCTGGTCTAGAACATTCCCACAGAAAGGTCAGGAAAGGGTGCATGTTGCACACCAGGTGCAGAATGGCTTGGGGTTGGCTATTTTTGGCCTATTGTTACCTTTAAGATATGCCAGGATATCTCCAGTATGAGCAACATCACCTCTGCTGAGGCAGGATCACTTTGGCCCCAAAATGTTTACAGTTGCTTTAAAGTTATTTTTAAAATCAGCAATTCGTTTGCAAACAAATGCCATTTGCCAAGCACTTCCTTCTCCACAGAATCCAAATGGAGCTAACAGTTCTCTGCCCAGAGAGTTACATCTGCTTTTTTATGAGCCTTGCTGTCTCTAGTGGGCCTCTGATGTGGGAAACACTACATCAGAGCTACTGAAAATGGTTTGAAAAAATCTGATTACAGATAGTGTAAGATAAAGGAAATTAGATTCTTTGAATCAGACAAATTTAACTGGTACTCATTTTGTTTTTAACAACAAAATTGTTTTGTTTTAATGGTTACAAAAAGAAGGCTCAACGCTTGTTTATTGATAAATTACTTTCAACCCTTTTCTTTTTCCCCAGCCTTTCTTGTTCTTCTTAGAATAATCATTTTAAGTAAGAAAAGTAGCACTGATATCATAAGAACTATGCAGGATTTAATTGTCCTTTATTCACATCTCTCTTCTAAAAAATTACTAAGCATTTCATTATTAATACCAAAACCAGATGCCTCACTACTCTGATTAACTTTGTCTGAGCCAGAAATTGTCTTTCTTTTCCTCAAAGTACACATTACTTTTCTAGTCAGAGTTCAGACTCTCATAAAACCCGATAAAGACATATTTCCTTCCAGTATCTCAGACATTTCAATTTATGCATTTTCAGTGATTTGATTTATAAAGGGATTGAGAATAACTTAACTAAGATGTTCTCCACTTAAACAAGTTCCCAGAGGAACAAAATATTTGAGAAATAAGTAATATTCATAGTGTTTCATTACTAGAAAGAATTTAAGAATTTTAAGTACATTAAATAAAGATTACAACTGGGGCACTGATAAGAACTGAGGCAAACTGCTTCAAACACTTGCTTGAAAAAAAGGATCAAGTCTGCAAGTGCAGTTGTACATTTATTCTATCTAAAGTAATCTGAGATGTGGAAAAAAACAGCCCTGACATGCTATGAAGACAAGAAGCTCGAAAAACATGCTGAAAAATGTTTTTCAGGAGATACAGGAGATACAAGGCATTACAAATTTGACGAACTCCTGCAGAGAAAATGAGAGGGCAACAATGATTTTAAGCAGCTGCTGGAAGTGCAACTTCTTTAAACTGGTTCCCCTTCTAGCCCAGAAGCCCTTCACCTCCCAAAGCCACACTAACACACATCCACATCAGCACCCTTGGGGGAGAAATCCATTCCCGTGTATCACACAAGGTGCTATCTGCAACACTGATCCCTGCCACAGCAGATCACAGCCTGGCCTCTGCTCTGCCCTCAAAGGTGTCTCTGGAAGGACAGCAAAGGAGTTGTGAGGAAGACTTTGGAGAGGCAGAATTTTGTGGACTCTCACAGCTCCTTTTCAGCATGCAAGACCATCAAGAGAAAACAGGAAAGTGTCCTGGATAGGTGCAAGAGGCCAGCACTACGTTTTTCAGGGCCAGAAGAGAGTCTGATGTAAGAATCGAGACCAAGGTCACAGACAAGGATGAGATTTCACCGTGCAGATGCAGCAAAAGGCTTCAATTGAAAATATTTCCTCCTAAAATAACCTGCAAGGTTTGGACACAGAATGGCTGTATAATGAAGAAAGAAACAAATGACTGGGCTGTGTATGGTACTCTAGTTAGAGCCCAAGAAATGGATGGGAAGGCAATATTGTCTACAACAATCCACGAAAGAGGAGGGAAATATGCTTGGTGTTAAGGACATTAGAACTCCTGCTCAAGATGGGCCTTGATCTGGCTGATAGCTACAGAGACACTCCTCGAAATCATCTTGGAAAGGCAGAAAGAGGTGTGGAATAAGCAGGCAAACCTGCAATTCACCCGTGCAAGGACAAAAAACTGGAGACGATACTGAGAATGACACCAAAAGACATCAAAAAGAATCCTCATCTTAACTGGAAAGTTGGAGGATAAAGAAAGAGGATTTCCAGGAAGACAAAGGGGTGTGAGAAGAGACTGAAGCAAAAACAGTAAATAGAGGTGAAATATTCAAGAGGAGGTGTAAGTGATGACAACATCTCAAAAACCAAAACTCTGGAAAATTCGAATTATTCATAAAATTCATCAATATTTGTAAAATACACAAAAATTCCTGGTAATGGTATTTCTTTAAATTGATAAAACCTTGAAAATAACTGTGGAGTACAAACTAGAGGCCACTGAAAATCATCAGGGGGGATAGTTAAAATTTTAGTCATCTGATCATAGCAAGCACATGAGGAAACTGAGCATCACATTAATACCATGTGTAAGATTGTGGATCAGCTCATATTTCAAAAGTTTATTACTACCATGGCCAGTGGGACTATGCACAAGGATAAAAAGTCATGAGTAGGAGTGTCTTTAATGATTTCGAGGCTTAACGTCTATTAATTTTCAAGTTTAAAAACTACTGTGCCTGCAATTACTAGAAAATATTGCAGGCACAGAAGGTGGACTAGCTAGAGCAAAATCATTCATAAAGTCACCAGTGAAATGGCAGGTGGCTGTATTGTTAATAACATTTCCAAAGCAGTTTTCATTTAAGGAAGCTACTATGGCATAGTGAATGAACATTTCCCATGAAAAAGAACACCAGTATGAAAGGCTCCTAGCAGAGAAGAAGTCAGCAAATTCATGAAATGTTTTGGTTTGTAATTTCTTTTATCTATAAAAAGAAGACAAAAAAAAAGAAAAAAGAACTGATTTTTTTCTGACCTCAGGAAACTACTGAAAGGCAACAGGAAAACCACATCCCAAAGTGCTGCCAAATGAAAGGTGTGAAAACATGAATTTTAGTCCTACTTTTCCCAAGATTCAGACAATGCAGAAGAGGAAAGAGTTATTTTAGAACAGAGAAGCAGGCTAGGTGGCTCCATGAGCCATGCAGATATGTTCCTTGGGTTGATTTGTTCCTACAGCCCCAGGCAAAGCAGGACATATGCTCAGACTCTCTGGACAGAATCCCAAATTCAGAAAAATGTCTGATTCTCAGTAACAGCTTAATTTCCTTTCCTGTCCAATTTATTTAAGGCATTCAGTAGATGACATGACTTCTGCAAACATGTAATTGCAAACTTTAAAATTCTTCCCTAGTTTCAAGTAAATGTCCTTAAGGAAGAAAAACATTCATCAATGGTGAATCATATGTTTGCCCCTGAAATTAACTTCTTAACTCTGAAGTACCTGAAGGGAAAATGTTTCATGCATGACCCTCAATTGCAAAGGTTCTCTTATGCTTTAACTATATTTGCAGTGTCAAACTTGCAGCAGACAACTTTTTGGCGAGACCATCACTGAGTCTGACTCCTGAATGGAGATGAATGTTCAGCACTGAACAAAACAGACAGACCTCTATATCACAGCATGTAACAACATTCTCTGCACAGAACTCCAAGTCCCTGAGAAGGTAGAAATAAAAAAAGCAAAACAATTTTTCATATCCATATCAATAACATATGGAAATGCTCAATCTCGCTTTCAAAGTTTGACAGTTATTAATAATAATTCCTTTGAACATCTCCCAAATGTCCCCTGAACATCTCAAAATTAGAAGAAATATGGGAGTTATTTGTCAGAGATATCCTTACGCTTATTTTTATTTGGCCTTTCTTGGTTGTAATACATTGTCAGGCAGTACACACTGAACCACATGAACATACCAAAGATCACACTAAAATATATCCTGGCAAATCTGTTTCAAGGGGGTACATTTGCTAGTTGTACAATTAACCCATCAGGAGAAATAATTCAAATCACACTTACTACAATGTCAGTCAAACAAGGGAAAAAATCCTATTAACTTCTTCAGGAAGCTGATGAATTTTCTAGACCAGGTTAGGCTTTTGCAGAACAAAGCCTGGGTGATATCCAAGGGCAATGGATTTAGACATTAATCTTCAGGAAAATCTGACCTAGGACACATTTCTATTTAAAAGGTGTTTTTGATTTATAATTGTTATTCCATGGGTGTCTCTACTTGGCTCTTTCCTCTGTCAGAAATAAATCACACTATAACATGTCAGCCACCCATACTCAGACACCAACAGCTTCAGAGTTGTCTTACCCTATCACAAATGGAACAGGTGCATCATTACAAGGCTTTTTTCACTCCATGCATTTACTGCACACGCTGTACAGAATGTATAAAAGCACAACTAGCTCCAAGGATGCTCACCATAAGTGAGGATGTAGAGTGGTTTTCCATTGGTGTCCATCGTGGTTAGGCACGGAGCTTTGGGCGAGATGGTTCCCCATCGCTGCAGGGCGGCTTCCAGGGAAGGCGGCCAGTTTGTGACCACACCTAACTGCTCCCCACGCATAGCCAGCATCTGAGCTCCTTCTGGCTTTGGCTGGTTTGGATCTGGCTGTTGAACTTATGATTATGAAAAGATATACAGTTACCATGTAAATTCTATACCTTGTGTACACCTGTGTAATCAAGAGAATAAGTTACCTTTGCAAAATGTTCTGAAAACAGTAACGTGTAAGAAGGTATTGAGAAGCAACAGAGAAATATAACAGAATAATTTACTTTTAACTTTAACACTGATCAAGCAACTGATGCACCTCAGGAAAGAAAAGTTCCTGCTCTTACACTAGGTCTACAAGAAGGGAAAGAAACTGCTGAGGCAGCATGCATATATTTATCTTCAAAAGAATAAACCTTTCTTTATTCCTAAAGAGAGATGGAGAATACTTTTTCCTGGAAAAAATGCAGTAATGAGATGAACTGCAGAACTACTGACAAAAATGTACTTTAACAAGTAACAGATTGATTTAAGTCATGTTCTGTTCAGTCATGTTATGTTCTGTTCATATTCTCTTATAAATTCCTGTGAAGACTATTTAAATTTCCACATCCTGGCAAATCTTAATTCTCAAAGCACTGGTCTTTAAAAAAAAAGTTCCATTTATTGACTTTATCTTTGTTTCTGTCTTATATTTAATTCTTTTTTCATACTTCACTGTTACACAAAGGATGTGTACAATATTTAACATGCTCCCTCATGAACATATTTTCTCTTACTGGTGTTTCAAAGCAATGGCTGTAACCCACAGCTGAATGCTCTCAAAGCAAAGCTTCCCTACACTCTCTTCTGCCATTTCTTTGCAAGCAGAACCAGGAGCTGAGAAAACAAGAGACACTTTTGACTCCACAGCACTATATCCAAGCTTACTACAAGCAGATTCCACTGAATATGAATGGATTTTTGATACTTGCCAGTACAGTGAAGGCTTACTTGGCTTTCTAGAAAGTCAACGCAGGAGACAAACATTTTACAGCTTTCATAAGCAATCCCAAAACCTTTTGAAAAACAGTCATTTTACCTTCTAACAATTCCTCAAAGTCATCTACAAAGAACTCTCGTAATGGTGGTCGTTTGGGCCGTTTTAGTGTATTGACCAGCTGCTGAATCTTTGCTGACACTCTGCTGCTCACTGGTACTCCTGCAGGACAGGGATCAATGGAGACATCAGTTGATGGCTACGCTGCACCCGCCAGACGTCAAGTGGGGTAAGGAAAAGTCTAGGACTGCAAGGCCACCACAACTACAGTTTCATGCCACACTGTCACTCAAGTATTTAACACCAAAACATATAAGCAAAAAGGAACAGTGATGCCTAAAGTAAATAAAACCAATACAATAATGTCAGAGCGAAGTTGAAAAATTAGAGGGGAAACAGCAAACAGACTGAGGGAGAGAAGTGCAGTTGAAAAAATGTCTCTACAGCAAATGTCAGTACCCTAAGAGAATTGCCTCAGCAATGGTCAGTAAGAACTGGCACTGGCCCTCCCCATGATCACTGGGCATGCAAACACTGTCTGACTAGACTGCAGCCTGGTGAGGAGTGTGGGTCAGAGGCTCTACCCCATCATTAATTCTGGGCTGTTTTTACACTGCAGGGGACATCTGTCCAGTACCCATCTTAAACATGGTTCATATCTTTGTATTACTTCAGCATGCCCCTGTATTCTCTGAACATCCCCACAGCCAATCCCACCAGCCAACCTCCAAAGGGAGCATGCTTCCCCATACAGCACTTTAGAAAACAGGTCTGAGCGGGAGCCTGGGCCAAGGGGTGTTTTTATAATTTAGTCCCATCAGTCGCCTCCCCCTTCCTTTTCTCTAGTTAAGTGCAAAAGCTCTCCAATGTGCATGTCATCTGTCCTTGAACTAATAGCTTTCTGTCACTACATTGCAGGAATTTCAACTTCTTACCCTTCCATAAGGTTGGCTCCAAAACATTTACCAAGTGGTATTTAGAGCTGAAGCTACTACTAAGTTTGGACACTGTACACTTGGTCAACAATTCCATGCTGTGCTGAAATATTGTTTGGTAAGTTTTAGAAAAGAGGAGCAGTAAATAAGGAAGGGTTTACAAATAACTGTTTTTCAAAAAAAAAAAAAAGAAGAAAAACAAAGTCAGAGAATAAAACTTCAAACGTCAATTTTCAAGATGTAGCCATCCTAGTGTGTCACATTCTTTGCCATTTAAAAAAACAGACTGGCTGTAACCAGGTAGCATGATAATGGCAAATTTAAAGAGATTCTCTGGGGGGGTTTGCCAAACAGTTTCTATGGGGAGTCAGCTCTGCTGATTAAGAAATATTTCTCTATGTTCCTTTATGTTTCTCTATCTTCATTGATACCAGCTTATTTTAAAACTGTAAAGGTGCTGCAGCTTTGTGAACTAGCTTAGCTTTTTTACTAGTGAAAAGTGCCTGGGAAAAGAACCACAAAGAACACCCAAAAAACAAGAGCAGATGCATACAGTAACCAGTCAAAAGGCCAGGATACTCAAAACAACCCCAGTTCTGCTTTGTGACATACCATCACCAGTCTCCATAAGCTCAGCGTTGCCGTACTTTGGTGCCACCCGTGCCGTTGATCCTTGTGGTCTTTCTACTTGTATTGAGTGTTCTGAGGTGTAAGTGGTAACATCTGGAGGGGCAGAATGATTTTCTGTGAAAAGTAAGTTAACAGGTTTAACCGTGTACCTCTAATGTCGAAGGGTAGAAAATAAAAGGCAGAGGAAAGGAGACCATTTGAGGGTTTTTTTCCCCCAGTGTATGAACAGGCATTAAAGTTAATGCACAAGATGATTATACTGAACTGAAATGTGTAGTACAATTTTAACAAATAAGGTTTGCACTGACTAAAATAGGGCTGTATATCTGCAATCACATAAGCAATAGGCTAAAAGAATTATACAATTAGGTTGTACGTTCTCTACTGACAGCTGGTTTTACTTAAAGCTTGTGGACATCTGCAAATAGAAAAGACCCAGACAAATACACTTCTCGTGGATTATTGTGTTAGTTTTTCTAAGCAGAAAGAACACAGCATGTTGTCAATCACTTGCAAGTGCCAGTGCATATCACTTTTATAACCTCTGCATTTTGAATATGTCAGTTTTGGTTAAGAAAGGAGAAAAGTCAATCGCAGCAGGTTTGGAAACCCGAGGCAAGAAATAAAATGTAAAGAAACATGAACTTTGCATTCTTCATGGACACTTGCTTGTCTACTATTTTTAGACAGAGATATTTCAATTCTTCCGCACAACAAAGCCTTGCCTTCCAGAAGGCAAACACGATTTGGTCTGACTCATGCCAGCACTGCTGAACAATTCCACAGAGATAATCTTTCTCTTTCATGGCCTAATAACTCAGCATGCTACCACAGTTTGTCTTCCCATGTTTTCAAGTCTGAGTCTGTATTTCCTACATATTTGTACTCTTTTTATAGGCTGTCCCATAATTTTTTTGCAGGTTTTTATTCACATTAGATTAGACGGAGATAAACACCACAAGCAGATAACAACTTTTCTTTCAATTGACATAAATGTTCCCCAGCAGCCTCTAAGTTACAAAAGAAGGCAGGTCTTCATTCTGCTGCCATGGAAGTGAAGAGAAATGTATTCTATTTAGCAATAGGGTAAGAGTCTTTCAAAATGCAAAAATTCTGGAAAAATGTCATCGTGTTCCAATACTGTTTTCAAGATGTGCTTCTTACTAACCTTATCTTTAAGTGTTATGGTGCTCTAAGAACTAGAACACAAACTTCTACAGTAAATTTAATCTCAAACATAATTTTAAAGCACTTTCATTTTTATGAGTTTTGAACTTTGAAACACTGTAATTCTTGTGCATTCAGTCCCAAATCTATGCACCATCAAGACAGAAAACTTAATTTTTTTTGCTACACATATAGGAAAAGGATGCTAATAGATGCTTATTTTGCACACCTCTCATTTAAAGGTAGCATTTGACAGACAATCATAATACAGATTTAAGATATGACATTAATGTATGCATTAAGTTATTTAATGTTTATAGTCATCAACATCATAAGGGCTCAATCCTATCACCCAATCATATTATATGGTTGAGGCAAACACAAAATGGCATTTATTGAGCAACTCAAAAATATCTTTCATTCTACAAGTGTGCAGTTGGAGCTTTTGCTTCTGATCACATGCATTGTTACAATTTTACTTAAACAAATACCTTATATTGTGCTATAAATGACTAACTGAAGTACAATAGATTGAACAATGAAGTTTATGCTGGTAATTGCTTGAATAATGTCTTCATTTTAAATTTCTTGTCAACTATTTTAGACTCAGCACAATTTTTTCCACTTTCGTGTTAAGTGGCAAGATCTTTTTATAGATCGTGATTGTATTACTCAATAACTAAGTCAATTAAAAAATGCTGATGTTTATCATTTTCTCTTTACTCACCATGCAGTTCTGCTATGCATATGGGAGATTCATGACTAAGAAAATAATTGATTGTACTTAGTCAGCTATTAGTAACATGAGAAAGTATTTTTAAAGTGAGCTGTATTTGCTTACATCTTTCCAGTGAAGTATTTCCATCTTTCAGACTTTACAAGGCAAAGTGAAGTGGAGTTGAAGATTTTTTTTTAAATGTATGGAGTAGAAGATACATGAGCAGGGATGCTCTCCCTTCAGAACTCTGTGCTTAAAACGAAATTCTTGTTTGTTATACATGGTGCTGAGCAGGGGGAAAGAACATAACAAGAGTCCTGCTCTTTTTTGAAAGGCTTTCCTTTTGAACAAACAGCACTTGCACTTGAAGTTGCCTAAAAGAAACTCTCTTCCCAAGGTTGCCACCACGGCTCAGTGAAGGAGTCCTAGTGCCCTGGCTGCCCAGCTGCTATTTACTTTTATCCAGAAGAAGAGGCATACAAAGGTTTGTCATGATGTGCTCCTTTATAATATCTGCTGAACAGATGTCTTATCATGGCAGTATCTACAGTGCTAAGTTTCATCCATTAGATTTACAAATCTTCGGTCACTTAGCATCTCAGAGTCAGGCTTGGAGAAATGAAAATCAAACAGACAAAGATTTGCTCTGAATGACTTCTAAAGAAAAAGATAATTGTTATGTTATGTGAAATGTACCCTTTTTTTTTGTATAAAACAGTCAATCCCAGCTTTAGCTCTGGACACAATCTGTAGAGAGTTCGTTCCTTGGTCGTAGGTAACTTGAAGAATTGTTTGAGGTTTCATTAAGAATCATGATCCTGACACATCTGTTCACTAAAAAGTAGAAACTGACAGCTGCATGACTTCAAAGCACTTCCTCCATCAAACATTCATATTTGCATCACCTCCTATTCCCATCTCTTCCAATATCCTTGCATTAGGAGATCACAGACGGGACAGCTGTTTCCAGTTAAGCCTCTCTTCATTTCTGCCACTGGAGCGACATCGTTTACCCCATTTCATGAAAATCAGAAAGGCCCAAAAAAGCAGAGCACACTCACGTAGGGATAGACCACGTGCACTGACAAAGCAGTCAGCGCTTCTCTGAGGAGAAGCAAAGAAGTGGAGGAAAACTTTCAGTGGAGGTTTGGAAGCTCACATAAGCAGGTATTTCAGGTATTTGAAAAGTCTCCAGGAACTCAAAAAGCATTCCTGCAACACTGTCCTTGAAGAAAACACAGCTTTTACTCCCAAATAAGCTGGCTCTTGTGGTTGTCAGGGAAGAGAAATCCAGAGTCAGGGATGCAGCTCTTTCCACCACCTGGGTTTTTCTTGTATTGATATCCAGGTGATGAATTGTATTTTAAACTAATCTCCTGTGTAAGTTAACATTCCCCATCAGAACACAAGAATTTCCAAGTTGTCTGAAAACTATCAGCCATGCTTATGGCACATGGTTTTATATTTATTTGATTAGCAATCTATGTAGCCTTTAATGTGGATAGAAGCCTTTGATTTTCAAACAGAAACATATTTGAAGTATATAAAAGAAACATTAAATGCACCTATAGGATCAAAACTTTGAAGTGAGATGATTAACTTTATAGAGATTTACAATGATAGGTAAGCATTGGGTAATTTTCATTGTATGAGCTTTGGGGTGTGTTTCTGTCCCTGATTTTTGTATACATAGGAATCCAAACCATGTAATACCAACAAATGAAAGCTTGAAGATCTTAGAAATATGCACAGTACTGACACAAAGAACTGTCAGAACATCAGATATCTTTTACAGATTTCACTGGTCTGACCTCTAAATTCAAGAATTCCTGAACACAGCTGTGTTACCTATGCCAAACTAAAGATTTTGCCTGTAGCTTAATGCAGACCCCTGAGCATCTTAAAGCTGAGAATAAATATTTAAAATATATCTATCCCAAACTAGAACTTTGGCCACAATAAAGTAGCAGCAGTCAAATTAAATGAACAGTGTAACATTAAAAGCATATAATAGCTTATGCAAATTATCCAAATGATTCACAAAGATAACTCTGACTATATTATACCCAAAGCTTTCTATCAAATCCTTTTTCAAAACTGCATTTGTATACTTAAACTGGAAAAAATCTCCCTTTCATTCTGTGATGCACTCTGGAGGTAAAATCCTTGTGGATATCAGAATGCAGGGCTTTTTTGGGGGGTTTATCATTAAGGTCTTCCCCTTATGCACCTTGAATTTGTATTTATCAAAACTGGCACCTTCAGAGTATGGCCTTACAGATATACAGTTGGTTTCTCTCTTGCAGACTGGTCTGTCTCTGGAGAAAGCTCCCTGGACCAAACAAACATCAAGCCATGGCAAGATGTTTTTTGTGACCAAGAACAAGCTGTCTGACAGCTGAGGAGCCTTAAGGAACAGGATTATTCTTCTCTCTCATCTTCTCTCCTACCAAAGATTATTATTTATCACTGGCCCACTGCCTTGGAAAGAGCCAGGATTTCTGTAAGGATACTTCAAATCTATTATTTCTTAGAATACATTTAAATGCAAAATCTACCTTCTTGGATGGGAAAGAAACAAAATAGCAATTTAATTTCAAATTCTTAAAGCACGCAGGTCACCCATGAAAAAATACATATTACAGTTATCAACTGTGCAGCTCCTCTTACACTTCCAGTGATTTTAGCAATGACTGATGGCAACCATAAGATCTCAGTCTCATCACTCCTATTTTGTGCCCAAATTACCTTTACATTACTACACCTCAACTACTGTTCAAGAAGAGATGCAATTTAAGGCATCTTATTGCCAGAATGAATGAAAATATGCAGGCACTGAGGTAAGCTCAACTGCTTCCTTCAAAGGTAAGATCTTTCTAGTCAACAAGGCACAACAAAACACGTATAAGAAATAGTAGTTTCCCTCTTCTGCAGAATAGTGCCATCTTAATTTAGCTCTATAAATGCTGTATTATTTACCACAAACTCAGTGATTATAAAAGAAGATTTACTGTGCCAGATTTAAAATTACTAAAATGTCAACTTATAAAGAAGCTATATTTAAAGCCACATTAAGACTTTGTGTGTGAGTAATGCAACCTTTCAGAGTTCGGATAAATTTAATTCTCTATGCTATAATTTCCTGTAGCATTTCAAGATGAAGTCACAGAAAATAATCAAATGCAATGATTAATGTGTTCCCAATGTATGTGTTTCTAAAACAAGGTTCTAAGCATTCATTTAGCATGAATTTATGAATACAATACAAGTTCTTCTCCTGACTGCAATTCAGCAGTTCCAGATCATGATGAGAGGATTACTGAAAATACAGGTGTTACATCAAGCTATATGCAAAGCAAAAATCAAGGAATATGTGCTCCCATTCCAGCACATAAAATCAGGAACACTGAAGATGCTTTCATGTACCTCATTACATATACTTGAAAAGGAAATATCAGTTGAGGAACAGTCACACAAACTGTAGTAAGACAATAGTAAGATTGCTTTATCTGTTCCAACAAAGACTGCAAGAGATTTTCAGTGAGAGTCCAAAATACACACCCCAGCAAGAACATACCCAAAACAAAGGCCTTGTATGATAAGCAGCTGAAGAGTGAATGGAAACCAAGCCTTGATTTCCACATAACCAATCAAAATGCTGCCTCATGTTAATAAAGACCAGTGTCAGTGGCACAACATTTAGAAATCGTGTCTGTGAAGCTTAGCCCTAATGGAAAGAAAGCTGTGACTTCCTAGGATCTTTTCAAAGGAAATAAACAAGCTATTAATAATAACAGCTCCCTTCTCTGAAGCTATGTAATGGTCTCTCCCACAGAGTATAATCGCCAGATATCCCAGTTCAAGTATTCTAAATTCAATTAAGGGCAGAAAAAATATGTTTAAGAGGACTACTGTTAACAGAATTATCAAAAATCATTCAAGCTATGTAATTAAAGTGGTGTAGCAGTGGGGGAAACTCATATGCAAGCAATCCCTAATGATGCATGCACTGATTTTCTTTACTGATGAATCCTACAGAGACCTTTATAGTGCTAAGTAATGGAAGTCATGCAACTGCACATTTTAAGGCACTTGGTAACCAATAGCTAGACCCTATTTGCCACAACCTAAGCTTACCCCCAAACTAAACTGCTATTTTTTCCCCTCCTGAAACAGGAACGTAGGACTATCTCTCCATATAATAGACATAAATATTAAAAAGCAAAGAAGCACAAAGTCTTAAAAAGACTTTTGTATGACTTCATATAGCATCAGCTGAATGTGAGAGTCAAAATTCATGTTAAACTGGACACACTCAACACATCTGTATACTGACCTATATGTGTTTGAGCCATAACATCAGCTAGTCTGTGTGCAGCACCACTGCCTCCACTTTGTGTTGAGGAGGAGGAGGTGGTTGATGTGGTAGAGCCGTGGATCGCTTGACTGATCCAGTGTTCCATGTTTATACTCCCCTGGCTGGAGGTGGGAGTTCCCTGGGAGTCGCCCTGTACGGAGCCTTCGTCTTCTGAACCAGAAGAAGTATCTAGTAATTAAAAACAGCTTGTTAACTTGCAGTGCTTCGGGGTTTTCTTAATAGAAATAACTCATATTCGTATCAAACACCTCAAGAAAGTGACATTAAGAAAATCTCAGGAAGGTAGGCAAATATAATGAGAAAATGCAGTACTGAAAGCCCTGAAACTAAACCAGTTGCTAACTATGCACCTCTCCTGCTCTAAGGTCATGGCATGTGTATTATTGCACCAAAAAAACCCAGATAATTAAAGTCTTCCTTTATAATGTTAAACACAGAATCTTCTGAACATCTCCAGCTAGAAGAGAATATAAAAAAAACTTTCCCAAGCTCACTCCACAAAGTCTGTGAGACACTTTTCCAATTGTACAAAGTCCAATACTCAGTGAATGGGAGTCTCAGCCAGATTCAGTGAGTATGAGAAGCATGAGATATGGGGTATTTTCACAGTCTAGTAGATAAAAGAGCAGATAAGGAATTTTCAATTTCCTTGAAAGGAATGGCATGACTAATTGCTAAGACAATGTTAGGGAATAATACATTGTTAGGGAATAAACCAGAAAAGAGAAAGGAAGTTAGACTATCATAAAATATGACAAGCAGGCCACAGTTAAGTCCTTGGAAGCCCAAAAGGAAATGCAAGCTAAGGTATCACCAAGGGCAAAGCAATCCCTGTTGACTTTTCCACTACTCAGTTCACCTTCTCTTCAAACATAACTCAGTTAAGCTTGGTGTGCATCAGAAGACATGTCCATTGCTATCTATGATGACAGAGTAGCAGTTCACAGCAACACAAAGAACCATTTTTAAAATTCTCATAAAAACAGAGAGATACTCACCTGGAGGCGTGTAGGCATCCATTGATGTTTGCACCACCAATGAACGTCGCTTTGAGGGCATGGGGACTGCCATTTTCCTTTCTTTATGTTTAGCAAGGGCTGCCTGCACTGCTTCTGTGTGGACATCTGGAAGGAAAGAGGTTTGAAGCCAGAGTTAGACAGAAAGGAGCTGTTCTTTGTGCAGCCAGCACACCTGGCACAGATACACACACGTGCCAGCAGGGCTGACAAGGCACATCCCGAGATGGGAGGCCAGGAACACGCGGGATCTCGGAGGAACTGCAGGAGTTCTCATCACTGCAGAAAAAGTAGCCACAGAGAAAAGTGCTGTACTAACAAACAAGCCCTTTGAGCTGTATGATACTCCCAAACAGTGCTGCAGTATTTGAAGAGCAGAAACATCACTTCCCCAGAGCAAACCTCTGTTTAACAGGAGCTGTTACTTCAGTGACCACTGTTGTTTTCAGTGAAACTGTGGTGTATTAACACTGCCCATTTTTTAAATGCATAAGGTTTCCAATTTACACAAAAGTCACACAAAATAAGTGAACAAGAACATTTGCTTGAAGGGTAAAAGGTATGTAAAATGCCTCAACAGAAATAACAACAGGTCCCTCATTCCCAAATGCATCTCCTGCCACTGTCACTTGGCATTATTCACAGAGAAATAAATACTATGTAGGGCTGGCCTGAGGTGAAATGAGGAATAAAAACACCCTAAGCACAGATCTGGTGCTACACACAGCTCACACCAGCCCATTCCTCAGTACCCAGCAGATCCCTTCTCCTTGAGGTGAAAGCTTCTCTACCTTTCCCATGTATTTATAGCTGCCTGCCTCCCAAAGTTTGAAAAAGGTCATTTATCATGTCTAGAAGATGTGAGTGACTTTTTGATACCTTTGATTTGTTTTATGCACCATTTTTTAATTACTACCATAACTACATATTGAAGTAAGTTTGCCTTTAGTTTACTGCCTTGCACTGTTTGTCTGCATATTTCTATGGATTTGGGACAAGACTCACATAAGCTGAATGTATGCAAAAGATGTGGCAGCCAACAGGAGTTCCTTGTGTGTAAAGAAGAATTCTTGCCACGTATATTGACCATCTGACATCTTGCCTTTTAACCAGTTGTCAGTGGTGAGCTGTAGAAAGTACAGCAATTTGTGTGCATGGTTTAGGTGTTCCCATTTGTGGATAAGGAGCACAGTGAATCAGGTCTAATCCAGAGTGATGCCACTTCTGCTGCATCTCTTGGGACATCACCCTCACAGGCTGGGTTGGCAGGATGCTGTCATTATCCTACTCCTGTATGGATGTGGAGGCAGCTCTTAATAGGCCATGTGCTCCAAGAAAAGCAACAGGAAAGAGAAGAGTGTGTGTTTGTGTGTACATCTATATATCTATATATCTATATATCTATATATCTATATATCTATATATATATATATATATCTACCCCTTCTCTATTTAAAGAAGTGTTGGTTGAATCACATTTATGTAAGTAATTTGTGAGTAACAACCTGGAAGGATGACTAGGATCATTAGATGATAAGCTGCTGATAAGCTGCAGTGCCTCATTTCCAATAATGGTGTTTCCTATCTTCTGCCAGGGTTTAAGCAGCTCTCAGTAGAAGCATAACAGGAAAGAGTAAGAAAATTACATTATCAGCTGCTTCTGTGTTTTCTTTTCTAGTTTTTTTAATCATGAAGAGGGTGAGAATATCGGCAAAGAAAAGCCAAAAACAAAGCTGGAAAATCACTCTCAAAGAGAAAAAACCATGCAGCTAATGGACCAAAATGAAGGAAGATCAATGTTATCATCAACCCAGAGAACAATTTCTCTCCTGTCATTATTTTTAAACAGAAAGTTTAAGGTCTTCCTTATAATTAAAAACTGACAAAAAGTTTATGTGAAAAGTATCAGAAAAATTATATGAAAAGCATCAGACTATGAAAATAAAAAATGTCTTACCTAACAGCATGACCCCAAGATAAATTCCTATCTGTTCACTTCACACTAATGTCAATAAGGTACACAGGACTGAACACGCTCCCTAATAGTTTCTTATCTGTTAAAGAGGGAAAATTCTTGGTTTTCCTTCAAACGATAGTAATTAGATATCAAATAGTAAAAAAAAAGAGCTTTCCCTTTAAAAAAGTTCAACAAACCAACACTCTAGAACAATTTTTTGAAAAAAAAATCAATTTTTTGGAAGAAAAAGAATTTGCTTTCAACACAGGAGGGATTATTTGTATATTATTGTATATAGGATTGTTTTTTAACTGTGTCAGGAGGGAGAAGAAATTCTGCTAAAATTTTTAAAGAAGGACAGCTGACAGAAAATCATTAAAATGTTTAGTGACAGCTGGGCGCTGAATCAGAATTTGTGAATTCTTTGATTTCTTCTTTGATGCTCTTTTGATATAAGAAGGTAGACTCATCAGCTTAATTAAAAACACTCTGCAGGGTTTTCATTTTCAAATAAGTCCACAGGAGTCCAAGAATTGTTGTTTTCTTAATAAGGCACATTCTTGATATGTTTATTTGTAATGGGCCCCCACAGAATAAACCACTATAGATTGCTAAAAAAAACCAAACCCAAAATCTCACAGGAAAGTAAAACAATGTCACAGATGAGAAACTCTGAATAAACAAGAGGGAAGCTGACTGGGAAGAAGGAACATGCACACCTGCTCCCAGCCCAAACTGCAAGCTCAAATATTTTGAAGGCATTACTCAGACTATGGAGGCAACCAAAAAATCCTGGTACACATGTCTAGAAAATGCTGAGGACAGATAATCCAGAGATGGTCCAGGGAGTATCAACAAGAGTTTACAGGGTTTTAGGGTGAGAGAAATAAAATGCAGCATAAACAGTCGAGCTTGGGTAAAAAACTTTTCCCCATTGTTCTCTCTCAGGAATAAAACTCTTGGCTAAACAAAGTTCCTCTCGGCATATAAAGAATGGCTAAGGATTAGGTGGAGAATGAATAACAGCCTAAAAAGATTGTATGGTCTTCCTTTTGAATGAAAGCCTGTTGGTGGGTTCTGAAGATGCTCTTAACCTGTCTGGACAGTCTTGTGCAGAGTGGGACTTGGTTAAGTTAATGAACAGCCTTCAAGCCCTGCATGCCTTGAGACCAAGACCCAAAGTACTGAGAAATCAGAGAGGTGAGGGAAGGCCAGACTGGTACTTCAGAACTGCACTTGAGAGCAACTCATGGGCTACAATATCTATGCTAGAAATAGTAAAGAGGTTTGTTCCCTGCAAATACCAGCTTCACATATGCACTTTGTATACACATACTTTGCTTTTCTCTAGGTTTTCTGGTCTACAAACCAATTTTGCTTATGTAGCGCAAGGAATGTTAACCAAAATGCAATTAGTAATCTCTTTTGTACTTTAGTGAAGCATGGATTTAAATCCAAGTTGCAATATACATTCATCACCAGTATCCCTGGTAATCTGCTTCTCATGAATTTGAACAGGAGTGTGGAAGCTCTTTACCTCAGTCAAATATGGGTTGTGGTGTTCATCATATTGTATATAATTCACTGCTTCCTCAAAGCTGTCCCTAACAGCTGCTGAAAAAATACAAGGAGACTTGCAACAGGAATTTATACAATAGGAACTGGATCTTTCTTGTTTGCTAAAGAAAGGATACAATATTTGTGATGCATATGTGCAAAGACATATCCCAGTTCCTTTGGGACAGGAAACTGCTATCCCCCCAAATCTCATCATCACAAAGCAGTTTGTATTCTCCACACACCACACGCAGCATCAGCAAGAACATCACATTAGAATTTCAAACCATCTCTGGTAGGGTGATGCCCCTGTCTTGCAGGTCTGACAAAAGTGTCTGAATTCCTTCTCAATCTACCCTGACATAATCAGACTAACTGAATTCATCATACTATGATTGAGTACTGCTATTAAACACAGATTTCTCTTTGTTAATTTTTCCTGAAGATTTTTTCTGAAAAAAAAAAGATCAAGTATGGATTTTGGTCCAGAAACAACACACAGAAAAATGCCAGCATTAAAAAAAAAACATGAAAAGAACACTTTTTCTGTCTTTCCTTATATTGCTTGCTGTAATTTCTCACCTACTATAAACTTCTGATACAGTTTCAAACAGAAATATACCTTGATGTAATTACACTCAAGTGTTCTGAGAAAGTCCTGTGTCTAAGTGGAAAAATGATGCTTTTAGGCAAAATGTTCTTTCATGTGACATTGTAACTACACTGTTATAGCTGATAAAATGACTCCAGATCCTGACCCTTCAAAGCTCTTCTGTAGGTAAAAAAGTCATTTTACTCTTTCCACCTGGCTCTTCCACAAGAATGTCTTAGTAGAAAATCTAGAGCAGAAAAATAGAGCAAAATATCATTACCTCTGTCTACAGCAGTAGGAACTAAGGCACAGTGACTTATCTGCTATTGTCCTCCACTGTTTTATCTTGGACAACCACACATTGAATCCAATTTGTGTGTTTGTACTCAAAGAATCAATAAATGGGAAAGAGCAAAGCAACAAGCTTGGGAAAGCTCACTTTTTAACTTGTGCTTGTTGCTTAACACCAATCAACCTGGTGTTCAGCATTCAACCTGACATATTTCTTATGGGCTGCAAACTGCAGACACAACAGCTCTGTCCCCAGTCTTTTCCCTGTTGCATTCAAGCATTTTTACTTGTTTATTATCTTCCTTTACTTTCTGTGACAGCATAGAAAGGGCAAGCATACTTTTGGGTATAAAGTCAGCAAGTGAAACAGAAAGGAAGTGGAACTGTAGAAAAAGCAGGTGGTAGAGAGAAAGTTTCCTTTCAAAGAGCTAATGATGTGTTATTATTCAAGAGATGAGGTCTCAAAACAAAGGGCAGAGAAATTAAAACTGGCATAGAGAATCAGAGTCTGCAAGTTCAGACTTCCAGACTGATGACCTACGGCTTTGGCCAATGAGCTCTATAACCAGAAACTATAGTGAATCTCAGCTGTTGCAAATTCCTCGTGCCATCAACAGAATGAATTGCCCAGCTTTCCTGGGAGGTGCTCTGCTCAGTGTAGTCACTCTTCTCATCTGGTTTATCTCATAACTTGGCACAACAGTGTGCTCCTGGCTTAACTGGAAAGGCTTAGAATAAAACACCACTAAAACAGACATTATTGCACAAAACCAGCTTGATATGGACACCTTTCTCAAATGGGGTGATTGAGTGACAGAAGATGTTAGGGAGATAGCTGTATTAACTCCTGATAGCTGGGCAGTGGTCAAAGGCCAAATAGTAATTCTCAGAAATGCAGAAATAAATACTGTTAATTTCAGACTGCTGATACTTTTGACTCTTTGTTTACTGGGCTCTTTAACCATTTATTCCATACACTGTCAATGACAGGAAATCTTTTTTGGGGGGAACACTACAAATTTTTATTTAGTAAGCAGTTCAGTAAGCTCTGGGATACTATAATCTCTTTGGAACTTCCATGAAGCCTTTTTTGGAGAACATACTTTCTCTCCTCCTTGCACAAATATATGCATACTTAGAACAAGTGGAGGCTTCCCTCTATGACAAGTTGCCCTCTCCTAGTCATTTCCTTTGGGGACGACAGTATGTATGATCCTTCTTGACTCAGCTGTCTCCACAAGCAAATCAGTCTTCTTTTCCTGAAGCAAGAAACAATTGTTGTGTGATGAACAAGGCCAGCCATTTCCTGCTCCACATATGGAGCCCTGCTGCAGCATCTCATGTTCCTCTACAGCTGCTAGAAGAGTGCTCTTACAACAGTGCATTCTCATTTGGCATGGAGCACAATCCTGACTCGCCCTACCCCTTACACCCCATGAACAGGGATGCCCCTTTCCTTACTTGGGCCACAGAGAGTATCCTTTAAAGCTCTGAATTGCAACTGAGACATTTGAAATATGCTGTAAATTCCTAGTTCTCCTAAAGAGCTTTGCAGCTTTTAGTAGAATGAACTTGCTCCCTTTTCTTCAAATGTTTTTTTTTAAAGAACAAAAACCCTATTCAACAAATTGTAGTTGCATTCTTCCTCAAGGTGGAGAGCTTATTAGGATTTTTCTTTCCCTACATAAGTTTAACTTGCCTCAGCAGCTTCCTGTATTCAATATTAGCTGCATTTGCTCCGTAGGCATGTCAAACACTCAAAATACTGTAAGCAAAGCAGTACCTCCTCAGAGATCAGGGATCTGGGTATGAGTTCTGCATGGATCACAGAACAGGGTACTCCTCCCATGGCAAGCAACACCTACATTAAAAAATTCCAAATTATAAAACTGTTCCTCACAGCCTTTGCATAAAATGCCTCAGCACACAAAAGAAAAACACTATCTTCTTTTGTACTTAAATCAAGTCTTGCAGTTGTGTGTCAAGTAGTTCTCCTGCATCTCATTTACCATGCAGCCCTGTCTCTTTTTAAGATAAGAAATTAGACTGGCTGTAGACAGGAGTTGTGCACTGGTAGAACCAAGATTTTAGAATCTGTCTCTGCCTCTGTTTCTAATAAAATATATTCCTTCTTCTGGTTTTGCTCACGTTTTCCATCTCCCAGGTATTATAAAGCCTTCATATGCAATCACCAGCTGTTTAAGAAACACAAATATGAAAAAACAAGCTGTTGCCTAATGGTTTCTGTACAGATGCAGAATTGCCTAACAGAGCCCCTATCATCTTCTGCAGCCTGGTTTGCCTGTTGTGAGGTAATGGTACTGCTTCCATCCCTCCTGTTATGGGAAGAATAAAACTGCCTGGAGACAAACCTAGTTGTGATCTGAACTCATCCATCTCTTCTGTTTCTTCCTTTTGGCTCATGTAATTCCTCTCATTCCTCTCCCCTGAGGTCTTTTTGTCATATTTTTTTTCTTCTTGTTCTGAGATAGCCATTGGAAACAATCTTTATTCCTTTGCATTAGTAGCCAATTCCTGGTAACATGATGGATGACACAACTGGGAGTAAGACAGGCCTAAGGACTGAGAAGGTTTAGACTCCTTGCTTGTTACAGGACAGCCCTCAAACAGAACTAACTCACTCAGAGAATGGCAGATTATAAGATCAAGAAGGCTGATGCTCTGCTCTAATGAGTTGAGAATGCCAAAGGATTTCTAATGAGAGGTTATTTAGGTACATATAGCACATAGTTATGTCTCGTTTATATTGCAGTAAAAGATCAGCCCTGAAGTCAGCCATTTAACAAAGAAGTAAAATCACAAATAAATCTCTGTCACAGGGAAGCAAGCATCTGTGATGGCATCAAGGAAAACAGCTGGAAGAACAGACAGAGGAGGCAATGGAAGCAAGGGCATTTTCTGCTGCATCGTCACATAGTGCAACAGAATAATCAAAACGATTTCTAGTTATTACAGGGAAACAGCTGATACTATAGAAAAATAGTATCATCAAAGGTGACTTCTGGCTGAAAATTCTGGATAAGACAATGATAAGTATAGCAATTGTGTGCTAAGTAATTATACAGAGAGAAGGTTGGTAATTGCTGTCTTACAGGAAACCAGTAGTTGAAAGCACAAAAGTTGCCTCTGAGTTTAATCAGACCTTTGTTAGAGCTACCATGGAAACAAAGGATACACTGAGAATTCCTAATAAGCAGCCTGTAAATAATCTGAATAGAGATAACTTGGTAGCTACATTTATTGGAAATGAAATCAGGATATACTAAATAGGGTGAAACATGGTACATGTGGTATTATCAGAACAGATTACAGTTGGGTTTTGCCTTTTGGTTGTCCTGGCCTGACACACTGAGTTATTGTCAGGCAGATACAGGGCAAGTGATTTCATAAAAATTGCTGTGTTCATCCAACACAGATCAGTCCCTTGGAAATCATCTCACCCCTGGGAAAGTGCAGGTGAGTCCATTTAATAACAGATCTTTGCTGGGGGCTGATGCTATAATAAAGCAGTCTCAGAATTCTCTCACAGTCTCACTGGGTATTAAGACAGGAAAGCACATGGCCCAAACAGTGTGACACCTAATTTCTCTCCATCATGAAGCAGGTGTGCTATTAATTCTGAAATATGGCATTCACAACAGTCAGCACATGACTGAATGCAAGAACAGCTGCTCTAAGATAACTCTCATTTATAACAGGGCTGTGGATGTTACTAACAGAAATAAACTGTGGCTTACCTTTCAAAAAACAACTTATGTGTGCAAGTTTCAGTCTTTGGGATATTTAAGCTGTATATATTAGGCCTCTGGCTTTACTGGGAACTGGGGATACATGGATATGCCAGGGAAACTTCTGCTGTCTTTTCATTAATTTGGGGCTGAATTATATTGATCTGTACCACTTTTTGGCAGTCAAAAGTCTGAAAAAGTAGAAAAGATGTGCAGTCCCATAACTGTGGGTAGAAGGAAGAGAGAAGCTGAACACGTGGCTGGGAGAGCTGTATGGGCAGACTGTGAAACACAGAGCTCACATGCTGGAAACAGGACACCAAAACAACAGACTCAACTCTCTCTGACTCCACTGCTGGTTTTGCTGGAAGGCATAGTTTTTACTAAAATTTGGATTCTTCAGGTATTATAATGAAGTTAATTTTAAAATGTTTTTCTCAAAACTCTGAGAGTTTTAAAATTGTGTTAACTCTACTCATAAGTGAAATAAAACCCCAACATGCAGGTCTCCCACTAATAATTTCCATCCCTCCATTTATTTATTATCCCATTTGTAATGCAATCTGGAAGTCAGCTTTGCACAGTGATCTCATCTCAGGCCCCCTTCCTGTTCAATCTGAATTAAACTAACTTTATATCTGTTTCTCTCCAGAGATCTTCAAATAATTTTTCTCAAGAGTTCTATACTTATCTTCATAAACTTTTTCTGCTGGGTCAAAAGCAAGGATGTGGTCATATAAATTATATATCTGCCAGCATTTTTCTTCAACTTCTTTTTTGTCCTGATTGTGCTGTAGCTTGAAATTTATAAGCAAGGTAAATCAGACAGGAGATTAATTAATTTCTGAATAAGCCTGTTTACAGACAGGTTAATGATTTCAAATTAACTTCTACATGTAACCCTCACTCACATTTAAGATTAAAATATTATTTGTTTTATGATCAGTCACATGAACTTTTACATGCTGTCCCATTGTAATACACAGCACATTAAACATATTTTTCTTTCTGCTCATTCTTTGGAGAAATGCTAAATGATGAGGGTTCAATGAAAATGATTCCTCACATCTTCCCATCCCATCCTTTAGCATGCACAACTCTCATAGTGTCAGTATAATTATTTTTTGTCAGTTCTGACAGGATTGCAGAGTGAGATCTTGAATGTCCTTTCAAAACTGCTAAATATATGTTACCTGTATATATGTTATATGTATATTTTCAAATCACCGTGAGGTAAGCTGTAAAGAGCTAAAGAGCTTACAGATGTCACCAACCTTTGGTAGGGTTCATGCACACACCTACCTCATGGTAAATGAGAACAAATACCTGGTGAGGCAGGTACTGAAGCTCCTAGAGCAGAGCAGCTCAGCTACCAAAGGTCTGGTGCCAGCATCTCGAGGACTTGGGTCTACAGGGAATGTTCTTTCATTCCTAAATATTGTATTTCAAATGATCCTCAAACCTGGCCTGGGATGATTTGTTCTGACAAATTTGTTCTGAAGTTTAACAGTTTCATGCTCAGTATAAATTGTTCTGTCTTTTCCCCTTTGAACCAGTGTGGGAAAGGTGGCTCAGGAGTTTGAGCTGTGAGAGGTGTAGTTTTGGCAGGACCTCCAAGTATCTCCTATTTTAAGATGTCTTTAGAAGAAGTGCTGAGTGCACTTGGAAAATCGCTGTTCCCTGCAGTGGTGGGATCTCTGGGGCAGGGGCTGGCAGCTCTCCAAGATTGGTGTACCAGACCAATTTTTTCTTTTTCACCTCTACCACCTAAAATATGGGGACAAAAAAAAATCACCACAAGAGTGTCAGAAGGGAGGTACTCCCCCAGGTGGGAGCGCAGGTACCACAACCACCCTACAGGCCGTACCCTTCCTCCATGCCACCATCTGAGAGCTGTTGATTCCACAAATGGCATTTCTCAAAACACTGCATTTCTCAGCTCCCAGCCCTGTGCTCACCTGCTGCTGTGCCTTTTAAAACCTGTCCATGAGTCCATGCAGTGCATGCGCTGTCATTTGCTGGTCTTACTTCTAGGACATCATGAACTCCCAGACACAGAAGCAGCACAATTTCATTTATGCTGCTACTTCCCACATCATTCCGAACATCTGGAAAACTCAGTTTTTAGAGCTCATTGGTCTCACTTTTCTTAAGTACTACACTTCTCCAAGCAGTGCTCTGGTCATCTTCAAGGCCTATTACAAAGCTCATGAGAAACAAGAGACTTAATAACCTTGGCCCAACCCATTTGTCCCATCCTTATCTAATCAGAGGAGAATTCTGGTGCAGTAGAAATTGTAGAGACACTATCTCATTCCTAACACATCCATGTGCCTTTGAATATATTACACCACATTCCCTAGCAATGAATGTTGCTCTTTTATAAAATTTTATTGGTGCACATTTTTTGTGTTATCCATTCTGGTGGTTTTAGGTGGGTTTTTATTACTGACAAGTGTGGAAACAGTAAAGGCCAGGTCCTGGCACACGAGAAGGAGCTCTGGTTTTCAGCATTGGGATGGGGAACTCAAGCTTCTTGCTTTTATCTAATCTAAAGGCCACAGGGAAAGGCTTTTGGAAAAATGAACTTGGAATGGACCTGATGTTTCAGTTCCTTGTTTGTTGATCACCCAGCTGAGGGAAGATAACACACTTGTTCTCCAGAAAGATGCTGAAGGTCTCTGAGGGAGAGTTGCTCTCTGAACCCCACGGACCATGACTGGCTGGGAAACAAAGAACTGGGGGAGATTTATGGTGACCAAGAAAACCATTTCTGATCCCAAGGACCTGCCCAGAGGCTCTGTCACCTGGCAGGGCCCCAGCAGCCGCTGCTGTACTGCACTGCAGCCTTTACGTGGCAGCAGAGCCCAGCTCAGCTCCGGCCACCACAGCCACAGGCAAGGGGCCAAGCTCCAGCAGCGCCGTCACCACGGGGCTGCTCTGTGGAGAGGCTTTCAAGCACCAAACCAGTTAAGAGCATTCTTCCAAAAGAAAGACAGCTGATATGATGGCATTTTAAATAATGGTGGAAGAAACATCAGGTCCTCCTCTGAGGGTTTTCAACGTTAGCTAGAGCAGAATGCAGCCACTGCTACCAGGAGGCAAACAGAGCCCTATGGAGGGACAGCAGCCTCTGGAAATCCCAGTCTCCAGGTAAATTAGCTCAACCACACAGCACGGCAGCAGAGGGAAAGCCAGGCTCTCCAGGCTGTCCCCTCGCCTACTCCACCACATAAATCCTATCTCCTTATCTCAACCCACCATTCCACATCCATGGATCTGCAGCTTCCAAAAGTACCTGAGAAACCTAATTTCTAAACAGCACTACCGAAAAAAAGCTGTATGAGCAACTGAGCTGCACCTCCATGCCCATTATGAACTCATCCTCAGTCTGTGCCTGGCTGTGCAGCCCCATCAGCAGAGATGGCCCGGTGCTGACATCCACTCTGCAGGCAGAGCCACCATTCCTCTGTCGAGCATTCCTGCCTGAAAATCCACGGAGGCCACAAAAGCCTCTTGGCAAAAGCCACTGATCCAGCCCACAGCACCATTTGGCTCCAATGTCATCTTGAGCCCCCAGATATTGTTATAGTACAAGCACCAGATAAGGAATGGCAGTTGCTAAGAGAAAAACATTGCCATGATCTACACTTGGCAAACCTTCCAAATACTGTTCCTAAATGAGTAAATACTAAGAGATTTTTTTTAAATCAGTAGTAAATAAATCAAGGAATGCTTTTGGATTAATATCAGCTAAACTATTTGCTACATTTGTATAAAATAATATTGTTTAACCCTGCACTAATTCAGTTACTATACTTTATAGCATTTTCTATTTCTTTAGACATCTGAAAAACTATCAAAGCTGACATCTTGAAACATAGTGGTTTCAGACTTCCTTCCTGTATAAAAAGAAGCAGCCAGGAAGTTTTAAACCTTTTTGGTTTTAAAGAATTAGACTACATTTCCAGAGTAGGCTGAATTCTAAAATTCAATTATCTTGAAACAAACACTATCCCAGGAACATTTAGGGGATAAAATAGAGTACACAAATGCAAGTGTTGATTTTATTTAGACTATAACATCATAGAAAGTAGGTTTTCAAAATGATAGTGCTGAAAATTCAGTTACAATATCAACGAAATAATAATAATAATAAAAGATTGAGGTAAAGAAACAGGTAGGGAATAAAAATGTCATAGTCTGTCATTTTGCATAATACAAGAAAATAAGTTGAAGGTGATATTAGGGACAGCAATGATTTTGAGTCTCCAAAGAGAGTTCATTAAACAATCTTTGCTGACATCTAAATCCACATAAAAAGCAAAGGCATGGAAGGAGAACTGGATGACTTTCAGAATATTAGACTTCCAATTAGGAAAACCTTCCCAAGAAGAGACAGAAAAGGACTTTGATCAGAGTTGGAATGGGAGATTTATTTGTAGACGTTAATTGAAATAAACTGTGCAAAAACACTAAGGAAAGGAAATGGTTTCCTAAATGTGAATTCCTTATTGGTTAAAAAGTGTGTATTCATTTTCTTTTGGGCTTTTTCCAAGTAGATGTGCCAAATATGATAACAAACACTCAATCTGGGTAACAGCTAGGATCTAACAATCACAATGTGATCAGAGCAGAGATGCTGAAGTATTAAGCACAGCAAAACAACAAGCCAAAGGTTTCTACCTGAAGCAAATCTAAATCTGAAAACATGATAACCAGAATGAAATCTGACTTGCAAGTTTGCAAACTACAGTAATTTGAGTAATTAAGAGACCAAGAAAGAAACAGACTTCTGATCTCTGATCTCACAGGGGCAATACATAAAAGGGGAGGACATACTTCAGGGTTGGCTGGTTGTTTTTTTTTTTCAGGGTGGAACATTGCACTGTATCTTAACAAAACTTCTCTTAAAGTAAATTTGAGGATGATCTGATGACTTTTAAAAACTGAAATGTACACTTACATTTACTTTCACTGGCATTTGCTACATTTGGTTTTCCTTTGAGTGAGTGAAGATGCAGGAGTTGCTCAAACCAGTTTGCTGGAGAGCTTGGTGCCTTGCTGAGGAGTCATGCTATACAGCAACCAAACTAGGAATTCAAAGCCCTGCCAGAAGTCCCCAAAATACTATCAAGCTCTTCAGTTTTAACACTGAGGACATTTTCAGAGCATCAAGATCAGAATTTATAGTATAGTCCTGATCCTTCTAAAGTGAGACTCCTGCCCTAATAACAGCTCTTTACTCTGAATTCCTTACTTTTCTCCTCAGCAACAAAGTTTGTTTTTTATTATTTATAAATATGTATAATTACAACTTGGCCCATCCCTAAGACAAGACCTCACGTACCATTTCACTGAACAAATGCCTTCCTTTTAAGGCAGAAGACAGCAACTGAACAGCAACACCAACTCAGAGCACTCCTGGGGTCTCAGAAGAGGCACACAATGAAGATATGCAGGATGTCTCCTTTTGCTCATCCCCAAATTGACTCAATGTCTTCTTTTACAAATGGCAAACATAGCTCAAGCAAGCAACTTTCGACTCATGGTCAAATGCATATTTTTTAACAGAACAGCTCTGGCGAGTCACAGCTTGGAGATTTGAGGACCATGTGTTGAACGCCCACAAATTATACAAGTTCAGGAATAGTATTTTTTTACCTATTTAAAAACACTGGGTAGAAATCAGACCATTTATAGTGTAATGTTGGAGAAGCTTCTAGGACTTTATATATCAAGGAATTATTACGCAGATACCACAACCATTATTCAACAAAAAATTGGCAACATCTACAGTATGAACCCAGGGTTTCTGAAGGGAGGAGGGAGTTTTAAAAATTTATCAGAATGGTCTGGACACACATGAACTTTCTCTGCCACATTTATCATTTAATTTTCCTTTAAATGGGACTGCCAAGCTCTTTGACTAATGGAATGAACCAGAGATATGCTACAAAAGGTTTAATAAGGAGTTCTCCACGATTTTCCATTTGTGTCAGCACAATGAGTCTGACTGCATCCAGCAAGAGGCATCTCTCAAAAACAATCCAGAGCTTCCACAGTCACATTTACTCTCTTCAAGATCCTCCATAACCTGATGGAAGCCTCTGGCTTCTGACTCTCAGCTCACCAGGGTCTCTCTGCCACAAATGCTGGTGGTGCTGCTGTCTGTGGCTCCCTAATTCCCAGCTGCAAGAGAGGCAGCACCAGCTGAACCAGTCCCTGGCCTCAGGCTGCCATCTGAGAAGGATGCTCACACTGCAGCAGCCAGCCCCTGAAGCAGTTCAAACAACAACTGAGCACACCTATCCTCCATCATGGAAATGTGTTGTGCATGCAGTTTACATCTTTAAAGGTAAGAGCAAAGGAGTTTCAGAGCTCTCTTTTCCTTTATGGAGTCACAGAACCGTTAAGGTTGGAAAAGAGAACATTATCGAGACCAGCCATTAACCCCACATACCGTGTTCACTACTCAACCCCATCCTCAAGCCTTTTGAACACTTTCAGGGACTGTCATTCCCCCTTTTCCCTGGACAGCCTGTTCCAGTAGTTGCCAACTCTTCTGCTGAAGAATTTTTTTTCCTAATACCCAACCTAAATCTCCCCTGGCACAACTCGAGGCCATTTTGTCTTGTCCTATCTCTTGTCACTTGTGAAGGGAGGCTGAACTCCACCTGTTTCCAGTTTCCTTTCAGGGAGTTGTACAGAGTGATAAGGTCTCTCCAGAGCCTCCTTTTCTCTGGTGTAAATCCCTCCAGTTCCCTCAGCTGCTCCTCATAAGACTTGTGCTTCAGATCCTTTGCCATTTTCACTGCCCTTCTCTGGACACACTCCAGCACCTCAGTGTCTTTCTTGTTGTGAGAAGCCATTATAAACCAGTTTTAAACCAATCAATTCCTTCATTTCATGTTATATCTGGAGCAGCATCACGAAGAAAGTTGGATCCCATTCATTTGGAAATGAGTTATTACCCTTCTGTTCAGCTCTGAAATTAATTTTATCTTCCTTTAATCAGTGCTTCTATTTAGGGCATAATGATGTTCCCAACTTGCTATACTGCAAATTCAATATTTTTCTTGTAGTATTACAAAACTAGAATCAGTACAGTAAAATTCAGCTGTGCTACAGAACCCCAGACTGGAGTAGGTCAGCAGGAACCTCTGGAGACCATCCAGTCCAACTCCCTGCTCTAGGCAGTGTCATCTATGGCACACTGCTAGGGGCCATATCCAGTGGGGTTCTGAATAGCTCCAAGAATGGAGACACCACAACTTCTTTTGGTAACCTGTGCCAGTGCTCAACCTCTCTTAGAGAAAAAAAAGCTTTTTCTTATGCTTAAATCAAATTTTTCGTATTTGAATGAGTCTGACTGCATGCAGCAAGAGGCACCTCTCAAACACAATCCAGAGCCTCCACAGTCACATTTACTCTCCTCAAGACCCTCCATAACCTGATGGAAGCCTCTGGCTTCTGACTCTCAGCTCACCAGGGTCTCTCTGCCACAAATGCTGGTGAGTGCTGCTGTCTGTGGCTCCCTAATTCCCAGCTGCAAGAGAGGCAGCACCAGCTGAACCAGTCCCTGGCCTCAGGCTGCCATCTGAGAAGGATGCTCACACTGCAGCAGCCAGCCTCTGAAGCAGTTCAGACAACAGCTGAGCACACCTACCCTCCATCATGGAAAGGTGTTGTGCATGCAGTTTACA
Source organism: Prinia subflava (assembly GCF_021018805.1). Classification (NCBI taxonomy): domain Eukaryota; kingdom Metazoa; phylum Chordata; class Aves; order Passeriformes; family Cisticolidae; genus Prinia; species Prinia subflava. The sequence goes on along the minus strand of NC_086247.1, from coordinate 143,892,060 downwards.
CCTTTAAAGGTAGGAGTAGAGAAGTTTCAGAGCTGCCCAATGCTCAATGGCATTACACGTGTGGTATATCAACTGCTCCTTCCAATTTGGTATCACGTGCCAGTGTGTGAAGAGGGCTCTGTCTCCCCTGCCAAGTCACTAATGAAGCTGTTCAGGTGCACTGGAGCCAGCATTCTTTCCCTACAGTACCCATCAGAGACTGGTGTCCAGCTGGACTTTGTGTCACTGATCACAACTCTCTGAACTCAATTTCAGCCAATTTTCAGACCACCTCACTTATGTAATCCACATTTCACTGGTTTGTCAAGGAGCATGTTATGAGAGACACTGTCAAAAGCCTCACTAAAGTCAATGCATCCACCTTCCACTGCTCTTCCTTCAACCTCCAGGGAAGTCATCTCATTGTAGGTCAGTAGGCTGATCAAGCATGAATTGACCAACCTACTAAGAGAACTTTGTAATCCCTGCTGTCTACTCCCAAACACCACCTTGTCCTTCATATATTTAAAATGAGCTTCCAGCATTATTTGCTCTATCACCTGCTCAAGAGATCAAGAAGAGTCTGGCTGACCTCTAGTTTGCCAGAACCTATTTCTTGCTGTTCCTAGAGACAACAAAGAACCTTGCTTTCTCTCAGTCTGTGGAAACCTCCCCTGACTGATACAACTTTTTGAGGAGTTGAAAGTGGATTCACACTGGTAAGTGATGCATCCCCATCCCATCATGTCACACAGACTTCTACTCATTCAGTTTGTTCAAATATTCTCTGATGGAAAATAATTGTCCTGATTCTTCTTCACAGAGGGTAGGTTGTCATTGCTCAAGACCTTCCCACTGGTCTCAGATGCCTTGGTTTCCAGAACTCCAATATCATCAGCACAGACCAAGGCAAAGGATACATTAATTATCTTGGCCTTTTCCATGCCCTTGTCACCTCTCCTGCCCCATCCAGCAGTGGGACCATGTCTCCTCTACTCTTCCCTTTTTAGCTAATGTGCCTGTTGAAGGTCTGTTTGCAGCCCTTCACACTCACTGCCAGATCCAGCTCCAGATGTATTTTGGCTTTGTAACTCCACCCTCACCCACTTGTACAGTGTCTCTCTACTTGCACAATGAATGTTCCCCACATACAGCTACATGAGTTTGCAACAAACTTCTCTTTTAAAAAGTGAGGAGCAGAACAAGACATTTCAAATTTTCATTCCAGTTCTGTGTCTTCAGCCCCACTCACCCGATCTGTAGCGCTCATCCCGTGACCCTGAGGACCTGCGACGGTGATACCGAGAGGAAGAGGATGGAGTGACAGGAGTTCGACGTTCTTGTGGTAATGCCTGGTCCACCCCTGCATTAATGAAAACAAAGAAAAACAAAGAGCTCATTCTGACTGAATTTTGGAAGATCTATAGTGAGGAAGAGTTCAGCATACACTAGGAGTAGAAAATGAACATCCAGTGCCTAAAGCACGTCGTGTCAATTGGTTACACACTACTTGCCTCTGGTCAGATTTTCTGATGTGGTTACTTTCCTGGTTCTCTCTAAAAAACCTTTTTTCCAGGGTCATGGACAACATAGAAAGAGCAAACAGACAGTAAGCGTGGCATTTTTTATTTCTACAAACAGATGACTTATCATAAAGTAGTATTTAGGAAATATTTTAATGAGCTAATAAAGGCAGACACCATTGCAATGGATATTGAAACCTTCCTGCAAATTGGTTCCAAGGAAAACTTAGTGTGTATCATCTAAAACCTCATTGGGTTGGGTGGTATCAGCTGTGGCAACACAGTCCTAAACTGTGGAAACTAGTTCCTGTGGGAAGGAAACTATAGTAATACCTAAGGGAAATACAGTAACACCTATAGTCATTTTTAGCTACCAATGGTCAGAAAGCAAACAACAACTGCACCAAACCAGGCTGAAAATAGTAACCTGTTCCAGCAAAACAACAAAATAGCCTTGTAAACCTGCAACATTTGAGTATGCTGAGCCTAAACATGCAGTATTTTAAGATTCAAACCTTTTATTAATCCCTTTCCCATCGTGAATTTGCTTTTCCTTTAATAGTATTTTCTTGAAATATTCCCAACCTACAGTAATAATATAACATGATAATAATATAGCATGATATATAAACACTTCTAGAAATTGATGTTCTTTGACAGCTTCCAGTGAAGAGTGAAGGCAATGACTTAAGCAGGAGAGTTCAAACAAATGGGAAAAGAAAGCAAACCTGCATCTGTAATAATGGCATGATGTGGTGCCCTGCTCTCTCCCAGAGAAGAACCTGAGCAGACAAGCCCAGCTGATGCATTCAGACTGGAGCTAACAAAGCACAGGAGTACCTGACAAAATTAAATGGATTCTTTCCTATGATTTTTTGCCTTTAAGAAATAGTTACACACTATTTGTAACTGTAACAACAGAAAACAACCAGCCCCCTTTTCACTTAGGGCTCAAATGTAGGACTAATAACTTGAAACTGGATTCAACAAAACAATCCTTGGAAATATGCTCATATTTTTCAATTAAAACATAATGTAAAAAATCTCCACTACTATTTCTGAATGGTTCAATGCCAGCTTATTAGAGAAGGATAAGAGTTTACATTTGTGGAAACAAGAATTTTTGTGTAGACTACAGATCAACAGAAAATCCTGTGATTACTTCAATCATTCTCAGTTGGGTTCCAATGGACTCTTTAAAATGCATTTTTTGAAAAAAATAGTCATTGTATGCTTGCTCATTTCTTTGTGAAAATAAACTGCACTCCAAATCCAGTTTCTCTCTTAAATCTTTGGATTATCAGCAATGTCAAGTCTGCTTTGATTTTGTAGAGGAATGGCTGGTTGGCTTAAAAACATGCTTGGAGTAAAATCTCACAGGCGCCTAAAAGACAGAATGAATCCATAAATTTTCCTCTACTCAGATTGTGATTAATAATTCACTCTCTTAAATCAAATAAAATGTCTTCATTTAACTCCTCTGTCTCCACTCTATAGTACTGCATAATTTCACTTGCTCTCACTTCTCTTAATATTCTTTGAGTCAGGTGAACCTGACTTCTAAATCACTGAAATAATTAAAAGGAGTACTTTCTCCTCACTTTTATATATTGAAATAAATACTTTCTCCTCCCTTTTATATTCAGAATTTTTCCTTTTTTATTTGGTCACCCTGAAAATGAGCAATACATAGTTAATAATAAAACTAATTTTGACTGAAATTTTTCTAAAAATTGTGTTCCGGGCTGTTTGAGATGCTAAGCACCATTACTCACCTCAGTCCTTATCTACATTGTCAGGAGGGAAACAATTTCTGGAAATCACATATATTCACAAAAATCCACAAAAAACACACCCAAAAATTCTACCTAACACTGATGCTGTGTGACAGAGGTTTTGCTAAGAAAGCAGTGCCACATTTCCCATGGCAAGTGACTTGTGTAGGTCAATGGCATGTGGAGAAAAACAAAGAAAGATAATTGAGATGTTGCCACTGCAGTTCAACATCATGATAATACAGAAAATGGGGATTAACTGAATCTTCCAAACAATAAAACCACATGCAATAGGCTCTAGAAACATCTAGGGGAAATTAAATTGTGAGGAAATGCATCAGTTTCAGAGGTGCACCACTGCTGTAGGAGGGAGATCTTCCAGGTAGACCTGAAAGCCATTGGGCAAAATATGTTCAAGCCTGTGGCTTCCTGCTCCTGGCTCAGTGACTGTGAGACACTTCAAGTATCCCAGTCCCTTTTCTGCAGCTCTGGGCAGTACACAAACAACTTTTTCCAAGTATAAAATAAACAGTGCACACAATATAACATCAAACACTGACCCTGCCATGGCAGAAGAGAGCAGGACACCCAACTGGCCAGGCAGCATTCTGCCCACAGCACTCCCTGACACTGCCAAGGGCTCTTCCTCCTCCAGTGCACTATGGAGATCGTGTTTTTACTACAGATACATTAAGTGTCTCATCCAATCTTAAAAATGAGACACTTTAGCAAGTTTTATTTCCTTCTACTTTGTGTACATGTGTTAATTTTAGGTAAGTCAGTTCTGACCCAATAGGCAACGTGAAGTTTCTTCATACAGTCAGGAAAGAGGGAGTCCCAGCCCATCATCCTGCACCAGTAGTCATTTACGGCTATAGAAAACTAAATGAGAATATCAAAATGTGTTATGAGATCTGGGAGACCATTTGATGGCTTTACTTCTCATTTGCCCATATATATAAAAACAGAATAAACAGTGAACTTGATAACTCACTGATAACAGCCATTAAGATGAGGAAGTTAACTGTGTGCTAAAATACAAGGAGAAGCTCTGCATCAGCCAACTGTGGGACACCTCTTTTTGCATTATGTTCCTCTAGGGTGAAAAAACAGAAAGCACTGCCCCTCTTTGGAGAGACAGCAAGGAATTGGATGACAGTTCTCTACTGAAGGGGCTGGAGCAGGAATTAGCTGGATTGCCTGGACTCACATCCTGGCTTCCTGTGCACCCGCCGGCTCCCACGGCACCAGCAGTGGTGTGAGACAAAGGCACACAATAGTGAGAACCTACACACTGCCATTCCTGAGCCATGGTGGGAGTAAAAGCCATGCAGAATAATGAGTACCATGCAATCAGTGAAGTGTTGCCACAAGTAACAAAGCAGCATTAAACAGCCAAATTGTTCACCTCCATGAAGGCTCCAGCAGTTAAGTGCAGTAACAAGAATATATTTTTTTTTTCACTTCTACTTCTGAACATAACTAAATCCAAAAAATTGATAGCTTTCATAGCCAGCACAAGGGTCTGTGAGTTAAGTGCTAATGCTTGTTCAAGTGCAGCTTTGCCCAGACGGGTTTGTGAATTGGCGGCCTAATGGCTTGAGAATCCATACTTGGATCGATTCCTAAATTTAAGGAGGTGGCAAAGCAATGAATGGCTTTGCTAAGAGAAAGGACAGTGTCATGCCAGTGCCCTGTGCACAGACACATTCACAGTCACTGTCAAAGCAGCATAATTCTTAATAACACTGTGGTCTACCCCAGTCTTGCAGCTGAAGCAGGATTTTACCAGGTAAGCATGATTAGCACTTGTGATTGACTCTTTGCAAGCCATGAAGAATTTCAGGAAAATACATATGCCTGGAACACATTTATTTTATATTGAGGCTTAGAAATCCATGCTTCATGGTCATCACAATACACACAGGCATCAGCAGGTGCACTGGAGCAAACAAACATGTTCCTAATACAAGCTAAAGCTGCTAAGACATTTATATTTAGGTGTCTACAAGAAGGTGTTTAAACTAAGCTCCCATTATGAAAAACAGAGACCTAGACCAGAAGTCAGGATTCCAAACAAACGTGTCAAATTTCTTTGCAGATGTTGTAGACTGTGATACCCAGCTTGACCAGAATGGCATTGTCCCCTTGAAGTCCTGTTTTATGTGTGCTCGCTCTGTGCAGATGTCCCCAGTACCACAGAAAGTCCTGAACAGTATCAGACACCCATCTTCAGGCTACTCCATAAGCCCAGTGAAGCCTTGAGAGCTGTGCAAGTCAGTGGAGGTTTTGTCAGGATCTGTTTCGGAATAAACTGAAAAGCTCTTTGGGTTTCATCAACTGATTTAACTACATCTCTTCACAAAAGAATGGAAGCATAAATATAAGGTTCATAGGCAGACAACTTAATGCACATATATCAATCAACAAATCCTAATCTGCAAGCTGGATCCTGTCTTGACTTCATTTAGCTAAAAAATGCAAGAGCCTCAGTAAAGCTATTTAAGCAATACCACTGCAAGCTGGATAGCTTTATTTTTAAGTGCATGGAAGGTACAAAACTGTCAGCTGGAGGCAGGTTTCACCTCTTTTAAAATGTTTTTTACCCCTTCACCTCCTTGTTTCTCCTTTTTTATTACTTCTTTTTGCAGCTAAATTGCAACACTATGTGCTGCATAGCTGCAAACGCTGCACTGCCCTCTCCAACAGAGGACAATTATTTCCTTAATGACAGCTGACAAGCTGCTTTGATGTTATTCCTATGTCTGCCAAATTCTTGAATCTAAAAATATTTAAAAGGTGAAATGTCTAACTGACAAGAAATAGAAGGCATTCTTAGACTGAGGCTACATTTATTGTTCTAAAACTAACTACAATGTGTGCCCCCAGGAGAGAGAGCTGTAGGATAAACCAAACAACTCCAGGGCCAGTGGGAAAGAAGGCACACAGTGATTGCCGTGCAGTTTGAAGAAACAGTATTTATCTTCCCTTCACAGTATTTCCTGAGCTTCTATTCAATGGCTGATGGCTCAGCTTTAAAAGCAAAGCCAGGTATGAACACACAGTGTATTCTGTAAACATGCTAAATGTCACACCATCCCCATGGAACTCGTTACTTAGCATGGCATTTCACTCTTCCCATCAAATGCACAACCTAGTAATGAATTCACTGGATAAGCCAAGGGAGATTTAAAATGCAATAACCAAAGACATTCAGGAAAGTGGAGCCATGTCCTGCTAGATAAATCTGGAAAAATGTAATTTCTGATTAGATTTGTTTAATTAAAAGTTTTCCTTCACAGGTGAGCTCATTCTTGGTCTGACTTAAAACAATGCACATACTACAAATTTTCTGTCCTTATTACAATCTCAATTTTGCCTTCCAGCATTTCCTTGAAAGGTTTAGCTTTCAACTGAAGCTTGGCATGGATTTCATGGGATTTTTTTCTCTCCCTCTTTCCCTTATGATGGTGGACATCACCTTACAGCTCCAGTGCATGTGTGATGTTTGATTTCCATTTTCCTTTAGACAGCTTTAGTGTCCCATTTGAAGATTCTTTTCGGAGAATATGTAAAAGAAGACTATTCACAAACTAAACATATTCACAAATGGGCTGGTCAAATCACACTGCAGACAAATTCAGGCAGCATTGTGAATTCCAGCTGTTTCTCATTTTGACAGTGGCACCCAGCTCTTCAAATACCTCCACGGGCTCCACCTCCTCTGCTCTAGCAATGGTTAAGCTTTAAGACCCTCAATGGTGTTTTTCCTTTTTACCCTCTATTGTTCACCTCTGCCCTTATAAACCATCTTTCTTCACCCATTTGTCAGATTTTAGACCAACACTTTCATGTTTCCTCCTATGTTCTTTTATGTTCTGCAGATGGCCTCCAGGAACATCAACAGGTATCTCCTCAGAAATCTTCAAATTCTTTGAAAAAAAAAACAACTCTGATGTGTACTAAAAATATCCTCCTCCAAAAAACATCACACCAAGTGTTGAGAACACTACCTGCATGACTAATTGATTTCATCATGTACTTATTAGTGAAAAGTGAAGTAAGGTATTTTTTGCTCTGTTTGAACAAGGGTTAATATTATGATGTCTTGGTACAGGATAGAAAACAGATGCCATCAAAAACCAAAGAATTATAAAATGGTAACTGGACTCTCAGTCATGGTGGCAAAACCAAAACATCATATTTAAGTGATGGCCTCAAGGGGTACTTCTCAGACACTTTCAGTACTTCCTTTTTTATCCAAACTAAGCTCTGCAGGCATCCACCAATTCAAAAGCAAACTCTTATTTAAGCCCAAGACTTATTAGGCATTTGTCTGTGTGCTACAGTTCCTCATCTGTGAAACATCTGTCTGGGTTTCAGAGATGTGCCCACATGCTGTGTAATGCTCGTGCCCTTCAATGAGATCCATGCTCTCAACACACACTCTCTTTGGAATGCCCCATCATGGTAAGGTCTTTGAGGATTAGGAAGGCAGATGTGATAGGAATACTTGTCAGTATTAATAAAATCAATGCATGAGAGTATTTTTTTGCAGAAAGAAATTTTGTTTAAATATTCCCTTGCAATCTTTGCAATCCAAATAATGGAGCAATGCAAATAATGTCTGTGGAAGAAAAAATGAAATTGCAATCACCAAGTTTACTTGGAGTGCCTTAAGACTTAGCAGCAGAAATAGTTGAAAGCAAAGGCATGCACACATACACATAGAAAGTATGCAAATATATGCACAGTGAACAGATATATATTAATATATGTGTCACGCTAATAAGAGAGGCTATGGAAATTGGTTCCTGTAATTCTACAGAAAATTGCTTTTTCATAAGTCAAAGGGATCTTCTGCACAAATGTATTATCTTCTCTGCCCTGCATAGCTTGAAATGTTCCCAAGCTGGTGCTGTTGGGGCTCCAGCAGCAGGAGGTGCAGGGATCTGTCTCTAGGCATGTGAAAGGAGCAGCAGGTGCCTTTTAAGCACCACATCTCACAGATTTATTAACCATAATAAATAAAGCACTGATGACTGGCCCACATGGTTACACTACAAATAGAGCTACACTGGTGGTACCAATGATGGAAATTACAGAAAGCAATCTAGTGGAGACACAGCACTTGATTAAGAGAGAATGAACCACCCATGTCTAAGCTGTTAAAAGCAATGCTTAATTGATAACAACATTGTCTCTGTTCTGTGAATGAATAATCAAATTTCCTGGCAAAACACTGGAAGCAAATTGGGTAAAACCACACCTTATGGGGAATACAGGCAATTCTGTGGTTTTTTTTTTTAGGGAAGGTTTCTCTTTATAGTGTGCATGGAGTTGTCCATGTTATCTTACCCAGAACTGAATGATCAAATCAAGACAAAATTCAGTAAGTTATTCTGAAATAAATCCCTGCTTAAGTGGTTCCTTTAGCTCTTGGCTGTCATGGCTCCTCTACAGAGGCAGTAAGAGAAAGGTCACCACACAAGAGGGACTGGGATATATGTACAGATATAAAGGTCTGGATTCACTATTATTTTTAGATGTCTGACACAGGGGCATGAGACAGAAAGAAAATCTGCTCTGCACATAGAACATCTCCAGCTACAAACTCACATCCTGAGAAAGCATCTTGAGGAAACCAAGCTGTACTTTTGTCTCCCTGACTTAAAGCAGGTGGGGATTTAATGGGAAAGAAAAAGGGGGCTCCCCCCATCCCTTCTCCCATTAACACTGCCAAATGCAGCATATCCGTTCCGGATTTCTGGATGTTCGACAGCCTGGCTGGAACAGTCCAAATGTCCTTTGCATATGTGCAGTCTGTGCAGCATCTGGATGTGTCAGACTCGCTGGGCATGCACTGTGGAGTCAGCCTGCAAATGTGCAGTGGATCTGGCACATCCCCTGTGTGTCACTGCACGTTTGCTGTACAGCATGTGACAATACGCTCGCTGGGATTGTCCTGTCAGAAACAGGCGGCCTAAGAGCCAACTCCTACATCACCTGGGGTGTCAGCCACATGGTTGCCTGCCTTTACCTTTCATTAATCCCACTCCTGAAAAGTAGCAGCTCTCCCTTTCTAAAATGACAGCACCCCAATAAGCATGACAAAAAGACGATATGTGTATGTCTATTCATATATGTCTACAGCCCTTTTACTGGTTACATTTATCACATGGTGTAATATCACTAATACTGTTAAACCTGAAATTGCAATTTACATTAAATCCTTCCCATTTTGCAAAAATCTCAGGCAGAGGAACCTGAGATAACCATGTCAGACTGAGGAACCTGACCTAGAGCAGCCCTGTGAAAGAGAAGAAATGTGGGCACAGTCAGAATCCAATATAGGTCTCCTCCACAGAATTACAACAAATTGGTTTGGAAATGAGTGGAGAAGGTACAGGTATGTCTTGTTCTGACAGAGCTGCAAATCTTATCTTCCCTCCAGCCACCTCTTACATGTCTGGACAGCCTGTGTGAGTGTGGACAAGCACCCAGGCTAGAGTGTAATATCCTCCACATGCCCACATGGTAGGCAAGAGAAAATCTGGTGTCTTGAGGGGCTGTGGATCCTCTGCAGCCTTGCTGCAAATGCAGGGATAAAGCAGAATGACTGCCACCAGCCACAGGTCCTGCCAGAGGGATGGGTGTCTGGGAAGGCCACATTTCTATAGGCATGGCTGGAGTCATGTCTTGCATTGCAGAGATGTAACCCTGTGAAATGTTCTTCCTTCAGCCTGCTCTATCAGCCTGATGCCTGTTCCTGGAAGTCACACTGCTTCTGAATGGCTTGGACGTGAGTAGAGCTCAGGCAGAGATCTCTGCTTGAAAACAGCATAGAACTAGGGGTGCTTAGACTTTTACAGCTTCCTCCGGAATGTGGTGAGCTTGGGCCTGTTTAGAGCTCTGTAAAAAGGCACTGCCAAAAAGGGAATTAGAAACACACACATTCCTGTGTTTCACCTGCTTATTGTACGCAACCTCCTCCAAAACACCCATGGTACGGAAGCAGAGAAGTGTTAATGTGTTCAAATGTCACTAAGAAGAGCTATTCCTCCTCCTTCCCGTCACTTCACTCTTGGGCACACAAAGCCAGCAGCGGCCTTCCAGATGTCATCCTCTGGTCGTCCTGCCTTGCAACTGGCAGCCCCATGTCCATCCTACTGATGTGGGCGCCCGCCAGAGGCTTGGAGAGGAGGCACAGTTATATACAGATACGGACTGGAAAAGATACATTCATGGTGCTCACCAAAACGAAAATAAAAGAGAGGCCGGTTTCCTGCTGTGCTGGCTGCTCTCTCTCTAGCGGCCGCTTCCCGGATGTCACAGACACCAATGTTGGCAGTGCGGAGCATTCTTCTGGCAGCTCCTTCACTGTGTTGCAGTCTACACCGTACCGCGGCAGCTCCATTCGCTGCTGTAACAAGTTGAAAAAAACTAATTAATTCACGTTTAGTTTTTTTACATCTGTTACAGCAACGGGTGGAGCTGCTGCCCCCATGCAGTAGAGCACACACGCACACGCACGCACAGACACCACAGGACACGCACGGAGCCAACGCGGGCCGATGTTCCACTCTGCCAACATGGGCGTTAGGGATGTTAGCAAAGGTGCAGCGGGAGGGCTGGATGTCCCAGCAGAGGGGAAATGCCTTGGGATTTCCTTCAGGTTGTCGAACACAGTCACAGAATGCAAATTCCTGCCCCTTTCCCAATGCCTCCAGCAGAAGTCATGTCCGTTTCTATACTCGTTTAAAATACCTCTAAAACCTTTATTCCCTTAGAACACCAAGATCCAAAGCTTATAAATTCTTGTATTCTGCATCAAAACAGGTTACAAAAAAAATTATAAAAAAGGCGAATTGGTGATGTATGTGATTGTTGAGATATTAAGAGAGGCTTACAAAAGGCAGCATCTGTTTTGTCATTCTACTTCCTCTTGGAAAGGATTCATCTCCCCCTTCCTAGTGAGCAGGGACTTAAAGCCATTCAGATGAGTAAGGCTTTAGAAGGATGATATCAAATCAAACCTTTTCAAGTTTTGTCCAAAAGGTAACACCACAAAACAAACAAAAAGTACAAAGACAGCAAAAGACCCAAGCACAAATAGTATCCATTTATGGAGGAAAATACTTCAATACAGCAGAAGCAGTGTCTTCCACTATAATAAAATAATCCATTTAGCCATCAGCTAAATGATTGAGCTTAACAAGAAAAATGATAAAGCTTTACAAGAAAACAGTGGACAATATTTCAGTACTTTTTTTTCTTAATCCTATTACCTTCACTTATCCACATTCCACATTCTTGTGAGGGATTTTCCAGCAACTGGCTGAGCAGAAGATGTTCATTTCGTTTTGTCCCATCTTTAAAACAGCTCTAAGTCAACTACATTCTCAGTCATTACCTCTTCAAATTATTGAATGGACCTTACCACAGGACTGGCTTACAGAGAACCCTCCACTTCCTCCTTACACTGAAAAACTTAACTATCACAGTAGAGACCTTGAAAGGTAAATCTGTGAGGTTCTCCATGTTCTCTCTTTCATCATTACATTCGTATGAACCCACAGCCACAGATATAAAGACTGTGAGCTTTCTGGAAAAACTGCTCTATTTGCCTGTGTGAAGAAAGGAGAGTAACAACTAAAAAAACAAACAGATTCTGGTACCAACTGTGCCACTGCATTGAGGATTGCTGTGAGGCTCTCCATAACTCAGCAGATCTAAGCAGTTATGAAAACCAGCTGTGAAGACTAATGTAAGTCTGATAGTCAGGCTGGACCAATAAATACCCAGAAATTTAATATACTGCACCTCTGGTATTGTAACTCTGTTGATTTGATTTCCTTCATTCTCTAATGGCTCCCAATGGTTTGGAAATGTCACAGACACCCTCAAACCAGGCTGTATCACTTCAGAAAACAGAGGTGTCTGTAACACTGATCTCTGTTGTGGAGTTCTCACCAGTGGAGCAGAGCAAGTGAAATCCAAAGGCACAAAATCAGCATTCTGCTATAGAGATAACCAATATATATATAAATCTGATGAAGAGAGAACAAGGCAGTGCCTTCACACAGCAGCAGTTTAAATAAAACCCCATCAATTCCACTAAAAATGAAGGATTTTGTGAAAGAAGGAGAAACTAGTGTCGAGGCCTGCCACAAAAACAAGGCTCAGAGAACAGCCAAGCCCAAGTGGAGCCTCAGTGAGACCAGGAATGCACATTCCTCTGAGACCAAGACAGAAGAGAGGTCAACACCAATACCTACAACTGCACATTGAACTTCATGATCCAGTGTCTCACAAGAGTAAAAGAACTCTGGAAAGTTCTTAGACTTTATTATATGAAATAAATTCAATGAAGCAATACATTATTAAATTTTGTTTGAAGGTATTCTTACACCTTTTGGGCAAGTGCATGCAGCCCATCCCTTGATACTAAAACCAGGTGTGTGTAAAAGGTCAGCTGCCCACACACCTTGGGACAAGCTGAACTCTAAGGACATTGATGGTCCCTCTAGTGTCCTCAAAAGTGAGACTTGTACAGAAAATGCAGAAATGGAGGAAGCTACAAAGATCCAAGGTTTTCTTCCACTCTTGTGCACACTTCTGTTCAGAAAACTTCACAAGGCTGAGATATTAATGAGTTAGGACATCACGTTTTCCTTTGGATTCTTGAATTCCTTCCAACAGACAATGCCTCTCTAACAAGCCTAGGCTGATTTAATTTTCCAGACATGACTGCCAAACCCACACCAACGTATGTAAAAAATGTACACACACATCAAAGCAGACATATATATAAAAATACACATAAAATTGATAGAATAAGCTTATTCTGCATAACAATAGCTTTGTTTCTGCCACAGATATTTCTTCATAGATGCAGATTTCTACAGTGGCAACTCTTAGTAAACTTGACATCTTCATATATCACAAGCACAGATACACATACCAGGAGGCTGTGGCAGGTAGGCCCCAATTAATTTTGATCTCTTCTTTTCATATCCCTTCTGTGTGATGTCACCTGCCAAGAAAAGAAAAAGAAAATCAATAAGATGTAGATAAAGACAACGTCTAGCTGCTTAATGGCAGCACCATCAGCTGATCCACCACTGCACTGTTCATCTGTCCTGGCAATTAGAATGAACAAATGAAAAGCACAGATTGATTATTCCACCCAGAAAAAACTCAATTTAGGCCAGAGCCATTCTGGCAAGAAAATACTCAACCTTGACTTAATTCAGCACCAAAGTCCAGCAGCACAGAGTTTTAAAACCATTTTGATGCGCTGCACACAAGCCTTCAAAAGCTGCAATGACCTTCGTTAGGTTAATAAACAATGGATTATATAGAATGTGTGGGCTTGTAATGGCAAAACACATCACTGATTAGTATTTTCTGTCATTAATGGAATTTTTCTAATCAAGCATGTAAGGCACAAAAGACTTGAAACTGCTGCTGTATCATTTCTGCAGTATAAATGTTTTAGCTAATTTCTGAGTAGTACTGAGGAACAAAACCAAAACAAAACAGATCTACAACAGATCCACTAGAAAATAGTACCAAAAAGGCTCTTTGTCTGGCTTTCCATTGAAATATCAAAAAAAAACAATTTGGAGACAAACATCTGTATTTCCTAAATTCAATTGAAGTGACACTTCACTGCATCTCAAGCTTCCCCACACAACCTGTGTTTTTTAATATAAAGTTTTAAAAACATTTCTCTGCAAAAGTTTGCTGACAAAAATGACACATAATCCATCATGTAGAACAAAACATATACTTTTAGTCTTAGAGTTCGGGAGAAGTTTGGCACCAAAACAGAGATACAGTCCTGACTCTGGAGCTAAATACTGAATTTAATGCATGCATATATGCTTGTGTTCAATATAAACTAGAATATAGCCAGAAACTAAATAGGGTTAGCTTTTATAATTCAAAGATTTTTCAAATAACACCATATTCCCTGTCCTTTCAACAAGCCTGTCTGTTATTGTGAGACTCATCATGCAGCTCACTTACAATATTGGATTTGTACATTGGTAAAGGCTGAGGGCTTAGGAGGGTGGAAACCACAAAAAGAAAAGGAGCTTTGGCTGTAGTGTCCAGCTGGACATCACAACGTGAGCCTGTTTGTGCTCTTCCATCCCTGTGCTCAGCCTTTACCTAAGAATTCACCAAGGGAACAACACACTCATTTCAATCCCAGCTGCTGTGGCAAATGGGTGCTAAATTAGCAGCAATGTCTGCAGGTCTGAAATCAATAACTGCATATAAACATCTTTAATTGCTACTCCTTGCTGAAACACCTTTTCTTGGGAATGGTTCCAGTAAGCAATAAGGAGGCAAAATCCTCCAAACCTCTCTGCCAGTGTCCTGAGCCAACCTCTCTCCCCTGCTTCAAAAACAGTCCTTAAAATAACACCTATACTCTTCACTACCATATCTCAAACTGCTCTACAAAAGAAGTCAGCTAAAATATCTGTGGTTTTAAATGAGGGGAGTGAGACTGAAGCACTTCAAATGATAACATTCCCATATTTACACAGGGAAGAAGTGGCAGACTTGGCAAGAGGTCCTAAGCCTTTAAAGTTCAAACCCACTGACTTTTCAAGCATATTTCTTCCCATTTTGAACACTTCTGGCAAGTGTTCAAGCTAGTGAAACAAGCTCCCTCTCTGTTGTAATCATCAGCTTCTTACAAACCAGACAGTAACAATAGATACCACTTCATTAAAATGTTTTAATGAAAAAATGTGTTTGTTTTTATTTGAAAATTGTAAAATGTGAACAAATTTCTCTTTCAAACTGTTGCTAAACAAATTACTACTGATTTCCTGTGCCCATCAACACCAAAGTCTCACGCATTCATACCTGAGTACAAATTTTGCTTTCTTATTTTACTGTTGCTGGTTTAGGAGAACAGAGGTACCCTATGGAGAACCACACTCCTCTGTGCCATGTGCAGGCTGGCAATGCCATTTTAGATATGAAAATATTAACAACAGATGCTTGACTATGGGTTACACTTCCACTCACATGGTAATACATACACATGCAAATCAATACAATACATTCCAGACATGGCTCATGCAACCTGCGCCCATTCCTGCCTTAAAATTTCTTCCACTAGTTTATAAACCTCTATTGTCTTAATGGAACAAAATGACAGAAACCAGCTATTTCTTCGACACCGAAGTGGGAAAGATAAAAATCAAGTGTTATCACTTGTCAGTAATAGTCTTTTATTTAAATTGGTATCCAGACTCACTCTTTTGAAGTCGACCATTAAGGAATTACTCTGAATAGAAACCACAGTGACTCCACCAAAAAAATCACCAATAAAATGAGGTTTTGAGACAATTTATTGTGAAAATATTTCAGTTCCCAGGAGCAAACAGCAAATTAATTTGGAATTATCACTAAATTTTCTATAATCATGTCCATCATTTCCCAAGTCACCAACTATAAAAAACACAAGCAAAATACAAGGTCTCCACAATTTTCATTGTAGCTTCACTTCCACCATTTTGAGGTGGGAGAAAATCAAGTCAAGGTGGGGAAGTAGTATGCTTTATTTATCAGAATTGATGCTATTCATATTCATTTGTGTTTTTCAGGTAGACTGACTTTAGATTATAAACAATAGCTCATTATCCATTAAAATATTATTACGACGTATGTAAAACTGTTGCATTTGAAGGCTATGTTGAACTCATTGTGTAAGCTCTAAAGATATACTAAGCAGAGCTCACCAAAGGTTAGGTGAGCTTAAACTCTGTTCTTGTGATAAATCACCATTCACTCAGTTTTCTCAACACAATACTAAGACCTTTGGACTATGTCCCTCCTTCCTTTGGAAATGAATGTGATAATTTTACATCTATCATCTGAGGAGCAAACCCCTTTCCAGTGAAGCCCATCTAGCTCATTCTTGCACAGTGCAATGCTGCATTTAGTCTTGGCTTTTTGAGAGTATCAACAGGCTAACAGGAACTACATTTTCTTGCCCTGGGAAGAAAGGATTTATGGTACCTTTCTGTTTTTAACTACCTTTCTGTTTTTCTTCTCTTGAAAAGCCAGCAGACTCAAGGAGGGGAAAGGGTCTCACCCACAATGTTCTTTGAGCAGACAGAATGCACTGGGTTTTCTACCCACTCTCCAAAGCCTCTGCAAATTTGGATCACCTTGCACAGGGGACACAGCTGGCAGTGGGTGAAAGGAAAGGGCTGGGCCAAGGATGAATGGATGATGACAAGACTGCAGCACTGAGGATGTTCCGGAGCAGAAGGAGCACATGGCTGCAGGGCACTCTGAGGATGGGTGTCCCTGGGACAAGACACCATCACATAACGCCACTCTGCTGAAAGGTGGCTTCTCCATTTAGCAGCTCCCTGCACGCCCCTGCTCTGCCTGCCTGTCTTCTGCTGTGCCTCTCACCCCATCCCCTGGCCTTGGCTCTGCTCCCAAGTGCTCTGTCCAGCTCTGCTACTTGTCACCTTCATCCCACAGCTGGTCCCCTGCCCTCCTTCTCTCTCTTCCTCCCAGGCTGCATTCACTTCACTGCACCCAAAGATCTCAGCCTCCTGTTTGCATCAGCACTGTCCAGGTTTTCTCCCCTGGACATGTTGCTCTTTTCTTCCTCACCTCCACTGGTGATCTGCCAGGTTTCCACCACGGGAGGCCACAGCTGTATTCCCTGGGGATCCTGTGCCCAAGGGTCAGCATGAGAGAGCAAAGCCCAAGCCTGAGAGACCTGAACACACCAACAGTGAGCAAATGCTACCCTGCTTTTTTCCATATTTAAAAGTGGCTGTCCAAGGGCTGCTGAACAACAGGCATGCAGTACACTGACCCTCTTCCACCAAAACAAATTCATTTCTATTGAAACAAGTCTTAGAGAGTCTCTCCAGGCCAAGAGGGAAAATGTCACGTTTGCAATGAAAAGGACAGCATGAAAGAAAGACCATCCACCCCTCCAAGGAGGAAGGTTGCCCAGCTGAGCTGAGTACAGGAGCAGGGCTCTGGCAGTCTGTAATCCCACTGCCATCTCTTTTATTTGTGATTTGTGCCCCTGTTTCTGCTGCCTCCCCAGCTGCAGATGGCAATGCTCTCCGACACCAGCGCCCACAGACAACAAGTCTTCTGGAGCTATATTTAGCAAGTTCATTCGACTGTGCTCATCACAACTGTTACTGTTTGCATTAGACCCCGGGTTTGCTTTGAGAATTTACTGGGTTTTCCTCTTTCCTTCCAAAGTGCTGGATTTCTGCCTTGTTATAGAGACAATGGTCTAAAGCTGGGGCAGGTGGGTCAGAGCAATGCACAGCACAAACCCTTCACAAGCAAAGGAAGGGAATAGAGAGCCCCTGGGGATGCTCCACATTGGGCAAGACACTCTGAGGAGCAAGAAATGCCTGTAAATATTGAAATCTTTTCCATTATCCTATCCCCCTTCTGGGCCTCTCCATGAGTCAGCTCCATCCATTTGTATGTCACGTCCTAGGCTGAATCACACCTTAAACCAAAAATGAAAAGGCACATTTTCTAATCAGCAAATTATTGCCTTCTTAGTGTTTTCTTGAAGGGAAGGTTATTAAATGTGAAAATATTTCCACATGAAAATATCGGTGCATTTCCAGCCTTCCTTAAAGCATTTGCACTTTCAAAGCTGAGAGTGGTTAGAAACAGTGGTACCACAGAAAAATAAGGTGCTGTGCTGCTTTCATGAAAGTAAAATTCTTAAGAGTTTTTATACTACAAAAGTTTCATTTTCAACTGAAATACCTATTAGCTGATCTATTATCACTTCTGAAAACAAACACGTGCAGTCCTGAAGAACTGCTACCATGATATATGAAGTAAATTTATTCAAAGTTATTGTATTATTCAGGGCAGGAAAAAGAAATAACAAAACCCAATACAAGCTAAATTTCACCACATCTTTTTTCCTGGAAGATGCCAAAAATTCTTACTCATCTCAGCCTTTCACGACACAGCATAGGTAAAAAGCTAATGACAAAACCAGGGACCAAAATCACCTTGTTTAGTGCAGTGAAAACTCAATTTTATACTCCATGACCTCAGAGCCTGACTGATGCTACTGTTTTCACTACACATACATGTTTTTGAAATGAAATTTCAGGCTGGCACTTTGAATTAGTTGAAGGCACTTATGGAAAAATCCACCACGGGAAATAATGCAATCAATAACTCCTCTCAAGCACAGACTAACACAGAGCTCGCCGGTGAGTGTCTTTCCTTTACCCATGATTTTCTGCCCTCTAAAGATTCAATTTTCTGTACGACTTGTTTATTGCTGATGACTCAAATTCAGTGTCAGCATCTTGGCAAGAGGGATTTGAATGAAACAAAGCTCCTCATAAAGAGAACTGTGAGTCATTTACTTCTCCCACTCATGATGCAGACAGTCTCTCTGTCTGGTCTCCCAAAAATACGCCAAGAGACAAAAGATTTCATTTTAGAGGGTGCAAGTACAGAGATACCAGAACTCCACAAATATATCATGTAACACGTACAAGAACACAAAAATATATATCAGGAGTAATTTTCTTTTCCAGCATCTTTTAAAAATGATGTTTAACCACAGCAGCAGCTTGGAAAACTGCTCAGAACTAGGAGGAAGAAACAAACGGCAAACTATGGCAGTGGGCAGGAAAATCAATGGGATCCCACACTTTCACTGCAACCAGAGCCATAAATTACAGAACTGCTCAAGTGTCTTTAAACAGATTATGCTGTAGCTTAAAGGTTTCAATTTTTTTTTAAGGTGACAGCTTTGCCCACCTATATCTGACTTCCCTTTTCCCCCAAGGGTACATTTTGTTCTTGTTTGTTGCAAGCAAAGCAGAAAATGGCTGAATTTCAGTCAAGATAAGGAAGAGTGCTCCATGTGTCCTTACAATGTAAAGCTTATAATCTTTCCTAAAGAGGGTTCTAATTCAGGAGAAAATATTTAAACAGATTATGCTATTAACAGAGAAGGTAAACTATTGTAACAGGGCTGAAATAAGAGATTCAAGGTCTTCTGAATCTGCAAAGTATTCCTGTTCAAAAGAATTACTTTCTTCCCATTCTTTGGATAGAGAAATTAACTATCTGCTGCATAACCTGCAAAGTACTTAGTTTTAATTTGTATTCTACTGTTTTAAAGAAGTACGTGAGCAGCAAATAATTTTGTATGGAAGCCATTTTTTAGTATCTCCACCTTGAATCCCAGAAGACCCCTCAATGGGTTTCCCCACTTACTTTCTGGTCCCAAAGTCTTCAGCACATTTTTCCAACACCCAAAACACTCTTGGGCTTCAAAAGAAAGCAAAAAAAAAAAGCCGAGGGGCTGGGGCGGGAGGAGAGGAGAGGGGGAAATCCCCCAAAAGGAACCCCAAACACCTAATTTAGGGCAATTAAAACAATGCTAGGGATTTTGTGACTCAGGCTTTCTCGGGCCTTGGCAGCCGCGCGCTCCTTGGGCATCCCCGAGCTCCCCCAGCACGGGGAATTTGCACGGCACTGCTTTTATGGCCTGGATTACTGCAAAGTAAACACAGGCTGGTGGAACGGTGAAGGTTTCCATTCCCAGTGTCAAGGGTTTATTTCATTATTTAAAGCTTTAACGAACACTTTATATAATGAAAGCAATCCTTGCCATTTTTGGAATTTTATGACTGTTAGGACCCTTCATAATGTTGTTTTCCTTCCTTTATTGCTTTATAAGGCTTATGGGGCACCCTTGAAGTGTATATCCTTTCTGCAGCTGCTGGAAGCTCATCTTTCATCTCTCCACTGGCTTTCCTGTTGCCTATGAGGCATTTGCCTGTTCTAGTTATTCTCCCTGTCTCTAACAAACGGTGCAGAGTCAGATCTTGCTCAAGATAAAAATAAAATACAATTCTGAAATCTATGCCTAAGGAAACATTCCTGATAAATGTTATTTAATAGGCAGGCTTTATATTTCAAGTTAGAAATGTTCCCAGAAAGACAATTACAGCAGTAATTCCACTTATCATTATTTAGAATTTACAGTTCAGAGCAAATCAGACATTTCCATAAATGCCGTGCTGCGTACTGCAAATTTGTGTCCCGATTTTTTCCTGGCCCTGAAAATGCCTTGGAACAAAAAATACAGCAAGAGGAGGAGGAGGAATCCTAAAGGAGGAACATATAATAGATGAATGAAACAAAATTGAGAATACATATCCAAACAAGTCTGTGTGCATATTTGCTCCTTTGGGTAGAAAAATATGTTCAAGGTTTTTCACAAGGAAAAACCTTCAATATCCAAGTTAAATGGTAAAATTTGTTAAAAGTGAAATTTCTTATTTTTGCCACTTCTCCAGGAAGCAGTCTATGAAAATAATTCTGCTTTCAACCATCTTTTCACAACGTTTGACATTACTAAGTTTGATCAAAAAAGTGCACTTGGGTTAATCTTCTTAGAAGAAAACACAAATGTTCCAAAAATCAACAATCCTTCATCCATAATTTTGCTCCCAGTACACTGATGCATCACAGTATGACTGCAGATCTCTTCCCAAATTTCAAATCAGAAAAGAAATCTGGAACTCCTGTTTTCCTATGCTGGAAAAAATAGAAGAATTGTTTTTACCTGATGTACTGCAGTGTTCTCCCCATTGATCTGGGTTCACCATAAAGCTTTTGTATTTGGTGTTAGTTATGCTAGTCAGTAATAGAACTTATTCTGTCTACAATATCTAAAATAATGTTATTTTACCTTAATACAGGTTGAAGACATTATGTTGATTTTTAAAATAGGTATTTGAAGTAGTTGTACTGTAGTATTAGAATGCCAGAATGTCCAAATGTCTTCCCACATTTTTTGTAAAAATAGAACTTCTTCTGGGGAAAAAACCTAAAAAATTCTTTATGCAAATGCAAATTTCCACATACTCTGACAGCTAGATGCAAAGAGAGAAAAGCAAAGATATCTTAACTACCATGGGAAAACTACAGCAGAAATACTCCCTTTTAAAACAATTTGAAGACCAATGAGATTACTGAGGAGTTTTAAGTAGTTGTGAACAGGGACTGGAATTACCATGACGACTATATGACCAAAATGTCTTTAAACATGTATCACTTCAGAGATCATTGAGCTCAGTAATCTGCTCTGCAATTTTGGTGCACCATGTTTTGCTACATTACACATATGACTTTAAAGAATTAAAAAAAAATATTTATGAAGGGAACATAAATGTCTTCCGTGGCAATATTCACATTTTTTTTCCTGAAATGATGGTGTTTGGTTTACTCAATTCAGTAAATAAGTTGTTTCCTCCACTATCACCAAACTTTGTTGCAAGCAGTCAAGGATCATAAATACCTATTGCCCATGAAAGTCTGATACATCCATCATCTGCTGTCCTTCTCCCAACAGTTCAGAATCAACCCTCTCCTAAGCTCAAAGTGCCCAAGGGGAATTAATATGAGCAATGCAGTGCTCAAGGAGGCCTCCAGACCTCTCCAACATCTGATAAGCAATTCTCCCAAAAACCCAAACCCACATTCCAGTTCCCAGTAACTCCAGTCCATTCCAGTAACTCCAGTTCTTTTTTCCAGCTTTCCAACAAGAGTTTCCTTCCAAAAAGCCCCCAAATGTAAAGAAACACATTCATTTTAAAAGCATCCAAAAGAGAACAACCTCCTCAGATACACAGTCCAACATCCTGCTAGGCAAGAACAGCACATCAGAGTGAGCACCCTTGCTCTGAGTGATGAGCACTGCAGCAACATTGAATAGTTACTCACATCCTCTCTGTCTCAGCAGATTTTTAACTATTCTGTGAAAAATAAAACTACCTCATTTAGAGTTCCCTTCTTAGAACTGAAAGATGGCCATCCATGGATTTACCTAAGAGGCAAGATGTTTCAAATCTGGAGGAGAAAAGAAGTTGTTTTATGTGCTTTTACACGTGCCCTTACACATGAAAGCATCTTCTCCAGTTTTATTTTTGTGAGACAGGCTGGACATGGTCCAAAGCACAGAGTAAGTCACATAAATTTAGAAAAGCCCATACCTCTTTCTACAGTATTTCTTCTTGGTTTTCAGTTAGGTTCTTGCTATGATGGCTGCAATGGACCCTTTGTTATTTCACCTGGGAACACGGTTTCACTAAGCAGAAGAGCACCTACAGCTGAGACACAGCAGGAGGTTGCATTCAGGTACATTTTATGAATCTAATCACATCCTCTGATGCATATTCCACAGTCCAAATAATCCTAAGCACGTGCAAAATTGTGTCACTCCTGGTCTACCTCTCACACAGTTGAAAAGTAACTGATATTACTGCCAGACACAGAAAACACCACACTCAGGGATTTCTGAACTGTAATAGCATCATACATAAATACTGGCGCTGTCTTTCCAAGGATATTCATTCATAATTTTGTGTCTCAGTACTTCACTTCAGCACAGGAGGCACCAGCCCCAAAGCAGACCATCTGCATTTTAGTTCTGAAGGCCAGAACTGCTGACTGGTGAGACAGACCACAGAGGCTGCCTGGGGAGTGAGCAGAGCAACCTCAGTGATGCCTTCCCTGAAGAAGCGTTGTGGAAGAAGGACTGTGGTTTTATTCACAAATCTCACAGGTCACCTTCACTTGAGGAAAAAGTGACCTCCCATTTTACCAACTTTATCCTTCAGGAGGTCTTAAAAGGTGTCAGACAAGTACGTGGCAACTTCTGGGTCACTGAGTCCCATGTACTGCAGGAGAGTTTGTTAAACATTCTCAGGAAGAACTGAGTTTCATCTGGAACTAAATTCAGCTGGACTCATTTTTTTAAATAACAAGCTGCTATAGCATTCTCTTTACCATTCTGGGGGAATTTTTTCACTGATATCGATCTTTTCAACTTGAAATAATTATATTGCATTTAATCCTACATACCACTGGCTTTCCTGGTTCCTTGGTAGACCAACTTCATTTGTCTAAGAAAAGTGAATTAACTCAAAAAGCAAGAGATCAGCCAGTTTTGTAAAACCTATCTTATCAAAGATAATTTAGGTTGTGTTTTATCAAGTTTAAATTTACCTTCCTGTCTTTGATTTTTGCTTTTAGCATTCCAGTGCTGATATTATCTAGTTGCCTATTTCAGCAAATTTTTCTTCCACTGTTTTTAATATATAATAACCACTACACAAACTGTTTCTAAAAAGACAAAAGCTTCCCAAACTGCACAGGTCCTGGAAGTATTTTTTTCCTGCTAACATGAAAAAACTAAACACTAATTTCTATTAATATTCAGTTCAAAGAAAACCCAGTTCAGATTTTTAAGCAAATCTGGGCCTAAAAAACTAAGGAAAATGTATGCAGAGCAAAATTATTTACCTATCCTGATGATGTAGAGTAAATGAAATCTGTCTCTGGTCTCAAGAAATCAGAAAAATTAATCCTTATTTTATAGCTTGCAAATGCAATTTAGGCTGATATGTTAAAATACATTTTGTTGACAGTCTATTTGATCCAACAGCAAGATATGACAAAACAAGCAGCTATTTAAAGGCCTTTGCAATACATGAACTGCAATTCATGTTAATAAGACACCCAGATCACTTCATTTTTCTTCTATGCTAAAAAACTCATTTGAAAACTATCACTAGGGTATTTCTGCATGAACCAGAGTACTGAAATTCCACTTTTAAAAGAAATAACCTAAAATGCATTCATGTCATTTTCCCACTCAGTTCCACAAGGACCTCAAACAGCAAGATGAATTAACATCATTTGATTACTCAACTCAATTCCTAGCATGTTACTAAAGGAACAGAAAAGCCCAAAAGCACCTTGCTGTTCTCCTGTTATGTGGGAAAAGTGTTTATGAAGCACTGGAAATTGCATCCTTTGACTCAAGGACTCCTATTACCAAAAGGCTGCCTCAGATCCTACTCTCTTAAGCTTGCAAAACAACTTGAAAGGAAAAATAGTTGCATACCTTCAATTACCTCAAGACACAATTGATGTCCCTGTTCTCCACAGGTTTCACAATATTTGACAATTCCATTTTTTCCCTGCTGTTGTTCACCTCTGAAGGCTCCTAAAGGTCTGTAACATTATTACAGACCTAATGTGACAGCTCATACTGATGTTGGCACAAAGCAGCTGCTCTCATAGGAATTACTGCTCTCCAGAGCCTGTGAAATACTTGGAAATCTGCAAGGCTCTGCTAGGTCCAGAGCACACATTTCCATGCAGCTGGAAAATCACATCTTCATACTCTCATCCTTCTTTTTCTCCATTTCCAGCTTACAACTTCTCCTGATCAAGATATGGAAATGTGCTGTGGTAAGACAGATGTGCAAACATTTTCTTTCTTTCCTCGGTTCTGAGTTCATCATTTATTTCATACGTTAATGAGGTTATTCTGTGATTTCTGTAGCCTTTTCCCTCAGATTTCAAAAAATAATAAAGTACTTCAACCCAAAAGAAGCCACTAATTTCACATCCTTGTTACATTCTTTCCTGCAGTACAGAGTTCTTTTCAAAAAGAAGCTGGAATTAAATCATAGCTATACTTACTGAAATAAAAGCAAGCAAATTCTACTGAGGAGTGTTGAGTGTTCATTTTCACCTGTGCTAGAAGCCAAAACCAGCACTGCTTTTTAACAGGCAGGCATTTGCAAAGGCCATTTCCCACGATGACAAGTTTCAGCACTTGAGCTTGACTTTCACAGACAGGGCTTTTAACTTTAGAAGGTTTAGAAGTTTTTGAGAAAGCCCAGGAATGCATGTTTGTATCAATATGTCAAAATATACTCTTCTGCCCTTGTTCTCCAATTGTCACATGGTGAAAAGTAGCTAATTATTATCACAAATGTTTGTTAATTCTCTGGTTTGCAGGAATTCCCCTTGTGGCTTATTTACTCTGTGGATCCACAGGTAAAGTGGCAAACATGCCAGGCTGAGGACTGAAGGAACGCCAATAACACACCTTACAAACCCCAGCACTCCATCTGCTTCTACATTTATAATACAGCTACACTTTAGAAGTGCCAATAAAGATTACTTAACATGCAGAAAACCAACAAGAGACTTGATTTAATAATCTGTTATTAAGTCCTAGCTGGGAAATAGGACTAGCAGAGCCTGGGAAGATAGCCACCTTTTAAGAAACTAAGAAATCAAGAATTAAGGTAGGATTTACACAAGTATATGCAAACCACTGAATTTTCAGCATAATTCAGATTATTATTAGGCACATCCACCTAGATTGCTTTGGACAGAAATGCATGTGACCAGCATCACACATCAGCTAGCAGCCTTTGGCCTTGTACTGCCACCCAAGATCCTCAGTCCTGCAGTTGTGTCCTGGGGCACCTGTTTGGCCCAAAAACGCTGCTGACCCCAGTGCCCCATGTGGGTGCAGAAATGTCCCCTTAAACCTGACAAAACCAGAGATGAGGCATCTGCTGAAGGTACACCATTGCCCACTGTCCTACACAATCAAACCCACACACCCAAACAGACCTCGGACTGTAAATCCACGTGGGCAGAGCAATACATCATTCAGAGCAGCTGCTGGACCAGATGATGCTTAAGAAAAAGCTTGACAAACCTGAAACACTCAGCACAAACCTCACCTTAATTTTCTCCTGCTTATTTCTCACCCAGACTTGTTTTTTTTTTGTTTGTTTGTTTTTTTTTTTTTTTTTTTTTTTTTTGTTCTTCTCTTCTTTCCAGTGGGCACTGATGCTGCAAGGCTGAGCCACAATCCCATTTTCAGTGATTTTCATTCTTATCTACATTCTTTTCTGCCTTGCAAATAACCAGCTGCTCATCTCTGCTTCCCCGGTGTCCACACCCTACCTGGGCACTGACCAGCCTCACTCAGACCTGATGCTGCATTGCAAATGTCTTCAATTCCCCCCCTGCTGTTCAATGTTCACAAGGTTTATAAGCTTTTTAAAATTTATATTAATTAATCATCTGCAATCTCAGGTATTGCTCATCCTAACATCCTCCTGGATCAGCTGAGTCCAGCTAAGGTTTTCCAGGACCAAGGCTGACACCAGACCTTGCAACTGCTCCCCTCTGCACACAGTTTGGAATTTTCACCGTCTGGTCCACAGGAATTCCTCACTGTTTCCATTTGATGTAATCTCTACTGCATGACTTCCTACCATGGTAGCACTGCAAAGCTGACCTCCCCATCATCTGAGCATCTCAGTTTTCAGTGCAATCTTCATTTTTATAGTTCAAACAAGGACACTACAACCAGAATCAGATGGTTTTTTTCAACTAAAAGATGATACCCACCATAGTTATATAATTAAAATAGTGATCTGAAAACCTGTACATTTAGGATGGAAAAAAGCATCATGTTTGTGTCTTCCTGAAGGCAACTAAGGCTTCTGTCATTTCTCTAACAATATCACACTTTGAATGTCTGATGACATTAATTTTCATGGATGGAAAATGTAAGAAACACTGGAAGATCCCATCCAGTGTCAAAAACAGAGGAATGGTCACACTGGATCCCTTCCAATGCTCTTCCATGTCTCTCTGCCCATACTCAGTTACTTTGGAGACATAGAAAGGCAAAAAGTTCCAAAGTGAAAATGTCAATAATCTACCCTCTTTCTCCTCACAATGTCATTATATCAAAAGCTATTAGAGATTCACCTAAACCTCAGAGTTTACATTGCAAAAACCACTGCCACAGCTCAGAGTACCTTTTGCCTCCCAAGGAAAACTGGAACCCAGTTTTGAATCTCACTGAAGTCTTGGCCTCAGTGAGTTTCAATGAAGAATTAATTCTCCAATGTAATTACATTCAGTGTGAATTTGCCAAGTTTTAAGTTATTTAAATATCCCCCTACCCTCTGCCATGAAAAGTTCACGACATACCTTCTCTGCAGCATTCATTATTTGACACACTTGTCAGTTCCTCCTTGCAAGATAATTAATTCCAGATTTTCAAGACTCTTTAGATACAGGTTTTTTTCCATGCTGTTCATCATTCTCACCCCACTAGCACAGTCACAGGCCTGTTCCCCTGTGGGTAAGGCAATGCAGTGGGTAGTGAAGGGAGAAACCCTGGACCATGCTCCAGCCTGGGGTTTCCAGCATTCCCAGCTGCCAGTCCTGCAGCACTGCCCACCTACCCCAGCCACTGACACCCACGCTCACATCTCCCTTCCAACCCAACTGTTCCCATCTTGAAAACTCTGAATACACACCTTTATCCCAGAGCCACTTTTACAACATCTTATCAGCTCCCAAACGTAGAGATCAGCAATGTTAAACTGAGCAAACTCGACACATCTGCTTTTAGAGTAAGCTGGTCCAAGGTCAGAGGTTTAAAAGGAAAATAAAAACCCATATATCACATATATATAGAACACGTTTGAAGTACATCATACATCCAAACAAACAAAAAAAATATTATATGCATAATTTATTTCTATATTGAGAAAAGCTTTCCTTATAATGCTTGAAATATCAGTACCACCAATCATGGTATGTCATCATTAGGACTGAGTTTTTCTGTTGGATTTTTTTCTGCTTTGTACTTCCCCTCTTTTTTTACTTGGCTGCCTAGTTACTTACTGATGTAAAAACCAGATTTTTTCCATGATAGCACAACTTCTCTGGTTCCTTCCAATCAAAATTATGCTACCCCAGAATGCTCTCTGGATTGAAGCAGAAAGGTTTGAACATCCACGTCAGTCTAAGCCTATCTCATTTGAGAATATTAAACCCAGAAGAGCAAAAGGGTTGAAGGGATTATGAAGACAAAGACATATTTTTGCTTTCTCCAAGTCAGAAAGAAGAATTAACTAATAAAATAAAGAATCTCCTCTCCACTTGTTTCTTGTTAGGATTCTGTTCCAAATCTTTCAAAAAGAAAAATAACATCACATGCAGCACACTCTTACTAACCCTGTCCCTTTAACTTCTCTCCAAAAAGTGGTTAAGGCAGTGGCTACTAGTAAATAATAAATAAATAATAAATATTTCTAAATAACTTAGTGGCTTCTGATTTTAAATCTGATATACACATGCAGTTTCCTTTTTTTGTCTTTGAAAATGTGTGTGTATACATATATATATATATATATATATATATATACTGCATATATATATACACACACATATAAAATAAAAATAATTTACTTTTTGTTCAGGAAACTGGATGAAACAATCCCAGGACAATTTCCCTTTTAAATCTACAAAGCAATGTAGTCAAGCCTCTAGACCCAAAATATCTGCTGATTTCTTTACACATGGCTAATTCCTGTACAAGGATTCTGCATGAATACAGGACTACTTAAAAATAAAATGTAAATATTATATCAATGAGCACCAAAGTGAAATCAGTACATACCTCAGTAAATTGAAAAAATAAAGTCCTTCTCTTTTCAACTTGCATTTGCACTGGTATTTAGGCACATGCCTTATGTAAAGGTACCTGAGACTTCTTTTGCACAAAATTATGATACAACATACAACCATTAACTCTTTAGGCTCATTGCAAGGGCTCAAAATACCAGAGCACACTAAAGCTGTAACTTGGGTTGTGATTATAGGTACTCTACAGGCATGTCCAGGTAAGACTGGCCCATGCTCTTAAAAATCTGGGCAAATTCAGGAGTAGCTCTGCAGGTATCTTTGTTTACCAGCGAGCCACTGTTGGTTATGGTTGACTAAGGGAAGGAACATGGAAAACCAGGATGCAAGTAAAAACTTTTTACAAATATATATTCACTACAGTTGTTTTTTTATTAGGTTAAGTTCCCATTTGCCAAAAAGGCTTATGTAAGGCTTACAGCTCCTAGGAACAAACACTGAAATATCTTTCTTTTAAATTACATTAATTTACAAAACTGGCTGCTTCTGACTCAGAAACCATCATTGTGTAGTGCTGACCTGTTCTGTAGTTTCAGGTGCACTATCAGAGCATATCAGGACACACAGAGCCTGGAACAGCACTTTTCTCTGCAACTTCCAAGTACCACTGGAATATAAATAATGCGTAATAACAAGCATTTATACCTCCACCATGGAAAAACACTAACCCTGGGTTGTATACATTAGGCTGTGTATGCATTTTTACTCTTTAACCTCTACAAGCTGTATGTCAAACAGCCCCTTTAAAAATCACAAGTTTTTGCAAAGTCAGGCACTGCATAATGGCTTATTTCAGAAGTTACACTCTGCATACATATGTATGAAGAAATTACAGGGGGAAAAAGCAGCTCAGCTTATTTGTCTTTTGGTCACCTAATCAAAAAGGTGATTGCATTCATTTTTACCATATCAGTGAAGTCACTGGAGAGTAATCACAACTGTTTTTCCATGTGACAGATGAATGACCTTTGCCATGGCCTCAGAGAAACACAAGCCCATGTTTTGTTCAGGTACACCAGGGCCACAGTTTCCCTCTGCTTGCACATGTAGGGAATATCAGATGTGCTGCTCTCTTTCCTTTCTCACAGCATATCAAGGGGCTTACTTAATTTCTTTCATAGGAGACCAGGAGGACACCAGCCAGAAAAAGATGTAAGATATTAAGGATGCTTGCTATCCATGATCAGAAGGGGATACACAAAGTATCCTTTATTTCCCAGGGGAAATTACTGCCCTAATGCAGCCAAAGTATTCAACACTACAACTGAGATTACAGAGTAGGACACAGGCCTTGACTTATGTATGTAAAACTCACATATGCATCCCTGAAATTCAGTTCAGCAATTTTGTTCACCAAAGAGTATCACAGATTTGTCTGAAGCTCACTACTGCCTTTCCTCCCCCAAAACATTGTCATTTTGTGAAGAGTGTTTACACAGTGTCCAGCAAATCTCATTGGTAAATTCTAGAAAGATTCTCAGGTAAGCAAGCTACTTATTTATCTGGCTACCCCACCAACACAGGACTAACAGATTCTGGTAAAACCTGGGGTGCAGACTCCTGCAAATCTATGGACTGCACTATCTGCAACAACTGGAAATAACAGAATAATAGAATGTATATTCATTATATATTTATTTTAAATAAAAAATAAGAAATAGGAACAGATAATCAATTAAAACATTACTTATAATAACTGGAAATAAGCAAAACAACAATGGGAAGTCTCTAGTACAATTGTCGAGACATTGGGCAAGCCTAAAATATAGAGCCAGAGTAGAGAGTTCAGAAGAATAAAGGAGATGGATTGAAGATCTGTGAACCTCAGCAAACAACACTTTTCCTCTATTGTTCATGAAAATTCAACGTTGCAAAGCAGTGTGCACTGGACAACATACAGGTTGTCTGTGTTCTCATTTATATAAACCTAATTTAGTGTTACACTTCCTCTTCTTTCAGCTACTGTCTCTGTTTCTTGCAAGCAGCAATCCCAGTATGGACTCAAAAAAAAAAAAAAAAAAAGGCCTCTGAAAGCTCAGCTGCTTTCTGAGTACTGTTGTGTAGTTATTTGCATCTGTAACTTGCTCTCGCAGAAATAAATGCTAATGTGCTTGGAAAATGTGACTTAATTTTGTGATGTGAATGAGTTTTCCTGTGTAAATCTCTCTATACAATTTTATGTTATTCTTTCTAAAAAACAGAAATTACTACTGCATTCTAGTTGTAGTTCCAGAGTGAATACTGATATTTATACTCTGAGTTTTACCACAGCATGACACAAGGGAACTGTTCTAACTCCCCTCTTGCATATACTAACAACAGAAGTGTTTTCTTCACATTACATTCAGTATTTAAGATGGATGCATTTACTAAACATTAAAGTAATTGAATAGTGAACAGACATTTCCACATATTTCACAAAGCCATCTAAGAAATCTTTGGTCATTGGTGCAGAAGGCTTTGACATGTTACTCATCACAACTTTAGCTCATTGGAATAAAAGCAAGGAAGGTGATTTATGCCCGAACTCCCATCTCTCTGGCACCCAACCACAGGCAAGTTGATGGCACTGCTTTACATACATCTTCCTTTTTTGTGCTCCAAAGAAAGGAGAGGAAAATCAGGAAAAAAACCCAAAAAAACCCAACAACAACAAAAACCCACCAAAATAAATGAGTCCGTAAAGGAGAGAACTACACTACAAGTCATTATAGATACATATTCATTTCAGAAATACTACAGAAGTACAACTTTATGAAACAACAGCATCTGAGTTTTTGCCTTCCCTAAACAACCCAGACAGAAAGTACTTGACCTGTTTTCTATCTGCATGCATATAGAGGTCCTGCTATTTGGCATGGGGATGCACTTAGAGAAAATGGTTTCTCAAATCACATACCACCTAATATTGCAAAAGCCATGGAAATTACAGGTTCCACACATGCATCTACCCACATGTCATTCAGATAAGATATGCAGTAGCTCTTGACTCCTTCAGTTTGAGGCCACTGTGCAGGATCATTTGCATTGCTATTCTGTATAAGACAGTAGCAATATCTCAAGGCAAATGTTTCTGTGTAATATAGTGAGTAATTAACAACAGCATCATGGCACTGTATCCTCTTGTTATACTTTCTTTAGTACATGTAAAGGAAATAAAATAAGTGTGACTTTCCAGAAGTCAGGTAGGCAGTCCACGGCAGCAGTGAGAACTGAATACAGATCTCCAGGCTGTGCATTACCCATAATATCAAACTACCCATTAAAAAAAGTAGAAAATCTTTCAGAACATGATGTTTTTCTTCCCTTCTGATGTTTAAATAGATTCTGCTTCTCTTTTTCTTGCTTTCATAGGTCACCAGGCTACACAAACAGCTTATTCTGTGTGTGTAAAAAAGGCAGTTTAAAAACACCTGCTCACTTTGGCTGGACTGAGACTGTACATTTCTTTTAAGTACAAAGGCTGACAATTCCTCCGGCTCCCCGATTACCTTTATGATCTACCTGATCATTTTGCTTAATATCTGACAATGCTTCTCTGTAGTCCTGGCAAGGTTAGTTGCATATCATTACCAGCCCACTCATGTTTTTGTCCAGGAAAAGCTATAGGAGCAAATACATTTGTGATATTCACATCTTCTCTGAAGAACAGAAGAAAGGACCTGCACCAAGGGGTTGCATTCGATCATCTCCTCCATAGAGAGTAATGTTAAATACTGAGCTGTGGTAAACATCACAGTCAGACAACAGAATATCAAAACAACAGGAAAAATCATCCTTACTCAACTCTTTCATGCAACAACATACCTACTGCAATTCAAGGAGATAAAAATGTGTGAATTATTTGGATTAAGCCTGTGAAATATAATTGAAAATAACCGGAGGCAAAAAGCAAACAGCAGCAATCATGAAGAGAGACTGGAGAACCTCAAACCTACATCATAATTTAAATTCATGGTGAGCCCCATCCTGCAGTGCACTTAGTGAGAGTCACCTCACCTTAAGGAGGATGTATCAGGCAGACAGTGAGGGTGAACAGATCTGTTGAAACACTTCTGTATATTGAAAGTCTATGAAAACATGTTCCCTCCAGGAGACAGAATAGATTTCCATATATTCATAAATAGCAGACATATGGCGATTAATGATTTCCCATTTAAAATAATAGAAAAATGGATACCCCAAGATAACTGTTAAGTAGCAGATTTAAAAGAAACTGAATAAAGCAGTACTTTTCTACATGGCATATCACTCCCATATAGAACTGACTGCTCCAGCATGTTCTATAGGGCAACAGGAAGAGTAGCTGCAAAAAGGGATCTACAGAAAAAGGAGGTCCAGACACATGTTGGACTAGATGTAAAACAACTTATGCCTCTCACTTCAGAAACTAGGAAGCTCTATGAAGGGGGAATATTATACCCAACTTGTGCTGATTTTCCCCCTAATTATCCATGCAGAGGTGGTGGGTGCTGCAGCACAGACAGGCTGTGCTGCTGAGATGAATGATTTCTGCATGGCACTACAGCTCTTGTGGTGTTCTCAGATCTCCTGGCTTCTCTCCCCTTCTGCTTCCAGCCACGGGCACAGTGCAGAAGCTGCTGTCAGCACTGGTTCATATTCTCCTTAAAATGGATAAAGATCATTGACCAGAGAGTCTCATCAAGAAGCCTGCAGCCCCCAGCAGCCCCCAGCAGAATCACTGCTAACTGCATCTCAGGTACTGCCTGGAGTGCAAAACAAGGTGCTCACCTCTGGCCTCTTTCATCATCTCTCCTTATCCATCAGCATGTGTGAGGGCAGTGGTGAGAAGAAAGTCAGGTGGCTCTGTGGACACTGATGCCAACCTGCCAGGACAGTTTAAGGAGCAGGAACAAACAGTCTGTTTTCTCTAGGTTTTCTCCATGAGCAAGTAATTTCTCTGTTCTCCTTGAACATGATGTAATTCAAACTTTCAGTCTTCCAAGAAGTGGAGAGGTGAAGGGACATATCCTATACATGATATTTTGGGCCCAGTTGTTTCTTTAAGCAAGTAGACAAATTGTTCAAGTTGGGCACAGGAATTCCTGCTCCATTTGTGTGATTTTTGTTTGTGTATGCAAAGCACTAGCTTGGGCACCTCTGGCAAATGAAGGAGAATATAAATTAAAGTACGTATTAATCACACACTTTATCTGCAATCCAAACTTGCAGGTATTTTCATTCTATATATGAACAAATTCTTGAAGCTGCACGGTAGTAATTTAAAAGACAAGCAATTCAAAGCTTCCACAGATGACACTGCAGGTAATGAGATTTTTTTCCCCTGACATCTTGTGTTTCATCTTACCTCACAACTAAATTATTTAGTGTATTTTTAAATATATATATAAGCATTCTAAACACTAAGCTGTGTATGACCTACTTATTTGGAGTTTTCAATTAAAAAAATAGATATTCCAGGAAAAGATATTTCCTATGCAATCATCAAGTGAAAGAAGTCGGTTTAATCCACGAAACAAAGACCTGTGAAGGTGAGACACATGCACCAGTAAGCACGAGAAATCTTTTTAACTGCAGCTCTAATTCAGAGAAATGAGTTTTCAATTAAAAACCAGCATTTCCCATGTGACTCTCCCAGTCACTAAAGCACATGACAGCTTCAGCCACTATCGGTGTGGCAGCTCTGACAGGTCACCCCACAAAGGATGTTGAATGTGCAGCTCATATATAATTGGCTTGATTGCAGGGATTTGCATATACATAAAACACAGGCTGATGTGAAGCCTTCATCAGCATGAAATGGAGGTGGTGGCATTCTCCATGCATGACCAAAGCTGTGAGGACAATCAAAGACTTTAATATAATGAGAGTTTTTAACACTTTAATCACCTCTGCTGAGTGATTAAATAGACTGCATAAATAGGCTGATAGGACAATAATGGAAGTCGAATTATCTGCAGGTTTTACTACCACTAGATGTTTACCCAGTCCATGCCCTTATTTCCTCCCGCTAAACTAAAAACAAAAACCAGCTGAGCCAATCATAAAGGATTTTTGGTCTGCTGTTAAAGAGACCAAGTGGTTAACTTTCCAGAGGCTTCTGAAAGACCCTTTGAAGTCTGCAGAGGAAATCTCCATCCATGGCAGTGCCTCTGTAAGCACACCTGTGGGACAGGGAGAGTGACCACTCTGGGGGGAATATAACCCAAGGGACTTGTCAGAAGATTGGAACATAAAGAAGAAGGAAAAAAGGTAGTTAAATACAATTAACTCTCTCTTCCCTGCTGAGCTGCTTAGGATAAGTCCCACACTGCCTTTGAAATGCTCACACACAGGATGCCTGGTAAAGGTAGTCCCACACATGATGAAGGCAAAGTGAGATGGTTAAACCAAAGAATTTACAAAACTGGTAACAATTTGTATTGGGGTTTGGGCAGGCAACACTGAGGGAGGTACCATCACCTCAAGCAGGCATTTGGAGCCCTGCAAGGAGTGCAGAAGGATGCAGCTATGACAAGGAGAATTCTCCCCTTGTTGCTTTACACAATCCATTGGCACAGCTTTTGCACCTCCTGGAGATCCACGAGCCTTCACATCCCCATGCAAATGTACTCTATTCCTGCACATGGAGCAAGGATCTCTGCATCAGGCTGCCTGTGCCAGTGCCCACACTCTGAGCTGCTGAGGGCAGAACTATTAAAAAAGAGGATTCATAGTATTTTTAGAATATAGAGCTTAATTTGATTTTGTTTGCCAATCTCTTTTACTTGAAATCATAAAATACAAGTCACAGAGGGGGAGGACAACTAAAGTAAAATGAAAACTACAACTATGGCTAAGTTCAAGAGAGTTTGATTTTGTAAAATAAGGACAGAAACCTAAAAGCACAGTGCTGGATTTTCCTGGTAAGAAAGTGAGTGATTTTCCAGGCTGCACTGGATTCAAGATTTTAACAAAAATATGACAGAAAGCAGGAACAAGGTTACAGCCAGGAACATTTAAGTTTTTATGCAGGCAAAAGAAAGCTATACACATTACAGAAGATTTGTCGAGAATGTATAAAGTGGAAAGCATGCATTTATCAGACATTGCAGCACGATTTCCAGCCTGCACTTCAGAAACACAATGGTAAAGTATTTCCAAAATGTCTCATGACTAACATCTACCAAGAAACAAAAGGTGAAACCATATAAAGGTTTCATGTAAAGATGCCCTTTCTCTGCATCTCTGAATCAAAAAGAATGGGAAGTTAATGTACAAAGATACTTGTGTAAGCAATAAAAATATGTTTTAAATAAACTTTTTTGAGTCAATGGTTTCAGAAATGTGAAGTTACATGACACTTCAGAAATTGTTTGACCTCCCCCATTTCTGTGCAAGACTAAAATAGAAGTTTATGGATTCAGAGTTGTCTCAGAAACATTATTTTGCCCGTGAAATTTCTGCCTTTTCATTGCAATGCAATAAAAATGACCCTTTATCTACTAGATACAAAAGTATCTAATAATAATAATAATACTCAAATAGAAATATAAGAATGTAACCTAATTTAAAAAATCTAATGGAAAAAGGGTGCAAAAGTATTTCAGATAGTAATTAACCCTTCTTACAAGTCACTGTAATAAAGTGCTTAAATGGGAACACATGATGCAATTTTACATGGTGAAGAACTGCAGCACCTTTTGCAGACAGAAAGGACCATAGAGTCAAAATGAAGCCCAGGAACTTTGCAGGGGAAAAGATTCGATCAGTGCACACTAAAATTAAAAATAAACCTGCATGGTGTGCATGTGTTTACACACCTGAAGCGCTAAGATTCCTTCACTGGATGCTCAAAACTCCAATTTCCCTTTCCCTCTGATGCATGGAGCTGGGAGCAGCTCTGGGTCCCCTCCCCAGGGTGTCACCCCCAGGGTGACAGCCCAGGTCTTGCCTACACCAGGGCGTCCCAGTGAGGCAGGCACACGCTGCCACGTGCCCCTGCTGCCTGCTGGAGCGTGCCCACGTGGCTGCTCTGCTGGGAATCTCAATTAAGTAAGAAGTTTAGTGCACTGCCTGTGCCTGCAGTGGAACAGCAGATCGAGGGTCAGATTAGGGCACGGGCTGTCAGTGCCAGCTGACAGGCTCTGGCACAGCAGCAGGGATGGCTGGGCTGACAGGGCTCACTTGCAGCAGGCACATGGGACAAGGCACCAGGTTCTGCTCCCTCAGCACCACGCAGGGTTCAGGGTGTCTGAATATATCCATATATTTTGTGCCAGGGTATTGAATATATCCACAAAAGTTGTTCCTCATCCCTCAGTGCAGCCCTCATGCTCCCACCCTGTGAGCTGGGGGAAGAAGACCAACACACACAGACACAGATACACACAGAATAATCCCCTCATCAGGCCAGGAAGGACCAAAGGAGCCCAAGCACCACGTAGCAGGAGATGGCCAGACAGCTACGGCAGGACAGTCCCTGCTGCTGATGCTGTTTGCCACATAGGCAGTGCCAGAAAGGATTGAGTATAAATTTGCACTGTTATCATGGAAATTTCCAACAGCAGCTTTTACCACAGGGTAACAATAGGCTTCTATGAGAAATTAAAGCTTATTGGAACTGGGTGATTTGCCAGCTCGGAACACAATGGCCCCTCTTCAGCAAAGGCAAGGTGTAATTTGGTGTTTTTGCAGGAAGGATGGTCTTTCCTCCACAGCCCATGTGTAACTGAGAGCATGGCTGCCAGGGGATGCAAACAGCCTGGCAGGGGCACAAAGCTCCCTCCATCACACACAAGCAGCAACCTCGAGCCACGGGCTGGACAAACAAGAGCTTCTGCTTGGAAACAAAGCCGCCTTCATTGCCCCAAAACTGAGGGCTCCCTGTGAGCAGCGCAGGTTTCTCCCTGCCTGTCACATGAGCAGAGCCCCAGAGTGCCCATTGTTAGCACGACCTTTCCCAAACAGAAGCCCAGTCAGCTTGCTGGGTGTCCAGGTCCTTCCTGCCTTTGCCCAGAACAAGGCAAACACCAGCTCCCAGTCACACCGTGGGTGTCTGATGGCACTGGTGGGATTTGGCCAGGGCTGGTCCCTCCCAGCTGCAGCTTTTGGGATTTGTACCATGGAATGAATAAAAGTGCAGACACAAGCATGGAGGAGTTGCACAGTGAAGTGAAGAAGGATCACAGCTGCTTCCCTGCAGTGTTGTTTAGAGCCCAGGTGAGGAGAAGAGTAGGAAAAACTTTGTAGCATCTTCTCCTCTAAAATTTGCGTCAGAAAAAAATCCCCCACTGTCAGAAATGCCATGCTCGTTGGAAAATGAAATGATAAAGAACAGCATGGGCATTGAAATCCAGTAACCAAAGCCCAGGTCATGCTGGAGGAGTCCCAACTTCTCCAGGAGGTGAGAGGACCTAGGGAATCAACACACAATTTCTCTAATGACTTTTCTGCCCTTTGTTTTTTCCCTGTTCTTTTCACTAGCAAGAACACTCCAAGATTGCCATTTGTACACCAAATAAATTATATTTGCATATCTTGTTTTTGCTTCTATTTCTGCTGGAAGAGTTGGCTCTGCTTTCCCCATTTGAGAGGTAACAGAGGCAGGGAAAGGTCTGTGACCTAAGGGGCAACTCCATCAAAGAAAGGGCAATGCAGCAAGAACAGGTAATTGCTTTAATTCAGCTCACATGTACACTAGACATTAATTCAGTAGAATTAAAACTCATGAGAATTCTTATCAACAGCAACCAAAACCTCCCTTACATTGTTTGGATTGACACTAATGGACTCAAAACTGAGCTGAGGCTAACCAAGGGTTTTCAGATCTTTTCTGACAAGCACAAACCTGATTTATTCTAACTGTGCTATATCTGGATTCTGTACTAAAACAAAACAAAAACTTCAGATTTGGGAGAACTTAAATTTGTGTTTATTCAGTTGCAGGAGAAAACAAAGTAGATGAGCATATATGCAGTGGAAAAGCTTAATTTCCAGGTAAAGGCTGTTCACCTCTTGAGCTGGCTCTGCACAGAAGTCCTTGTGAACTACGTGATATGTGACACAGCCTGCACCACAGTGTACCTAAAACAGCATCTCCAACTCGCTTCCAGGTGAAGGGTCCTTTCATCAATACAGCTCTTGCCCACCAAGTAAACCAACAGAAAACAAGTTAACTTTCAGGTTAGGAATTTGGGAAGAATACAAATCCAGGCAGGTGTTTGTCAAAGCCTGGCAGTGCCAGCAGCGCCACCGAGCAGCGCCCCTGACGTGCTTTTCATGCCTGCATCTGCAGTTTAACATGCATGACTTCGACAGAGGTCAATCATTCAAAGGCAAAACCTACTGTGCTTCTGTTCTTCGGTTGTTGTTTTGCTTTTACACACAGCACACACCCCACCCCAGAAAAATATCCATTCTCCATTAGCAAGAAGATGACGGATGGGGGAGGATCACCATCCTTGGTCCTGCCTTTCATCTAGGTTATCTAATGTTACAATTTTAAAATTTTACTTGTGTAAGCCTGATTTAACTCAATATTATTATAGAAGTCACAGCTCAAGATTTCTGCCTTGGATTTTAAATGGCATTACTGTGATTTACAGGACATTGTTATGAATTCTTTACAGCAGTTAATTGTCATGGTGATACTTCATCTTTTTGTGTGTGGTACTCCAGTTATTTTCAATACTTCAACACAATATATATTCAAATAGCCAGTAATAAGCCAAGCACCAGTAAAACTCTTGCCAAACCAAACAGCATTTGGTCTTAAGCCAAAATTCTACTTGGTCTCAATAATTTACAGCAATGTTCATTTAAGTTTGGTATTCTTCCATCAACCTCCAATTGTGTTGTTTAGTTATTTTTAGTTTATTCCTTC
The DNA here is from genome assembly GCF_021018805.1 of Prinia subflava. Taxonomy (NCBI): domain Eukaryota; kingdom Metazoa; phylum Chordata; class Aves; order Passeriformes; family Cisticolidae; genus Prinia; species Prinia subflava. The sequence continues at coordinate 143,852,539 of NC_086247.1, read as the reverse complement.
AGGTGAAAAAGAGGTTTAATCAAATTCAACAGTAGCTGAAAAGACATGGAATTAACATCTCCTGAATTTCCAAGTGCTAAAAGGTGAAATAATATTTATACTTTGTGTAGCTGCCTGATTTTTCACATTAGCATATCTGTGGTTTTTATCAATTTTTCTATTGTGCTCATTTTGCAAACATTCTACGCTTAGTTTGTAAACAGAGGTAATTAGCTGACAACAAACATGATTGAGGTTAAACATGCATGAAATTATTTTCAGGATTGGGACCCAAATTAGTTAAGCTTAATTCAGGTCATTGTTAATAAAATTTTAAAACCCCACTATTTTTATGGATGTCTTTGAAATAAACTCTCTCACTTCTCTTTGATCTTCTTTGTTCTCTTCACCCTACTGCTTTACCAGTGACAGTCAAAAGCCCAAGTCTGCATTTTTAGATAGCAACACTGTAAAATTTATCTACAGCTTTCTAAACTGAAAAAAAAATTATTAAAGTGGTGGCTCAGAACTTATTGCCCTCTCTTCCAGGCAGAACTTCTGTGTTTTACAGCAGTAAAAAGCTTTTCCTTGGAGTAACATTATAAAAGCATCACAAATTTTTATTTCATCAAGTTGGCAGCTGCATATATGTCTTTAGACTAGTTAGGAAAGAAGATTGCTGGGAAAGTGGTAGCAATATATTTCTTCGCTGTATATGACAATACTTTATTACAGCAGGACAATGCTCTTGTATTTGCACATATATCACACTTCTCTCAAATTTCTATCCCTCTTTTCAGACCATTTTTTTGTGTGCATGTTTATTATATTTGCATTGGGTGTTGCACAGCATTGCTCAATTTATTCTGCCTGGGTGTGTAAGAGAGCAAACAAGTGTATTCTTAAAAGTTATATTTACAGTAACATGATTGAATTTGTTCTTTCTGCTAGCAACCACAGCTTGTGAGATTCAATATTTCTCTTCCTACTGACCACAAATATAGGTGTGCTCCAAATCTTGTGTCAATTCAAAAATAAATTAACTATAAGAAATTACAATGCAGTTATTATATTAAGTCTTCCTTTTTATAAGAAAGGAAAAAACAAAGGCATAGCAGGTCTGAAAGAACCACACAGGCAATCATGTGTAGTACTGCACAACCAGAAGTATCTATGCAATAGATAGTTCGTAAGAGAAGTCTACAAAATACTTATTCCACTCCCTTGTTCATCACTTTCCTGTAAGCTTTTTAACCTTTCTGGTCTTTTTAGAACTTTCCCCTTCAAATATAATTCAAAAAAATCCTACAGAAACTTCAGGAATGAGGAACACTAAGTCAAAGCAGATCCTGCCCTTGATACCTCTGTAACACTACCATGCCTCCTCTTACCCCTCACATAGCTCAAACATAAAAAACCCTTTCTTAATAGATGGTTTAGAGGAAATGTCCTCTTGGGAAGGAAGGCCGATGACCAGGTGGGTGGAGGGACCCTTCACACTTCTTTTCCTGTGCTACTCCAGCACCTGCACCCCCCTTTTGCCCTGCATTAGCTTTGGCAGAGCACAGGTATCTAGAAGAGACAGGGCTTACACAACAGCAGAAAATCCATAAAAACACAGCTATTAAAAACTACACGTTATTACTAAAGGCATATAAAAGAAAAGGAGCGTATGCGTAATTAAAAGGCTGCCCCTCATTCATGAGGTTTGAAAGCAAGAAAAAGCACCTTCCTCAAGGCTAGGAAATGTTTTATGCAAGGTAATCGTGGAGAGAAGCGCCATGTGCTCCTCGCTGAAAGCTGATAGTGTTAATTGGGGGTACACCCAGAGGCTGTGACCACTCTCAGCCAAAGCAAACACTTTCAGGCTGAGGATCTCTGCTGTGGCCTGTGCACAGGCTGTGCTCACAGAGTCTTCTGGCCTATTTCCCCCCAAAGTCAAGCCCACATCGAGCTCTTTGCGTATTTGAAAAGCTACAGGCTTATTATACATCACACATTGCTTTCACCACCCAATTTCCAACCAAACTTGAAAATAAAAACAGATTTTCACGTAGCACCACATATGACTGGTACACTGGTATTTAAAGTTGGAGCCTCTCATGTTTTTAAGCCGTTTTAAAAGCAGCAAACTTGCACAGGAAACTCTTTAAATATAGTATAGGTGTCACTAAAGAACCCTTTATGTTTATCCTTGTGCTTCAAATTCACACCAAGCTGTGCTCTATGGCAGCCACTTTTGTTTTGGTCCAATTTGGCAAGACTCTGCTGTTACTCAATCTAGTGTAAATTCTAGAGCTGGTCAAGAGCGTTCTGCCAGCTGGGGAAAGCAAAACCAAACCCCTTTATTTTCAGTTACAACCAGAAAGCCAAAGAAATATTTATTTGTGAGGGAGGAAAGAAAAAGAAATCTCCACTTTTTAAAAATCTTATACAGCTTGACATTTCAGGAGGGCCATGTTCTGCCCCGCACCAGGGTGTGAGGCTGTCACATTTCCCCATGTGCAGACAAGCCCAGCTGGTTCCCAGTCATCACAGTGCTGCTCCATGGAAGGACGAGGTATGCACTGACTGCTTCTGGCAACTCCAAAGGGGAGACCTGCACATTTAAAAGCCATCAGGCTGCATTCCCTAACATTTGATAGGCAGGGACGCCTGCAGAGGAGCTCAGCTGGAGATTTGCTCTTCCTCTCTTAAACTGGTGTGAATTTAGCCCAACGGGGGCCTCACCCTCCAAACAGGGAGTGCCTACCTGGCCACTGGAGTTCTCCTCCTGGATGGTGGTGGGAGGCTCTGGAGAAAAGGCAGACACACAGGAGGCATCTCCCCTGCTGCTCAAGCACAGCACTCCAACCTCAACACCACCAGCCTCCATCTAAAGCTTAACACTCACTTTTAAACACTTTTTTCTCCCCTAGCACACATAATTTTGAAAAGCACAAAGCAATTTGCAAATGTTTTTGTTGGGTTTTTTTCATATTTCTCTTTTCATCGTTGCAATTGAACAGGGGGGTGGGCAGCAGGGTTGCCTGCAGGTGGGAGGGGAGGAGGAGCAGCAAACACTTTGCCTTTTGCAAGCCCTCCCTGGTTTTGTCTCCCCCACACTGGCACATCAAGGGCAGTGATGTACATGCGGCTGGACAGGTTTCTCCAGGGCTGGAGAGGAAATCAATGCCAGCTCTCCCCGCCCCGCTGCGTTTCCCTGCGCTCTGCACTTATGCAGAGAGAGCAGCCCTTTGTGCCATCCCCCCGTGAAAGCCATTACAGGAGCTGAACAGGGGAAGGGACATCGATAACTCAGGCTACAGAAATAGCTCCCACAGCTCGGTGAAAGAAATACAGCAAAACACTACAGCTAAGCCCTATTTCACCACTGTTGATGCAGAATGGTGCCTGGGCTCTTCTGGCATTAAACACTGGATGCACTGATACATTTTCATGTTGCTAAATTATCAGATATGCCTGCCTGAAACACATAATACCCTTTCTAGTGGCAGAAACCCAGCGGTCATCAGACAGGTTTCCCTGTCATGCTGTAGCCTTTAGATAGTGGACTCTGAAATGCCAAAACCCATCCCTCTTATTCTTTCCACTGCTATTTCCTGTAGAGTGGCTTTATCTGCTGGGACAGCATGGTATTTTTTCCTGAAGAAGCTAATACTGTTTACTCTGTCTCCTTTTGAAAACAGTTTCTTTCCATTATGCATTTTCTATTGCTATTACTCTCTTATTATAGACATCATATGGCAAATAATAGTATTTTTCTTAGCATTTTTTTTTTTTGCAAACGTCTATGTAATGTAGGTTTTCCAAATTCCTTTAACTCTATTTTTCAGTAAGTTCTAGTATTGGTATGGCATTCTACATATTCCTTGCAATATAGCTGGTGCAAAATGGCACAATACCAGCAAAAACTTGTTTAAATATAAACTCCTGTTAAATTTTTCTGGCTAAGGGGCAGGCACAGGACAAGCAGCAGGAACAGCCCAGGCTCTTTTTTATGTGGGACATTCAAGACCCTTCTTCCCATTCCCTTCTTGAAATGCTAAACTAATTGAGAGGAACAGAACAAAGCATAAGGAGGATATAGTCTGGGCTCCAGCCCCACTGCAGATGGGATGGCCTTGAAAGCAGTGGATGAAGCCCAGGAAAAATCCCCCCCTTGGGTCAGTGGCCCTGGAAACCCAGTAGGGGAGCCAGGATGCTCACAAAGGCTGAGATTTGGCAAGGCAGTCTGGGTGCTCAGCCTTGTCAATGGATTAATTCTATATTCTCCAAAGAGATGATGCACATGCCTGCAGAGGGAAGAAAAACCATGCTCCAGTAGCAGCCAGGCCATGGCCAGTCCTGTATTTTATCTGCTGGACTTGTTTACTTCAACCTAACCATGTTATTGTAGGCTTACACATTTAAAGGCAGTCATCTGCTAATATGTAACAATTATAGTTCAACTATTTGTGAAGTCTGATTAAAAAAAAAAAAAAAGTGAAATATAAGCTGCTCTTAGTGCTCAAAAAAAAAAAAAAAAAGTCCATCAATAAGAGTAACCCAGCAATACCCAATGACCCAAGAGGATGGGGATAAAGAAGTTATTAGTTGGGAGATGAAAGCATTAAGCAGTGAAAACAAATTCTAAACTTACTTCATTATTGTGGACATACAGACAAAAGCCAGATGTTGGTACAATAAACACCACAATCTCTGGAATTAGGAGCAGAAACATTCAGTTTTAAATCGAAATGCTAATGTTTCACTTCACCATGCAGGTGTTCAACCTTGCAGGCTTCACCCTACTTTCATTTTGTCTTTGAAAGGACAGACATGCTAAACCAGAAAGTTTTCCTGCATGGACAACTTCAAAACATACTTGTTCAATAGTCCCATTATGCAAAACTTTGGAAAACTCCTTTCCTTGCCAGCAGATGCTGGTAGCAGGCAAAGGGATTTAACCTCTTCACTGCCACACATGTGATCAGACCATCCCCAGGCACACCAAGGGCTGCTCCCAGCCCCCTGCACCAGCCCTCACTCACAACACCCCCCACTACAGTGCAGCAACAAAACCCAATAAATTTTGACTTAACCTGGGGTTACTCCAGAAAAACAAAATTTCAAATGTGTCTCAAACTCTTTATAGATCTGGTATCAAAGTCATTCACAGCCCATTATGATGTTGTGTATTTTAAGACCTGAATCAAGCTGTTTTATGCACGTCCAAAGACTCCATTCCCACCTCAGAGAGCTTTCAGCTTTCCTGGTACCCAGTCAGGCTCCTGCAAGCAGCCTCTGCCCCAAAGCCCCGTGTTGGGCACTTCAGAGCTCAGGGAACACTGAGGGTTTCACTGCTGAGTACAGGGGCAGCAGCCACCCCAGCCAGCAGAGGAAACCAGCAGGTACTGCGAAAATATAAATAATGGTTGTGGTTCAACCCAAATGCTGCTTTGGACATCACTGCCTTGAATAATATGTCCAAGTGTGCCACTTGGTTTCTCTCTCTTACATTATTTATCCTGTAAAGGGTTCTGCTGTGGGACATGAAGAAAGCTGCAGTCAAATCCGAAGCACAATCAAATAACTGCATTTCTCAGGAGGAAGGCGTCAGAGATGCAATTCTAACAAGACCTGATAATTTTTAAAAATCTGGATTTTTTTCAATAAATATAATCTGATAAAATATTTTTAAAAAAATTAAAATAAATTGGGATTAAGATGAAAGGGCTATTGTTTTCTTTACACACATTTCATTTAATGGTTTCACAATTTGCAATCAGAGACTAAAGTTGAGTTTTATATGGTTAGGGCCCCAAACTATAATGCATTGTCTGGACAGCAGACAGATTTGAAGGTGATTCTGTTGCTATCACTTTTATTTAATGCAGCACAGCAGCAGGACCAAACAGAAGATATTTGCCCACTGGTAGTAAATGGCTGAACTTTAATATTGGTTTGTCTGGATGATCCTCTCTTTGCAAGCTCTTACTGCAATCCATTGTGGGCAATTACACCTTTGGTATCTGGCAGAATGAGAAATATCTGTGTAGGAAATGAAAAGCAGCCAACAGGGAAGAAGAAAAAGATGTAGTGCTCACAAAACTATTAGAGGCATTTAAACAGCCATCTAACAAAAAAATGGGAAAATCTTTGTGAGCCAACAGTCATAGCAACTCCTTTCAAGTGTTCCTTTCAGTCCTTTACAATATCAAAACTTAGGTGACACAGTACCACGAAAACTAAAATCTCACCAAAATAAATACTTGGGAAAGAAGCAAATAGTTACATTAAATGTGAGTGAACAAAGCAAGTTCTTTTATGGAACTCAGGAAGGCAAAGATTGCCTGTAAACATGAAAGCAACACAGATCAGCAGTAAGCAATGCCATGTTATCTATCATTTTATGGTTATATGGGCCTTAAGAGTATAAATGCCTGGTGAGATGTCAATGAAAAGGGAAAAAGGAGGGGGAAAGGCAGAGCTCCACTGATGGAAAAAGCTGGGGGAGATGCTCTGGGCAGTTTAGAAATGAAGATGTACAGTTTTTTAATTTGGTCCCAACATTGGATTCATGACACTTAATTTTAGCAATATATATGCTTGACATTTGTTCTGCAGTAATGATTGATGCTTCCTCTAGAATCAGCAATAAGAGACAGGCATTTTCAGCTGGTGATTCACTGGATCTTAAAATAGGTTTATAAAACAGAAATCTCCAGGGATGATTCCATCCACATCCATTGACTAGGACTGAACTCAGCAGCTGAAGTTAAACAAAATAAATTCTGTTTGAATTTACCAGTCGCAGCACAGAATATCTGCCAACCACAGAATAAGAAATAAAGCTGAGGAAAGGAGTTATAGTGATAAAGCCACATTTTTGGGCATGCTTCATCTTCTAATAATTGGGATTTTTGGATATATGCAACTAGACTGCATGCAGAAAAACCATGTGATTTCATTCTGTAAAATTGTCTATATATATATATATAGTTTTCTTCCTCAAAATGTAAGCAGTTCCTGAAGGCATCATATTATGCACCACTCTTTCTTCCCAAATTCGGTTTTATCTGGCAGGTGTGTACTGTGCTCCTCTACTGGCAGTAGATCCCCACTTCCTTGAGAAATCTTGAAAAAAACCCTTACGTGCATTCACTCTTCCTAATGGAACCCAACGCATAAATGTAAAGATGTCTGCTTAAGTCCACTAGTGCAACTTCTGACAAATTACAGAGGCAGAATCAACAGATCTAAAGAAATTACAGAAATACTAAAATGTATTACTAAAAGAATGTCCAAGTACTTTAACTTTTTAATCACACTGTTTATGTAAAAGGTCACAGGAAAGACAAAAAATAAGTAACACAATCAGATCACTCATAGTGCAGCATCTATTTCAAATTTCTAGAGCTACTGAATTATCAAGAAAGCCATAAAGCTTGTAGGAATTCATAACTTACTTCTATGCTACTAAAATGAAAATACTGAAAAATGTAACAATCTGTGTCATTTCAGGAAGCTGCTTCTCTACAGATGTCTGTGCAAAAGCCATGCATATGTGCACAGCCCACAAAATTCTTCATTTTTCTTTCTTTATGTAACTTTAGATCACACAGATTTTTTTTCCTTTCTGCATTTTTTCTTAAAAAGCAACAGCTTTATATACAACAGTGCATCTTCTGAAATGTAAGAGGGCTGAAGGAGTAACAGATTAAGCAAAATAAAAGGAAGTATTAAGACAAAAGAAACAATCAACAACAATATTGTGAAGTGAGAGATTGTTCCAGCCAATACTAGCAATGGTAAAGATCCACCATCAATAAAAGAACTCCTGGGACCGACCAACACTGCACTAATGGAAAATTAATGGGCCTTGCACAAACCTCTCATCTGCAAGGATCTTCATTCCACAAACAAGACACATCACACAAACTCAAAGTTCTCATTGTATAATCTGTGGCAGAGAAGATCTTCATGGATTTTTATTTTTAAATATACGTAAAATGTTCTACAGAATACACAGTAGGCATATTTCCTCAAAATGCCATCAACCAGCATTTTCAATGCTGAAAATTCACCATCTTCAAAAAGAAAGCCAGCTATAAGAAAAGAAAAACATTTTCCAATAAAAGGATTGCAGGCTGTAAAATACATATATAAGCTGGAAGCCAGTTCCAGGCTTGTGAGGAAACCCTGAATCCTGCAGTAGAGCAGTGTCCATCCCCCTGAGCCCCCAGGAGCACCCCCAGGCAGGGCAGCCTGGCACGGGGACCAAGTCAAACGTGCCCAGCAGCATTCTTCGAATGCAATGAGATGTGGCCAGATGGCTTCAAGGCATGTCTAGAATCCAGCAATTCTGCTGGAACCAGAAAATGCCCTCTTCTGAGTGGTACATAGTGATCTCAACTGATCCAGAGAGAAGCAGGGCTGCTGGAGTATAAAAAAAGCCTTTCCCAGCAGTTATTTTCCTGTAGTATCATGTATTTTTTTCCACATTTTGGAAAGTATTCCCTATTCAGGGAAGTAGTATGGCAGCTGCTATTAAAATGTGACCCCTGTGATATTAAGATAATAGTTTTTGACATAGCCATCCTAAATGTCATTCCTCATTCTTCCATGTCACTACCAGTAAATCAATAGCAGAAACTAATTCATTGCTGGCAGAAAAGTCCTCCTGTCTTTTGACTGACATAAATTAACAAGCTAAATAACATGAAATTATCTGAAGTCAACTGCTATTTGCATTAGTCCTACAGAGGTCACAAAGTAGACGGAATGCATACCTGGCAAAGTCCCATATCATTGGCAAAGTTTAGTTTACATGTAAAATATAAAGCAGGCTATTTTTATTACCAGGAGTTTTACATTCCTCCTCTGCTTCAACAGGCTGGTTCTGCTCTGGCCTCACCAGGGCTATACTGACACTGCTGCAGTCAACAGTGTGATATGTGAGGGGAAAAAAAAAAAACATAAAATGGATAGCTAAGGGCTAAAGCTCGGGGGAAAAAAACAACACCAAGGAAAACAAACAAACCAACCAGAAAACCCCAATAATGTTGCAAAGGATTGGCAGCATTCAGCTGAATTAGAGCTGCAGCTCCCACTTGCAGCTTGGCTGTCCATAAATAGCAGAGCAGCCACGCCAGGCAGCCACTGGAGGCTTTCTCACAGTCACTGTGCACTGCCCAAGCTGCAAAAAATCAAACCCTTTTCCCACAGCTTTGCTGACCACCAAGGGCTTTCCAGCCAATTGTCAAGTACAACCCTTCCCAGTGGGATAATAAACACTATAAACCGCCTGCCCCGCCCCGCCGGAGCCTTAAATGTCCATTTTTATATAAATTAGAGGAGCTGGTTTGCATCAGGTGAGTGCCTGGTTTGTTTGGAGGAGTGTGTGACAGTCCCGAGGCTCCAGAGGAGCCTTCACGCCCACTGCCTGGCCCTAATTACGGCGAAATAAGCGCTCCTGTCAAGCCCCAGCCACACAAAGAGCTCCCGAATGACGTAGCAGACAGCATGCACAGATGAAAGGGAAATTTAAAAGGCAGCACAGTCCTGCTTTTCTCACTAGCACCATCAAAAAGGAAGGAAGGAAAGAGTGTCAAAGAGCAGTGGCATTTAGAGGCACAGAGCCTCAAAACAATGCCTTTCTAATGAAAGAGCTGCAGGTCTGAAAACTTCTTGGTTCCCTGCAAATATTTTGGTTTAGTACATGACATTACATTACCCCACAAAACATCTCTCAACCTTTTTTTACCCCCTATGTAAGTTAAAAACAGCTATAGAATAGAAAATAGAAAATAGAATATTCGATAGAACAGACAATAGAAAATTCAACAATTTTCCTTTAAAAAAAAATATAAAAAACCACTAAATCTCAAATTGAAGGATTCTGGCACACTAATGCATTTTAAAACACAAATGTTGTAACCAGAAACGGAACTCATGCTTTAACGTTAGCATGGAAGCATTCCAACCTAAAATAAAAGCTACCACCTTGATGCAGCAAGCACTCGCTTCTGCATTATCAAATTACCATTTTGTCTAGGCACAAATTCTTTTGTATCATGAAGAGCAACTTGTTGTATCTACCTACATCAGCTGACCAAACCTGGATATCCTTGGTGATTACACAGCCTTTGTTAAAATACATATAATCATGGTTAGATATTTTTGCAAAACACCCCTGAAGTCAATACAGAGAAGAGATTTCTATACTTTCACACATTAATACATTTTCTGTAGCTGTTCACTGACGCTTTATTTCCATGTGTTTTCTGTTACCCTTGCAAGAGCTCACACTGAGGAGCACCTGCATTTGCTCCCTGAGTAAACACCTTCCCAGCTTCCTTCAAAAGTTATAGCTGCATGCCTGGGCTTGGTTTTTGCTTAAAATAAGTCAGTTTTGAACTGTTAAAAGAGAACTGGGAAGTTCAAGGGGTTTTTCTCTGCTTGAGACCCAGATAAATCCATATATATAAATCTAGAGGCTCCTCATAAGGATCATGTCTGCAGCAAAAGGGGTGAAGGATCTGCACTGCACACAAACCTACAGAAATTAAGCAGTCCTTCAGCAGCTTTATATGAGCTGGAGAAAAAGTAGAAAAGAGGGGAAAAAAACAAATGCAAACATGATTCTGTTCCAAGAAAGGCAAAAGCAGGAGAGCGCAGGAGAGTGCTGGTGAAATGACACCCAGCACCATGCAGTGATGGAATGGAAGCTGAGGGAGAAGAGGCTGCCACCTGGGGTGAACATGAAGAAGGATTAAAAAAATAATTCCATCTTATATGTTTAAGCTGGAAAGCATCAGCTCTCACTCCTAGTGCTGGTCCCATAGACCATCACCTCCAAAACCCTCCCCAGACAACTCTCTATCCAGAGCAATGTTTTTCCTGTGGTGCAAATTAAAAATTGAGCCTGAAGCACTGCCTGCAAGTTCTAAATGCAGGAAACACAACTCTATTGGTCGTGGCTTTCTCACCAGCAAAACCATCCTGCAGATATTCAAATGGGTAACCATGTGTAAAGCAAATCTTAAAAAAGATATGGTTAATTTTAGCTCAGGAGAGTCAACTTCCAACCCCAAGCAATCACGCAGTGCTCCACAGCCCTTTCCCTCATGGTTTTCACATTTTTTTTCCCAGTTCCCTCTGCATGAAAGTAGCCTTAATCCCCTGTGCTTCCTGAATGCCCCATTAAATACAAGTTATTCTACAAGCTTTACACACCACATAGCTTAAAATGTCATTAAACTCAAGGGAGTTTACTGCAGGGTGCTCAGACCTGGGTTTTCAGTGGTGATGTTGAGTAGGTAGTGCTAAGCAGGGCTGTGTATTAATAAATTTGTTCAGCAAGTGCTCAGTTTAAGATCTAAGTAGAAGACACATCATTCATTACTCCAAATGAAATCACTGATGGAACTTAAAAATATCTGCAAGATTTCTCCAACAAAAGCAAAATATAGACTGTTATTTGTCCTTCACGCTAAATTAATAATCTACACAATTAAATGCTTGCAATTAACAGCCATTTATTATTTTTGCAGCGTATTTCCGTAATTGCTAATGTAGTATAAAAATCATGAAAACTGTCTAGGGGTTCATTTGAGAGATTTATTAAAATTTTACATTGCCTTACAACAAGTACCACCAAAACGAAACAATGTCTACAGGAAAAAAACTACAGACATTTAATTACTGAGCAAGGTTTTAATCAAACCTTTCTATTTTCCTTCATGGCAACAAAAGAGATGTTTCGGCACTGGGCCAGAAAGTAACTGTAAATTTGCATGTTCTTTGCTTCCGAAGAAAAGAGGTTAAAAATTCATCTTTAGCTCAATGTAGTAATTATTTAAAATCTCTGACATGAACTGTTGAAAAGTTAAATGTATTTAAAATTTAAATATGAAATGGAAAAAATGGGATAACAATGAAAGAGGACCACTTCTCCACAGGCTCTTTATGGATTAGTATTTTTCATAACATCAGGTAAAGAGATTCCTAAAATATGGTATGGTTTTCAGATGTCCACAGCTCATCTCTCTGGGTCCTGCAGCCAGCCCAGCCCAGTGCAGAAAGGCTTGGAACAAATTCTGCACACCATCAACTTCCAGTCAAGGAGTTTCCAAGTGAAACATAAAAACTGCTGCATTTCTTCAGTTGTGGTGCATTTTAACTCCTTGGCACAGTTAGAGAAACCTCTCCCATAACAGGAATGGTCTAAACACTCTTGCCTAATTATCAATATCCTGAAATCCATGACCATGTAAGTGATCCACTGACATTTAATCACACATACAGATTCAGCCACATCTGGTCTGCAATACTGGATTCTTCCACCTCCAGCCTCTGCTTAAAAAATGTATGAACTAAGCCAACTGCAAAGCTCTAGTCTGCAGATACTGTCAGCAGTTCAAACTTCCCCTATCCCACAAACACAGATGATGGTCCTAACTGGTATGGAGCATAGAAATAAAGTTCAAAAACTGTTTTGAGAGAGAAACTTGCCTAAAGAATTTGCAGTTTTCTATGCTTTTTAAAATATACAGATTTTGTCTAAGTACCATTGTATTTTCCCATTCTTGCATAACCAAGATAATATCATTAATCTTAGGGTTGTTTTTTTTTTTTTAGGAAAAAGTGTGAATTTTTTTCTAAGTAGGGCAACAAATTAGAAAATTTTAAGAAAATGTAAGGGAAAAATCTGTCTAGCATCATCGTTACTTGAGTTTGCACAATTTTTTACAGTCACTGTGTACCCATTGATCAGAAAGATTTTAAATAATCAAAGTAAAAATTACATTACTACAAATGCAGCACATATCAGGAACACAACACTTGGCCAATGACTTTGAAAACAAAGCTCTAAGTTGTAACCCAAGTTCTGAAAGAAAAGAAAGTCAGCCAAAGTCACATTACAGCAATTACCTTTAATACACTCCCATCTCCCAGAAACCTCCAGCAGTTACACCTTGTGCATTCAAGTGAATTATCTCCACTCTCACAACTAATTTACAGAAGTGACTGAGGCTCTCTTGGGTGGGAAGAGGCTCATTCTCATAGATAATTTTGTTCCACTGCTGCACATTAATAGGTTTTGTACATTTAAATGTAGAAAAACCCTCTGCTCTTTAGGAAAGACAACCTACGCGAGTCAATTTGTCAGCTGGACATGTACAGCAAATTAAGGGAGCAGATCATTGTGTGAGCAACCTCTGTGGGCAGCACACGTCCCTGCACCCCAGAGACACCTGCCTTCCCCCAGAGCAGCTTTCCATCCCAGTCTCAGCTCTGCTCCTCATTTCTGTACAAAAACACCATCGTTTGGTTGCTCCCCTGACCTACTTACTCAATAGTGCGTCCTTTCCTTCTGCAAGCAACTTAACACTACTGATCAGAAGCTAAAAACAAGCTCTATACAGTGTGCAGCTGACAAAAAGATACTCAGAATTAGAAACAAGAGAGATTTTCAGAGCTTTCTAATGGATCTGCAAAATGGGGTGTGTTAACATTCCACAAACAGGAAACTGGCTGCATTTTAAAATAACAATACTGGAAAAATAGTAAGAGCTGAAGAAGCAGAAGACCAAGAGAAAAGAGTTAAATCTGCAGTGCTTTAGAAAAGCACACATGAACTGCAAGAGAGCCACCCTGACAGAGGCCATAATGCTCCAGGACAGTGTTCCTGCCCCACCACTGGCACCAGCTGAGGAAGATGCTTAAGCTCATGCTTAAGGCCTCAGCTGACCCTGGGAGCTGCAGTTATCAGTTTGACAGCCTGCCATTCCAATTCAGCTGACAACAGCCAAGCACAAGCACAATATTCACATGCTTAAAATTAGTCGTGCTCAAGTGCTTCAAGGTATTGGTTCCATCTCCCATCTCATTGTTTAATTGAACCATCACGTTACTTGGGTCATTGGTATTTTTGAATACCAAGGAAGGTTTAAATGACTGTCATAACTTGCTCCTCTCTTCCTAAAAATATAGCAGGAAGATGCTTTAAAATGACAAAATGTTATGAGCTATTTTGATGCATTTACCAGTTCTCACTATTTCAGCTAATTGCTGTCAACTGAGTCTGAGTGTATCTGCCAGCCAAAATGATAGCAGATATCAAGGCCCCACGGAAAATGTTCCTGCACTGCATGCTGCTATGGATGGTATGTCTGTGTGGCACTGTGACACCCCACGTGGTTAGATAGGATAAGTCAGTATATTTAAAGGAGTTAGAAGCTAATACATGTGCCAAACATCACGTGGTGGTCTTTTTCTTTGGCTGGCTTAGCTGTGGTGAAGCCATCTTGCCTCAGAAACAGCTCGGTTTAAAGTTCTGCTTTTCACCTTGGCACGGCCTAAACTCCTGTAGCTCCTCTTCATTCCTGTGTAAATTTATTCCTGCAAGTTCTAAAGACACAGATGTCTGGTGGTGGGGGAGGTAAGTACAGTCTAAATCAGAGCTCCTGATTGCTGCTCTAGCACTGGATCAGGAATGAAATGCCATCAATCACAAAACCTGCATGCTTCCAGCTTAACCTCCTGTAGGATCCAGTCCTTTCCTTCCTGAGCAGGCAACAAATCAAAAATCACAGTCTTCACTTCCCTGATTAAAACATATTTCATCAAAACACGCTGGAACTAAACACCAGGATTTAAAGGTGATATCAACATTTCACTGCAATTGGAATGGGGGTGAAATTGGATCAGAGCACACAGGGGAGCTGGTTGTGTAATGGCTGTGAGCTAGCAGGTTGTGCATACCTATATTCAGGTCATTTTATGCTTTCTAGATCCCATAAAAGTTTTTTGTTTGTTGGTTGGGGTTTTTTTTCCTAACTTGGACCATATAAATGGAAGTTTATAATAGGATTTAGTAATTTAGGAAAAAAATAGCATAGTCAGGTGTGTACTCACTTTACAAGAAACTGGTATTGGCTTTGTTACTATGTATTTTCATTTCATAAATTTTACTGATTTTTTTTTCAATGAAACAGCCTAATGAAGCAAAAAATTCTACTTGGAATTGTTTATTAAAATTTTATTTTGCTGACATATTTTCACACACTACACCAGCAAAATATAATCACATCTTCTCCCAGGACTACTTTAGTTTCTAAAGCAATCCTTCAGAATGTGGAAATTTTTTTGATTGCTTTTTGCCCAGAATAAATACAAAAGCTGCTTAAGAGCTCAGAATTGCAAAACACTTGGTGCACTTACACCAAGATCTTTTGAAGATGAAGGTGGGCTGGCTCAGTCTGCTGCCCTGAGCTGGCCAAATGTCAGGCAGCTCTACCTGAGTGCAGGGCAGCCACATCACTGCTGTGTGTCACAGAACACCTCCAGCTGCCTGCCAGGCAGGGTGCCCAGCCAGCAGAGCCCCAAAAAGCAGTTCTCCTCTCCAATCTATTACTAAGAGTTACTGCCCTGCAGCAGCATTCCCTAGCTTACATTTCCTACTCAGAACTGAAAACCAAATTTCGTCTCTTCCACTGCTAAGCAAAGTTTTAGGAAAACAGACCCAAAAAAACCCACAAAAAAAACCCCAAAACCCCCCCCCCCAAAAAAACCCCAAAAAAATCCCAAAAAGAAAACAAAATAAACAAACAAAACCGTACAAAAAAACCCCCAAAACCAAAACAAAACAAAAACCAAAAAACACAAAAAAACCCCCAAAAAACACAAAAAACCCAAAACACACAAAAAAACCAAAACACACACACACAAAAAAAAAACCACCACCCCACACTCACCCAAAAATGAAACCATATGGAGAGCAGAAAAACTGACCACAAACACTTTTTTCTTAGTTCAGGATGATCTAGAAGATCAATGGGACATAAATTATTTGTGAGCCAAGCTATTTCTGTAAACTCTACTGAATGTTACATCAAAGGCAAAGCAAAAAGCCCATAACAAGCAGTTCAAAATAATTTCCCCTAACCTCCTTCAGTCACTGAATTCTCAGGTGTTTCTTCTAATGGAAATAAAAATATTTCTATTTGCGTCATTTCCAAACTGATGTTCATGATTTAAACTCATCACTCCTTACGTATTCAAGGTGACTCCAAAGTGTCATGATATTTTCTGTGTATGCTGCAACACGCAGGCACAGTGTGGAGTATTAAAACCGCTATATATGCTTTCCTCTATTACATCTTTACTTAATTTTACTTTAAAAGTACTTTTTATATTACAGGATGCTGGTCACAGATGTAACCACAGCTACATAATTTTGCAACACAAAGTCCAAATGCAAAATGCAAAATGAAGGGTCAGCCACTAGGCTGAAGTTCACAAGACAACACTAATGTTATGGAAAACAATGAAAATGGATGGAAAAAACACTTTTCTGTTTACAACAGATTGGACATGACAGAAATAAACATTCCTGACGCTTCCTCACGCAAGTCCTTTGCCTGCCCAGAATCTCAGTGTTGGAGGCATTTCCAAACATTAATGGAAAACTCAGTTCATACAAACCCTGTGACTCTCCCTCCATGGGGCCCATGACACCAAGTCCAGGGTTCTCAACTTTACATAAGGATGTGCCCAGCACCTCTGCCCTGGCAGGGGAAATCACACATCAAGTATTACAGTGTTCCCCTACAACCCTTCTTTTTCCTAAAACACTTTAAAAATAACTGGATACTAATAATTTGAATGAAAAGCAAGCCAGTTACCCTGGAGAAAGTACCACAGACACACAATTTTATACAGTAAATACATTCTCTTTTTGTATAAGTGCTCAACACACTAATGGTAAAAATAAGAATTTTGCTGTTTGTCTACTTCATACACAGTAACATTGCCTTAAGATAACATTTTTCTCTTATTTTTAATGATCAATAAGTACTCAGATAACGTTATGTTTGATTTCTTCACTTGTGGTTGAAAAGAAGAGCACATTTGTTTTTAACTAGATTATTGACATTTGTCAAAACTTGTTTAACTAATTCTGAATCCTTTTCTACTTCTGAATGCCTCGAGGCCTTCTGTAATTAGAGTGCTGCTAGAGTGCCAAGGGGCAAAAGGAAAATTGCTGGTTTGGAGCACCTTGGACAGACAAGGTCACTTTTGGTGGCAGCACACAGAAAATCCATCATCTTGCTATCTATGCTTCAAGGAGATAATACTTTCCTAAATGCCTGAAAATGTGCAAACCTTGACCAGCTTAGAAAAGATAGAGTTAATGAGTCCTGTTGTGCTGTAAGTTGGTATTGCCAGCTGCAGGTGGATCTGGATGTCCACTCTGTGTCTCAAAGTCCTGTGGTACCTGCTCCTGTTTCTCCAATAAACAATGTGTTACAATTCTGGCTGCTGCCATCTGGCAAAACGGTTTGAGTCCAAATTTCATAAATCCCCGTTGTTCTTAATTATTTGAGGCATATTCTGTAAACATACAAATTATCATGCCAAATAATTTAATTTACTATAACTAAATTAGATTCCTTTCACAGAAAAATCATGGAAGTCACTGCACAATTCAGCTCCTCAACACATATCAGTATGCATGCTATAAGTTACGATTAGCTGATTATTTTCCTTTCAACTTGCTTTAAAGTTTCACAGAAACAGAAAAGTTGGAGCTAAGCTTTATCCCCTACCACTCAAGAGCTACCTGCAGCACACTCACCAGCCCAAAAGGCAGCCCAGTGCTTATATTTAAATTTATAGTTGTATGTTTCTGTTTACACTATATTTAGTACTAAATTAACACCAGCATTACACAATAAACACCATTTGTACAAGTGGACATTATTGCTTTGGGGAAATTTGACTTCTTGTGATGTCTGCACCCATTTAAGTGTGCAGGATCACCTCAGTATCGTTTTCAATTTCAATAAAAGCATGTATATGAGGATTAGACTGCTATGAACACTGCAGTGCAGATCTAAATAACTCAGTCTGCCAAACTAGTGTTACTATGGAAACAAAACTAATGTACTGTGACCACAGCTCTGACTGCATTACTTAAGACCATCTGGTTAAAACAAATATTTTCGTGGCACAGTATTTGTTCTTAATTGTGTCCTGATCCTTTTTCTTTTTTTTCTTTTTTTTAACATGCACAAATACATTACCATTTTTTGGTATTACTGTACTCTGTGCAGGTTTTCACAACACTGCACGTGATTTTAGTTATATTTAACACACTTATGAATAAATCCACATCTCTAAGTTAAGCAAGACTGGATGCAGGTTAACAGCCTGAAGTTCCCTGCTCTCTTGCACCATGTTTTAGAAGAGGTATTTTTTCATATTCCTGCATCACAGCACCACTGAAGAAACACTTTACACCATCTGTTCTCCCTGGGAATGCTGAAAAGGAAAGCTGAGCAATGAGCTCCCATCCACCCATCCCAGCTCCCTGCCTGCACTGAGGGTGCAAAGCACCTTCCATGTCCCCTGGCAGCTCCTCCAGCAGCTCCTTGTGGAGAGAAGTAGAGAACTTCCAAAGTGGTTTCTTTTACTTTGAAGCATTTTTCAGAGCAATAACTCATTGCCTATCTCCAGCCTGGAGAAAGTTAATATTCTGAATTGAGACGTGTCACTGCTGTTCAGATAAGAAATCAAATGCTTTCATGGCAAAATTCAGATTGACCATCAGCAATACCGGCACAGAAAGGTGAGGACCACTTTTCTTATCTGTTTCTAAAACTGGGAAGATTATTTTTTTCCAAGGAAAAATTGAATTAACAAACGAGTAAACAAGTAGATAAATTTTTCATTTCAGTGTTTCTACAGAACTGCAATATTTAGTTCCTATTTAAGAGGGAATAGATATATAAATATATGTTAATGGTGGAGGTTTTCAGGGGTTTTTTTGATGGTGGGTTGACCCTGGCTTGATGCGAGGTGCCCATGAAAGCCTCTCTTACCACTCACCTCCTCAGATAATACAAAGAAAACTCATAGGTCAAGATAATGACAGGGAGAGATCACTCACCAGTTACCACAACAGGCAAAACAGACTCGCCTTGGGTAAATTAGTTCAATTTATAACCAACCAAGTTAGAGCAGGGTAGTGAGAGATCAAACCAAAGTTTAAAACACCTTCCCTACATCCCTCCCTTCTTCCCAGGCCAAATCTCACTCCTGAATTTTCCCTGCAGGGAATGGGGGTTGTGGCCAGTGCGTCCACAAAAAAAAATAAGTAAGACAACGTTTGTCTGTTTTTGCAAGAACCACAGAGAAACCATTTATCACAAGGACAGACTTCCAGGCTGTATTCTTGAACTGGATTATGAATTTGAGGACATATGACTTGAAACAAACAAACCTAGCAGGTTTTGCAATGATGAAAGGAACTAAATGTTGTCCATTATGACAACGAGGCTTTTATGGCTGCCCCAGCCCCGGGCCATAGAGGTAAATTCAGTCTCTTGGCCTCAGCTCAAGCGCTCCTTAAAGATTTTGCTTGGAGAGACAGATTTATGGTGGCATGGACTATCCATGCTGCTGGAGGTGTGAAAAGTGCAGGAGTAGACACTGGTGAAGTGCCCTGCAATCTCCTTTAGGCAGCTCCGTTGCACAAAGCCTGTGAGAGCTGCAGCTGGGAGGGCAGGGAGGGGGCTCTGCCTGGGAAAGGCAGCAAAGACACCACTTCCCTTTGGTCAGCAGAGCTGCTGCTCCATCAGTGCAGCTGGGGCAGCTTTTGGCAAGAGCTGTGTAAATGCACAGCAGCTTTCAGGAACTGTGGATGATACCATAAAGAAAACCCAGAGCAATTGATTTACTGCTCTATTTGCTTGCATGTCCATCTGCACATTTTATCTGGACACAGCATCGTGGTGTGGGGAACTTGTAGGTCTCAGATTATACAAGGTGTTGTATTCTGGTCTTGGAAACTATGGCAGAAAGTTAAGAATTCAGCCAGAGCCTCCACCTTTTTATGAAATATACATCTAAGGAAAATGTTCATGTCCTAAATTATGTGCTTCTGAATGCCACCACTGGAGACAGAAGAAGGAAATTGTTCTCAGTACAGAGCTCCTTCAGATTACCCAGGGCAATGCTTTTTGGAACAACTTTTGCTCAATCCTGCCAATACTTCACTTTTTTTTTTTCTAACTGAGAAAACGACAGGAAGAAGAATTTTTTTTAAAGATCACGAACGTTAAGGAAGCACAATCTTGCTAGTTCATAATTACAGCCATGTATCAGATTGCAAACCACGTATCAGTCAAGCATTTCTTATCATTAAGAAATGGGTAATTGCAGCAGGAGATGATTGAAGAAAATCAGCCAATCTCTCTAACAAAAAAAAAAAATCTATGTCTCCCTTTATCAGATGGGTATAGGAAAGTGAGCATCAAATTCTGGCTAAAAGCTCCAAGAAAACATGCCAGGAGCCAAAAGCAATATAATTAAGAGGTGATTACAGATGAGGCTTACCTACAGCAGGGCGTGCAAAGCACCACACCTCCCTGAGCCACACACAGATCACCCTCCTGCCAGGAGCTCCCAGTGTGGCTGCTAGGAAAGTAACCTCACAGGGAACACTTCCAAAGGGATCTGCTAGGGTGGGAGCCACCAGCCTCCCTTCTACAGCCAAGAGCTACACAAACATCCAGCCCTGTGTGCAGAGAGCTGGCTCTGACCTCAGGGCTGCCCTCGCCTCTCCTCCAGCAGTGTGCTTCAAAGAAACGTGAAAATAAACTTGCTCCTGCAAATCTGACAATTGATGCTGGAGCTGCTGCTGTCTGATGGCTTGGTAAGGAGACAGGAAATAGGAAAGAGGAGCTACTCTGACTCCAAGACTGTTAAAAGTTGAATTCTGTTTGGCTGACAGAACAAAACAACTGAAAGAAGTTCTGTGCTACAGGTGATCTCAGGGTAGATCACTAAGAGAGCAGGATAGGGAAAATCTCCAGCAATTTTTATCATCTTTGCAATACCACATAAATAAGCAGAATACTTAACAAAAGAAATCCTGTTACACATAACTATGTTTCCATTAATGACTGATATAGTTTATGCCAAGATGGTGATTTAATCAATTACATGTCCTGTCCTAGTATGAGTTTCACAAAATTTAAACTAAGGCGTGTTAATTTGGGACACAGCATCCACATGTCCAGCATGGCAGAGAAAGAGGGAAAAATCAGGAGATACCTGATCTCTGCATAAGGAAATCTCTGCATGTTCTTCCCTCCCCTACCCAGGGCAGAGCCACAATACAACAGGGTCACCCGCCTTCAGACTAAATTTATGGATTATCTAACCTCCTGTCTTTGGAGTTATAAGAATATACCACAGATTCCTCAAGTCCATTGACAGTATATCTGGTTTTAGCATATCAGAACATGAATGTGACTGTATTTCTAGTCCAGTTAGGCAAGCATCCCAGTACTGGTGTGATGACAAAATCAGATCAGCTCTGATTCCTGCCGACATTCTCCTCTGATGTGACATCATAAGTATCGATACAAGAAGGTCCCATATTTCATTCACTGTTTCAGGTGGGATCCCCAGTTGGGAGGATGATGAAGATAAGAAATTCTGTGGGCAGAGCACGAGGAAAGTGCAAGGCTCACCAGGCCTGCTTGGCTCTCCAGTCTCTGCCATGAAGGGTGCCTGCACAGCACGACTGAGCCCAGCTCTGCCCATTCCCCAGCCCTCCAGCTGCCCCTCCAGCAGGGAGCTCCAGCTTTCCTGGAGACTGTAACAGAGACAACCCATCCCAGCCTTTGCCATCAGCTCTACTGCCTCTGGCCCTTGGACTTTCCACATGTCCTTCTCTCTAAATCTCACTCAGGTTCCTCGTTCTTAAGGGAAAGTATTTAAAAAACAAATCCTGATTGCAACTTCTCTTCAGAGTCCACACCTTGAGTCACCCCATGAAGGTGTGAACATATGCCTATGTGGATGAACACACAACATGAATTTTGCATCACTGCCCTCCCTCTTCCTCTTCTCTGCTGCTTCTCATCACCTCACTTTAGACTGTGAACCCTTCAGTCTACACAGCATGTCTTGTCGGGTCTGGGAAAAAACTAATTTCAATCCCACTTTCCATTTTCACCTATCTTTCTTGCTTGTTGCATACGCTTCATATACATGTCACTACCAACAGTCTGAGTAAATCCATTTCTGGCAAATTGTTTTTTCAAGGGAGAAGAAGAAACAATGCAGTGAAAGTAGAGGAGTACCTTCACTAAAGAAGTACCTTATAAGATTAACATTATTGGATTTGGACTGAAGGATTTCACACAGCACCGTGTCACGGTTGCTTCCTTTGCAAAACTAAACACATTTTAACCAAACAGCCAGAATCTTGGCCTCTGCCTGGCCTCAAACTCAACTTGTTCCTCTTCATCTTAGATCAAGAACTCGTCTAAAGCATCCCTCCAATTTCACTGGGGCATAGCACTAAGGGTTTTTCATAGGATTACTAAGGTGGTCCTGGAGAATAGATTCACACATGAATAGATTAGAGGACTCAAGCTTACTTGCATATAAACAGAATTCAGAATCCTCAAGTAGCAATTTTATAAGGAGTAAAACTTCCTAATCATAAAAGACATGAGTTTTAGAAATTACATACATACATATGAATTTTTTGCCCCCCTATTTTCACTTTTTTATGTATATGCAAATATCTGTAGATTCCTAACTTTGAAAATGAGACACAACCTCACAAATCAGTATATGGAAATTTTCCTTTTTTTCATAATAAAATGGGAACATGTAATTTCTAGTAACTTATAATATCTGTAAGCAAATGTAATAAGTACAAAAAGTGCCTGCTTAAGCAAAAATTTTGGATACCCTAACTCAGAAGCCTACACTTGGACCACCCAATATTTAATAACATGCCTTTGGCAAGCTCCGTTGATTCTTGCTAAGAATACTTTCTTTAAAATAGAAAAGGATTAACAAAAAGTTAAATCTTCAGTGTTTGACACATGAAGATCTCCAAGGAAACTGTACTTATTTGACTCGAGGAGAACAGTGCTTAGATTTAAGGACAAAGCACACATGGGATTCTTCATGAGCACATTCTGTTTGCATTGAAATGGAGCATGTCTAAACCCAGATCTTCAATGTCTGAAATATATTTTTTAGCTGCTTAACATACTTGTGCCCTGCAATACATATAGAGATGGCCTAAATGTGTAGGTACAAATGAAAATTTTTTATGACTATTATTTAGTCCTCCCAAACACAGCTTCTTTCACTCTAAATCATGTGCTTGAGGTTCCACTTGTTACTCCTATGGGGAAACTCCACCTCAGCTACCTGGACAGAGGGAAAGGCAGCCACATCAGTCTAATTTACAGCCTGATCTACATTTGTCTACATTCCTCCACATTCAAATATGTTGTCTTTAAAAAGTACACTTTTTTCCCCCCTCATTCTTTCCTTTTCTTTCAAGCAAAACACTTTCCAAATGAAACGTGAAACTAAAAGCTCTTCATGCCTATTGAGCTTTAATTTTCCTGTAAATTATTTGCTGTTAAGTTGACAATCTAGATGTATGTTTTAAAGAATTTTCACTATTTCAACATTTCATTTCGTGCCTAAGTTTTACATGCTACATTTTATATTAAAAAAGAAAACAAAGGAAAAAAGTATCAGATGTCTCTCCTTGAACTTTTCAGTTAAATCCCTACATGAAACACACAGGGAGTAACTTGCTTGTGGCATGAAATGCAATTAAGTAAATGCAGGCATGTCCAAGTGTCCAGAGGTATCTATTTCTGACTGTTAACATTCCATAGAGTTTCTTGCTCTATTATAAACTTGAGCTCTGTTACAGAGCTCCCAGCTACCACAGCAAGCAAAAACTATTCAATATCATTAACTGCAACAGCATTTTCATTTTGCTAGAACTGTCTGGAATGTCTTCAGGAAGCCCTGATCTGCAGCCCAACATGACTCCATCAGTTTTCACAACATCTTAAATTAGATTTTGAGATCATTAACAA
Source organism: Prinia subflava (assembly GCF_021018805.1). NCBI lineage: Eukaryota > Metazoa > Chordata > Aves > Passeriformes > Cisticolidae > Prinia > Prinia subflava. The sequence goes on along the minus strand of NC_086247.1, from coordinate 143,828,636 downwards.
GAAATGTAAATACCTGCCCTTGGACTATCTCCATGGTTCATATACCATTCTCAACCCTTTCACCCAGACATTAACAGAATAATCTGTATTTAAAAGCACACTCCCAGCTCCTAACACGAGGAGTACAACCTGATAGCAGAAGTAATGGAGAGAAAAATGGAAAGAAAGTGGAGGGAGAGAGTCAGGGTGACCAGAAGAAATAAAATGTAAAGGGATAACTTAAAGCAAACAACAAAAAAAAGCATTACTTTTTTTCTTAAATTCTCTTTGGCCAAAATTTCTTGTTCAGTACTTGCAATTCATATATGCTGCACAAAAGTCACATAATCATCACCCAAGCACATAATGTTAAATGTGCTGATGTAGGTGTTGGTCTCAAAGCTCTTCTCCCTGGGTGTAAGGCAACCACACCTCCTTTTAAACACTGTCCTGCCCATTCATTTTGGCAAAGGAGATTAGTGCTAAGCCTCAGCCTTGAGAACAGCTGCTAAAAAAAAGGTAGGAGCAATGGCAACAGGAGCCCTGTCCTTGTATTAAATAGGAGAGACCCATAAACTCAGAGGAATTAGTGACCAAGCAGGTCTGCTGATTAAATGACTGCCAAAATAATCTCTATTTGCTAAAGAATATATAAATCAGAATTCACCCAAGAACAGGGACAACAAACTGGGAAGGTGTGTCCACATATATGAGCTGCAGAGGCGATGAAGACCTTAGACCTGACTCTCAACCAGGCAACATCTATCATCATGCAGCATGTAACAGGACTACAAAAGGAACTATTTCTCTAGAGTTATCTTTCTCATTAACTTTTCCTTACAATTTGGAGGGGGTTTTGGTGTAGGAGAAGGGCAGAGGACTGAGAGTTCTGTATCTGAGACATGGACTTTTTTTAAGTCACATGGCTGAACTCGTGAGACAGGAACTAGAAAAATGGCAATTGTGGGTGGAAAACAGACTGTATCCTTGACTCAAAGGATGGTGGCCAGTGGGAAAATCCAACTAGCAGTGTCTGAGGGACTGACAATGGGCCAACACTGCTGGATGTCTTCAGGAATCACCTGAACAGTGGGACAGAGAATGCCCTCAGCAGGGTTGTGGGTGGGACCAAGTGGATGGTCAGTATGCTGGAGGAATGGTCTGTCAGGAGCCTCCTAAAGCTCAGAATGACAAGTATCAAGCCCTGCATCCTGTACAGAATACCCCTATAGAAATATCTGGAGTGGGGACTGACTGGCAAGGAAGCAGCTTTGCCAAAACCACCTGAGGGTTCTGGTGAACCAAAGTGGGAAACACAACTCAGCTGTATGTCCCTGTGGCAGGGAGGGATGGCTGCACACAGCTGTATTACCAAGTGTAGACAGCAGGCTTATGGAAATTATTATTTCCCTCTCTATGGCATTTTTGACAATATTTTTAGAATATTGTGCCAGTCTCAAACAAGACTACAGGAGGAATGCCACAGAAGGTTAAATGGAGTCTTGATGTTTTAATGTGATCAGCTTCACTGCATCAATTAATGACATTTCAACCTACAGATCTCCATCAGGAAAGAAGGCACCTCTATGAACACTCAGAAAATAATGAGTTTGATACTGATTGCTCAAGATAATATGAAGTAAAATCTTTTACAGAATTGAGAAATTTCTCTTGATTTTTCCATCTGTTTGCATTGAAAAGTATTCCAATATTTGAGCAAAGCAGTTCAGCTGATGGCCAAGGTTTATTTAACCATGGACCATAAGGTGTTGCAGAACAATCATCTGATCAAGAAAAGAGAAATAACTTGCTATTTATGTTTATGTCCCTATAGCCAGGGTCATTCTCTCTGAATAATAATGATTAATCATCCTATGGAAAAGTGTAATGAATTATTCTTGAGTTATCCTCAGGATTTCAACCATGTATGAAAACATGCAAAAAACCATTACAAGTGGCAGGCAGCAAAGGAAAACAATGGCAATAATTTGTTCATATACTATTTCTGAACACTAAATTGGCTTGAAATCTATTAATTATATGTTCACAGTAATTCCTTCATGCAAACTGATTCATAACACTGTTGCCAATTCTTCCGGGCACAAATGGGTCATTCTCATAACAGCACAGCTCTATTTATCTTGGCTTCTCCATCAGGAGCAGAAGCACGGGCAGTAAGGCCAAAGCTGAATGAGGATTTACACACTCTTATTGAGAAACTTGATTTTTTCAATTTGCCTAAATCATCAGTTACTTTATGAGCTGCAATACTGCTACCATCAGCATTAATAAATAATCTTGGCTTCAGCCTCCAGGTTGTGAGATTGATATGTACCATGCTCATGTTCCTCCTCCCTTGTTTTTTAACTTCTAGTGTATGCCAAAGCCTGAATTTCAAAATTTTCTCCACCCCTTGATGATTATTGATTTGTTTAAAAGGAGAGGGGAGATAGGGAAGAGAGAGAGGTGACATTGTCACACCATCACTGGAGAACAGGAAGCAAACCAAAGAAGGAAAAGGCACAGGGCCCAGCCCCCACCTACTGAAGCTGCTGATCATCTGGTGCAAGGATTGCACTCCAGGCAACATTAGGAAGGTTGCCAACATGACAGGTAAATAAAGAAACAGCCTCCATCAATGAAGATCCTCCGTCCCCTATGCAGTGCTCACATATGTGCTTGATTTTTCTGTTACCCACTGATCCACAGTAACTGTTCAATGGCAGTGAGCAACAGTACAAAATAGTCAAGAAGAGGAAATGACTAATTTGTTTGTGGCTCATTGAGAATTTTGCCAAAACATCAGTCAATCCTGTTACAGTCACTGATGTGTAAAAAAACAAGTGGTCTTCAGTAATGACACAAAAAAAAAGCAAAACTGTTTTCCATAAACCCTACAAATAACATACTCTAAAAATGACTTTTTCTGCTCTAGTTAAAAGATGTGATTAAAGCCGTATTTCGTATTTCCATACATTAGTACAGGATCTGTTGCATTGAATTCATGAGTTCAGCCACACTTGGGGACACATTGTGGTGTGGCAGAAACCAGAATGCAGGTGGAACAAGAAAACTCCCCTTCCTCAGAGGGCAGAGCACGTTCCCAGGCAGGTGATTCACATAGGGGTGCTCTGTGTGACCCTGGCTTACCTTCCACTGCTTGTGCCCAAAGCAAAACTGATTAAAAGGAGGTCATTCTAGTACATCCTGAAACTGATGACAAAGTTTTCCTTGAGAATGGGATTAAGCCTTATTCTTGCAACTGATTTTGAAGAGGCTGGTACTATCATCAAAGTTAGTGCAAAACTCTTTTCCTGCATGAACATCCTGCACCATCTTAAGCAATCACATCATGTCCCTTTGAACTTTGCTTTCTGGCTGTGAAGAATAGCATTTTTCCATCACCTGTTACCTGAGCTTCATTACAACAGTAATTACATTATTATTTGCAAGACTCTGACATTGGCCAGAAAAGCAGTACATCTATGGAGACAGCTGAGAAGTTCATAAAGGAAGACACCTCCTCTTCCCCCAAGAAATACATGGTGGTCATTGCAGAGAAATCAGAGAGTCATTCCAATTTCTGTTCATGTGCCATAGTTTTAACAGCAATGAAGAGATGCTGTGTGAGGCACGTGAGTTTGCTGTTTGTTTGCTGTTATTTAGGAAAAAAAAAACCCAACAAAAACACCAAGTTGCACAAATTGGTGATTGATACTAGGAAAATGCATTGAAACAGCTCCTGGTAGGCACCAGGAGGCTCTGCCCATCTGGCCCTGGCTCCTCCAGTGCATTCAATGCTGCCAGGAATCCAAATCTGTAATTACAGCTACCCAGTGCATGAACCACCCACGCTCCTTTGCCTTCTATTTTCTGTATTCACCCAGCACAGCTCCTCCTGCAGCTGGCAGAGCCTGCAGAGCCCGAGCCACGCGCCGTGTACGTGACGGGGCGCGCAGAGCCTGGGGGCCCACACCAAGGTGCCCACCTTGGCTCCAGGGGCTGGCTGGCCCTCACATCCCCCCACTGCCTCCCCTCTTTTTGCAGAAGCTCCAGGGACAGCACAGCGCTGGCTCCTTGCAGAGACCATGCTCCTGAAAGCCAGTGCCAGGCGGGAAGGCAGCCTGGTATTTCCAGTGACCCAGTGACAAATCGTTTGTTACTACGGGGCAGCCCAGTGCCAACAGTGCACTGCAGGCACAGGATCCTGTGCCAGAGGAGAATACAGAAAGCAAGGAGCTGAGAGCATTGTGACCAGAATCTGAGATGCAGAATAATCTGAGGTGCAGAATATGATGATGGACTGCAGCCCTTCCAATGAGATGAACTGCCAGCAACATTAATGAAATGCAAGTAGGTAACTTATGGCACGGAGCACTACAAGTATTGAACTGAGGAAGGGAAACATTTCCACAGCCATAAAGGGCTACAAATAAAACTGGGATTTACAGCAGTTCCTAGTGCGGAAGCATGGCTCCTTGATGGTGTTTCCACATGAAGAGCAGTAATTGGTGTCACATATCAGGTAACTGCAGACAGTGCAACAGCTTCTCTTCCTCTTCTGCAACTCCTGGGTCATGGGCTGGCCCCTTTGCTGTTCTGATAAAGCTTCCAAAATCTTAGGAGGAATCTCCTTCCCAAATACAAGCTCATTGCTCAGGTCTAATCTCACTGGAAGTCTGCTCTGACTGCAGCCCTTAGAGTACCTGTTAAATACTGTATCTACAGGGTTGTTTTGTTCTCTGTCTGAGTTATCAGTGGAAATACCCATTTTATTTAAATGCATTCATCACTGGAACCTCTGCAACTACAGCAAGGGTGACAGAAGCACCCTGGTATCTAGACATAATCTTAGACACTGAGAATCAATAAGTGTATGTGGTACTCCTCAACCCTACCTCCCTTTCCTTAAAATGGGTGTATGAGGTGGAGAAGCCAGGAACACACGTGCTGCAAGTGCTGTTGCTGACAGCTCTGAGAAATGCTCCTGCCTGGGAAGGACAGCCATGGATTTCTGCAGTATCTCAGACACTGTTGGTCACATTCTGTAAGAAAAATATGTTTTATGGGGAAAGTAATTTCAAAGCAATGCAGCAATGTGTGAATTAGGAAAAAGAAAATCCCAGCAAATGTAAATTTCCCACCTTTCTCAGTAGAAAAATGGCTGCTGGAGTTCATTATTTCTGAAACTCTACTGTTAGTCTTTGCACTGCTGCAGATGCCTCTGCTGGTTTTCAAGGCCCTATTATATATATTTACATTCATATAAATGTGAAGAGACATCAAGTCATGTTAGGGAAGAAAACCCATAGAAGTTACAAGTAGGAGTACAAAAACATTAGTGATAGGACAGAAGCTACAAGGTCTACTGCAGAATTGCCTTGGTTCATCAATATTACCTTTACATTCTTCATTGCAGTGTAATTTTACATGGTGTTCATTACAATGTGATATTTTATGATTCCAAGGTTACAGAATTCCTGATTTCAGCATCCCATCAGATAAAATATCCATGTTCTAAAATAAAAATCTCTTCCTGACGTTCATGTGGCTGTAAGTCTACTCTTATTTCCTTCACTTCAAGCTTTGCAGAACAATTGCTGCAATTTTCTCAGTGAAGAAATAGAAAACAAAGAATTAGTATCAAATGTTGGGAGATCAATTTTCACAGACCCCATTGCTTGATAATTTAAATGCTAAGTACTGCAGCCAATTAGTCTAGACTGAAGCATTTGATGGGGGCAAAATTTAGGTTAACAAATACTGAATAATATTATCTGAATAATATAGAGCAGGCTTCCTACAAAGATGAATTTTGAATCTGCCCATTATATGAAACAGGTGCAAAGAGTGCGTGGGAGAGGTGAATTCATCCCTCCTCTAAATGGCAGTATAAAATAAAATTAGGATATAAAATTTGGGGGTGTCTCACAGGGCAGTTTTTAATTATATACTTAGCAGCATCTTTGCATATAATCATTACCTCAGCCTCCTCGTTTGCATGTATATATTCTTTTGTGCCATGATCAAAGAACAAAGGTTAAATCCTTCTGAAACTCTATTCAAGCAGTGAAAATTGAAAATAGCTATTTTGAGGCTTTGAGCTTTTTTTTGTGTTTTCCAACTGTCAGTATAATCTGCTTAAAATTCTGTTTACTTGTTAAACCATGTATTCCTAGTGTGATATTGCAGAGCACAGGTGAACCAGCACAGCTTCAAGGAGGACCCTTTCAATGGTCCTCCCATGGAAGAGGGAGAAACAAAAGGAGGTCTCCAGCTGGGACACTGGCTGCCTGCTGGAGGACCTCCACTAGACCTTCACCCCTCCCGTTCTTCTCCTGCACCCAGTTTTGGTTTGCATGAAAGGGTTTGGTATGGGAACACTGGAATTGCTGTCCAGTCCTCTTTGCCATGCTCATGGTACACAAAGGAAGTCCCTTCTCTGTCCTGGGTGCAGTGGATAAACATCCAGCCTTGGCAGCTGGGGAGGATGGGAACTGATGGAGAGGCAGAGCCATCCTGGTGTCAGTGAGGAATGATGAGAATGGCTCTGCTGGGCCCATGGGGCCACTTTCTGTCACTTCCTTCCTGAAAAGATCTGCCTTGTGAGTTTTTCTTCTTCCTCTTTTGCCACCTGAATGAACATCAAGCTGCGTGTTGTGGCCATTGAGTATTCCTGGCTACCTCTGAGGAAGTCCTCAGTGCCCAGTTAAATTCCTGGCTTGTGTTTGGGCTAGGTTAACACTGAAAATAACCCATGTACTGCAAAATTCCTCCTGTTTTCTTAACAGAAGCTGGCAGGGCCTGAGCAAGGGTTGAAAGCTTTAGAATACGACAAGGGAAGATGAACTACTGAGTAAATGAAAGGCACATAGTTTGGAAAGAGCTCAGCAATCCCTCATTTTAAAAAAACCTGGACAGATGCATTTCTGTGACATATCCAGTTCAACTTGTGACACATCACCAAAACCAAGAGAATATTGACTTAGAGGGTGTCAACACACAAATACCACATTCACACAGGTCACAGCACCAAGAAGTATTTCAAGGTTCATCTAGCACCAGATACCTAAATTCACCTGCCATCCCAACCCATCAAACTGACTCAAATGCTAACTGCTGGAGAAAACCTCTTCCTTCTTCCAGTCACAGGTTCCTGAAGCAACAGACATTGAAGGATGGATGAGATTCTCTTTCTGGGTTAGTAACCACCTTCTAGTAAAGAAAATTTTTAACAGTTTAAACTGTTATTTTGCAGCCCTGCCAAAATTAAAAGTTATCAGATCAGCTCTTTCCTACAACCTCCTGATGATCTGAAAACATGGAATGAACTTAATTTCTGTCCCAGAAATCAGTAATGAACAGCACATCAGCAGGGTATTCTCCAGGCTGGGAAGCTGCATCAGCTATTTCTATTGCACCACAATTCATTACAAAGAGGATGGACAAGTTCAGCCTTTCTCAACAGACCCACGGCTCAGGTCTGCCACAAGATATATTTGAAACTTCAGTTACCAAAGGGCAATCTGGATTTTCACTGATAATTAACTGATTTCCATTATGTACACATAGAAAGATGCATAATGGGTGGATTGATTGGAAAATAGTACATTTAGAAAAGGGTTTTGGCTAGCAAAAGGCTCTAGAGAGCTCTTCACTGGACACATTTTATCCTTTTACACTGGTAGTCCTCTGGATAGATTAATTTTGTCCAGGTTTAGTCTATTGCAGATTTGCTGGGGACAAAGTGAGGATGATGGGGAGCAACACTCAGATGCACTGTTCAGCTTCAGCCTCTTCCACAGTCTTCCTTTAGATGAGCTGGAGACTAGGAATGAGCAGCAGAGAAGGAAGCCCAGCAGGATGTGAAACACCAGGTGAGGCTCTCTGGCTACAATGCTCAACATTAATAGCTTCTTGGAAAGAAAGGAGAATTTGAACATTCTATTTCTGTCATGCAGTGCCAAGGCAGACATGGATTCTGGATGGGGATGTTGGAGCATTTCTTTTTACTCTATCAACTCCGTCTTTCAAGAAATGTTTCCACCATATGGTAGAAAGAGCTATAAAATCACAGAAAATATCATCTGGATATTTAGTTGACTGCTGTTTCCAGAAATGGTGGCATCCTCAGTCATATAGGAAAAAGGCAGTAAAAGTAGGGCTCCACCGGCAAGGCTAAAGGCCCTCTGGCATTCTGGTCTCTTCAGAAGACTGGCTGAAACTAGGTTAAAATCTTCAATTAAAAAATATCAATTCACTGAATATATATGCAGGATGATGATGTTAAAGAACAGCTGTTTGCTGCATTTGACCCTTTCCATCTAAATACCAAAGCTCTCAGTCTCATTTTTACAATTATTGTGTCCACACACACACACAACCCTGCTCCTGAAGGAGGGCTGCACATGCTCAGTGACACCTGAAAAACAAACTACGTAGCAAAAAAAGAACCTATAAACTATAAACCTCTAGAACAATATGAAAGAAATTATCCAAAGGGCAGCATGTCCTGCACTCTACAGTACTGGAGCACTGCTGTCACTGTAAATTTTTCCTCATTTTCCCTCTAAGAGCTATCAGTATGTCTTGATGACTGCAAAGGCACACAGGCATGTGTCTCCTGCCTTCCAACACCTTCCCAACATTTCAGGTTTCCTACACAGCCCCTGTCTGAAGTTCACTGCATCACTGCTGCTTCCTGCAGCACCTGCCTCCTACATTCAGAGGAGAAGAACCTCAGCTGTAGTGCACTGCAGCACACAGATTTTATACAACAAATTTATTGTACATGAAATCACTCTTGGAGACATAGAAAGAAAATGGAGAGAATAAAGCCAAAGGAGCCAACATTCTAAGAAGGCAGAAGTGTACAAAACTTACTCTCAGTACAATTTAAACCCCTTTATAAAGCAAACAAATACAGAAAAATTCAAAGTGATACAATGCAGTGTAATTCATGCCTAATGTTGCAAACACTAAAAAATCAGCAAATAAAGTAGATGCCTCATGTGGCTCTTTCCTATACTGTGCATAGAAAGCAACTTGGAAAAAGATACTAAAAATTTGCATGTTTTCCTCCTCACAATGGCAAATTTTAGTATGATGATCTTTTATCATTTCAGAAAAAAACATGTGCCACAAAATGAATAGTAAGAGGAAACTAATTAGAGTTTGCACCTATGCAGAAAACACAATTCAATCTCCTAAATAATTAAAAGCATTTCTGAGTGCCAGCTTTTCTTGTCGCTATCAAAAAAAATCAGTTTATATTGCAGCTGAGATTAATATTTTTAGTATCTGAATGGAAACAAATGTGGAAGCGAATGTCTATTAAAACTGTGTGATGGCCTAGGGCTTTATAAATAACCACATCCCCTCGCTGCCAGTTGCAGTGATGACTACGGGTGCAGCATGCTAAGTTATTCCATCACAAGTCACACGCTGCAAAGTGAAGAGCAAGGTTAAACAGCTAGCAGGGATTTCTGAGAGGGAACATGCCCGTGTGACCTTGGAGCTCCAAGAGCCTCCAGTCCAGGGAAACATGGCTTGTAAGGAATCAGGTTGTTCACAGGAGCATTGTTCTTCATTAGACACAAAGCATTTCATGTCTGAGAGGCCAGCTAGGAAAGTCAAGGGTTCACTGCCAACACTGTGTTGTCTCTAAAAGTTCCCCACATTAATTTGCTACAGGATAGATGCTTTACCCCCAAATTCAGTGCTTGTGCTCTTCTGATATAGAAAACCCTCCTGCACTAGAAACCCTAATGGAGGCAGCTTTGAAAAAGACTGAGGGCACCTATTTTCACTAGAAGGTGTGCAGCTGCTTTGCAGTATTTCCCAAAAAACCAGCACCATTTGTATGAATGGTTTCCCAATGTGAGCTGATTAATATTACAGCTAACAGACTGTCCCAAACTTCGCCTGGAATTTCCTCCCTCTAACTGTTGCACTAAAAATGCATTTTCATAACCCAGGCACGAAGGTGCCTTCTGCCAAGCAGAGGAAGGGACTGGAGCTTGACAGGGTGCTGGTTCCCCTTGGCTCACTCAGGGGCCAGAAAGGCAGCTCAGTGAGGCTGTGGCGTACAGAGAGCCGAAGGAAAGAGGCCAGGAAACTTCATGCTGGGCTTTTTCCCAGGTTTAACTCTGTATATTCATCCATAGCTTCCCATGAGCCAAAGCAAAGCTGAGACTGCCTTGCGTGGCTGCAGACCTGGTAGCAGGCACAGCCTTGTGTCCTGTCCAAGTCCTCTTCTCCTGGCAGATTCCAGCTGTCCTTTCCTCCTGTCCTCACCCCCTACCTCATCCACACCATCCCAACATTTGCTTCCAGCAGCCTGAGTACTCCCCCCAGAAAGGTGCCTCTTGAGAGGCGTAAAAACTTGGCAAAAAATTAGGGTATGCTTTCACAGAAAAAGATTTTTTAAAGGTAAGACCCCGTTATGGGTTACTGATATGGAAAAAAAGCATGGTTTTAATGGGTAAAAAGGAATTCCACCTTGTTCTTTATTTCAGAACCAGCCTGAACAGTTCTGGAGGCAGTTTTCACACTGGAAGCTGTTCCAATGGAAATCTTGGTGTAGCCAAAATGAAAGGAAGCTCTGCTACAACTTCCGTGGTATTTCCATTAGTTTTATTACCCATATCTCTATTTAACACAACGCCTTTGAAAATTATTAAAAGCAGTCAAATGCCTCTTTTTTTTTTCCTTTCTTTTTTAAGGAAGAACACAACATTAACCAAACCAATTTCTTTAACTAAAATGACACTTTGGACACCTCATTATAATTTGACAACCACTTAGTTTGCTTTCAAATCAACACCCTCAACATTTCTAACTATTTGTAACACAATGTGGCTGGGGATGACCTGTGTTTACATTTTCGAAGCCCAACTCACTCTGTTTTCTGAACTGTTGGAAATTAGAGCTGCTAAGAACAAAAAAAAAAAAATCCACACACAAAAAAACCCCACACCCCAGACAAACTACCATTTGTTTCTAAATTATTATCAGAAGAAGACAAGCTTCAGATCACTCCAACCTTAATAACTACTGCCAGAGTTGTTTCTACCCATTAGTAGTTGTCAACAGATTGGTTTCACTTAATGGACAGCCAAACTCAGCTTCACTGAACAGCATTTCCCTGGGAAAAAAACAGAGTTTGCAAACCTTCACGTGAAGAAAACTAACAGGATCTACACAGTAACATGTACTTCAAAACTGAAATGCAATCTGCTCACAAAACTGTGGTATATAGTTTTGTTCTCCTACTTTTTTAGCAGAGATACACGTTGTCTAGCCATGTATTCCAGTTTGCAAAAAACAATACAACCAGTATCCTGAGACAACACAATTTTGCATTAAAGTCATAAATAACACTAAGTTGAAAAATAACTTGATTTTTTTTTTTTTTTTTAGGTATAGCTCCACTCTTTTTCTAAGGAGATCAAGAATAGTTTGACACACCAGATCATAGTAAGACATGGAGGAAAACAGCTTTTCAAAAATAAAAAATCAAACTATCCCAAACTGTTCCCCTACCTGCTGGGCTATTTGTTTCATAACCAGAGCAGAACAAAGGGTTATATGTATAGTCTGAACAACAATTACACTTGTAATTCAGCTCATTTCTCTTACCCTGACAGAAAGCTATTGGAAAATGTATGATGACTTCTTTTTTTTTTTTTTCCTAATTAATTCCAAAATTGAATTGAAACTAAAGGAGGAGAAAGATTAAGTGAGCTATAGCAGAGGTACCCCTGCCCTTCACACACCACATCAGGGATGCCTTGCTAGGACAGGTCTGCCCAGACTTCATCCAGAGATGTGAATGCTCTGCACTGGGCTGGAGATTGAAGCTCTAATTAGATACCTGTGGGAGAGCAAGGAGTCTCCCTGTGTCCCTGGTGATGCCCAGCAGTCAGAGAGCAGAGAAACCCACTGCAGCCCATCCCTGCAAAGGCCTCTCTTGGCAGCCTCAGCAGTTGCTATTTCCCCTGTATATTTTTAATATAGGGTGTGCATGTCCACATGTGTTTGTGTTTTGCTTCTGTTATAAAGTGGTTTTAACACACGAACAAAGCCTGGGGTGAAGTGATGGGAAAGGTTTGGAAGAGGATGTTTTTGAAGAATGAGGTCTGATAGCTGGATCACCGAGCATCTGTTATATGTAAATGGTGCCATTTACATTAAAGAGGAAATACAAGAGTAACACAGCAATTCATGGGTACAGGGGCAGTGTCCACAAGCAGATGGGGATGCCTGACCTCCTCTGTTTGGTGTCTGGGGCTGGGTTTAGAAGCTTGCTTTAGAAGCTTGCTCAAAAGCAAAACAGCCTTAGTCCCCTCCTCATGCTTCATGTGCGCCATTCCTTTACAGAAACAGTGTCTGCAGATGAACACTGGCTGCCAAAAATGTGACAAATTCAAACAGACAAGCTCTCCTAATTACCAGAGAAATCTGTATACAAAGGAGGAAAGGGAACTATGCTCCATGGAGGAAAAAAAAAAAAAAAAAGCCCAAACATCACATATGAAAAAAAGACAAAGGGAGCTATTGTTGAAATGAGTCTTGCCACTTCCCAAAACATTTGATTTTCTTTTTCCCCTTAGGCTTTAAGAGTAAGTGAATAGCATTTTTTTCTTTTTTTTTTTTTTTAATAAAAACATTCTGTTTTCCTTGTATCTGGGAGAGAGAAAAATAATAAATAAGAAAATCAGCCTCTTCGCCAACCGTGCCCCATGCAGCACAGATAAGTCTAAAGAAAATGTAACTTCCCATCTGAAAATATCTGAATTCAGAACAAACAAAACTACTAAAGGCATGGAGTTGTCCTACTGAGCCCTACTCAGCAGTACAAATTTAATAACCACCCCACTGCCTCAGAATCAATATCCAGGACTTTTTGTTGCTGGCACAGAGCAGCCGAGCAGTAGGTCAGTCTGAAAGGCTTCAGCTCTCATACAGGAGTTACCTTTACTCAAACAACACTGAAATATTCAACTGGAATATTTCCACCACATTCCTGAACCTCTTTTCATGATTTTGCACTTTGCAGACAGCAGTGCCTCCTGCCCTGCCCCAGCATCCTGCAGCAAATCATGCTCCCAAGCACAAAGGCAGCAGCATCCCATTCCCGTGGCCAGACTCTCCCATCATCCTGGGAACACTCATTATATCACACTCTTACCACCATTATCTCTCCATTGAAAGCTGATTTTAAAAAAATTACTTTGTCATCTCATGGTTCCTTCCACTGTAAATCATTAACAAGAACTTGTTCATTTTCTGACCTCATTCAACTTTACTTCTTTTTTTTTCTAAACCATTCCTGTTTTATTTTTAATTACTCCTTGAAGTAACTGTGAATCTAACAGCTTCCATTTAGTATCTATGTGAACAGCAGAAAATACGAATATTGCTGTTTTTCTCAAGTGAAGGTTTCTATTTTATCTCCTCTTCGTAGGTAGGATTTTCAAGAGAACTCCCTCTGCTCAACAGACACTCATACAGGTTTTACAGGCCCTTCTGTTCTGGGTAATGTACCCACCACACCACTTCAAAATGACACCAGTATGCCAAAAATGCAGTGCTGCTACTTCCAGACTGTTTCATAACTTGCTCATGAAAGAACCTGGATCACAAAGCTCGTTACTGCCATTACCTGTGGAAGTCATTAGTGCGAGGCTGCACGCAGCTCACCACGCCAATGGAAAACCTTCCACATCCACTGGCTGCTCACGAGTCAGCCTGTGCCAGCACCACCACAGCTAACCACAAGGATTTCCTCTCCTTGACACAAATTTCTCCATGGAAATTTGCTCCACGCTAATGCCTAAAACTGATTTTTAACACTACACATGAGACATAAACAGAATGAGTTTATCTGCTCGGAAGAAAAGCTTTCAGGGAAAATCCACCAGTTTCAAGGTGCATTAGAAAAAAGCCAATTCTGCCATAATAATTCCTTTTATTCTTCTGATTTCCAGAAGAATGCTTTGCTGATATTCCTAACCTGCACACTACTTTTCTAACTCATTCAAAAATGGATAATCAATCACAAAAATCACTCTGTTCAGAATCTGTGATGTTGGGATGCCCAAGAGACAGGTGGGTTGGCATGCTCCTGATTAAAACAATCACACACCAATTTGCAAGATCCACAAAATTTGGAAACCTTTTGACTGACATATATTGCACAAGAATAGAAATGTTCTTTACACTGATTACTCATACATTGCTCAGGATCTGCAACTTCCCCTCAAAATGGCCAGTGTCATGAATTGGCAAGGGTTACTGTTAGCCTTCAGTGTAGACTGAACAAAAAGACTGTATTTTTCTCAGAGCACAAATTAACAGCACTAAGTATGTTTTGGAACATTCACATGAAAACATCAAAGGCTGATTTTGCTTTTTAATACTGGATAGGTATTTATTAAGTTGCTTTTATATAATATTTTGGCACTTACCTGGCAGAAATTTGAGATGAAATACATTGATGTAACAATGTTTTCTGTGAAATATAAAATAATCTGGCACATTCTTCTCTCTACCATATGAAAAGAAATTCAACCACAATCTCTCCTAGATATGTAATACTTTCTGAATTAAATAAAACTGTTTGAATTTTTTCCCTTTTCTACTTTAAAACAAAACAAACACAAAACCACAAAAACCTAAACCAAGAAATCCATTAAATATTGCCAGTTTAACAAAGGTATTTGGATGTACTACCAATTACCCTTTCTAGCCCCACAGTCACATATTAAGAAATCTTTAGGAAACACTGCAAAGGAGTAGTACAAGAAATGCACAACTGCAAAATGCAAAGGAGGTATCCTCCAAGGCAGGAAACTAAACTTCCAGGACTGTCGTGTTCTGATGGTTTTCAGTTCTGCAGAGCTTTCTATTTTTCTCTTCCACAATTTAGCCCTGGGAAGCTGTTGTGGGAGGTATTATCTATTTGATAGGGATTTTTTTCCTCCAGATTGTAGCCAAAAATAGATTATGAGAGGGGAAAAAAACCAAGAAAGAAAATCTCATGTAAATAGCCTCAGAAGATGTGATTTACAAAAGAAGAAACCTGCCAGCCACAGATTAAACCACACTATATTTGTTCTGAAGCAGAATTAAAATGAATAGCAT
The DNA here is from genome assembly GCF_021018805.1 of Prinia subflava. Taxonomy (NCBI): domain Eukaryota; kingdom Metazoa; phylum Chordata; class Aves; order Passeriformes; family Cisticolidae; genus Prinia; species Prinia subflava. The sequence continues at coordinate 143,813,510 of NC_086247.1, read as the reverse complement.
CATTAACTGCATCAGCTAAGAAGTCATCCTGCTTTTGCAGAGAATGAGTTTCTGCTGGGGAAGATTCCTTGCCCACATCTGATCCCCGGAGTGTGTGGGATAGGAACACACACTGGCTGAGGTCTCTGTTTCAGACAACTGAAGGTGACAGAAGACAAAGAGAGGAACATAAAAAAATGGGCCACCACAAGAAGAGGATTATGCAACCTTAGATACAATTTTTACAGTCAATGAAGAGGGATAAAAAGAGGAATGAAGGCATTTAGCAAATGACATATATACACACATACACAAATAAATATGAGAAAAAGCTCACCACTTCAAAACCCAGTAATAAACAATATTATTCCATTATATTATAGTGTCAGAACTGTCAAGCAAGTCTGTAGATATTAATAAAGTTATGTAATGGTTTAGACTTAAATGCAACACAGCAATAGCTAAAATACTCTGCAGATGGGAACAAGACTATTAAGTCTGCTCTTGATTCTATATTTGCTCTTAGACACTCTGACCATGTGTCTAAAAGCAAACAGAAGAGTTTTTTATTTAACTCATTCTTAAAAATTGATAAAAACCAAGAAAAGCAAATGGAATAGGAATCTGATCCCAAGTTACTGGGCAGAGGTTCTGGGTAGAGCCTGTCTCTATCTTTTTCAATTACTCATCAACCACATAAATAGTCCTTAATGTATTTCCACTTTCAGAGTTGTACATGACAATTTCAGTGTTGGAGCAACATGGAGAAACATCTTTGTCTAAACCAGACACCACAACAGGCTGTGTTCTGCACCCACCCTATGTCTGTGGGATAATAAAGTCAAACAAATAAAAATAAAAGAATCTTTGACACAAAAGAAAGAATTATTTTCAACTCTAAACTTGAAATTTCAAGTTGAAAAACTATGGTCAGACAAAAGGACAAAGCGCGTTTCTTTCCAGACTACAAAGTACCAAACAAACTACAAACTACAAACAAAAAAACTACAAAGTACCAAAATACTGAACATCTGCTTCAGAGGCAGCAGAACAGAGTTATGTGTCCCAGTCAATGCATGACCTATACAAACTTTCCCTGATGTTACATAGCAATAGCTTATTCAATCCCCTCTTTAAATCAAGAAAGCTTGTCAACAATCAAGGGGTTAAATCCCTCTTCTCATCTTCCTCCTCTCCTCAGCTTCCCACACAAGATTGAACCTATTTCATAAATGAGAGCTGTCCTCCTACGTAAGATCCATATTAATAAAATCACTCTTGGAGGATCACAGGCTCCATCTATCCCAGCACATCAGGCAGTGGCAGGCAGTGTTCCTGGGAGGGGATCCTGATGGTCTGCACTCTCACAGGGGGAGCAGCTGGCCCCAAACCAAGCAGGGCTCCCCAAGCCACTCCTGGCCATCCATCAGCTGGGATGTGACCAGCCTGCTCTGGAGAGTGAGGCTCAGCAGTGCTGGCTCTGCTGTGCCACTGCCAGGGCAGCCACAGCCCTTCCAGGCACAGACAAATCCCAGCACCATGCAGGGTGTGCAGCCTTGGAGCTGCTTTACACTCAGGTGTCTGTACAGTCCCATGTACAGCCCTTGGACAGCAGAACCAGCTCCATGGCACGTGGTCCCCACAAATTAGATCTCCTCTGACTGTGGACACTGTCAGCATTGCCAGCAGAGACAATGCACTGTGACGCTGCTGAGGGATCTCCTGTGGTCCAGGCAAAAATATCTGTCATCAACTGGGGAGTGTAAAAAATCCAGTGAGTTTAAATCTGGGGTATGTGCTCTGTTTGTGTTAGCATACAAATCTGAGTGATACTGAAACAAACCATTATTTCAAATGGACTTTATGAGTGCAGAACACAGGCCCTGAATACCAAATTCTACAGCTGCACTGAATTGGGGGACAGCATTGCAGCAAAGGCATTCAAAACTGCCTATACTGTAACTCTTTAAACTGACAAATCAACATCTTTTCTTGCACCCAAAAATAACTTTGCCATACATAGGAGAGATCAGACAAGTGCTACTGGATTTGATTCTATTGCTTCATTAAAATACAAATGTTAAGAGGGCAGAAAAAATGATCTGAGGGCATTATTGTCCTCACCAGACAATAGCCACGTTATGGAGCTTACAGGATTCAAACCTGTTTGGCTCCTAGGTCTGTCACACACACCCCCGTGGTCAGAGGTGTCTGTAAAATCTGACAGTGGAGAAGCTTCCACTAAGACTGGTTTTAACACTAATTTCTGCCATCACTTTCCTTAGCACCTGCAGTGAAGGACAGAGGAGGAGGCCACACACACAGAGGGATCTCTGGTGGAGCAGATGAAGGTGCATAGCCCATGTTCAGTCCTCCCTTTGGACCTGAGCATCACCAGTGGTACTACACAGTCAGGAAACACACAGCACTTCAGCTGTCCAGCTCCAGTACTGCCACTGGTGTGACTGGGCAGGCTGCAGGACAGGCAGCGAGGTGTTCTGGGCTATGACAGATGAGACGCAAAAGTTGAAGGTGTTAATTGCCAAGTCTTATCATTTCCCAAAGCCTGTGTTCAGCCCTTCAACTGGAGGTGGCAAAACCAACGTGGTATGTGCCCCAGCCGAGGGCACCACCACCTCAAAGTGTCCCTGTGAATCCCATCCTCTGTAATTACAGTCGGGGATGAAGATGCAGCTCTCACGACACAGAGCAATTACTCACCAGAATCTACATGGCTGGTTTTGAGTATCAAACCAAACATGCACTAACGAAAGGCAGCACTGTGTTATATATTTTTGTATCAGAATACTCAATCAGTACATGTAGAATAAAGAACATTAGGTAAAAGCAACAATAATTTGAAAAATATGATCTAAAAATCAAACTGAGAGAGAAATGGAGTTTTCTTTTTCCAGATGACCGCTATAACACGAAGTGACTTAACTCATCTGACAAGATGGATTACAGCTGGCCCCTTATCTCTTGGCCTGCTTAGTAACATGAAAGGAAAAGAAAAACAATGCATTAATTGATGGTGGAGAACGTTTTTTTTCCTAATGGTTTCCAGCCAGAATTTTTGAGCCTGAGCCATTTCCCAAATAATGGCTAGCATTTGTGTACACATTACTTTCTTTCATGTGACAAGGAAATGTAATTTTTCTTTGAAAACATACTCATTAAGGAAGCAAACCCCAACCCCTCCCCCTCCAGAAGCCTTTGCACCCCATTCATAAGTGTGACACAGTATAATCACTTTAAAAGTCTGGAGGAACCACAGATCCTTTGAAAACTCCCACAGCAGAGACACAGCCATGTGCCTGCTCTCCAATGCCCTCTATTAGATCAGACCTACCCAGTATTTTAAGGTTATTTGCGACAACCATCAGAGATCTCAATCAGATTGAGAGTTATTCTAGGAAACACATTAAAAAAAATCAAAGAAACCAATGATTATCACAAATAATTGAAAGGAGCAGGCATCGTTAATACAGTCATAATATTACATAGGTTGATTATATGCTCAGAAGTCACTTGGAAGTATTTATTTTCTTTGATAGATGCTTTTCAGCTCCTTTTCACAGAGCCCTTTCAAGAAGAGGAAGTGCACAAAGGGAGTTGCAGATGATTGTGCTGTGCTTCTCACCAGCCTCGGTGCCCAGGGAGATGTTGAGTGTGACAGCGGGTGAAATGCAGCACGAAGAGGTGAGCAGCACTGCACCTGAAATTCCCTTCTCTGCTACCAACATGTGCATCCTCAGAAGACAAACTCAGCTGCAAAAGGGTTCAGGGAAAATCTCCAGCCACTGTATGCTGTGTCTACTAGAAGCAGAAAACAAATACCTAAGGAAAAGACAGATCAAGACAGTGTGTCCTATAAGTGTGTGCCCTACTGTCAGTGATGCCTTGGGTTAAACAAATGCATCTGCTTGAGCCTCGTTTTTCTTGCCCTCCATTAAGATATGGCTCAGACCACAGAGAACATGGTATCTCTCCAACACAGGGGCCTGAGCTGTTGCCAGAACAGAGACCATTTAGCACACGACCAGAAGAAATTAAGATATTTTTTCTGTTACAGCAAGAACTGTTTGGTCTCCCTGCTTGGACTGCACGCCAGGAGAGGCTTAGCAAAAAGAAATGGCAATTGCAGTAGAGTTCCCTGCCTGAGACTAAAGCTGAAGCTCAGTTTTACAAGGAAACAGATGCATTATGAATGTGCAAGCATGCAAAATTAATTTAAACCCACCCTGAAAATAGGGAGCTGAAAGATGCTCCCTTGTGGAAGCAATCCCAGCAGTGCTGCCTTCCTGACTGGGCAGAATGGGATGCTGAACTCCTACCACTTAGAGCAAAGACGAGGCTGATGCTGCACATCAATTGCTATTATTTTATTTATAACCCCGGTGCTGAGATGTGTACTAGCTATGTGGGGCAGGGTGCACTTCCCTACTCTCTCTCACAGCTGGATCAGAGGAAAGCTGCTGCTGCAGATTTCAGTGATTTGCAACAATTATCTCATAAGGCTGACGACCACCCATAAGAATGCAGCCACCAAATCTTCTCTCATGTATGATCACAAAGTGGGGATCCAAAAAAGTCCAGCCCTCTGCTGGGGTGCATCTCACAAGATCTTACAGATCTCTGTCATTTGGGAAGGCCTCAGAGAATGCTATGTTTTCAGGTGATGGCAAGGTATCTAAGAAATACACTTACTCCTGTCAGCAGCTCTCTGAAACATTTAAAAGTTCATTCTAAGAGTAATAAATATATTTCATAACCATCCCAAGGGAGTTTTTCCTCTTCAATGAAGCTACTGTACTTGGCAAGGAAGCGGTGTGACATTTTTTCCCCAAAGGCTTTGGAGTGATAAATGATAGCTAAAATGAAATTTTCTATTAGGCTTAAAGCCTTGCAGAACAGGCTTTGAGAAGAAAGGTTTGGATTAAGAAGTCCAAAATTTAAGAATCCAGAAATGTAAATGTTGGAGTATTTGAAACACAGACACAACTGATACACAGAGACTAAACTAATTTAAGGCAAACTCCCAGACACTTTGGTATGAAAAACTGAGGGGTTGGAGATCTCTCACTGCCTTTCACACAATAAACTTCCTCTCAAAATGCAATATAAACTAAACTAAACTAAGATAACCTTATTAAAACATTGTGACATTTCATTGATATTGAGCTATGTACAGATATTAAATTAGTTCATCTTAAGTTTAGGTCCAAATTATGAAGATTTTTTAAAAATCAAATTGGATTATTTCTCTTGTGGTTTTGAACTGTTAGCTGTATATGTGACTTACATTCTCAAAAGTTTAATGTAAAAATAATTTTTTTTGTTTTAATGGAAACAGATGCAATCTCACATTCTACCAGGCTGGCTGGGTGTTAAGAAAAATGTTCCAAAACTTCACAGTTAACTCCTCTTGAGAGCTTAGTGTGGAATTTAGTTATATTCAAAAACTGTATTGACCTGTGACAACCTTATTGAGATGGCACTATTTACATCTCTCACGTTCCTGTGAAAATGCCTGACCATTATGGCCACTCAGACTAAACTTAGTTGTGGATCTGGAGTCTCACATGGTCTGAGAGGGTGAAGTCCTGGCTCACGCTGCAGGTGTCACCAGTCACTCCAAAGGGGCACAGCAGCTTGTGACAGCACCCAGTGGGAGGAAATTTGTGACATTCACCACTGGGTCTGAAGCTGAGAATCAGGATTAAAGAGCAATATGGGAATTAATCTTTTCAATACCTCCTAAGTGAAATGACAAGATAGGCAACGGTTGATTACATGGAAAAAATGTACTTCTGAAAAACTTAATATACAATAGTTTTTAAGCAGACACAACAAAGTTACAAGAGGCAAGAACTTCAGCTTTACCACTGTAGTCACCAACATTCTGAGCTGCAAATGGAGAATCAAAGAGTTGTCAAAGGCCCGGTACTTTTAAAAAAATGACACATCAGCTAAAGGGAGTTACATAATTACAGACAGAGCAATGTACTGACATGCTTTTTGTTCCCACTTGGGTAATATTAGAATAAGAGGTCAGTGTCCTTAATATCCATTTGGATTCATTTCCTGGGTGCCCCACTCCCATTCCTGGCAAAACTCAGTAACTGAAAATAACTGAAGTAAAATATTCTCTGTTTTCTAACCAGTAAATGTCTGTCACACTGAAAGACATTTCCACAGATGATGGAATGAGGCAGGGGAGCAGTTTATCAGACACAGGGCATTTCACCACCTGGCCACTGGTTCCAATCCAGAGTGAAATTGATAGCCTGTATTTAAGAAAAACAAACAAAAAAAAAGCCACTAAAGCAGCCCAAAGTTTCCAGCAGCTGTTCAGCAGTACTTATTATACTCCCTGGTAACACTGAACTATCTGTACAATCCCTCTGTACAAAATGCGGCATTAAAATAAAACCTTGGCCAAAATTACTAACATTTCAGTCCAGACGAGATTATTCACATGCCTAAAGTCTCCTGTCGTGGAGAATGATGACAAAGATGTGTTTCTTCCCAAATGACCACATTTTAATAGCAGATGCTGCTGAACTCCAGCAACATCCAGACTGTGGCTCTGGGCTGCCTCCTTCTATCAGTTATAATCTGTATTTTCACATGATACTGATCACGAGGGTCTCATGCACACAGCCAACAACAGACTGCATTCATTTACAGACATACGTGACGAGTCCCACAGACTCCTTTTGGGGGAAATTCTGTATAAAACTGAACACCCAATGTTAGGCTGCCACTGACCTGGCTCCTCTTGGCTGCCACTGCCCCCATCCCTGCTCCCCACGCTGTGCCTGCCTGCACCAGCACATCGGGGATAATGGTTCCAGACACTTCCAGCCAGAGCCCAACTATCAGTGAACGTTCCTAAGGTCATCTGACACAAAGCATGGAATGAGAAATACACTTTATTCAAAGTCTGGTGTTTCTGAGAGCACCAGAAAAGCACCTGAACACACCCAGGTAAGCAGGAGTACAGCCCATAAATTTCTGTCAATGCTGTGCTTACAACAAAAATCAGGAGAAATCTTATTCCAGAGCAGGGTTCCCATTACCCTCCGAGGCAGATGGAAGTACCACACACAGAAAATACCCGATACTTGACACTGAATTATTGCAATAACACACACATGGTATATGCAGCTTCAAAAGCTGTACCTGAACACTGGCATCCCACAGAGCCAGAGTGCACCTTGTCTGGGGACAGGACCACAGGCAGCATTCACATGCACAACCCCACTTGGCAGCTGTTTTTCTGTTTGCTTGTTTGTTTGTTTGTTTTTCTGACTAACTCAGCAGTGCCTGCTTGCAGAGTCTCGTAACAGGGCTTGGAAGCGTGAATTGCCCATTTAGGTCAATGTTTTGTTGGTTTTTTTTTTACCTGGGATCTCAAGGTAACATTTACATGCCCTAAATACCAATTCCTTAGTATACTTTTAGCACAATTAGGTGATCAAGCAGAGATGTAGCCATGTATTTCAGCCAAGCAGCCATTAACTACTGGGAGCAGCAGCATTAGCAGTTGGGAGCTTATTTCAGGGAACAAGGATAAAACCTTTCCCCTGATCCATAAAAAACCCCATTGGAGAGTGTATACAAAATGAGAGGGACATTAATATTAAATGAGAAACCACAATGAGACAAAAAAGATGTGACATAAAAAAGCAAAAATTTCAACCGGAAGACAAACCTATGAAATGTGAGAGAAGAGGGCAAGAAACAGGGAAGCAGAAAGATCATCTAGAATTCTTTAAACCAAAACCAGAGGCATTTTGAATAGTTACATTTTAACTAAGTTAGAAATAATTGGATGAAAATCCATGACCAATGTTATACATGAGCGCAAACTAGAAGATCTAAGGTTGCTTGCCAGCTTTAAAATCTAAGACCCTAGAAACAGAAAAGGAAAGAAGCTTGATTGGCAGCAATGGAGACATAGCTGTACAAAATGTTATTTCAGGCAGAGAAAACATACTGCCAAAAATAGCAAGAAAATACGTCTGACATATGCATGTACATGCTCTGTTCTCTACTACCCACATCAGTACTTACGTATTTAATGTACAATTTGGCAGGAAAAAAACCAACACAAAAGGATACATTGGGTCCCGAGGGAATTGCTTCACAGGTGCCAATAAACTGGAGAAAATAGGAAAATCCTCAGATATAGTTGGTCTTCAGCCCTGCCCAGGGCACAAATAGCAAGGCCACAGCCCAGCAATTCCTTGGATTACAGAGGATTCTGCCTCAGCCACCTCAGCCTTGCTCCACCATGCCCAGGGTGTGCAAGGGAAGGGCTGGCCCAAGAACAAGTTGTTCCAGCTGCTCACAGCTGCCGGACACTCCCTTGGGATTTGGGGACAGCTGGCACAGGCTGGTAGCCAGCACTCCTCAATAAACAATGAAACACCTAAAGGACAAAATATAGACCAAGATTCCTAACAAAATCATACCAGCAATCAGCTTGGTTGTATTACATCAAGCAGAAAGAAGCACTGGAAGCCTTTCTGGAGAGTTTGGGCACAAAAACTGCAACACAAGTACGAACTGGCACTGCTGGATATCTTCAACTCAGTATTTTTATCACACATTAGGAGCAAATTTAACCCAGAAGTTAAAAAGTAACACTGCATGCAAAGCAATGCTTACAGAGCTGTATTGCTGCTGGCTTTAGTGACAACCACACTGATGGTATTTGTACAACGAGGCATCAGGCTTTTGGGAGAGGGTGCTCCAGCTTCCAGAAAACCTGCTGCTGTAGGGCTCAGACTGCAGAGGCCCCTGAATCCTGAAGAACTGCACACCAAAGGCTGTGCCTAAGTCAATTTGCACAGTACACCTGCAGTGATAGGAAAACCCAAGAGCTTGTTTATCCCCAAGAGCTCTGATTCCCTCTGAATAACCCACTTCCCCAAGGAATCTCGAGCACCAACTCCTCCTCCCTGAGGGTCCTGCTGATTTCCTACAACAACTGCCAAGTACAAGTCTCTGGGTGTAAGATTTGCCATGGCCTATCCTAAATAACTTCAGAAATCACCAAAAATGCACAATGAAACGATCACAGTATTTTATGAAATCAAATCTTGAAGATTATTGCCGTGCAGTTCACTGTAGAGCATTTTAAAACCAGTTCCACAGAAGCCACTGCCTGCCTATGCTGTGCCTACACAGATGAATATATGCAAAAGCCTGAGGCTCGTGAAGTACAGTCATAGGAAAAAAAAAAGAAAACGGAACAGAACCAGGAACCAAACTCCCACATATTTGCCTTTTTCAGCTAATCTTGCTAATAATAGCACAATTGTTTCCTTGTAAAGGAATGCAGGGAGGTTTAATTATCAAAGTAAAACTTGGTATTTTTAAGGCTGGGGGGAAAAAAAATGAAACCACCTTCCTGTATTTTCTAGCCTTTAGCACACGGACTGTACTTAGAAACAGAGATCTCAAATTTAGCACTTGGTGTCACTGGAGATTTTAAAGCTATCACTCTCTTTTCTTCTTCCCAGATCACCCACCCTCACACAGCACACCAGCTCCCAAGAAAAGAAAGCAGTAATTTCTGAATTGCTGATGTAAATTTTTGTACAGTAAAAGGGAGTGAAGTCAAGAAAGAAGCCTTGACTCTCCAATGTCTGTACTGAAATCAAAGTGCCATTCACAAACAATTGGTCTCATATCTTGATCTCCATTCCTTTACCGCCTCCAGCACCCATAGAACTCGTACACCATCTTGCATTCAGGGTATTTTTTTAGTACTTCAGATGGTGGAACAAAAATGTGCAACATAATTTCATTTGCACATTTGGAGTGTGATGGCCAAAGCTCCAGGACACTCAGCATAGTGCCCTGTTAGTCTGTAATAACTACAGTAAGATCCAGACCACATCAGACTTCAGATAACTCTGAAATAAAATGATCATATAAAGGGGTTTTCCCCCTCAGTTCTAGATTTAAAATCATTAAGCCATAAAACCCATAATGCTAGAAACTAACATTATCATATACTTGCAAATTCAAGGAAGTAGACAGAATTCTGAAGCTATGCTGTATTTAATTTCTGCCCACCTGTCACTAGCTTTGGTGTGATATGTCATCCTGAATAAAAAAAAGAGGTACCAGATTTCTACGTTCTTTCTGCTGAAAAGGAAAAAATCTTTCCCATGTTCTTGAGTATCACATCTATTGAAATGCACAAGTAAACGTTAAATTAATTATAACTAACAGCAGTAGTCTCATTTATTTATGATGAATAAAACATGATGGAGAGCTGTCATAAAAAAAAGACAGAGATCTAATCTCCTAAGACACACAAGTGCATTTCCTGTTCATGTCAGTAAGAATAAACAGCCCTGTGCAAAGCTCAATGAATTTACTGGGGTTTAAGTGCCTCTGTCATATAAGAAAAAAAAATCACTCAATATTGCATTTTTCAAGCACAAAATGAAGGGGAGGAAAGGGGGAAGATGAAAAAAATAATAGCAGGAAACATGAGAAATATTCATTAAATTCAAATTCAGATTTATACTCCATTTCTTCTAGGTTTTTGTGATCAGTGAAAAAAAATCAATATTCCTGACCCCACAGGAAAATTGCTCAGAGCACGGTGTTTCTGCTGAAAAAAAAATATTCTAAATGACATCTCTCATAATCTGTTTTCAGCAAACGGGAAATTCAGTGGACTTAAGAGGTTACTTACATCCTAAATTTTGTGGTATTTTATCCAATATTAGCCTATTTGTTTCCTCAATGGTTCAGCATGAAAAGAAACAACACCACAGACACACACAAAACTGCAGGACACACATTGGTAATTCCATACAATTGCACAACAGCCAATTACCACATTTTGGAAATACAAACAGGTGTTTAGCCTGCAAAGTACCTGAATATTCCTTCCACAATGTTCAGCTTTGCTAGTCCTGAGGTGAAACCTGGCAATCAGCTCTGGGCACTACATTATCTCAGCACATCCTAAAGCAGTTCAGAGTTACTTAACAAGGAATGACAGAGGTCCAGAATGTTTCTTCTGTGCTCTGTTTAGTGTCCAGGTAAAGGCTTTATAAATCAGCCAAATGAGATATTATGCAGCTGATTCCAGACAAGAGCAGAGAACAGACTGGACAATCTCTCTAGTTTAATCCAAACCCTTTTTCCTAAGAATATTAGCAGTAAAGTCCCTTTCTTCAATCCCAAGTGAAATGGCTTTGACCTAAGGACCATAAACCTCAACAAGCCCCACTTTCTATTACTGCCATAAATTCCACATCCCTTGCAGTGCACCAGCCCAAGGATCTCAGCAATACAAGCCCAGGTTGCACAGCCAGTAGTTGCCAAAGCCCAGTTTCTCAAAATGAGGAGTTCCCACATTGTGCAGGAGATAAAACAGAGAACTTCAAAGACAAATGGTGACAGCCCCAGTAACATCCATGTAAGAAGTGAGAGGATTGCTGACATCTGGACATCTTCTGACTAGCAGTTCCATTGAAGAAAACAGAAGGAATTGTTTTAACATATTCGGGGGGAGGGAAAACTCAACTATTTTTAAATTCACAGTTAGCAAAGTCCCACTTGATTCATTAGCCACAGAAAACCAGTCTCATGGTCTAAACAGTGTGCTACTGCTCAGAAAAGCAGGTATGAGAAAACCACCTTTTCTTAATAGACATGCTCTACATGTGACACACGGATTAGCTCTGGCTGCTTTAGAGATTAAAATTACTTTTCTCCTCATTTGCAGCTCTTTGCAATGCAAAATCCAACAGAAACTGAAAGCAGGAACTAGACTGTTTCTGGGTCATACACCATTAGACCTGTTAGTTAAATGCCAGTTGCAAAGCATCTATTCCTGGTTGGAATGTGTGAGCAAAAAACACGGCCTGACATTCAATTTATAGGGTTGGCACTTGGGCATCTGGAGACAGGACAAATTTTTCATAGATGATGGATATTTCAGCTGGAAGTCTTTAAAAGGCCTTGAATAAGGAATGCCACGTTCAAAGAACCAGTATTGAGATTTTTGTCACATATTAGGCATTTCTTTAACTCACAAATTTTCACAATCTTATGTTCAATTTGTAGAAATGAGCAACCAAGAAATCACATCGATCAAAATGCTCTATTTTTAAAATAACTTAACTGTTAAAATAGGAAACTGAATGCATGGCTCTTGAGACACTGGCCTGCAGTACAGAGCTCTGAGAAACTAAAGTGATCTGTTACATGAAAGAAATATTTTACCAGGTAATTAAACTTCTTACTCTGCACTAGGAAAAAGAGTAAAGAAAAAATCAAATCTGGCCTGACGTCTGCAGGGATGTTTTCAAATGCATGGTTTCTGTACAAAATTTATGTACTTATTACATTTACAAAGGCCTGTGATTTCCTTAAGGACTTGAAATGTTAAATTATTTCCCCCCTGGTTCTAGTTGCTATTACTTTTGACTGCTTCAAGAGAATAAACAGGTCACCCTGCTCATTGCTTCAGCCATGTGACACCATAAGACTGACCAAAATTAACAGAACACAAAAGATTTAACGAGGAAGAAAGAACACAGGAACTGACTTTAATTGGGATCACTACATTCTGCAGAACTAAAGGAAGGCTATAATATAGGAAAGTGCTTTAGAGGGAAGTACAAAGGAGTCAGGATCTGGCAAGCAAATGTGATGCACATGTGGTGAGGCAGTCTGTCATCGATCTTCCTAGAAGGAGATCTCTTTGTTGCTCTGCTGGGACACTTTGTAGATGTCCAACTTGCAGTGTGCAAGAAAAAATTGGTGCACCTCTAATAAAAACTAGTGATGTTTGTAAAATATGAAGAGATTCAGGGACCAGCCCCGAAAACAGGGATGTTCTTGGTTGTCAGGGTAACGTGATCACCCCAGACAACAGAGACGTCAGCAGGAATGTGCAGCACACACTTGGTACCCAAGCACACAAGTCCTCCTGCTTCCCTTTTGTAATTAAGCCACAAAGGGATATGGGTAATTGTTGCTATGGTGGGGATCAGCCTTTTCTCTGTGTTAGGGATCCAAGAAAATCAAAAATCTGGTTGATGCTTAAAAATAGTCTTTACTGGTGTTACCCATCCAACTTTCCACCATTAATTAGAAGAATCAACAGATAGCAGAAAAATAGTGAACCATAAGGGATGATCCTTCTGTTTAATGCACCATTGTCCAGAAAACGTGGGAAGATCTAATGACACACAAAATACTAATATACTTTGTTTAGGGGAACACTCCTGTAGCTTTGCTTTCATGAAATCACATGGCCATTGTGTGCATTCCCCCAAAAAGTTAATAAACAGTTTTCCAGTTTTCTGCAGCCTGACCTCCTAAAAGCTACATTGCCTTCTCCATCAAACCAGGCTTCAAATCAGCACTCAGCTGCAAACATACAAAGATTCAGATATGCAACAGAATAAATGACCAGATGAACAAGTCTTGTTGTGTGCCTTGCTGATGATCCCATAAAACAAAGAAAATGAAGTCTGACAAAAGTAAAAATGTGCAAATTTTGGAGGATTTGTATTAAGGACAGTGGATACAGTCCACTGATCCCACAACATTACCAATAATCACAGATCACTATTCTACTGCAGTTTACAAATTTGGTGTTTTGGATAGACTGCTGCGGTGTTACCAGGCAGGTACCTAAATATCACCCAGCCTCTCATCACCCAGCCTTCCTATCTTCCCCTTCCAGTGGGGTGGGAAAAAGAACTGGGGAAAAAAAAAAGTTAAATTTGTGGGTTGAGATAAAGACAGTTTAACAGGACAGGAATTGAAATAGTAGTAATAATAATAATAATAATAAAAATAACCAATATACAAATCAGGAGATACACAATGCAATTGCTCACCATCCTCTAATCGATGCCCAGCCAGGAGCCAAGTGCAGCCCTTGGCTGATTTTTTCCCTAATTTTTACACTGAACATGACCCCAAATGGTGGGATGCCCCTCTGGTCAGGTGGGGTCAGCTGTCCCAGCTTTGTCCCCTCCCAGCCTCTTGAGCATCCCTGGGCTCCTTGTTGGGGGGGTGAGAGGCAGAGAAGGTCTCAGCACTGTGTAAACACTGCTCAGCAACAACTCCAACATCACTGTATTATCAACATTATTCTCATCCCAAATCCCAAACACAGCACTGTACTAGCTACTAATAAGAAAATTAACTCTATCTGAGCTGAAACCAGGACACCCTGAAAAATTCTGCAGAAAGCTATGTAGCAGAAAAGAATTCCCACGGAGTAGAAAACATTAAATATTCTGAATTTTGAATAATGAAGTTGACAAGAATAGCCTCATGGGTTTTTAATCTTACTCTGTGTCATTGCTGTTGTTTTCTTTGAAGACTATCTTCTTAAAAAAGAAAAAAGTATTTAAATCACTTTGTTTAAATCCCTCTAGAGGTTAGACCAGCTCTTTAGCACTATGGAGTGAATAAAACATTCATTTACCAAAAGGGATACACATTAATGGTTGTGCAGGAGGAAGAAATAATATGATTTTTTTAAAAAAACAGGTACAACTAAGTTTGTTTTTTCATTGTTCTAATATTAAAAGACAAATTACACTCAGCAAGGATTAATGGAAGAGGGAGACTAAAACAAGAAAATGGAGAAAAGCCTCAGGAAAAAAGATAGAAAACATTACTTAAATTTTCAGAGTAGCAAATTGAACAATCAATGTAGGTTAACATCTACTTTTTTACTCCCAACCATTGTTGGGACTCTTTGCATCTAATTTTGCAACACAGCCCTGCTCCAGATGGTGAAAGACCCTGTTTCTTCACTCCTGGAGTTCAAGAAACTTATCTGTGCTTGCCCTTCCCTCTTCCCTCCCTGGATATGTCATAAGTTGGCCAGTGTGCATTTAGGGCTAATAGGTCATATGCAATAAATGAAAATCTTTCCACAACAGTTTCAGTTTCACAGTCAATACAAGAACGTCAGTGAGCTTTCTCTGTTCTACTTGAAACTGAGTTGGTGTTGCTAGCATAAATATTTACTTTATATCCATAAACACACGTACACCTTCCCACACACACCCCTGTGACCATTATGTAGCTACATGGCTCATATTACCCACCTACAAGTAAAGAAGTTTTTCAGGTTATAACCTGAGATGTCTTTTTGCAGATGTAGGAAACCAATGGCCTGAAACAGCAGCTGGCACTGAAGTTACCTATAAAACAGCCATACCTTCAGCTAATATCCTGCTTTGCATAATTTACAGATGATTAACAATCTCAAGCTTGCTTCATTGATACGGGGATGGCACTTCCCACATTTTGGCAGGAAAGGCTCCTTGTCCCTGTGCATTCCCTCCCTGCCTCAGCCCCAGGTCCCCTCTGTGAGCCCTGGAGCTGTGGGGAAGGAGCCCTGGGGTGCCTCAGTGCTGCTGCAGGACTGATCACAGAATCATCATGACAGCCAGGAAACATCAACTCAGCCAACACGAGTCAGGTAACAGATGGAAGTGCCAAATAATAACGTTCCATTTGTGTTTGACAGCAGCCATCACATGCATTACAGACAAATAATAAAAGAATTAGTTTTTATGTCTCTTTTTGTTTGTTTCATATTAAAAAACTCTTAAAACCTCTTGCAATAGCTGCTTTACTCTGTGATCTAAAATACAAATCAAACTCTGGCAAGGCCAAGCACATTAAGTTTAAATTCTACATCAAATACTTCTCTGGAGTTCCTTAGCTGATAACAGATCAAATGCTTTTTTTAATCATCGTATTGTTTTCAATTCCACTTGAATAACATCAGACAGGAACAGCAGCTCAACACCTTTCTTAGAGGAGCTCTGCCACCACCTGGCACAAGGCAGGTGGGGATTACAGACAGTATAAACCAGAGTTCAAAATGCCACTAAAATAACATGAAAGCTGAGCTGGATCTCAAAATCACTTCATATTTCTGGCTGCCCTTATGATTTCTCATCTAACCTAAAAGTAGAGACAGTCTCCACACTTGGTGACACAAAATGAAATTTCTACATTCTAGAATTTAGAAAACAATAAGACAAGTTATGTTCAGTTCTTCAAAGAAAAAATTGTGGCAGGGGTAGGTCAAAATCCAATGAATTTCCTAACTAGGAGTTTATCTGGGAGATGTACACATATAGGCAATTAGCTTAGAAAACTTTATAAGTGATCTCAACATGCATTTGCAGACAAGGTCAGGTCTGATTCATCTCTTCCTGAACTCTTAGATACTTACTGAATTTCCAAATAAGAGTGAAATTAAAAGAACTGGTAGACATATTTGAAGGAATCAGATGGTTATGAATCTTATATACAGAATCAGTGATATGCTTTTTGTAACTCTTAACATAAAATTCCCAGGCTTCACTTGAAGGCCTTACCCTAGACACCCTGCTGCAGAAGGACATCCATTCATATCCCAGAAGAAAAGAGGAGCAGACATAACTCGGGAGAGGATTAGGCTAAATATGGCTAATATTGGTTTAAAACATATCTACAATCAAATCTTGATTTGCATCAGTCTTTGCTAATTGGCTCACATGAATCCAGATTCTTGTGTGCAGTATAAGTGCTGTACTCAACTGCTGGATTTATTACGCTTTCCATTAAAAAAATGACCCCAGCACAACTGGTACCAGTGACCCTACATGGTTTTGTTACCAGTTGCCAAAGGGTACTGGAGAGCTGGAGAGCTGCACAAGTGTCTGGACAATGCACAGGCTTGGAGTTTTTATTTTGTTACACAGCCTACACCCTCTCCTTCCACCCAGCAGGTATCTGTTTCTGCACTGTGGGCTTGACACCTTCCTGGTTTTGCTGATCCTTGACTGCTCTCAGCTTCTTCTTTTTCTACTACAACCTCAAGAGCTAGAAGTTAGTTATCAATCATTTATCCCTGTGACATGAGGTGTTTTTTATGGATGCATTCAAGTATGTATGTATGACTCTCCAGGATCAAGGATGATCTCTGCTTCCCCTTTCAAGCACAAAAGCAATCAATGCAAATACTTCAATAGTAACGTCATAGCCATTCATCATTTCTTAAAACTTAAGATCTCTGCTTTGAAGTGATAACAGGTTAAACGACAGTACTGCCCCCCTCTGTAATTACGTCCCTTTTATGTTTTCTGGTATACAACAGCTGGTTTTATTACTATGAATGCTGCACGATGACTACAAAAAATCTGACCTGAACGGGATAAAGCCCAACCAGCTGTTTCATCTCCTTTCATCTATTCACATCTCGGAGGGGGCTTTGCGCACAATCGGTTTCCGCCGAAGAGCTGAAAATCCTGTGTCCCCACGGGAATGTGGGTCATGGAGGAGCCGGCAGGAAATCTCTGCCCTGCCACCCTGCCCAGCCTCATCTCGCCAGGGTGAGCTGGCACCCAGGAAAACCACGAGCACTCACTCGCTCCACTCAGTTTGCACAGCCCATAAACACAGGAGTGAGACAGGCAGCGTGTTCAGTTGTAGAACCTGCCCTGAGAGTCCAGATGAGCCGTAGGAATGGAGAGGAAAGGGTTTCAGTCTCCAAAACAGGAAAAACAGACCCCAAATTTAGATCCATTACATTGTTTCTGCACAGAATATAGAAATCACTCTCTTTTTCTACGGTAGCTTCTCACAGCCCTCTCTGACAGCCTCCTTGGTTACCCTGGTTTCACAAACCATACTTCTGTCACCTCAGCAGATACAACAGCGCTGCCCACCAACTCAAGATGACAAAAGCTCAAAACCAGAACATTTTAATTACAGATCTCTTTTAATTTTACTTGCAAAGAATAATAATTAGAGAGTGAAAGAAGCCCACACAAACCCAAAAACATTCCAAAGACACTCCATGGACTTCACCAAGGTTCACCCATAGTTCCCATTAAATGATCCCAGATGTTGTTACTGGCAAAGCTTGGAACTAAAACAATTTTACAGAATCATCTTAAGTCCAACTTAACTCCCTAAGATACTGCAATGGCTAATTAGTACAGACTTGAGATGACAATGCCAGAAGATTATACATGTAAAGTACATTTCTAGGTATTATTTAGCCATGGATCTGACATGGCTGACTCTTTTTTCCTCAAACCAGTAATTACATTTTAACAAAAAGCCATTCAATACATCACTTCATGTAGCCTGAAGAAAATGAATCATTCAAATAGATGTTTACTTTCAACAGACATAACTATTAAAATAGGATGCAAAGAACATGCATGAGCAGCATTATAACTGACTGCCGTGTTTCCTGTATTTTAAGTGGTCAGTGTAACAATTAACAGTGTGTACCTCATAAGTCCTTTAGTGAGTTAAAGAATCAGTCAACTTTATAACGAAGCTGTTAATTGAAAATGTGCCAGTGGTGGCACCTTGCATGGAGGGCAACCCTGACTTCGCACAGCCAGGACTCACTGAGAGCAACAGCCTGGGTGCCAACCCTGCACCAGCCCCAGTGGGACCAGGGAGATCTCCCTGGCCCTTGGGAGCTCTGAAGTGTTTTTATGCAACACAGCCCAGCAGAAATAAGGGTGTCTTGAATCTGGACACACCCTGGCACAGAGTCGGCATCCCACGGAACTAGGCAGGAGTGAAAAGCCTGGAGGGGAACAGTGGAACAGAGCACAAACACCCAGAAGACAGAAAATAATTAGCCTCAAGAGCAGAGCCTAAATCAAAACCCTCTCTGCTTTTCAGCCCAAGACACACATCACCAGGGAACTGTGCCACTGTGCATCACAGCATTCGCCTCTACACAGACGAGTTCCCAGTGAAAAACACTGCCCTAGAATTTGTATTGTACTGCTCAAAGCCACCATGTCAGAGCTGCTCTGAGTTTTATTTAGATAACAGGGCAAGATTACTGACCCTCCTCTTCACACCAAAATGCCACAGTGGAAAAGCTCTCCTCAGAGTAACAACCTGACGCTCGTATGTAAGTGAAGAAGATTGCATTCATACCACTATAGCAAGAAAGAACCATACATCTTTGTTAATTAACATTATTTACATAAAACACAATTTTGGTGGCTTCCTACAACCAGCCTTAAGGTAACAGATCTGCCACAGGGCAGTGCAGAACTTCACACTGCTCCAGACCTCAGAGTTTCAGGGCTGAAACTTTTAGGAGGCCTGAGCACACTTAGGGTGACATTGGTGTCAAAGGTGTCCTTTAAGGGACCAAGGTGAAGAACAACAGTATTCAGATTTCTAAAATATCTAATATGCAAGTTACTGTGCAGTTTTATCAGCTGCAGCACTTTCACAGTCTTTCATCTCAAGTCTTGTGTTAATGGCTCAACCAATAATTTACAAAAAATCCCTAATTTGGAGAAATTATGTAATAAACATTATGAACAACTTCTTTGGGATTCTTCTAATACACACAAAAATTGAACCCCAAGCAGAGAAAAAACAAAGCACAGCAAACCATTTGCACAGTCCTGTTAGAGTAACTCCTCTGCAGTAACCATTCTTTGCAGAGTCAAGGATTTAGTGTTTCAACTTGTGATGTTCTATTCAAGCCTTGGAGACAGAAACTCCATAAAATACATTTCAATACGTAGCCAAAAAGAACAAATAAAAAACTAGTTGTGAGCAACAGATTTTTATTTTATCTGAACTAGCCATAGATCTGCATCTGACACCAAAACTCCCTTATTTTTAGCATTAGGTAGCCAATGAAGCTGCATGATAAACTGTAGCCATATCAGATACACATTAGAAACAAAAATATTTAAAAGTATCATGGAGAACTACTAAAGTTTTGATGATGATAATAGTTAACAATTTCCAACTTGGCAGACCAACTCAAATCAATCTGTTATGGAGGTTAAACACTTGGAAGTTTAATTGCACATACCTATGTTTCCACATAACAAAAATAAAAGCGGAGATAAATATTTCTAACATCCGATGCTTTCACTAGTTTCTTCTATCTTACATGCTCTGTACCATGTGAAAGCATCAAGGATAAAATACATGTTCCCCCTTCTGAAGGCAGAAGATCAAAAGTTAGATTTTCATAGCTCTAATACAGACTTAAAGGGGCACATAACACAAGCAGATACATGCTTGCATGTTTCCCTTCCCAACCTTCTCAAATCCAAGCTAGGAAATTGGGATTAAAGATCAAGGCAGGCTTGAGCTGCAAACAGGTGGGCAGAGGCAATGTGCGAACCTCCGACACCAGTCCCAAGGGTGTTCTCTGACATGGTGCAGCTCGTAATTTGTTTCTGCAATCCCCCATGCAAATGTAATGAGTCCTGGTGTGTCTGTGATGAGTCCTGGTGTGTCTGTAATGAGTGCTGGTGTATCAAGGTCACCTTGGCCACTGCTGGCCATCCCCACCAGGGCTGCCCAGCTGCTGCACCAGGGCGGTGGCGGAGTCGGTCCCCTCACAGCACCACCCGGTGCCCCAGGTGCACAGGGAGCCCAGGTGAGTCACCCTTGGCAGGAGCCCACTTCTCTGCAGTGGCTATAAATAGAGCCAGAAGGACCGGTTCTGACCAAGGCACCTCAAATCCAGGCATTGAGGGGAGGTAGGTGAAGCCTACGCATCACCTCGGAGTCACAGTTCCTCTCCCGATTTTCACCTGAGGCTGCACAACTACATAACACCCACAGGCAGGACTTAAAATACATCCTGGCCAAGAGCAATCTGTAAAGCAGGAGGATACAAAATTTTGACAGCTTTATCACAAATAGCCCGTAGACCTTCTAAAAAGAAGCCATGCAGGGAAAACAGTCACTGCCAGATAACTCTATGTTTTAATGGGAGTGCAGATCTCCGCTGAAAATTAACTTCACAGTCATGTTGTAGGGATATGTTTATTGCTCCTGAGTGATAAAAATAAAACTATCATTTAATTTGACTGCCAGGGCTGAAAGCTCCATCAAAGCTTCAATCTCCCTGGTTTACACAGCACCACTAGCCCCATTGCTAACACCACATTAGCACTGCCATCCTAAGAGATGCAAGAGTCAAGCTAAATATTCTTTTGGTGCCCAAAATAAAGAGACAATACTTGCAGCTGCAGAGAGAAAGCATTTCTGTTGTAACAATTTTACCCTGTCATATTAACAAACTATAAATAGATCTAAAAATATTTACTGAAGGCCAAATTCTGCAGAGCTGAATTTACCCAGCAGTGTTATGTAAGAAAGGGTTTCAGAAATGCACTAAATGGGGCTGATGTTACAGCTCTAGAAATAATGTCTTCTGTTTTCATGCATTCCACTTTTTTTCTCAGTTTCTTAAACTGATAAACTTGCAGTGATGTTTTTCTCTTCTAACAAATCTCTAGTACCTGATGATGATGAGTTGGAATGAAAACTGGCACTTGCGGCCCCTTTATGCCAGTCTTTCCTCCCTCATCCAAAAACAGTTCTGCTGTAAATGCAACCAAAAATCACAGAACGGCAGATTTAACTGGAATAGTCTTCAAAGATGATGAATTTAAATCTCCCTGAAAAACTTTTATCATTGTCATTTAATTTCACTGGGAAAATTTACAGTACTTGAAATATTTTGGCAAGTATAATAGATGAGTGAACCAGTGACACGAGACAGAGACGATCTGGGTCAGGCATTTCTGCATTTCTGCTAGCTGCCCATCCTGCTGCCTGCCTGTCTGGGGTCCCACACACCCAGCTCCACAGGCTGCTAAAAGAAATTCCTGAATTTGTCCCACATTCAGGGACACTAAAGTCAGTGGCACTGACAGTGAAGGAGCTGGTTGTTCTTGTGTACCACATTTTACTTTTAAATGAAGACAGCCCTTGCTTTTAGGCCTACAACCCAGCATACTGCAATTCCTTTACTAAAATGACAATGATAATAGCAGAATACGAAAGTTAGGAAGTTAACAGTAGAAAGTTAGCAACAGTAACTCCATAGTAAAGTCCGTATTTCTCAGAGCATAAGGAAGTGTTCCTCACCCATCAGTATAAGCAACACACACACGTTCAATGGCACATGTGGAAAGAGTTTCAAAAGCCAGAGGAAGACAGAGAGAAGAGTCCTCACTGTTAACATTCTCCTTTACTTCTACCTCCACACAGTAGAGGACCAGGGTAAACACCCAGGCAAGAGCTCACAACAGCAAAGCTTCCCCAAGGCACAAGATTCAAGACCCTGCTCCTGCAAGCTCCGTAGGGACCCACGAGGTTTGCTGGCCACATCCACATTTCCCTGCAAAGTCACAGATGTTACCAACAGAGAGGGGGTGCTCCACATTGCAACTCTAAAAGAAAGCAGCTCTAAATCTCTCCCTAGAAAATCTCATCTAAAACACAACAATGTTGTTTAACCACCATGATTTGCTGCTCTCCATGACCTACCCTAAGTGGTGGCATGGATGCCCAAACCCTTCTGGATCATGCCAGCAGGTGGAACAGTGTTTGGCCAAGAGACATCAAGTCCCCTTTGCTCAGCACTGGCAAACAGCAAGTGAAAAGCTGCCATGCAAAGATCTTTCTTGAGACAACCCAGGTTTGGGGTTCTGCCTCACACAGATGAGCATCCAGCCTTCAGTATGGTGCTTCAACTAATGGTGTATCAGGATCCTGTGATACCAAGGAATATTATAGAAAGCAGAAAATATTTCTAAATCATTGTTTCACACAACAGCCTATTGAGAGAGGATATGAAGTCTGACTCACTGTAATCTTCATACATTTAATGGATTTTTCCACACTCCACTTGGGCTCCATACCAACAGGAAGAAGGTTATTTTCCTCAGTGAAGATCATTAACAATTCATATGCAGCAGTTTCTGCCATATGTGGCCCATCAGCTGACTGCCTTGATCTGTTAACCAGTCTGCTGGTGGGGTTCTTCCAGCTTAAATGAGGAGCACATTATTTTATAGTTTTAATAATATTACCAAAAATGATACTAAAGCCATTTGCTGTGAAAGAAATGCTGCTTGTATTCAGAAAAAAGGTTGTTAAACCATCCTCTACCTAAATGTGTTGCTCACTTTTTTCTCATTCTCTGCTATGCTTGCGGGGGAAGAAGGAGATGTGGGAGGACATTTGCAAGACATAAAAAGCTTCAGAAGTTTCCAATTGGTACCATGCACTGATAAAACCTTGTTTCAATTGGCCAGAAAATAAGACAAGAGAGAAAAGGGGGAAAATCTGTAGTAAAGAACAGTTCTCCCATTTCCTTCCAATCATTGCTTAGTTCACTGAGAAAGGGGTAAAAAAGTATCTTTCCATCAACATAGAAAAAGCAGATTTCAAAGCAGTTTTCTACAAATATCAGCACTATCTCTACTGCGCTTCCTGCCTGCACTGAATCACCATTTTGCAAATATCCAAGTTTTGGTTAAACATGAGCAATCATAGCAAGCAAAAGAGAAAATCCTGATTTCACTTCAGCTTTATGCAAAGTTATACTTATGGAAATCAATGAAATTATTATTATTGTCGAATGAGAAGAAAACACAATTTACATTTCTCCAAGCTACTGCATTGTGTGCTCCATCTCAGGTGATGACACTGTCACCAGTACTCAAGACTCTGGTCAACAGTCCAGAAAATTTATCAATTAATGATGGTTCCCCTACTCCACAGTCAAGCACCTACAAAGTTACCTCCTGCATTTTGGCCCTCTGGTTGATACAGTAGTGACTTCATCTTCTCTTCATAATCCATATAAACTACTGTACTTTCAACACATATTTCTAATCAGTTCATCTCAGAGTCCCAGAGCTGTCTATATGTATCACACAAGCAAAATTGGCTTTGTCAGGGAAATAAAAAACTGCACAAAAGAAAGCACCAAGAGCACTTATGCGTTCGGATGGTTTGGGCCAGAACAGATCCGTTTCCAAAAAAAAAGCGACAAATCAAATATGACATTCAGTTATTATGTCTGG
Source organism: Prinia subflava (assembly GCF_021018805.1). Lineage (NCBI taxonomy): Eukaryota > Metazoa > Chordata > Aves > Passeriformes > Cisticolidae > Prinia > Prinia subflava. The sequence goes on along the minus strand of NC_086247.1, from coordinate 143,789,622 downwards.
TCTTCAGATTCCTAATCCCACTCTATGAAACCTGTATCTACTTCAGAGGGACAGTAAACGGAATTATTCCAAACCCAGTATTTAATGGTTTCTGCAGTGACAAGAAAACACAAGAGCTCCTAAGCTGCACAAAGATACTGCCAGAAAACAAGTTAAAGGAATTTTGGCTGTTTTCCTATAACATTTGAACAGCCAGAAATACAAATTTTACAAACACAGAAAAGGGTCATAAAGAACCATTCCAGCTGTGTTTGTTTTGAAAAGAAAACTTGTTTTAAAATAAAACTTAATTGTGGCCTCAGAACCAGAAAGATGGGGAAGGTTTAGCACAGGCAACTCCAGGGTTCTGCTTCTCACCTCTCCTGGAGCTGGGGCAAACTGTGAATCTCCACAGCATTCTCAACACCCCTCACTCTTCATCTGCCTGGGGGCATTTGAAATGCAGCTACAAAGCTGAGATCTAATGGACGGCATTTTTAGTCCAAATGTTAATGGTTTAGTTAAATCTGAGTTCAAGCTATTGATATTTTGTTAAAATTCTTCATACCATATTCAAATTAGTAAGAGATTAGGTTATAGCAATTATTTGTGTGTGTTGTTCTAACATTTCCTTGGCATGGAGAGCTAAATTGACTGCATTTTTCAGGAGTAGATCTTAGATAGTTTCAACAATGACCTTCTTGTATTACCAAATATCTATCTCTGAAATAAAAAAAAAACCCTGACAATCCTGGGAAGCTGAGTATCGTTATTATATCAAGTCTTAAGGAATTTGGTTTATGGTACAATAATAACATGGCATATTGTTAGCAAGATGAAATCAGCTCAGTGGTCACAAGAACAAAAGTGAAATCAAGTTAAAATTGTTTCTCTGAAAGGAAAAGATGACTTGACAGACAGTAATCAAGAGTTATTTTGTAAATGGATTTGCTGATGCTTTCCAAAGGCATCAAAAAGGCTTAAGTTATTCAAAATAGAAATTATACTGTTTCATTTTTAAATACTTCTCAATTTAATTTGTAATTAAAGTGTATATGATATACATATAACATGCAAGAAAAACTCTTCTGGCCTTATTTTTGGAAAATTTGAAACCTGTTTCTCTTTCTAATAGAAAAAATTAAAGCAAGATTTCTGTTCCAGTAAAATAGTAGAGATTCATTTTCAGTTTGACTGAATATTCAGGTAACACCAAAGAAATTATTTCAGTGAGACTGAAGAAAGGAAATTAGCCCAGAGCTGGAGGCCAGCTTCTGCAATGGTTTCATGAATTTGAGATTTCCTTTCTGATGGATTGATGCTGATACACTTTGAACCCATTTAGAGTTAGGCCTTCTTTTGTCCCTACACTGTTGATTAGCTTCAGCTTCTGAGCTGAAAAAAGCAGCAGGGAAAGGCAGAAGACCTTGCATCTTTTTCATGAAAACAAAAGCATGTTTGAGTAAGATTGATCAGCACTGCAAAACTGGAAATATGAGAGCTAGAGGAGGCAATATTTTTCCAAGTAATCAACCTCCTCCAGAAGGAAAATGTGATCCTGAGGTCTCATATTAAGACAACATGACTGATAAAAAAATTATTCCTAAGAGCTGCCTAAAATTATGAAGCCTCCAAACCTTTATGTGATATTGTTGCAGCATTTATAAGATCTGATTCACTGGTTGAAGTGCAACTCCCTTCTGCTTCAGCTCACCAGCTGAAAACACATCCCCATGACAACCCGGGAGCCGCGGAGGAGAGCACAACACCCAACCTGCTGCCAAGCACTGCCTGAGCCCTCCTCCAAAGAGGGATCTGCCAGCCCACAGGAGCACATCTCTGCCACTGCTATGGGGCCTGGACCTGTGTGTGTCGCCCTGGATCAGAAAATTTAAACAAGAATGGCATTAGGTGCATGCCAGCAGCCCTAACACTCAGCCAACTTTTAAACTTCAACAGTGACAATACCAGCTCTGCAATCTAATATATTATTTGTGTGAATAGTTTGGGAAAATAAAAAGGTTATTTAGATGCCCAAATGCCTACTCCTGCTTGACCAATCTAGATTTACAGTATGAATCCATCACCTCTCAGACCAGGGAAGGTGGTTTTCCTCCTCAACAATATGCAAAAGAAATGTGCTAATGGTAAGGTTTGAGTTGAACAAAACATTATAACTGCATTAGTCTAGATCAACACTGCAGACATATTATATTAATTTCACCACTAAAAGCAAAATAATTAGCTACATTTATCATAAATGACATCAAGCACTGTGTATCTCAGCAGTTGTACTGCTCCTTCAATTATTCTGCCTCTGTTACATAAGCTCTACTTTGCAGCTCCAGGTGATACAAGAAAAACCCTAATTCATATCACTTTTGTAGTCTACATTATAGCACAAAGAAAAATATGTAGGGGAAAAATGGGCAAACCACCTGGTATACTATTTTGAAGCAGTTCTATTTCAGTAATTTCATAAACATAGTCTCATGATCCACTTCGGGCAAGGACTTAATGGGTTTGTCCATCGGAGTTACCCAAGCATTCAAATGATCCCTGGTTAAAATAAAACATGACTGTAGTAAGTTCAAGGTAGTTGGTACTTGTGTGCACTATTTCATCCTCACCAAACATGACAATTAACTCACATGGTGAAATCCCAGCTGAAAAGAAACCAAGAGCAAAACCTCATTACCTTAAAGCCATGGTGACCTTTAACTCTCCTAAAGACTGCAGAAATCCTGTTAAATCAGAGTTCCCTTATTACAACATTATGGTGAGTACATACAACTTGCCACGTAATGTCTTGACCAGTATTTCCAGAAATTGGTTCTGCAAAACAAATCCTACCATCTCTGTCTTCAGGGGCTGGCAGGCTCCCAGTTCAACTCTTCCCATAAAGCATAAAATCACAATCAACAGAGTTCAGCTGGCATTTGGAGTCAGCTACACAGAGACAAAGCTGCTGGTCAAATGTTCCATAGCTACTGCTGCTTAGCTCTTAAAAAAATTCCCATGTTTAACACCAGAGTACAAGATTGAAACTTGGTATTTTCTAATATGGTATTTTTCAATCATCTCTCCTGACAACTTGTTCTGGTTTGTGTGCATCATACTTCCTATTATTTCTTAATTTGGTAAGTAAGTTCACAGTATTCAAAAATTCATAGCAATTATACAGTATAATCAATGACAACAACCCACTGGGAAGTTAGGCTCTAACTCTTCAACATCTTCTATATCCCTTAACCCTTCCTTGTCCATACCCACATTCATCACCTGTCACGTGAACCAAAGCCACCTGCAAGCAGAGGCTGACAAAGCTGGTGCCTGCAATTCAGAGTGACACTGGGCTTTTCAGCAGCCTTTTAGGACACACCAGTTGAAAAGGTGCCTCCTCCATCATGGATGATGCCCATGGAGCAGCAGCCAGCTTTTGGGAGCTGCCCCAGCTCCAGGCCTTGGCTGGGACCTGGCGGCCGTGCTCAGGGAGAGCCCACACACTACCTGTGCCCAGCAGTCTGCAAATGCCATCTGTCTCCCTGACAAGCAATTTCACATTCTTTCTAGGAAGGATTTTAGGACAACTGCCAAGACACACTGCTTGCTCTGTTTCTGCCTCGTGCTGTCACCACAAGGCCACATGGGACAGCTGGAGATGGAGACCTACTACAGAGCAATCACAAGTACCTGGGATTTCCTGATGGACATGCAACCAGTGCAGGACACACAGGCAAAGGCGGGCCAAGAAGTCACCCAGGGAGCCAGTGCTGCTGTCCCACAACTGGAGCCAGTGGCACCAGCTCCCCCTGTGCATTGACCCTGCCCCAACAAGTGCTGCAGCCCGCACGGGCTGTTCTGAATGTTGCACCAAGTGCATTCTGGGGTGAAAGTCTAATTTTTCAAGGCAAATTAGACACACAAGGACTCACATTAATTACAGGTTCTGGGCATTAGTCCATGAAGACAGGTGCAGAAACCACAAGTTTGCTGCTGCTTCAAGAGTTTTGCGATGGCAAGCCAGAATCAGTGTGTGTCCAGTCCCAGGATACAAGACCTTCAGTGTCTGAACAACAAGAGGGAAGCAGCACAAAATAACAAACATTCACATGTGAGTGCTGCTCGGAACTTTACTCTGAGGGAAACTCTGCTGGCTCTGTCACCTACAAACCCCGCTCCTGGCCTTCTTCAGTCTTTGCATTTACTTCATATATTCATTTTATCAAATAGCTCTACTACTAAAATGATCAGTCTAAACAGATGAGGGTTTTAAGAGAAGTTTTTATTAGCTCCTTTTAAAGAGTCAGAACAGGCTAAAACAGCATTCCTACTAATGAGTCACATCGGTGGGCTGCAAGAAAAGAACCTTTGAACACCACCAACAAAAATGTTCTTCATGAGAGGCTGCGTACCATTACACTCTACCAGATAAAGCTTGGAGAACTTGTCTGAAAAGGTCACTGTGTTCTCCATTCCCATCACCTGCACCTACACTGGGTCAATCTGAGAAGTGACAGCTTTCCTGCTTTTACTGAGACCAAGACCCATTTGTATTGCCACTGCTCTGGCTGAGTGAACACAGCTCCCTCTGAGGCCAAAAAAACCCTTATTTGGTGGAGGCATTGGAGGAGATGGTGTTTCTCTCCTCCAGCAGCTGAGCTCAATGCCATGTTCCCAGCCTTTGCCAGCTGAAAAAAACACCACCAGTTTCTGGTCTCCAACTGACTGCCAGGGCAGATGCACAACACAGACTCTTTCCTGAACACAGATATGGATGAAGGTTCCACACACTCATCTCACCCATTCCTGCAGCTAACACAAATCCAAGAGGGAGGACAACAGGTGAATTCCCACAGACACCCAAAGGGACAAAATCAGGTACCAGCAGGAGAATGTATTTCACAATCACCAAATCCCTTTTCTCTCCCTCTTGATCAACAGCCCAGACCTTGGAAGTACCTTCAAAACAAAACAGGACCAGCACAAATCCTGCAATAAATGATTTCAACCACTAAACCCCACAGACTGGCACATTATAACTTCCCATACACCTTTCCCTCAACCAGGCCTTTAACATGTTTCAAATTATGAGAATAATTTGCATCATTAAGTTACATTCAATACAGGCTTTTTCCAACTGGTGAGAATTAGCATTAACTTGAAAAAGTCTGCTGTCACAATGATTTCATTTTGGAAGGCAACCCTCTAAACCTCTCTGGTTTCAATAGTTTAGTTTGACTTATCTAGGACAAATCTAGAGCAAATTTAGTGTCATTTGGAACTTAAAAGGCATTCTGAACCTAGCATTTTTACTAGTATTTCAACATCATGGTTGGGAAGTTCAAACATACAAGACAAATAAATGCTCAAGTCCAAAAAATCTTCACAGTGTACAACCACTACAATTCAGGCATAAACAATCCACTGTGCTGCAGCATCTCTGATTCCAACCCTTTTTTTGTAGGGAATTATGTAACATTTCTTCATCCAAAACATATTATTCTACTCCTTTCCCACCTGACCATGCCCAGCCTGCTGCAGCTACAGAGTTTACACAAACCTCACAAGTGCTCATAAAGTGCCAATTATAATCTCATTCTTTTTGATTTCCCCTGTTCCACTCCTTGCCATTTTTTTAGGAGATGGGCCAGAAGCTCTTCCAAAGGATCTAGTTACTGTACAACAGTCCTGTTCAAGTCAGGAAGAGCTACAGATGGCCTTCAGTGATTTCTTGTGTTCAAGGGATGCCAGCTCAGAGAACAATTGTGAATGGTTGAAAGACTGACTTACAAACATCTTGATAAACAAATACACCAATAACCCTTGAATGAATTTGTTTGCCAATAATTAAATGCATTTAGCTTCCCAAAGCTGAAATGCCAAGGATGAAAATGTTCATTAAAATCTAAAGGCACTATAATCAATACAAGATGCAGCACTAGTTAAATTAGTATAGTCTAGAGCTCAAAAGGACAAAAAGATCTACAAATCTGCATTTTTGTTTAAGTTGCATTGCATTTTAAATTCTGCTGCTTACAAGCCAAATGCTGTGTGCTTCAGATACTAAATTGTCCCAATGAAGTCAATAAAAATATTTCTGTAATGAAATAAAAATAATTCAGTTCTATGCTAACAGAAAACTTCATCCAGGGAAAAGTGTTTCTTTTTTAAATATCACATGAAAATGTAAATTAAGCAGTGGGCTGCTGCCTGCCATGTAGTTTAAATGAAGACAACCAAGGCAGATTTAATTTTGAATGCCAGGAAACTAGTCAAATTTTCTGTGGATTTGAGAAAATACGATACCAAAGTCCCAGTTTGACATACCTAGTGAGCAACTGGTACTTCAAGATACTGCTGGCAGTGAAGGTGCTTCAGCAGTGCTCAGGAACATCCTTACAAGCACCTAAAGGGATGCTTAACTCAGTGTCTAAAGTTCCATATATTTCTGGAAAATATGCAAAACATTTCCACCATGTAAGGATGGAAATACCCTGTAGGAAACTTCTGTTCCTACAAGAAAATACAACTCTGCAAACTGAAAGGGCCGTGAAATGAACTTTAACTGCACTGAAGCCACTGCCCTCTTCACATCAGTAACCAGTCCCAGACCTTTGGTTGCACACTGAAATGGAGGAGAGGAAAGGTTCCTCAGATGTCCCTGAGGCTGTCAGCCCCTGCAGGGAGGATCCCACATGGCCCACCTGGAGTGGCATCCCAGAGGAATGGGCCTTTCCAGGTATCTTGACCAAAACAGCTCCCAGCAAGTTTGGAACAGGGAATGTGTTCGTTCAATTTCTTTTCTAGACATATTAGGAGCCCAGGAACAGAAGAACATACCTGGAAACAATCTGAAATGCAGTCCAGCCATGAAAAAAGGCTCTGACTTTTCTTGTTTTCCCTTCTACTAAGCAGATCTTGCAAGACAATCAGCTATGGTACCTCCCTGCATTGGAGTGGTGTCTGGTGTCTGTGATGCATCTATCCACAGACTATCAGTCTGGAGTGGGATAGCTGTAAAATCTGTAAAGCAGGTTTTGGAACTGAAAGGCTCCTGAAGTCTGAAATAAAAGGACTTATTCTGATTATAACAAACAAACCCTATTCCAGATGCAACAAAGGAATCCATTATTTCTTGCATGAAAAGCTATGTATTTTTTTTTTTAAATCCTTTTCTACCTCGCTGGTATATATACAGTACTTAAAATAACTTTAACTAAAATCCACTTATCAGGTTACTTGAATTTCTAGAATACATAGAAGTTCTAGTCAGAATTCCTGTCCCATTTTTCCATTGTTTGGCAGTAGAAAGAGTCACTGAATCAATGCATCTGGGGCCTGATCAGAAGCCTTGCAAATACCAATAGTGAGATTCTCTGGCTAGGATGTCACAGTTTTGTCAAATGAATCCACCTCATTAATCTGGTTTCCACTCCTAGACAATGGTTAGAGACAGACACTCCTGGGCTACAATTCACGTGACCCTCAGATGTCTAAAAAAAGGATCAGGTGAATTGTGTCCAAGAAAAAACTGTTCCTTTGTTACACAGGGATCCTAGTACAATTTGATCAGAGGCAGACACCCAAACTGCCATCTAACCTTACACAAGATGATTCACAGCTTCAGCAGCTCTGACAGAGTCCACCCAAGACCTCTGTGCAGTCATTAGACAAAATAAACCAGTATTTTCCACTCAGTTGCCAGGACCCATCAGGGTCAGTGTAAGAACTGAATGTATCCCCTCAGCTCTACTGCTACACAGGGCTGAGTTATCACAACCAGTTCTATGGGAAATCTCTCCTGTGTTCTACATTCACATTTCAAAAAATATACAGGAGATGCCAAAACAGAAACATTTTGTTTCAATAACACTTTTTTTTATTATTATTAAATTCCACATGCAATGCAAGCTCTAATGTGTTGGACTGAAAATTTCTGTCAAAGTAGCAGGAATGCATGAAAATTCCAGCTCATGACAAACCACACTGTGGTGCCTTCATTGCTGTGTGATCTGGCTGCCCCTATAGCAAGAAGCAGGTAACCTCCAAAGCTTGACACAGTTTGCTCTCACACAGAGAACTTCTTATAAAGGCCCTACACCATCACCAGGCAGTGCTTCCGGGTGTATTTGTATGGAGAATATTCCCTCCACAAGCTTACACAATGACTCTTCTGCAGTGTTACAGCAGCCAACAGGACAGTCAGTATACAGCATATTTACATGTGTTTTACAGAAACAGGTGAAAGGATGCACACAGGTTAGATAAATTAAACAGTTCAACAAAAACCACAGGTATTCTGCATTTCATTCTTTCTAAATTAATAATTCAAAGGTGCTGAGCACCTGCATTTCTTACCAACAGCAGTGCAGCTGCTTCTTGAGTGCTTCTTCTGCTCTCAAAAGACATTTATCACTGGTACAATAAAGAGGATATTATTTGAGTGATAACCTGGAGAGGCCTTATCCTGCAAGATGCCAAGTGCTTCCTGTGGTTTGAGAGTGACTCTTGTGTAGCCCTGAGATCTGTCAACACTCCAATATACACACCTTCCTTCCCCTGCCTCCCCCTCCACAGTGCCTGCTCACCAGGACTTCTTCTGACCCTGGAATGTAACGTCTTTGGGATAAAAATCGCTTCCTTTTATACTTCTGTATAAAACTGGAGTGACCGGGCCTGACACTGACTGTATCACACATAAATAAAAATCAGCACTGCACATCTGTAATGCTCTGTCAGGAGAGATTAATTAGAACCATCCATATAATGACAGGGCTCCTTCTGTCTCACCTCAAATGTCACCAACACAGTTCACACTACATATATCATTTTATTTTTGACCCTACCTGTTCATAGCTGGGGAAGATAATAATGCATCTCATGTACCAGCTTTCATTTCTCATGTCTATTTATATTGTAAACTCTTATGGCTGCCCCTGCCTCTTACTTTCCACAACATTCAGCAGCAGTGGTTTGAACTATACTCTACTGTAATTAAAGGATCTATACCATTTATTATCTCCAGATCAGAAAAATGCCCAAGGTGGCTTAGCAAGACTGGATCTCTTAGACACCTATGGCAGGATACTCCTACCTAAGATACAGCCTAGTTACAACCATAAAAGATGTGCTAAGAAGAGCAGGGGGAGGGAATGAAGATGACAATGCAGTAGCCAGTAAACCTGAAAGTCCCTTGAAGGAAGCCATTGACACTGGTGGTGACAAATACTACTCTGTTTCAAAGGTCCTGACAGGCCTTTTTTTAAAGTTTAAATTCCCAGATTGCACATAAAGCTTCAGGAAATAGGAAGATTTCTTCTGTTGGGTAGGAATGCTTCCATCACGGTGCACCAGGATCTGATAGCATTAAAACAACAGGTCTCACACTGGCTTGAATACATTATAAAGTAACACTCCACTTAAATAATGAAGTGTTGCAATACCCCTGGCAAAATACTAATCTGTGCAGTGAAAGTTAGGCAAGAAGAAAAATGTGTCTTACCACATAGTAAATAAATTTTAAGTGTTTAGTAAACCTTTATAAACACCAAGATTTGAATGCCTTGACAAATGTAGCACTGCATCAGGCTGGAGGAAGGGCAGGTTGAGGAAGCACAACCCACCTTGGGGCAGAGGGCTCACCCTGTGCAAGGGCACCCTCCCAAGACCAATAATTGGGATGCAAACAGCACATCAAGAATGAAACCAGCTCTGCTCTTGCAGGCCCTCAGCCTGATGTAAAGAGGAGGAGATGGAACTCAGACCATTTTCTCCTGCATGGCTATGAAATCCTGAAAGCCTCTGCCATGGATAGGATAGTGTGGCAATGCAAGGCAGGCTTTTTGGGTGGTCCAGGGGAAGGGAGAATAGGCTGCATCACCCACATCAGGGCCTATTGCTCATCCACCTTGATATTTAAATTACAAAATAACCAGAAAAAAAGACATCATATTTCATGACAAGGACACAGACAAACAAACTTGCTAAAACACAAGGGCCCCTTGTGACAATGGACGTAACACAGATGTCAAAAATGGCACAGCTAACTATCTGCAACTGTAAAATCAGGGATTTAATTGCTCCAATGATCAAAGAGGTAAAAATTACTCTTTACAAAAAATGTTTCAGGTTCCACTGTGTGGATCCAGACAGCTCTTATCTGTGAAACTCTGTAACATCTCAATTACCAATGCCACAGAGACCAGACCAGCTTCTCAGCTGTACAGTCTGGCCCAAGACCATAACCCTGTGCCAATATGCAAATCAACTGTCCCATTGTTAATGATTTAGAAATGCTACATTTTTGGCAAGTTAACAATAAAGAGAATTTGAACTACATACATTAATACACCAAGGCAGTATGCATTGCAACCCCCCAGGCACATCAGCAGCTATATATATTAGGCTTTGGAGATATTTCTTTTTGCACAGTTGAAAGGTCTGAAAAAATAACATTAGGGCATAAGCTGTCATCTCTCTTACATGACAATAAGGTTATTTGGAGGTTAATAATTTTAGGGTTATTATTCTCAAATACATTTCTTATTAAAATAGGTTTTCATAAAAATATACACAATGACAATTCCTGTATGTATTTAAATAAAATACAACTGTATACTGGGGATTCTGTGAAGAGCTTTTATCATTATTTATGGTATTAAGTGTTTCTTCATCTCACAACTGCAACATCCATGAGAAAGAGAAAGACATATCTAGGTCCTGCTACTAAAATTATCTATCAGGATAAAGCAGCTCTGATCCCAGGGTGTATTTTCTGACTTGCCTTTAGCTAAGACATTCTTTCTAAGAAAGGAAAGCGAAGGAAACCCAGCCTGAAGCTGCATGTGAAGCTGTGAGCTGTGCTGCCTCATCTGTTCCCTTCAGGCATCATCCAGGGAAAGGAGCAGCCACCCAAGCCATGTTCCCATTCCCTTTGACTCAATTGCTGAATATAAACTTTCATGCCTCTGCTTGAGGAGCTCTGACCATTTTTAATTTCCAGTTATTTTCCAGATCACTAATTACCTTTTGCTCAAGCATTGCCAAGATCAATAACTTTTCAGATCTCCTGCTTTTTTCATATTTGAACTTTACTTAATCAAGGTTTTCCAAGCTTTCTTTTGAAATATTTGAAAAATAACATTTCATTATGTGAAATGTTATTCCAAAATTCTGAATCCTTCTAGAAGTTTAACAAAATATAATAAGCCATTTCTTTAATACAATAAAGCTCTTTCTTTAAATAGTGTGAAACTGAAGGAGGACAAGCTTACCTCCATAGAGAGATTTGGACATAGAGAGTCCAAAACATTTAATTTATGCCCAGCATAAAATAAAAGATTAAGTATATCCACTTCTGAATTAAATATATATACATGTAACCAGAAATTTCATGAATATTTACAACAAAGGACTACGAATAATTATTAAATGCCATTCTAAAATGCAGCATTTAATCTGATGTGTCCAATGGTTATAGTTTGTGTCATAAATTGCTGCAATCAACTTAATTAAATATACAGTATTACTTGAGTAAGATGGTTATGTTCATTCTAAAATTAAATATACTGCAGCTGTTAGTGCTCTGGTTACATTTTTGAGAGCATCCTCCCCTTTTCAGCATGAAACAGCAAAAGCAGGAGAGCATTTTCAACTGTCTTCCCTCTCTGGGAACTCCAATGCCTGCACTTCACTTAAGCATGGGCAGTCTCATTTCAGCCAGTGGGAATACCTGCAAGTTTAAATTTAAGCAGAATCATGGCTTAGCTGTTCACATGTAATACTCAGAACATAAATCAAATCCCACTAAAAAAAAGCTGTTAAATTTTTTATTTCTTCCAAAACTGGCCATCATTGCAGCCTGCTTGTCACAGCCTTGAACTCAACCCACATGAGACACCATCACCTTTAGGCCCAAGACTTTTTTGTGATGCACAAAATTATTCCAATGAGTTGCATGGAAAAAAGGGTAATGTCTTCTTTCCAAACATTGTTATTTAAACTCTCTAGTGAACATATTCTTAATGCTTATTACATGGGACCCACTCTGTTAAAAAATGCAATTATAGAAAGAAAATAGAGGTCAGGAGCAACCAGCCAAGGAATTTAAGAAGTGTTTAAAACTGGCAAGGATGAAGCATAACAAACCACCCCACTGGGAACACACTGGCACTTGTGACTGGATGGACATCTCTGTCTTTATCACAGCTACCACAATATTTATTAACAACAGATATGCAGCATATGGAAGGAAAGAGTTGCTTAAACACTAATCCATTGCCATTCAATATGCAAAACCTGATCCTTTAAGAAGCACCAAAAAACCTTCTATTCTGGAGAACATCCTGCCCTGAAGAAATAAAAACTGCAACATTACCCAGACAACACTGAGTGAGCAGGAGTCATAAAGAGAAATAAAGTGAAAGTCGTTCTTTGTTCAATTCTGGACCACCAGGAAAACGGCCCTGTGAACTCCACTGGGCATCCCATTCTCAAGGTAACTTACATGAAATAAAAACACCAGATACATATGAATCAAATTAGTCTTTTACTTTCTTACCACAAAGCAGCCTTTTCAAATAAAGTAACCCTTACTGTGCATAGTTACACAGTAATGCTTAAAACCCAGTTAAAATTTTGAGTTGGAATGTATTATCACTCAATAAGAACTACACTAATCACTGTAATTAAGCCTCTATTTAAACAATTATTTTGGTATTAAAACTGTTTTCCACAGCCTTAGTTTTAATGCTATTAATCCACTGTGAAGTTCCTTTCATTAAGCAAGAACAAAACTTTTGTTGAGAAACTTCTTAATCACACAGTAAACATGTTGGTTCTAATGCTGACTTTTATGGTCTTAACAAGAAAATCTGTTTCATTTACTTTGGATAACAAGGAGACTTTTGACACTGTTACATCTCACCACACACAAGCATTTCGCTTTGCAAAAGACAGAGAACTCAATTCTCATTACAGCCACCTACACTTGAATAATCCCAAGCAAACTTGTGTTCCTGGGCAAATGTAACCAAGGAAAGAACGGCCACAGTTTTGCAAGACCAAGTTTCCCCATCAGTGCAGCACCAATACCGTGCCTGAGGAGCAACAACAAGGTCAACTTCAAATCCTCACCACGGATCTTCCCTGGTTTTCCCATCATTGATCTGAGTTACAACAGAGAATGGAATTTCAAAATTCTAACTAAGACCAAAGAGGAAGCAGCAATCAGAAAGCATTTTGCTATCTTTGCTGTTGACTCTAACTTTCCAACCCAGCCTCATTCTTTCAACCTACACAGTAAATTAAGAGTGTATTCCTTAAATACTGATCAGTTCTGTCTGCAGTTATGTTCTTATTACAAGATTACTGCAACAAACTTTTCCACATTGAATTTTGCCTTCACTGAATGAAAATTAATTAGGCGCACACTAAACAGCATCCAAAATTCAGAGGTTATAAAAGTTTAAATGCTGTATGCAAACCCTGTTGAGGTCTTTTGGTTAATTAACTCCTTTTCTCTTGCAGTGCATGCCACATGCTTTAGATAATTTTCGCCATATTATCTTCAGTAAATTTTTCCATTTCCAGTGTGTAAGAAGTCATATTCAAAAGACTAAACTGTTTATGCCTCCATAAGTTACAACCTTAAAATACAAGAACTACTTAGTTATATTACCTTTGGTTGCAGTTTCTGACTTCTGTCTCATGACTTCTATTACATGAAAAAAAGTATAAGGCAGCAATGTGTTTAATATAGCATATATACAAAATTATTTATATCCCCAAGCTATTGAAAAGGTCTTTATTAAAGTGTGAAATGCCTATGTTTTATTACAGCTGTCATTAACATCCAGGCGTAGTCACAACCTACTTTATTGTGTGTTGTGAGTAAACTAATCCCTGAGGGGTCCTGTTATGGTTGGGCTTACACAGGGTGAAGCAGAGGGCTCAAAGAATTTTAGATATTGAGCAAAAGTGAGCTTGACAGACACCTAGCACTTCAATAAAATCCAAGATGAAAAAAGAAGAGACATCCCTCCTTCAGAAATGTTACACGGAATTTGCATGCATGTATGGGCTACATTCCTACCACTCTGGGGAAAATAAACTACAATTATGGCAACCCACCGATAGCTCAAATTGTGGTTAGTTCAATGTAAAAACTAGTTAGCAATATGTTTAGATATAACTATAAAAGATGAGAAATAGGATGGGACAGGACGGGACGGGAAGGGACGGATAGGCTAGGCTAGGCTAGGCTAGGCTAGGCTAGGTTAGGCTAGGTTAGGCTAGACTAGGCTAGGCTAGGCTAGTTCATTGGGAAGAGACCTACAAGGATCATCTAGGCCAACTGCAATATGCCAGTTTTTCCAGCAGACCTGGAAACTGAAGGTTTTTCATAGCTGATGCATCAGTCATTAAACCTTGCACACCACAAAAGAAACAGAGCTGTTTTCCTTTAATAAAAATTCTTTTTCATCATAGTGAGTAATTTTAGGCTTCAGCAACTTGCATTCTCACTTTCAACAGAGCTAGTAATACGTCCAATTTTACTTTCAAAACGCAGCACAGTATGACGAACCTGCTCAGAAAAGGTATTTGAAACAGAAATCTCCAGTTCCATTGGGATCATCATCATTTCAATAAAGAAATGATCCTTGCAGGGAGAAACACAGCAGGGGTTGGAGTCCTCACACTACACAGAAGCCTCCAGAACAGCAATCTCCAGGCTTTTGGACTGCTCTGTTGTACTGACAGTTCTTAACTGATAAAGCTTTATCACCACTAATGAAAAGCATTAATGAGGAGTAGGCAGGGGAAGAGAAAAAACTTCAAGAAAATGGTATCATTCAGGTGTTACTCATGGGAAAGACATCACCTGTGGGACATATTAAGTTGTGGAGGGGGCCTAACACAACAGTAAAACTGCTACTCCTGTATTCAGACGTATACAAGGCTACCAAACCCCAAATCTGTAAATCCCAAAATAGAAAAGAGTCACGGATCTGCCGAATTTTGCTTTGCCAGCGTGGGGAATGACATCAGTGTGACTCACAGAGCAGAAGCCGAAGAGGCAGCAAGACAGCTCAGAAGGGGAGCAAGGAGGGAGGAAGAGCAGCACTCAGTAACTCTGCTGCTCCGCAGCACAGCAGTCATTTACACATTTATGTTCCTGTGCCTTCATTTTCAAATGAGGAGGACATGCTATATTTAGCTCAAATCTTTTCTCATAACACATTTTAGAGTCTCAGTGGCAAGCTGTATGAAAAAGCTGTGCAATTAGGAGTTAAAAATGTAATTGCAAAGGGTCTGTGAAAATACACAATCCTGAAATTGCAACTTATGGATAAAAACATTAGGTTTAGAAAACCCGGTTGGCTCATGTTAACCTTGTGAACTGATCCTATACAGAATTAATCTTGCTGCTTAATCCCATGCTTCAAAACAATCTTGAAAACATTACTTCACTTTTTAGATACTGTATTTCCATAGTATATGAAAGCAGGAACCAAAGCTATCTCACAAATAGAGTTCTCCTGATCGGACATACACTGACATGATGCAACTTTTTAATACTATTTTAACCCTAATAACTATAGTGTAATTCCACCTCTGGCAACCACCTTATGAAGCATGTTTTTCCTTTTAGTCTTCTGTTTTGCCATTTAGACTCCCTGGAGTCAACACAAAACCCCACCAATTAATTACACAGGAAGAAGTTGCAACATAAACACTGGTTATTTCTTAGGAGAAAGCATCAGCAGTGTTAAATTAAAAAAATAAAATCCAGTGGCCATAGATAATGAACCTATTACACCATATACATCTCTAAAGCTGTGTACACTGCAACAGCCCAGCACCAATTCAAGTCAATGTAGGAGAATGCTACCTCAAACATCCCCCTGTATCACTGCTGTAAATAACCTCACTTGAAGCCTTCATTAACAAACTGGCTAGCTGAAAAAAATTACACAGTATAATCGAATTTGAAAAGACAACAGACACAGTTCAAATACTGTGTATTGCTTTTTTCCCACTATTCTCCAGTCAGATAAACACAAGTACCACACATAATAATAGACTCAACTAACCACACTAACAAAATCACACTTGAGGGGCTGTGGGTGGGAGGGAGGATGATGAAAGGTCAGAAAAGGAGAGATAGCTTTCCTCTCACAGACTTCCATCAGTTTTTCCATCCCAATTGAAACCAAAAACTATGACAGTTATATTTGTATGATCAGATAACCATAAACTAAGACACTTTGGGTATAATAGAGGTATTCCATCAAGCATGAGCTTGCTTTGTTTTGTCAAGACCATGAATAGACTTCCAAGTTTTTCAAACCCTCACCACCAAAATACCCTTCTCCATATAAGTCTGGATATTTTTTAATGAGAAAAAATCCTGGATATTTATAATTAAAAAAAAAAAATCATCTGCTTGAAAGCTAGTTGCAGAAGGACCCAGATGAATTCCCTTCCTGCTGCTCAACTCCACCTGGTGTCTGGCTATTAAAGCAGACTTTGAGTGTGACACTCAAAGATCTCATCAGTTTTCACATAGCAATTTTCTTCTTAAATTTATAAGACCTCTGTTAAAAGTACAGTGATATAATACCTCTTAAAAGCATGGGGAACAGGAATGCATATTCTCTTAAAACACATCCCAGAGAAGAGAAAGCAAACTCCAAAATTTTCAACTCCCTTTTATGGATGAATCTGCTCTTAAATACCATTTCCTAATCTCTTGTTCTCATTTTCTTCACTCATTTTGGAGTCAGAACAGAAATAGTCACAAATACATGTTTTAATTTTTTAACCTTTGAGATATTTTGTAACTGCCTTAATTTCTCACTCCACCTCTTCACATCTCAAAGTCATTGTAGAAAGCTTAAGAGAGGAACAATACACAGAAAATCGGGAACATTTTAATTCCCTATTGTTCAACCAAAGCCTGAATCCTTGAGCTGTAGATGTACTGAGTTTCTTAAACTGTACAACTCTTCTGGCTGTGTGCTGGTTTTTGGAAGCTGTCACCTACTAAGATACTTCATTTAAATGTTGAAGAGTGGTTAAAAGGCAAAATCCCAAGAAATATTAATGTACTGTCAGAGAGACAGGAAGTCAATGCAAAAACTGGAGCTACCCAGTTGCCAGGAATATCACTCTCCTTAAGAACTACTTGCAGGATTTTACAGGAATTTCACCTAATTATTTGCAGGAATAAATGAACTGTTACACAGGATGAAGCCAAAGGTCCATCTGATTGAGGATATTTTCTCTAGCAGTTTCATATTTTATCTAACTTTTGGAATTATTATCCTCTCTCTTGTAAACACAAAAAACTCATGGGAACTCAACAGAAATTACTGTTCAGTGGGTTAAAAAAGAATCAAACTAAAACAAAAGGAAGGACCTTTCCACACAAACAAAATCATTAAATTGTGAAACTCTGCACTGCAGAGGCCAAAAGTACAAATGGTTTTATGGAAAAAATTGAGGGGAAGTAAGTTCATGGCTGACTATTGACCAGGATGACCAAGCTAACAGCTTGGAAAGCCTCCGGCTCGGCCGACCGCGGGAAGTTCAGGGGATTCACCAGGGAAGCACTGCCCCGTGCCTGCCCCTTCCCAACACTATCTGTGCTGGCCAGGAACATGCTGGGCTTGTCAGATCCAATCCATCTCTTCCTGTGACTGAAAACAGCAACTGGGAGTCTGCAGCTCAAAGCACTGAAAACTTCCACTACTTTACGCAGTCCTGGCGCACCGTTTTCCCCTTTGTGTTGTTAATAGCTGACATTAACCTGCGTGGTGATGTGTGAGCAACCAAAGGGGTTAGAAAGGATATAGATTCAAGAGTATTTTTATTTTTATGGGTGGAGAGTCTTCCTAATTTTGGCCAGTGCAAGACGATTCACATCCTGAAACACAGGAAAGAATTTTCCCTACACCTACTTGAGATGAGTTTCTCAAACTTGTATGAGCACCTCCCAAAGTAATGGACAGTAAGTAGAATACTTTTAGGGCTGTCCATATAAATAGGCTGTACCAAGCTATGCTGCCAACTGATTCATTAACATCCCTACAACTGTTTTGCTCAGAGATCTCAGTGAATGCTGCATGCACAGCATGGTACACATGGTACACACAGGTACCAGCTGTCTGGCAGCCCCCACATCAGCTCTTAGCATCAATTCACTGAATCACAAAGGAGCTGGGAATTTGGGGGGCATTTCTGGGGACCAAAGTCCAATCCTCTACCCAAAGCAGAACTGGTCAGAATGGATTGCACAGGACTCTGACAAGTTGGGTTTTGAATAGCCCTAAGAATGGAGATGTCTCTGCTTATTGTCCTTTAGCAGAATTTAATGTATTTCAGTCTGTGCCCACTGCCTCTTGTCCTATCACTGGATACCACGAGAAGAACCTTCAGCTCCTTTACTCCCCCAGTCAGATCAGCCCCACCCTCCTCATGTCACAGACAGAAGTCAAAATTCAAAAAACCTAAAATAAAACAAAAATAAAGCTCCACTGTCTGATCCTGGACTGAAAAGACAGTGGTCCTAGGTGCCTGTCTCAGCTGTCTGATTCCTGCAGTTTGTATGGCCATCTCACCCACCAGCAAGCACCACTGAGGCTGAGCAGCTGCCAAGCAGTGTGGCTATAAGGGAGGAAGGGAGCAGCAAACTCTCTCTCTCAGGCAGAAAACTTAGAGCAGGTCTCATAAGAATTTTAAAACTCCAGATGATCTATTAAAGTAAAATAATCAAACACCAGCAACAATTTTTAACATCCCCGGAAGACAGACTATTTTCAACAAAGAAGGATGAAATTACTGCTATATGATATTTTACTCCTCCAATAAAATATTTATAATGTAGCCCCACAATACCACACAATATAAATATACACCACCCCTTTCACAAAAGCAATTAAATAAATAAAATATAAACCAACTCAGTACCCTCTAGGCACTCAGACCAGCAGACCCAGATCCTCCATCATGGTCCTTTATCCAAGCACGCTCACACAGCCACAAGCACATTCCCCTCTCTTGTCTGTCTCTTCCATAGACACTTAAGTCCCATTTATGTCCTGGTGCTTCCCTGCACTGTTTTTTGCATAAATTTTAATGATTAACAGCAAGTGGTAGTGAAATATCAATGCTGTCAAATACATCTATTACTCTTTCTTGAAGCTGGACTGAGAAAGATGTTTTCCAGCTGTTTCAGTGCAGATAGTTTTTAAAACCATGTTCCTCTAACCAGCCAGCTCATCTGTCAAACACACTCATTCTGCACCAAAGAGCAGCCCTGAATCTCAGAGGTACAAAAGGTGGCTGAAAGAAGGCAGGTGGCAAAAAAGGCTAATCCAAAGCCTTAACTCCAACCCTGCTCTTCCCTAACTTCAGCCAAGCATCTGTATTTTCCCAGTACTATAAGACTGTTTAAAAGCTCAACACTGGCATCTTCCTAAGACTACTTAATGATACTTCTTCCTATTAATTTGTGAGGAGAAAAACTTCAGCAATATAGCTGGAATGAACAAAAAATGCTAAGTTGAAAGAAAAAACACAACTGTGCACTGAGGCACAAAATGCCCTGACAAAAAGAGAAATACTCCAGAAATAACTTCGATAATACAATTATTTTTAAAATGTCACAGAAATGTACCTAACAGAAAGACCAATAAAATTATGATCCTCATGGAAGCAGCAAGTCTATTCCTCAGTTTTAACACACAAGGAACTAAGGTGTTGGCCCAGAAACACAGACTATAAATCAACTTAGTGAAAAAAGCTCTAAAATTTAAAATTTTTTAATTTGTGCTCCTTCCCCTCTATAGTCCATAAAAACATGAGTTCATACTGAAAACAGAAACATGAATACCTGAAAAGGATGGTGCAAAAGTTAAAGAGGAACATTCCCACAAACTAGCACACTGACAATCTTATGTAGGTAAGATGAAGTAAAATGACAATGTGGTGGAGTCTCTAGGGCATTAGACAGCTTCCAGTTAAATTGTCAGGTGGTATCAAAGATTGTCAGTCCTTCAGAGCAATGAGTTCCAGCAACATAAGCTTTTCTATTCACAAATAATCTTCCGCTGGGAAACTCCCAATCTATACAATTCTTTTTCTTTTTTGTTAGCAGGATATTGACCTACAAATTGAACAAACTAAATTAGAAAGGTATTTTTTGCTACAAGCCCACATTTCTGGATGCCATTCCAGGCAGCTCTCCAGGGCATTCCCAGCTCTCCGCCCTTCCCGGCAGGCAGGACGAGCTCCAGCCGGTGAGGGAAGCAGAGGGTGCCTGGCTTTGCTGCTCCCCTGCTGTCAGAATGGCTCCCCCATGCAAAGAGCTTGTCAATCAGTGACAGATTATAAAAAAGAAATGAAATGTCACATTCCTGCAAGTACCTGGGGACAAGTGAGCTTACCTGGAAAACCGGGATAAGCACAGCTACTGACCTGTTAAGTCAACAAGGTCAGAAGAACCACAACCCCCTGTGCCTGCAGGCAGGTTTCAGCAGGCCCATGCTTCCCCTTGGCATTTCTAGGCATGACCCCATGGGTAACCCTGAGGTGAGAGGGAAAAGAAACAGGGTGATTTATTCTCAGATAACCTTGACCCTCTCTTTCAGAGTAAATGAAGACTCTCTGGCAATGCAGTGCCAGGTGTGGGTGGGACACAGGGAGGATGCTGCCCAAACACCTTTATTCCCTCACAAAGGATTTTAAGGCATTAGTTTTAATAACCACAAATTTTCAAATAGTGCTCCTCAGCACCTGGAATGTGAATGGAAGGTATGGAAGCAGCTGAGGTAACATGAGTTGCCAAGTAATCTGACTTGGACAAGATTCAAAGCACCTAAAATTGGTCTGATTTTACATTCTTGGCAGGAGAAACTTGATTAAGAAAACCATTTTTCACTAGTTACTGCTTTTAATAAATAGCCTACTACTTGTAGCCTACAGAAACTGGTATAGTGACTAAGAGTGGGTGAAGCAGAAGAGAGGATGACTTGCCAGGCAGTTATTATTAGACACCTGATGTCAGAGCAATGATGGTTACCTCTGTGAAAACACTGCTCCTGAGCACGACAAGGCTCATCTCTCAGGGAGGGACACGAGCAGATGGAGACATCAGCAGACCTCCTCTGCAGTTCCCTGAGGAATATTAATCCACTCTTCCCATTTTAAAACAATATTCAAATGATACATGACATATTGCCCCTCTGCAGCACCTACAAAAGCCTGAAGGTGGGATGGTTTGCCCACAATCATTGTGACTGTCCCCTCTGACAAGGCCAGAGATGACCCAAACCACTGTTGCAGCACAGCCTGGATAAATCCAGGATATATATCCAGGATATATATCCAGTAGGATATATCCTGCTGTTTGCAAAAACCCTGCATCTTTGACAAGGTAGTGAGTGGATCTTCTCACATCTGATATCATCTGCTGGCACTTGCCAAACCAGAAAAGAAAAAAGACACCCGACTAGAGTGAGGAAGATAATTTCTGCTCTAAGGAAAGCTTTATCTTCTCAGACATTTGAAAAGCTTACTGAAAATCCAGGAGCAGCAGGATGGATAGCTGGTTAGACAACCATTATGTTGACAGAGAACATCTGAATTTTGAGAACAGCACATAAAGCCTAAACTCAAGTAGTCCACTAGAAATGAGAAACCTTCTGCAAATGGAATCCAGACAGACACAGAACATGGATAAAATAAATCTTGGCAATCACTACCTTTGTACTGAATCTTCAGCTTTCAAGGGTTAAAACATAAAACATTCACAGAACTGAAGGCAATAATACCCAGGTTTTAGTCAGATAGAAGGCTGCCTCCTGAGCACTCAGGCACACCTCAGGCACAGCCTGCAGTGCCCACAGCCCCAGAGCTGCACAAATGCCAACAGCTCCTCTCTTCCTCCTGCTTCTCCAGCTTCCCCCCACTCCCCTCCTCCCCAAATCAGGAACAGGGTCTGTCTGGCAGCACATCCTGAATTAAGCAGTCCGTTTGGTTTCTCATCTTCCACACACAATCACGCATTTGTCCTCAGCTGGAGACACGGGGTGAAGTCAAAGTCAGGAGACTGATCTCTACGGTCAAGTAATCAAGATAATTTTAGCTCATAAACCGATGTTCAGCTCTACTCCGGCCGACTTGAGAAAATTTTTAAGCTTTTGCATCAGAGGGAAGGCTGGGGAATGACAGTGTCCTCATTTCTGCACTGGAAAGTCACTCCCACCCAAGTAGCTTGGACTGCTTGTGGCAGCACAGGGATGTCAGCAGCCAACCAGCACAGCCCACCACCAGCAAGTTGTCTCCTTAAAAATCAGGTAGATTTTTAACTGTCCTTCAGCACTTCCAGCTGAATTAGGCCCCTGGCTTACTTTAACAAGTTATCCAGTACTTACAATAGCTTAAATTCTCCTAATCTGCTGGAGTCATTTTTGGCAAGGAGCAAAAACAGTGAATCATCCCACATTATCCCAGAGAGACTTCATAAATAAATCCTCCTATCTGAGGAGAACTTGCTGAAGGCTTTTTTATGTGAAGGAAACTATTTTGGTCCTGTAAATAAGTAACAATGATTCAGTCCAATAACTGAGCCATTTGCTTTTTCATGCTGATCTTTACTAGAGAATAATAGGGCTGGTATACCGCTGTACACCTCCAGATTTCATTCATTCCCCTCCAGCAACCTACCAAAAGAGAGAGAAAAACTGATATAAACTCTCTTTTTTTACATGTTTTCAACTGAGTCCTGTGTAAGCTCATTTTTATTTTAAAAGCCTCCCAAAGCAGAGGTGACTCAGCAGTCATTACCTCAGACATCAACATAAAATTAGAGATGTTATAACAATTATGTCAATTAAATTAGCTAGACATCTTTAGCAATTCTGATTATAACCAGATATTAAATTTCAGACTAATCTGAATTGCAATCAAAGCCCGTATTTACATCCTAGACGAATGCCAGATAGAAATGTCAATTAATTTGTATATATTGTTTGAAAGACCAATTATGATCATCAGGCACAGTGTTAGACAGTAGCTGTACAAGTCACAAACAATCTGATTCCTTTTCAAAGAATGAGTTTGCCAGTTTCCCTCTTTTTGCATTTTCACATTTGTTTGCTTATTATTTTGTAGGTAGAAAAAAAGGAAAACACACCAATTTCAATAAAAGGTTTTGGTTTTCTTAAAAATGTTAAATAAGCTCTCAAATCCAGTAAGCCTATAATGTGCATTGCTGATGGCATATTAACTCTAATAATTATTCTTTGTTAGCAAAGTAAGCTGTACGAATTTAGCTGAAGTATAAAAGTCACTAAACAATGAGCATCTGTCATAAAACGGTGCAATACATCATGCACAAAATCTCCAGTCCCTTCAGCCAACGGTAAAGATCCTCTCCCTCTGTCTGTGACAGGATTTCTGAGCAATGAATGGGGCTTTCTCTTCAGCATAATCCTTTCCTAATTTAGTGTCAGGATTTTATGATGCAATTCTTCTATTCTGAAGCTGAAACAATTTCAAGTCTTTCTTCACAAAAATAAAACATTAATAACTCTGTCTTATTGACATGAGAGTTTTGTAAACATTGAATTGCCTTTCTTTCCAGAAGACAATACCAACAAACACTTTCTCTTTGCCATCTAATGTCTTTATATACTTACAGGGGTAAAGAGTATCTATAAAATTGCAGCTGACATACGAATACGTTGGAAGGTCTGACACCCACTTGGAGCTCATGGAGAACTAAACAGTCTGTCAAGCCATTTAGCAGCAAATTGGATATCTTATTGTTCTAAATAGGATTGAAACAGGACCCGCATTGTTGTACAGAATTAGGAGTGACAGTGCAGATTACTCAATTTTAAAAGGAAGATAAAGAAATAACTGGACCTGAAATGTAAAATGGGGGTTACAGTCTCTCACCAAAAACCTTTCATAAGCAGAGAGGGATTTTTCCTTATAAATACATTTTTTAATATGTACAAGGAGATTTTCTTTACACACAGGTAAAGAAAAAAATATCCCTGTGATATTTTTATAGGAAATTCACTGCTGGAAAATAATTGGGTGAAATATTCTCTGCCTGGTCATAACTTGCTGTCACAAAGTTCATTCCTACAAACCCAAAACACAGCACTGATCCCTCCAGTGTTTACAAGGCCTCAGTCAGCAGTTGGGAAAACCAAAGACTTAAACACAGGGCCAAGTTCTGCATCAAACAGGAGGATGGGGCACAACCAACCTTCCACAAACACACCCCAAACCACCACCATCAACAACACCACCAAGTTTCCAAAGTTTCCACACATGAAATCACTGTAAGTAAAAAAAAAAAAAAAAAAAAAAAAAGACCTCACCCTAAAATATCGCTAGTTCTAAATTTGCCAACTTCATTCCTATTTCTGTCCCTGACATTACACAGAGAGCCTCTACTGAAAGTGAAACATCACCACATGGGGAGCAGCCTCTATCAACTGGCAAAGCAGGCGAGCAGGGCCAAGCAAAGCCCTGCAGACACACTGACTGCACTATGCAAACCCACCTTTCATGGTTTTTAACAGAACTTAAGATTGCATTGCTAAAATGCATAATTACACACAAACATAATTTTGGACAGTGAAAATGGCAGTTTGTTGTGTGCTGTTTTAAAGGAAAACTCATGATTACACACAAATGTAATTTTGGACAGTGAAAATGGCAGTTTGTTATGTGCTGCTTTAAAGGAAAACTATTTTGACAACAGGACTTGAGAGTGGTATTTTTAGAATTCACATACGGCACAACATTTCAGCCAAAGAAAGAAAACAGCAAAGTATTTCTAAACTGAAATATCAGTGTATTTCTGCTCCATATTCCTGACTCATTAAAATCTCAAATGCTCAACTTCAATCTTCCACACAGTTAAACAATGTTTTTTTTTCCTTTATGCATTTTCTTATCTGCAATAGAAATGCTTCATTCCATGTCTTGCCTATATGAACCCTAAATAACTTTTTCATTAAACACAATTTTCTGCTATCACAATTTGGACTGCAGTATCCTTCTGCTCATCCCTTTTTTCACAATAGATCTGGAATATCAGATTGGACTAGTCAGCTATTTGGTTCAATATCCTACTCCTGACAACAGGGACTTATAAATGTAAAGCTGTAGTGAAGCTTCAGGAAACCACTACACAATAATCTGCTCTTGGAGAAATTTC
This sequence comes from Prinia subflava, assembly GCF_021018805.1. Taxonomy (NCBI): domain Eukaryota; kingdom Metazoa; phylum Chordata; class Aves; order Passeriformes; family Cisticolidae; genus Prinia; species Prinia subflava. Next base: position 143,764,394 of record NC_086247.1, on the reverse strand, counting down.
TTCATAAAACTCATTTATTTCCAACTAGTCTCAGCTCCCAGGCATGAGAGCATGTACCAGGATAATCTCCATCCCTTACTTTACTTGTTATAATTGAAGCTTCTTTTTGCTTACTTCATCTGAGTGCCACTATGCTGTACATGTGTTTTCTTGGAATAACTTCACAGAACTCACAGATTAATTTTATATTATGTGTGGGTTTTGCTCCCTTTTTTGTTGAGTTTACCCACAGCTCGACGATCCCTGTGTGGCGCTCCCTGGGATCACAATTGCCACCTCCGTGAGCGTCTTCTCAGGACTTGGCTGCTCCAACAGATCTTCAGGATGCCTTTGAACTTGGGCTGGCAGGATCCAGGAGGGTTTGCAAGCAGATGGCACCACCAGGGCTGAACTGTGTGCTGCTAATGAGGTCTTGTCACAGAGGAACTGCAAAACCGCCCCTCCGCCCTGGGCCGGATTATCTGACCTACCCACATTCCGCAGATGCACAGGACACAACTGCTGCTTGTAACATTTCAAACACAATTGTAAGGAATCCAATGACTCTTATAGCTCCTGGCCCTTCCCAAAATCATTTTAAACATTTAACTGTCCAACCATGTGTAAAATGGCCTTGAGGCTGCAAAACAATTGATGACATGTAAGTCATATGAGTGAACAATATTGAGTGTGATCCTTTAAAGGCATAGGGCTTTGTGAATAAGTTACATCACTCTTCAAATCAGGTGCAAAGAATACCTCTAGTCTGGAAGTATCCAAAGCACATTTCCTGACTTGTACCCAGTGTGAACAGTACACAAAAAAAAAAAGATTTTCACTAACTGTGAAAGTCAAATACACTGGTGTTTCTTTGCATAAAATAAAACATGGTAATAACAAAAATTCCTAGAGACTGTCACCCTCTTTTTCTTGTCAAACGAGCCTTTAAAAGCAAGCCAAGACAAATTAGGATAATACCAGAAATTACAATACAGTATTTTACAAACTATTAAAAATGTCAACCTATGATCCATGATGTGACCTTGGATACGAAAGATAAAATGAAAGGCCTTCATATAGGGAGAGAATTCAGAGTTTAAGTAAATTTCACCTCACGACTGAATGTAATTAACCAGGTCTCATTAGCAAGGTTCGCTCTAATTTATAGTCTTATTTTCAGTTTTTGTCTGAGTCTCCCAAAGACAAAGATCAAAAAAGGAGGTCAAACTGAAAGATTCATCTTACATCCACAACCAGTTTTTCAGTAAAATTAAAATGGGACACAAGTGTCATCGTTGGTGACAGCCATTCCAAGAGAGTCCAAGACTACACTGAGTCAGTTTAAAGCCATATTCCAACCCCAGTTCCCCCAAATACAATGTAAAACACCAGCAGCTCATTTTGCTACATAAACTAGAGTATGATTCCTCTTTAACAAAATGCCTTAATGTTATTATTTCAGCTTTTACTTTTTCTGTTAGGGCCAGTAATGTAATTGGGAAAAAAATTCTCAAGTGCTTCAAAATTTAACATTTTATTCAGGTTTTAACAACAAAGCTCTCAAAAACATAATATTTTGGGTTACCTTTTTGCTTCATGAAGTAATAAATCAGGAGTAAATGGATTATAAAAATTTCATTGTAATTCTGACCCAGTTTAACAGGGGTTTTTTTTACAAAATTGCTTCAACAGATACTACTTCCCCCACAAAGGCCAGGACTAAGGACAGCAGTTGGGGGTTGGATGGGAAAGGAACCAGCACAGTGCACTGGATGTTAGGTACTCTACAAGAGACCAGCTGACTTCTCACTATGGGACTTCAATTATTTGGAGCAAACAGGCAGTATCTCTGCAGTGTCTGCACTACTGTTTATCCTTTCTCACCTCATTACTGCTCTCCAGCTAAATACATTCAAAGGTTTTGCAAGTCTACATCTAACTTATTTTGCTGTTTCCAAAGGTACTGTCTAACTATAATACCTGCTACAGAGAATAAGCATGTAACTGCTGCTTGGCAAAGCCTGGGATGGAGACTGGAGTATGTGCATCAGCCACGATGCCACATTTCAATTTTCCTTCCAATCTACTCTAGCTACTCTGCTGAAAAAAAAAAAGGCCAATACCAAAAACACAAGCTCAGAGCTTTTTAATCAGGGAAGAAATAAAAGCTTAGTTCATTCACATAGTTAAACACAGTAGGATTCTCCTCCCTTTTACAATCCTAACGGTGACACATGGAATGATGTTTTTTCCTTATTTGGTTTAAAATCCCCAGAAAAATGAAATCCATCTCTAGAAATCATCCTAGCCTGCTTCTGGACACAATTATCTTCCATCAAGAATACATGTTGAGAAGGGACTTTTACTGGCAGTTCTTGCTCCTTGCATTACTTGATTACAAAAAATTACCAGAGAGAAATGTTACAGTCTTTATAATCCAAGGGTAATGTCAATGGTCATTAAGTAAGGAGAAATTTTACAAGCAGAAGTCTATGTTTTCAAGTTCAAATGTTCCAGTTTTTATTCAGAGTGATTACAGGCTTGATCCTTATGCAATTATTTGCTCTGTTAGGCACAAATTTTCGATGGCTTTCTCAGTCATTACAGTCAGCACTTGAAATAAATGGCAACAGTGTCTTAGAATGGAACACAGAAGTTCCCTCTTAAAGCAGGTGGCATCAGCTCCCTCAAAGCGTGTTCAGTGTTTCCAATGTCAATGTCAGGACTTAATCCTCTTCTTTCAAGCGAGTAAGTGCTACCAGGACTTTTTATATCTTTCAACCTCTGCTAAAGGCTTGCCATCCCCTTGACCTCTGACCACTCTTTCCCTACCTCTGAGCAGCTCAGTGATGCACCAGGCTGCTACTTCCAGCACAGTGAGTTGATTCACACCTTGCCTTTCTTCAACATGGGAAACTGAAGAACTGAAGAAATGAACCTTCCCTGACACACTCCATTATTTGCTGCTTTTTCACCACCTATTTTTCAGCTGGTGTCTGCTGTGTAAATAGGGAGCTCACCCAGTGGCTCACACCTTGTGCTCCCCGTGTGGAGTAACCTAGCTGAGGGTCTGAACCATGCTGTCATTCAGGTTTCAGACACAGCCAGCCATCTTCTGCTGATAAAGAATAGCCATGACCCCAAAGGGGATCTTCCAGAGGAGCTTTACATGGAAGGAGACCTAACCCTTCAGTAGTATCACCGAGTCACAGCCCCTTTCACTGTGACCTTCCCAGCATGACACTGTCCCAGACCTGTGACCTGGAGTCTCTCACATCAGCCTGCTGAATTCCGAGCATCCAGCTCTTGGGTTTGGACTAACTTGCAGAAGGAAGCATCCCTTGCTCCCTTCTCATTTCCTTTGTGGATCTGTGTTCAAAAACATGAAAGGCCAAAGCCAGACATGCTATTGAGCAGTCTTGAACTCAATCCATGGGTTGTAAAAGAAAGCCTTTATACCATTATGCAGGAAAACAAAAGAAGAAACACTTGAAAGTATTCCTTCACTTTCCTTGGACAGAGGAAAGTAACTCTCTTTGTCCCCAGACTCCATTCAGTTCTGTCAGATAAGGACTTTCTGAATAAAACAGCCGCCCCATACCACACACGAACCTCTGACAGAATAGGCTGTACTTAAGAATGGAAAAACAAAGAAAAAACTTACTCCTGTTTTAGTGGGTTTTGAAATCTCAGTCAGGCACTTCAGCTTGAAGGCTCAGGTTTAAACCTGGTGATCCAAACAGAAGTACAGCCCTAAAATTGGAGAGACACTTGTGCAGCTGGCCATTGGATGAATGCAAGGAAAAGAAAATACTTGAACCAAAGTCTGCTTCTCTGCAAAGAAATCCTGTATTATTTCTTTGCAAACTAACCTCTGACGAGGTTCTGGCAAGCACATTAAGCAGCACACCCTGCATCTGCCAGCTCCAGTCAAATTAACACACAGCCCCATGACAGTGACTAAGAGCAAGCATGAAACTGGCCTGAATACAGAAGCACTCACAGTTTTTAAAGAAATGGATAATGGGTAATTTTTAGGAGTTGGTTGTCGAATTATATATTTAGGGGGTTTTTTTGTATGCAAGCTAATAATAGGCTTAAGCCTGTAACTTGCACTAGGAATAATGATTAAAGTAGCAAGCTTTGGCAGTTTCTGTCTGAAGGACTCTCTCTGCTGAACTCCTCCCACAGCCACAGCAAATCCTAAGAGGTATCTTAGGAGTGGATAATATGAATCACCACTTCTTTAAAGCAAGAAGGATAATGCAGATTGGCAACCATTTTTTAATTTTTTTTTAAAGAGCTAAAATCTGTCATGAAATAAAATCACTGCTGACCCACAGGAAGCCACTGGCACAGCCAGTGATTAACATGATCTCATAAAAAACACCCAGAGATGTTACATCCTTAACTCTGAATGGTTTCTTGCCTTTGAGATGACAAATTGTACTACAGTTTCAGTCTCACTAAGTTGACCAAATAATTTTTAAAAGTGTCTGAAAACATAAAGATCTACTTAATCCTTTCAGTGATCAATACTATGGTATTACAAAGAAGATTATGCAATAGATTTGGGAGAAGTAAATAGAGAGCTATTTGTGAATCTAAAATGGTGACTTGCCTGGGATACATCTAAAAGGGAAATTAGTATTAAGGGGTGATGTGGCAAGCTGAGGACTGGTCAGGTATTAAAAAAATAATACCCTTAAAGAAAACAAAAAAGAATTAATTTTCACTTTCATAAAACCTTGATTGATAAAGCACTGATTGAATATCTAAAGCATGCAGTGAAAAGACAAAAATTCAATCCTGAACCTAATTTGAGCCTTGTCCATACATCAACTTTGCATCCTGATAATAGGATTGGTTTAGAAAGACCAACAGTGAACAAACACACTGAAATTATTTCAAGAGATCCTTATAGCAATTACCTTATGGTGTACTCTTTCAGCAATCTGAGAGCCAGGCAAGAGCTTTTTTGACTGTTTTAAAGATACTCGGGTTTAACAGCATTCATAAGCAAGGCTTGTGTTCTGCTGGAGCTGCATAGAAGTAAATTGCTGCATACTGGGACTCCCCAGTAACCTCCATCTGTCTTCCACCTGTTTCCAGTACAGTGGATGGCAACAGGGACTACCTGATTTTTTTAAAATGTGGGATTTTTTTCCATTAACACAGTGTTACAAGAACACAAGAAAAGGAAACTTCAGAAATTAACAACCACAGTGGATAACAAAAGTTCTAGCTACAAGGAATACTCTTCAAGAAGCAACAACCAGGCTTTGGACAAATGTTACTATCAAATTAAGGTCTGTTTGCCTTGCATAAATATATTTATTCATCACAAAAAATCAACCCACAGTGCTGAGCATTAGAAAAAAAGTGTGAATCTTCATATGGAACTAAGTCATTATCTCTTCCAGAACATTTTTTCCATTTAGTAAAATACCCACTGCCACTATAAATTGCTAAAGTGGAAAAAGTAGTCAGAAATAAAGGCAGAATTTTTTTAGTTTTTCTTGTCATTGCTGTTAAGTACAAACATTTTCAGTCTGCAACCAGAAGAATAATGTATGTCAGGAAATTAAACTAGCAAGAAGAATTTAAAGACATTACATAACTTCAATATTTAATTCTTACATATAGTAAACACAACTTAGATGATTGCAACAATATGCTTACTTAACTGACTTATTTCAGCTAAATGAAAAGGTTAATTATAAGGCCTGGATAATTATTCAAAATGAAAAAAAAATCATGAATCTTAAAGATTACATCTTTAATTCAAGACTAAAGCCACAAACCTTGTTGTTTACACATTACAAATGGGTATGTGTTCATTTCACGAGATGGTACCAAAAAGAAGGTCATCATTAGAGCAGTAAGGAAAAACTAACATTAGTTAGATTCTACTTTACTCAGATCAGAAAAAAGTGAGTATAAACTAATATTCTTCAAGCATAGAGGTTACTTCAAGGACATTAAACAGGAGAGAAGTGCATGTTTTCATTAGTAGCTTACTAAAATGCATTCAGTCTATCACAAGCAAAATCCAGCTGATAACTGCTTGACACTGTTATGAATCAAGTGGCTGGATTACTGCACACTGCAACATTTTTCATCTCTACCTGAAAACAAAAGCAGTCTAGCAGGCAGGCAACTACAACCCTTGATATAAATGGGTATTTGTCTCCACTTAAACCACAAGCTGACTTTTGTTTACCTGGCTATGCGCATCTTTGGCCCATGTGTGGATGGTCCCAAAAGTCCCAGGCATGGCTAGTCCAGCCACACTGACTTCTCCGGGACTCCTTCCCATTTGCTAAAAGCACAAGACTCCTACAGTGCAGTGTCAGAGAAAAGCAGCTCAGAACTCAGGAAAGGGCAGCCTTGCCTGAGCCCTACACCTCAAACACTGCCCGTCCACTTGCTACAGTGCACTGCCAATCCAAGGGCATCCGTAAGAAATTCCAACTGGGAACAACACTCCGAGCCAAATGGCTACAACTGGCCTGTGAAGGAAGAATGGCTTGTGCAGGAAACAAAGCAGGAGGAATAAGTCTTGGAAGAGTCACAGCTTTGCCACTTGGCTACGAAAGCCAGAGCCATGTGCAGCAGTGAGCCCCGAGCAAGGAGCCCAGCAGCTGAAAACCCTCAGCCCTCCAAGCTGCAGTGACTGTTCCTGAGAACAGACCCACAGTTGTCAACGTTAACACAATTTCACACTGTCTCTAATCACATTTTAATTTTAAAATAGCACATTTCCAATGGTGCATTTCTATTCCTTCCCATTTTACATGGAATTTGCATTTCTTAGAAGCAACTGGCTTCTCTGGGCTCACACACTTTGCTTGAGTCATACATTAAAACCTGCTCTGCTGTTCCCTTCTCTTTAGATCCAACAGGAACCAGAAATGCAAACGCACCGAAATAAAAAGGGTAGGCTTGCATCTGGTTCTTTGCAGACACAAAATAACAAGTAAATATAAATGTATCAAAAAGTAGCATTGAAAAACACTTTTTCTTCCACGTCCTCACTCTCATTTTGCTGTGCTTGATTGCCTAGAAACCACAATAAATGAAGCTCTAAGAACACAATAACTAGAGAAATTATTGCTGCACGGAACAGGTAATTTACATTCTATATTTAGCACATATGCATATGTTAGTGCTGACATGAACAACTATTAGAAAAGCCTAAAAGTGTCTCAACCAGAGGTTTTGCAACTAAGTTTTTCATGGTAAACACGAGATAAAATATTCAATATTCAGAGTTAATAGTTTGGAAAGGCTTACATTTCAGACTGTTCATCACAGTTTATCATAAGTGCACAACAGGTTTTATGTTAGCCAGTGGATGGAAATACCTTGAAGCTACCAGCTTTAGAGAAATACATAAATAAGTATTTGTTTGTATTTAAGGAACAAATGGAGATACATTCCTAGACTGGTAGATTAAAGATACAAGATTAGAACCTATGTCTCCTCCCTCTAGAGTGGGGAACACAAGAGGATTTGCTAACAGGCAGATAAATCAACATCACTTTCAAGACAACAGCACCACACACGAGGAAGGAAGATACTAAAAAATTAATGAATGTAATTAAGTCCACAGAGTAGCACCTAAGATAGGAAGATTTCCCCAAATTTGGGAAGCTGCTTGCTTTCTATGGCAAAAGGCAGGAGTTCTGCCTTCTTCTCTCTGCCACATGCTAGATGAAGTGGGGAGAAGAACAACCTGTGACCCCCGCCCTGTGCTGGATTCCCAAGAACTTGTCCTGAAGGGTTCCAGTGAGGAGGCAGGATCTTGGTGGGAGTACAGTTTGTCATCCTGAGACAAGCACGCCTTCCTTATGAAACATAGTTGGGGTGAAACTCCCCCACTCCAAAATAATACTGCCTCTTAACACAGGAAAAAAACTCCTGTGTTATACTAGGAATCACTTAAAGCTGGTTCTGAGGGAGCAGCTGATGGGCCTTGTCAGCTGAGAGGAACACTGAGCCACAAGCCCAGGTAATTATCACCATGCTAATCCCCTCACCCTGTTCGCTGAGGGAATGGTGTCAAGTGCACATGGAAAACAAAAAAGAGAGGAAAACAAAACCTCAAAACATCTCCCTCTGATCTCTTGAGTTAAATAATCCAAGATAGTGTATAGAACAGATGTGCTGTAAGATGAGTTTAGGCTGACATGGCTGAGATTTAGGATGATGCTACTCTTTCAGTAGACCCTTCAACAAAAATCAGATGCTTTTCCTCATTAGGTAACCAATTTGAATTCATATTATATTATTAATATATTATTAATTAATATTATTAATATTTAGCCACCACACAGTTCAGAAAACTTGCTTCACATTTCAAATTCATATATCCTGCCACAATGTACTTCAAGTGTAGGTGTAGGAAGAAAAAAAAGATAGCCTTTTTATTTTTGAAAAGAGAGAAAATACGAAATAGGGAAAATATTACCTAAACAGTGGAATATAATTAATCACCAGGTTCATTTAAAAAAGGGTGAAGACACACATTATAACCAGCTCTTCAATTTTCAACAGAAATCAATTTTACAAAAAAAAAAAAAAAAAAAAAAAAAAAAAAAAAAAAAGAGACTGCCAGATTTTCTCTTCCCATTTGCATTCAGAACTGCTACCAGTTCTGGCTCCTAACACTAACAAAATGGGGAGGAGAAGGAAACATTGTCCCCTTACTACATGTTATGGAAGAGGCAATACACAACATCCATCAGTGTCCTCTCAAGGAATTCTGAGGGAGCTTCCAATCCTTCCTAAGTCTGGTTTGAGTGTGAGTGTGCCTTTGCCACTGCAGGAGGAGTCTGAACCTGAACCACTACAGTTCTTTCAGCAGGGGAAATGGCCAGGCCTCCATCAGGGAGTTTTTGCTACAAAGTGGAAATCTGGGATTCCTCTTTTGCTACCAAGCAGAGAGCATAGCTGCTGACTATTTAAACACTTTTTCTGGACTAGTATAGACAGTTTTCTAAGGCCACTAATTAAAAATACTTAAACGTTTGTGACTGGTGTTCGATTTAGAGTATCTGAAAGTATCTTTCTGCACCGGCAGAGAAGGCAAAGCAACAATTGAATCAAGCACCTTGATTCTGCCCAATCCACTTCGATTATTAGATCCAGAGACTGCTTTTTCAGGTTTTTGATTTCTGCTAGCTGGAAAGATTTATGACAGTAACATCATGACACAGTTCCTAACAACTTGACAAAGAAATACACTGTAGATATTGCCCACAATTACTTCTACCACTTTGCCTTCACTTAGAATATTTGGACATGAACACACGAGCACCTATGGACAGAAATCCTCCCTGGTAAAGCTTCAATTTAAAATTTCCATATTGAGTTTCTTACTGCACTGTGATCCTGAATAAACATCTCTTAGAACATTTCACTACTAACTCCAGAAAGTATCATTAATGCCTTACCAATTAAATGGTTACCAAAGCTACACCTCCACAGTATCTGAAAACAGTAGCCATTAGTGGAATTTCTACTTAGAATATAACACTGAACTAAAAAATGGAAACAAACTCTTCAAACAGACCAAGCCCTGCTGCTAAAGGAATTCTATGGCTCAGGCAAGAACTGAGAACATGTTTATGAAGACTCTCTATCCACATAACGTTTCTAGGAACACAATCTTTTTATGAAATATGTGATTCCTATTTAAGCTCTATATTACATGAGGATGTCATGATCAGAAAGAAATGGCTCCTCCAGTAAAACACATTAAGAGAAATCCAGGACCTTATTCTGCCTGTTTTGATCTGATGAGAATTCCTAAGACACAGGGCATTTTGTCACTCTGAAGTTATTTTTAAGTAGAAGCCATTTCTGTGCATTTTCCACAGAAAAAGAAATCAAGAAAAAAGAAGTATCATGCACTTAATGATTAATTAAAATAACAAACTGAAGAAATTTTCACACCTCATTGGGCTAAGGAATTTTTACAGAATAATCCCTGAAAGTTTTACTTGGAACCTTTACAGAATTGCATTATCCTTCTAAGAAATCTGTAGCTAGGAATCTGCAATCAACTGGTAATGGCCTCAATGCCTGTTCATAAATAACGAACTTAGTTTTTCCTGACTATTAGACCTCATGCTATAAGGAATTGCATAGTAAGCTACTTCATCACTATGCAATGTACAGAATAAATAAATAAAGAATCTACCTTTTATTTATTGATTGATTTCTTAGTTTAGCCACAAGAGGTACTGTGCCTAAATGAACTGAGCATGCTTTCACAGTCATCAGAAATAGCCAAATGAGCTATAGGGCAGTACCTTCAAGGTCCCAGTCTCTGTAATTTAAACTTATTGAACTTATTGAAGAAGTTAAGTTTCAGTAATAATCCACCATGACACCACACACAAACCCAAGGCCACCAAAATGAAGCAATGGTGAATTGCCAAATGGGCTTCCTAAACACAAGGCAGAGGATTCTTACAGAAAGCTTCCAAGTAACTAAAACAGTGCCAGTCTCACTCATCTTATTTGTGGGGAACAGCCTTTTAATGGAAAAGAAGTCACATTGTGTTGTTTGCTTATTTTGTGAAAGCAGCAAGGTGGGAAAATGGAGCTCAACCCTGAGGACAACTTCACCAGTAATAATAGTTTTACGCATTACAATGCAACTCCCAGAGCTTTCATTCTGTCAGACAGTAAGTCAATATTAAATATTATCAGTTATCTCTGCAGGAAACGCTAAAGAGTAAATAGTAACTCAATTTCAGTCCAAAAATAAGAAAAGGAATCATTGAAAGAGCAGTAATTCAAATGCCTGATTTCTCCTTACAGTATAAAGAGGCATCAAAGCTGAGATTTGTGAAGAGTTAGGAAGAATGTTAAGCTCTACAATAAAGATAATCCCATGCATTCAGTGAGCCACTGACCCATTTCCTATCCAAGATCCTCATAAAAAGACATCTTCCTCTCTTATCAATGCACAAGTGACACCAATATTGCAAACACCTGGCAACGCTGCTGAGGGCCAGGGAGGTGCCTCATTCCCATTCTGCACACCAGGAGCTGCTGCCAGAGCTGTGTGCAGCAGAAACTCAACCTGAGGCTTTCCACCTCCTAGGCAAACTCCCTAGGCACGGAAAATCCCTCCTTGTTCAGGAAACCTGTTACAATAATACACAAAGTCCCTTGCATCATGTTATCTGAGGGCTGGGATCTCTAGGTAACACAGGTCACTTCAGTTTGCAACTCAACCCCTTTGCCAGAAGAGATTTCTTTTCTCACTAACACCAATTAACCCATTTAAATAGATTTAATCCATTATTAAGGTGGGAAGTTGCTGCAAGGTGTAAAGAAACCTGAAATACCCTCCAGAGTTTTCTTCTGGGAAGAAGTCTTACAAGGCAAAAACACAGAATGCACCAGCGTGTGACAGCATCAGAGGGAAGGAAGCCAAAATATTAGCTGTGGCATACAGATTTAGCAAGACAGGTTATGATAATTGCTTTTATACAGACACTTTGGCATGGTACTATTTGAGACTATTGAACAGAGATAAGATTAACAGAATCAGTTCCACCTGTTGCCCTGCTCAAACACATATTTAGAAAGAAGTGCCTCCAAATGTAGTGAGCACTGAGCAGAAAAAGGACCCCTGAAGTCCTAAACCTGCCAGAAACCAAATGCAGATGGAAAATTGATCTTCTGTCCTTCATCTTTTTGACTGAAGGCAGGAGTTGACTTCCTGCAAGTTATTAATTAAATTTACTGGGCAAAAATTAATCCTTTGTGTGTGGTCATCACATTATCTTTCATTATTCAGAAGACTGAAATCATACTGTTCTAGTTCACTTCACCTTAATTTCCCCAGTCCTGGAAGAGAGTATATTGAACAGTGGCATCAATTATTGCTCCTTTTTTGCTTCTGGGTAAATTCCCCTCAGACCTAAGGTCCAGCTTTCCTAAAAGCAGCTATTCATTAAAGAAGTTCAGATAAAGCAAAAGGGGCTTCATTCACGAGGTAAATACAAACGAAGCTTAGACCAGCATTTGGACCATGTCATCTGCAGTGAATGAAATAACAGAAGGAGCTTCAAAAATAGGAGTGCAATAAAAACCTGTTAAGGACTCATCCTGGCAGCAGTTGTTGTCCATGTTGGAAAATGTCCCCTCCAGTTCGGATGCAGCTGGGGCAGCTCCACTGCAGAGGGGACAGTGAGTGGCCAAGCCATGGTCTCACACTTGGGCTGGAGAGGGAGCCTTAAGCTGCCAGCTTTAGCTTAAGCTACTGCTCCAAAAGCCCTTCCCCATTCACATTCCTTGACATCTGTACAGTGCAGCAGGATGGGACAGCCACCATCACAAACTCAGAGAAAAAAAAAAAGAAAGAAAAACGGCCAGATTTTTCAGAGATGAAAATCATTATCAGTCCACCCTACACTGCCCATGAAAAAGTTGTCAAGAACCATGAGAAACAATAAACTACAACAGACAGAGCAATGTAGACATTACAGGAACTGTTTTATACAGCCCTATTGTTGGAAAAGGGAGAAATCTCACCTCCCAGGGATTTAACTACACTCACCACTACCAGCCACTGAAAATTACTCACTTGCTTGGGCATAAGAAAGACAAGACGGTTTTACAACTTTTGGTATAAAAAATCCTCTCCCCGATCATTTCCAAGTGACAAAGACTCTACAGGCTCAGCTCTGCTCTGTATTCCATGAGGAAGAAAATACCCAAGAGCAGATTTTCATGTGTTCCCCATTTGTTCACACATGGCTCCACAAAAATGCACCCTGCAAATACTGGCATGCCAATCATTCATGCTCACAAACACGTTTTGTTTCTGCTGGCACAAGCAGGCTACCTGCAGCTACCTTTTCTGTGCATTGGTCAGTGTATACAAAATTTAACACTGAAAAATAAGTCCCTCAGATTAGAAAACAGACTGCAATAAAGCAAGAATTGAATTGGCCGATTATCTCAATATGTGGTTTTAATTACCTTTAACTCATAGCAGTCTGCTCATTTGCATCCTTCAGATGAGACCTTAAATATCCATACCCCCTGTGCCTGCCTTGGACAAAGAAGATAGCTTGGGGCTTTTTGGAAAAAAAACAGATTCCTGCCTCGTTTTACTTGGCTGCTACAGTCCTCTGAGGTGGCTGCAATTCAGCAAAGCCATAGGGCTTGCAGCTTGGGAATTAGGATGGAAATTGTTACATGAATGCAAATACTGTTCTTGGTCTTTTCTTGAAAAAAGTACCTATTTACTCACCAGCCTTAAAAATTAAATGAGGTTCTAATCAAGGAACAATAAGCCACAAAGAAGAAAACAAAACATGGCAAGAGTAGCCCAAAAGACACAATTTAAGACAAAACAGATCAAATAACCAAGTTATCAATTAAACCAAAGTTATCTAAAAAGGAACCAAAAGAATAAAAGAAAGACAGAATTTAAAATGAGCTTGGTGGAGTCAAGAGAAAAGCTGAGAAAATGAAAGACAAGTTATAAGACCTTGGCCACAGGAGCTGATTGGAGTTTATTAGTGAATGAAATCCCAGTTTAACAAAAATGCATTATTACAGTCTGAATGTGCCTAGCTGTTTGTAGGGCATGCAGAGAGGATTAATCTCCTGCCCCACCTCTTTTTACACACAGTAGCCACAACCCAGCCCTTCAAGTCTGACTACTGCAAAATGCCAATCAATTTTTATGGAAAGTGGCAGCTTCAAAATTACATTTCATGGCATCTTCTTACTTCAGATAAAATAAATATTGCTTTACTTATGCCATGCTCACAAGAACACCATTTCTGAAGCATCAGGTTTAAGCACTACACAGCAGACACACTACACTGTTGGTTTTAGGCACTTGAATTAAGTGTTTTAAGTTATGGCAAGGCACTGCTGCAGCTTACAGCTGAAGCACAGTATGGAACCTGACAAGTGTATCTGAAATCCTGTAATTTTAACCTAGTTGTCACTTCATACTACAGCTAATCAGCTTCCTCAAACGTGTCACAACTATCTATTGCAGTTATAGGAGCCTTTGCCTTCCCTTGTTCTTACAAGAACCCTCTCCCAAGCCACAAGCCTGAGGATGAGGACAGGTGCAAAGTAAGCACATTACTTAAGAAAGGAAAATCACTTTTAATTACCAGATTGCAGCCTTAGCTGCAGAAATGCAGAGACCTGTAATTTTGATCTCTGTCCAAAGATATGCTTGGCACGAGGACAGCCTTCAGCGACACCAGACTGTTTGAGATTGCAGGGTGGCAGGATCCTGGCTGACAACTGCAGAATTTTGGAAGCAGGAGGGCAGAAGGGGCTCCTGGGTCAGTCAGCAGCCCTTGCAGAGAACAGCTCTGCCCAGGGAGGGAAAGGCCTCCCCATCTCCATAGGAGACTGCACCTATGAAGAAGTTTAAAGCCCCCGAAGATCTGTCCAATAAAATCAATTCCAAATCTGTGGAAATAAACCTTTAATTTGGTAATAAAAGCTGACTCGATTTCCTTCTTGCTGGGAGAAGGATTTCTGCACTGTTTTGTTTGAACTGGTTAGCCACACACCAGGAGATAACACTGGAGAAGGTAATAAAAAATAAACTACAGCAACAATGAACAGCTCTAAACAAATCAGGATGGTTTCACACAATGCTGGCAGCCAGGGAGAGAACTCTTGAGGGTAAAAGCAGGAGGTTAAGTCATGGGCTCCAGGCTCAGCTTTACCTTAAATGAAAAGCTTGTTTAGAAACAAACTGGCAAATACTGTGACCTCCCAGCCCTGCCCTTACATGCTTATCATGTTTTGACTAAAAGGTTGTTATCAAAAGATGAGCAAGTTCCCAGCATTTTCTCATTAAACCTTCTGCTGTTTTCCTGAAGAAAATGGTAAATCCTTGGTTCCGTTTCTTTGTAATAATCACACTACAGAAATAGTTTCTTCATATTAAATATTGTCAGGGCAGTTCTAAACGAATCAGTAGCCAAACACTGCACTTAACATCTCCCATTTTAATAATCACCTCTACTTCTACTGAACAATTTAATAGATAGTTGTAAAATTCTAATAAATCTTGTGACTGGCACCCATCTCTCCCTATTTTATCTCATTATAGGTTTCTTGCTTGCTCTAATTTTGTAGAAATGGTAGCTTTAGTTCTCCAAGACAGTGTTGAATTTGCAAAATTAAGATGTACACCACACAGTTTCAAGACAAGATAAAAAGCACCTCCATTCACAACTGTAACTGACTGTTCCTACTCCGCAGGACACTTCCATCACTAACCACCCACCCTCTCCTCTTTTTAAGCAAGGCTGCAGCTGGTCTCCAAGAGGTTCTAAATTAAGGCAGGAATGTGGTACAAAGTGCATGTGCATGAATTCAGATCTCTCCACACCCACTGAAATGCATCTCCAGAGAAACAAAAGCCCAGTACAGCAAGGGATGGAGAAATCAGCACTTGTGCTGTGTGACACCCATCTTACAAAGCAACTGCTAAATGTGTCTCAGGAGTTAACTTGTTCACCTCAACAACTCTTAACCACTGTTAGTAAGAAACACAGAATATTAAATGATACATACTCTATTTCACCTTGTGCTCTTTCATGGAGTATTGGAGGTATTGCATGGAGGTATTGCAAAAATTCAAGAGAACACAGAGCTGGAGATTTTAAATTATGTCAATAAACATATCTGTAAATAACATGAAATAAAGATAAATAGAAGTCTTTTAAAGGACTGTGGTCTCAATGAGAAGTGGAACAGTGTTCAGAAACAGACGATATTTACTTTACCTTTGCATGTTGGAAGCTAAAGACCAGATCAATGTATGCATACTCCACTGAAGGCCAAACCCACCAATCAACATCCACTTGTGTGCTGTAGGGATTTTTCTCTTAATTCCAGGAGCAAAACAAAACCTCCTGAAAGTGAGGTGAAATGCCTTTGCACCTCCTGTGGATACTTTCACATATACCAAAGATGTCTCTGTGTCTCTCACACTTCCATTTCAATCAGACCTAGGACACAGACAAGGACGTGATGGAAGATGGAGCAAAGTCTTTCATTAGCTACTTACCAACTGACCACATGTATTAACCTCACACTCTGAGCCTACGATCCCATTTACCTCCTCCAGATGCTAACCAGCCCTCTCACATCTCTCTCCCATTTCTCCTCCCTTCTTTCTACTCTTGCTCTTAGCATGTCTCCTGCTAGCCTGTCTCCTGTTTCTGGTTTTGTACTCACCATGGTTTAACAAGGGGGTTTAACACCTCTGCCATTCCTACAGCTCCTGCTCCAGCAACACTGCACTGACACATTTTATACAGCCATGATGCTGACTGCATCACAAACTGACCCAGCCACAAAACAATTCTGCCATCTTCAAGCCAGATCAATCCCCTGGCACAGAGAGGCAGGGATTGCCCACAGTGAGTGCCTGGGAAAAGGAAGGAGCAGAACCACTGCAGAAACCTGGTCTGCCACTGAAATGCAGCCCTGGGCTGGGCTCTCCCTGCTCCCACCCTCCCAGGGTTCTTTCCACGACCACCATTCCCCCCTGGCAGCAGTGGCAGCTCTCACCTGGAGTTCCTCATCATGCAGGTTTCACTCAACACTTTGCTAGCAGTGACACGTGCAGCTCAAATCTCTGTCACAATAATTTATGTTAAAATGCCATGGCTCAGTGCTGGATTTTAAGGCCTGATAACTTACACATTTTGTTTATTAAAGAGATGGAAGTGAAAAGAGATGCAATTTGGATAGGCATACTCTCATGTTATCCATACTAGCATATATCCAAATCACCATTTATTTCTGTGCATATGTAAACTGATGATGGATGAGATGAAAAGTCTTTTCTTAAAGAATTCCTATTAAAAAATGGATTAGTGAAAAATTCCCAGCTTAGTAAGCTATTACACATTCTGACTCAATTTTGATCGATATTGATTTAATTATATTTCTTGGAGCTAAAACTAGCTGGTATGTTATTATGTATTTACAGAAAATAAAGGAACTAGAAATCTAGTAGTACAGGTTAATCAAACTGTCAACAAACCTTCTTTGCTGCATAGCATAATCCACACAGCAATCTCAAAATACATTACAGAGAATTTAATAGTGCAAATAAACTTCAGCAGGTTTTATTTTATAAATAAAACACTGTCACCTCTAAGGCACTACAGTATTACATCAGAGTTGGAATTTTACTTGAGATGCTGCATGTGTTTGAACTTGGGCAGAGTCTAGTGAGTTCTCAGATGTTAAAAGCAAAGCCCAGGACCCCCTGGTTGAGTTGGGATGACCAGAACTCAACTAAAGGTTCACTGGTTACATCCACACGATAAATGCGAAGCAGCTACAGAACATTGCTGTGCCACAACATACAGGCAATGGGCCCAACCAAAGCTGGGTGCAAATTTCAAAAGCTCCCTTTATTTGCTTTTTCCTGAGGGAGTTATATGGAAAAATTCAAGTTGGATACAAAAGAGAGGGAGAAAAAACTCCACTGGGTCAAGCCTCACCTCAGTCACACCATCTTTACAACTCTTATTTATTCACAAAGATAATTCCAACTGAAATGGAGGCGACTCAGCAAAGCATCTGCAAGAGAGAGGAAGCTGACAGTCTTTAAATTGGTGGTTTTATATATCTTACTGCAGTATGGAGGCTGCTTTTATACCCTCTTCAGTTTCATTCATGATGCTTAAAGAGAAAACTGCAATGGTAAGCATTGCTTGGGCCATGAATCAGTGTGGAGCAGTTATTCACACAGAAAATGCACAACTCACTTATTCAACTGCCTGAACATAGTAGACCCCTGTCCTACAAGGTAACTTAAATTATTTGCTTCAATTAAACATGACCCTCAAGGCAGTAAGCTTGCTTTCAAATTTCAGATAATAACACAGGTTTCAAGTGCCATTGAAATCAGTAGAAATATTTAGAAACACTTCCAAAGGCTTTGGATTGAGCTCGTGGAATGCCAGATCCCATTTGAGCCTATTCAATACCACCAGCAATCTTGGGGACAGAAAAGCAGCAAGAAGGGACCACAGAGGGCTCCAATTACACAGCATGGCTTCAGTGCCCAGCAACTGGTCAGCCAGGCTACGAAACACCAAGTATTGACCTCTTTTTGTTGAAGAATTATGTATTTCTGCAACCCTTCCTGGGAATTACTAAGGACAAGAAGGATAATGGCATCTCATTTCGAGCCCTGTGCCACACACAATGTCAAAACACAAAAAAATTCACAGCTGCCACCGTACAACTCTAATTCCACTTCCCAAATTCACCTTCTCAGAAGCTGTGCAAATCTTGAGTCTTTCTAAAGTCAGTGATGACTGACAACGTCAGATCACAGGAGACCTTATATCAAAATTAATAAAATACACACAAAAATTCAGTGGATACACAAAATAAATTAAAATTAAATTTGTTCTATGGATAAATTGCAATATTTAAAGATTTAATATATTTCATATTGTACTCTCACTTTAAAGAGGTCTACACATCAAATGGAAGGTACCATCCTAGCTACATATTTTGTTGTTAAAATTATCTAATCCTCCTACAATAGTATCACCCAGAGACCTCAAGTGACACACTGATTTCTCCATATTCTGCAGCAAAAGGCATGCAGAACGGAAAAGAACAAAACATGGAAATGTGTTGCTAGGAGAAGACGTCATGGAAACCAAATGCATTGCACTTAAATAGTGTGGCATTCTGTGTGGCATAATGTGCTTTAACACACAGAAATATTTCATTTTCTCCAAAGTTTAATAATTTGCCTTTGGTGGATTTAGATTTTTTTTTTTTTTAAATACCATACCTGAGTTTAAATTTGAAATGTGTTAACGAAATATTGTCTTAGATTTTAATCTCTACCACTCAATAAAAATGATGGGATAGTATAGATCCAATTTGGGCAGACTTTTTCTGCTAGAGCCTTGCAGAATCATATCCCAAAATGTCATGCGAATTATCACTTTGGATCAGATGCATCTCTCTTCTCTCATCCTGTAAGTTTCTGAAGCCCCAAGGACACTCTGAAGGAGAACAAATGAAAATGAAAATTTAGTTGCTGTGCAGAGCCCCAGGGAGCTTTTCTATTGATGTCTCTGGAGAGCAGGGAGCTAAGGTGGGAAAAAGTTTTCAAGAGAGAGAATTCTCCAGCAACACATTTCAGGCACAGCCCATGGTCTTCTCTCTCTTAAAAAAATCCATTAAAGGTTCAAAAAAACTTCCAGTCTTTCAAAGATTACATTTCCTCTGCACACTTGAAATTACAATATCATGGGTTTCTAAACAGTAAGCCACTGTTTGCCAGCTACAGCAATAGAATGTAAAAAAGGCCCATTGCCACTTTGTAAGAGCACATCCCACTATGAAGCCACATATCCAGTACACAGGATTTTCAGGATGCTTGCCCATTTTGAAACCAACCCACAAAATGAAGTGAAATGATCTCAGAATACCTGAACACAGTCTCCAGAATGTCATGCTATCACTTCCCAGCCAGGGAGCTGGGATTCACTAAATAAATTTCATCACTGCTAAAGTGCAAATAAGACACTGTGAACAGCATTTTCACATAGCATGATCACTACTATATTTTCCTCTTGTCATAATAACAATAATAATAATAATAATTATTATCATTATAATCTTCATCATAATACAAGTGATTCTGCTTGTTAGAATTTGAATGGCAGACACTTCACATTGTCAAAAAGATCCTTTTTCCTCCACCTGCTGCTATCTGATGAAGCACCAAAAGTATCATGGTGATGTAATCTAAAGCATGCCTCTAAGAAATTGGGCTTTGATTAGGAAAACAAAGTTGGGCTGTGTTAAAAACCATTTTCATGCATTTCCCAACAGGTCTTTTCTTTTGCCTGAATATTGGTTAAAACTGTCCTTGTACAGAACGTGTACCTTTTGAAAAACAAACAGATCTTCTAGACAGGACACGATACTACTTCAAAGCACACCGTAAGAATCAACAGATTTGCATGTGGCTTTGGGAACAGGATAAGGTCTCACCCACAGCCCCAGACCTGCAGCTTGCAGAATTATAAGCATTAGGAGAGCAGGAAGTAGGACTGAAAAGGATTTCATGGTAAGTCCTTCATTAGTCCTGGCAGCATCTGAGAATTGGACTCAACCCTGAGCAAGTTTCCTCAGTGTATTTGTATGTATTTATACGGCTTAAATATATCCAAGGGTGGCATTTCCATGATCTTTTCTAATCAAGCTCATTTTGGAAAATATCCAAAACAGGAGTGGAAACAAATGAGCTGGAGTTAGAGCACACCACAAGACAACTACAGTCTAACCCAGAAGGCAAAAACTCCTTTTTTTCTGAAGACTGAGAGATTTTTCTTTGGAACCATTTCCAGATATTGTCACCTTTTAAAATGGAAAGATGACTGCAATTCTGACTATTTTCTATCAGAACATCAGCATTCCTGCAGCATCCAAAAGCTACAAAGGGCATTCTTTGATCCCGTTAATACAGAAATGAGGGCACAGAGAGTGCTTTCTTTAAAGAAAAACAGCTGTATCAATAAAAGCTATTTGTGAAAGCAATGAACAATTTTCTCAGCAAAATTATATTTAAGTTCTTTAAGCTGAAAATCCTTTAGTTTAACAGATACCGCAGAATCCTCCTTTTGATGAGCGATCATGTACAGCCATGGAAGTGCTTTGCCCACATTTTCCATGTGCCAGCCCCACACAGAATCCTGCCAGATCTCAGCTAACATCACATGAAAGCAGAACAGCTCCTGTCAAAAATATGCAGGATCTAACTTCACTGGGGAAAATCAGTGAAGAAAAAAGGGTACCACTTACCTTTATTGGCAAAGGTTGGGAAGAAGTACCCTTCAGGTTAAAGCCTGGCAGTAAATATAAAGTAGCATTTGCTTTCTTAACAGGGAGATCTCTAAGCAGTTCCTCCATTCTTCACAGCAGTGGCCTGGGTCTGTTCCTGAGAAGAGCCTTCCCAGCACCAGAGAGGCTCTGTGCAGGGCACCAGATGAGAATATGAGGAACATGGGAAAAGGAGGGATGTCAGCTCACTGCCAGCACTGGCCAAACCCTGTGAAAAAGGCTGTGATGGGAGAGCCAGGCACAGTGCAGAGCAAATCCCTGATTCCTGGAGGGCTGCCTCCAAGCTGATGGGACAGCAGAGAATCTGGTAACCAAACAGGTCAGTAAGGAATCTGTGCTCAATTTTAGTTTCTGTTCCCACTGCAGGCATCCCTCTGCTCTGGGCCCTTCAGAACAGGAGCTGGTGCTTGTGCAGCCCTTGCACAACAGCACTGACTGTAGCTGCTCTCCACACCTCACTGCAGCAATGATGAATTACTCCCTGTCAAGTTCAACACACGACAATGAAGTGAAAAGAAGAGAGTGAGAATGCTCTGATATTAGAATTAGGTAATCTATTAAGTAGCAATAGTAAGGCCCTTGTTAGTAGCAAGGATCTAGAGCTAGACAAGGATCTGTCTCTTCAACAGCTTGTCTTTGTTTAAGGCTTTGTTTCCTGGAAGTGGGAAAGTAACAAAGAAAAGGCCATAAATAATTGTTCAAGACATTAACTCTTTTCTCCCCTGCAGCTTTTAAAAGCAGTACAAGCTATAAACTACCCTATAAACAGATGTTGAGCTTCCTGTGACAACTTCAGTGTCAAGCAAAGCCTGGCACTGCGCAACAGTATAACGTTTTCCACCCCAGTACTAAGTTTTGGCTATGGATACAGTTTCAGACTGCTGTACAGACTATTTTTTAGAGTTTTCTCTTTTAATAGGTATCTGCTCCAATTATCTTTATATTGTTCATATTTATTGTACAATATTGTACAGTATTGCTGTGTTGCTCACCTGCTTCTGGGGCACACAGTATGTGAAATACTACTCTAAGCAACACAGGATTTCCATTTTCTTTTGCAATTGTGGACAGCAAATACTATCAAGCTACAACACTATTCAGAAGCTGCACACCTCCTTGCACAGACAGTGGAACAGGCAGAAGTTTATAGCATGTTAATTATAAATGTACTTTTATTTTACTTAACATTTCCTTTCTCCATACAAATGATTCTGCACTCACAATTAATTGACCATATGTATTTATGCAGCACATACACACATCATACCCACCATCACTTCAGTGATTACTGCTAAAAATCCATGGTATTAAAAAAACTAGTCACACTTTACATTACAAAAAGAGGAGCTATGTACTACTTAACAAACAGTAAGGTCACAATCTCCATCTGGCCAAAAAGCCTGTCATAACAAAAAGGAACAGCTGGAACTTGTACTGCAGAGTTCTGGTCTGCCTTTATTTTTCTGTATGTGTATTTAGCACTTTCCAAAATCATCTTAGCAAGACTTTTTCAGACTAATAACATCATCAGTTATATCAAAGGCATATTACTTAACTACTTCTATTGCATATTTCAAGTTCTTTTATTTTATCTTTCGGCATGATTTTATTCACATCACTCAATCTGCCTACTAATAGCCACTCGTTAGGAGTTGTTAAGCTACTTATGAGCCAAGGCACAAGCCACCCACTGACACAGTTCCAGTCCTCACTTACAGAGAAGGCCACGCCAGCAACCAGGCAGCCAGTCCAGGGAAGGAAAGATTTCCATAGACCCAGTAATTTTAAGGAAAAAAATGAAAAAACAAAAAAAACCCAAAAAAACCCCAGAAAAATAAATTTTCAAGGCTTTGTCTTCATGCTCAGTAGCAGCCATGTACTATAACTGATGTTTGGAGACTGAAATCTCTAAGATGTTCATAATAATACTTAAGTCTCCTCAGCAGTCTAAACCCTGGAGTAAAAACACAGAATGAGCAAGCAGAGAGAGACATACCAATGATGTTAATGTATTCATGCTCACAAACAAATGCATTATAATTCTGTCTGTATGATAAGGCAGCACGAAAAACATCTCTAGAATAATAATCCATTCAGTGATATTCTCACATTGATTTGCTTCTGTGATTTTGATGTTTTTAGCTGATTAAAAATTGATAGCCAAACAAGTAAGCATTTGCTCTGAGTGTCCAAGTGTCGAAGAAATTGACATTTTGTTAAATGAACACTCACTTTTCTAGAACATTCGGCTGAGATTTAGTAATACTCACATTCTAGCAAGGCCAAATTCTCTTGAATTTGAACAACACTGGTGCTGTACACACTATAGTGCACACAGAGCCCTGCATGGCTCCTGGGCTGCTGGAGAAATGTCTGTGCAAGCAGCAGAAAGCCTGGCAAGGATGGAATCACACCCATCCCTCTGCTGATACCCCTGGGGCTAAACCCAGGCTCCAAGGGAGCAGATCAAACCTTTGCCTTGACTTTGTTTGAGCCAAGACTCACTCAGAAGTTTCAGCTGGGGAAAATGTGGTCTATAAATCTTGTCCTGAAGGGATACAGGATATATTTACATCAGTCCATGGTATTTATGACTGAACTTTGCACTCATCAAAACCAAGGATGCTCCCAACAAGAATAATGAAAGAAAAATAGGTCAGGCTCCACTGCACAAATTTTGAAAGCTTCACATTGAGCTACATACAAGGAGTAAGAAAAGAGCAACCACATCATTTCCTCACATATCCAGAGGTAATATCTAGGAATAGGACAATTTGACATCTGATTTTGTTTCATTGGACATTGGACAAAACCAGCACCTTCTTAAGCCTCCTGTTGATATAAAGTATTTGCAACCTGGATAAAGTCTCAATTTCTCAAGTCATCAGACCACAGTACATTTGGGGTAAGACTGAAAACAGACATTGATGTTCAATCTGCTTAGAAGTGGTTTGCCATGTTACCATTTGTCTACAATATTAATATGTGTCCAACAGATCTGGATTAAAAGGATAAATATGATATAATTTAAAAATACAATTAAAATTTTCCCCTACCTCTCAATTCTTCTAACAAAATCCACAAATGTGAACTAGATATATTATCTCAAGGTCAAGCAGCTTTTTAAGCCAAAGGAGTCATAGAAGGCTTCTAAAATCAATAAGACATATAAAACTGATTGCAACCTTATAAAAAGCATCAAATCTTTCAGCCTGGGTGACATAAATATAGCATTTCACACTGTAAGCAATTTCCTGGCAAAGTAGACCAGTTTACCTTTGCACTATGAAGAGGTTTTTGGCATCTCTAGACTACGAGTAACTGCAGTGAATATTTAGGGAGCAGACAGCTCCATCAGGCACAGCAGGACCAGGAATAGCAGCTCCCTGTGGCTGAGACGTGGTGTCACCCATGGGTCACCCCACACCTCTCCAAACAGGCAACCAGCCTGCCTTTGCTTCCAGGGTGGGATGATTTGTCTCTAAGGAGAAAAAGGATGCAGAGCAAAATAACAGAAGGGGGGAGGGGTTGTAGTAGCTGATGTAAACATTCAATCTCAAACCCTGGCTCCCCAGCCAACCATTTCCAACCTTACCAACACTCCACACAAGAAGGCAAACGGGTGTAGGTGTTCCAAGCTCTCAGTACCCAAGTGGCCCCCATGGATGGCCAGCAGTGCTACTGCAGCAGCAGCTTTTCACAAGGACACTCACGTGAAATCCACAGCAAATGGCCCAGGTGTGATGTCAGGACAGCCTCATGCCTGCAGCAAAGCCCTGCTCATGCTCAGAGGTGCAGTCATGCATCCAAGGCATCAGACCCTTCTGACTGGGCTCAGCCAGGTGCCTCCAAAACCCTTGGGCACCTTTTATATTCAGTGTGCAGAGCCTACACAATGTCAAAAAATGTTCAAATCACATCAAGCTTCTAGGTTGTGCTGTTTTTGAAGATGAAATTGATAAAATGGGCACATGTGGTGTTAAAATTTTTAATAACATGATTTTTTTAATATAAAAAAGCAGATTCACACCTTCCACAAGTCAATCATCTTTGACTAAAAAGGACTTACAGGAAACACCAAAGAATGCCAGCTAATCCAAAATTTTAGGGATCATTCCTTTAAACCTTGCAGTTCCAACGTGAGTGAGCAGATGCAGAAATTCTCCCACTGGTGCCAGGGGTGCAGGCAGAATGCTCTTCCAATGAACTCAAGAATAACTTTGATACTTTCTGCATCAAAACAATGCCAGTTAGAACAGCAACATGTAATCCTGTGGCTGTGAGCAGAGGACACAGCTAAATTTACTCTGTGGATATGCCCTAAGCAGTAATCTATACAGGAAGGGAAAATAATAGAAGGTAGAAGGTGCATCTCTAATACCATTTTGATTTTGAAGTTGTACTGAAATAGGAAGGATGATATGAAATGTTGTCACAGCAGATCTTTGTAGATAACTCAAAGGAAGATAATGCTGCCCAGAACCAGTGCAGAAAACATGAATGTTAATAAGATTTTTTTTCAATCTGTATTTCTGGCCTGATACTGTGCGACACTGCTTTCTGCAACACAATGCACCATTCCAAACACAAAAAGAAACACTGTCCACTGAAAGTTAATATGTGGTAAGAGCATTTCTTTGCAAGACATAAGTGATTTAATAATGAGATTTGGGGTTATGTCATCTGACCATATTGTTTCTACAGTCTTTATGGCAAATTAACTAACTTACATTTCCAGCATCACAGCCAGGCCTACAATTTTCATTCCAGGATGATATACACACAGGATGAGCTAAGACTTAATGAGGAACTCTGAACAAGTATCAGGACACACACTGTTCTTAACAGTGCCACTGCTTTAAAGGTATTTTTTAATGTCTCATTCTTTTTGTACACATGGAAGAAATTTTTGCCAATTCATGCAAGTGGATGTGGCACAAGGATATTCACTGATGTGGCATGATACCACCAAAATGCACGACAGGCAACCCCACCCACCTAGGGCTGGAACAGCAAAAGAAAATTCAGGGATGTACTTAGGGGGCTGCTTAGTTTGTCACTCAACCAAAACCAAAACACATGCAAATTCTTGGCAGAACACAGTTAATTATTAACTTTGTTTATCATCTTACAAAGTAAACTGTAACAATTCATAAAAACAAATATCCAGAACATTGAAACCACACATTAATAATAATAAAACCCCAAAACTGTCGATCACAGAATTAGACTCCATTAGGCACATTGTTGCACTAAGTGGCACCCATTTAGAAGAAGCAACAGAGCCAAAAAAAACAGTCTTCTACACAGAGATCCAACATGAGCAAATGGAGCTAGATTAATACAGCAAATTCTTATAAATTCAGGATAAGAATAGAAATTAGGCATGCTTTTCCACTGCTGTTTGTTTTTCATTTTGCTAAGACAGAAAATACTATGTTTGCTAAAATGTTTTGATTAAGAAAAAGGCATCTGTATTTAAGACAACCTTTATTTTATTTATTACAAATACTGCCCTTTTTACAGTTAAGATAAGCTCACAATGGACCACTTTCTTAAATCATGTCACAGTCAAGGGACAGAAGAAATGGTATGCAGCAATACCAACACCCTCCTTCACAAATTTCCCGACATAACTGGACTTCCAATGTTGCCTTTGCCCCTTCCCTTTTTGGTCTTACTGAAAATACAAATGCTAGCTGAGTATTTTCAGGTACTAAAAGTTCTCCTTGACACCAAGACTGGAGTCCAGTTACTCTGAAGCAGAGTGGGAGTCAAGCTCACTTCTTCTAAGATGGGACACACACAGAGGAATGCATCAGTGTAATGAAACGAGAAATATTTTAAACATCCAAAAATCTTAACATTATTACTTCTTAGATTAAAAGATTTTAACAAAAATTTCTTAAATATGGAATCATTGTAACTTTCTATGACAGTCATTACTGTCATTTACTGATAACTCTGGTTATTATTTTGTTTTAAACAGTTGTAAATAAGACTTTATACCTTTTTGACAGCAAACTTACATTGTTAGTCACATATCTGAGTCAATTCCTTCCCTCTGAGCAGAACTTTACCCTCTGAGAGGTAAGTATACAAGTATACATGTATGGGACCTATTTCATGTCTTTTCAGAGATGTGCCAAAGGAGGAAACAGGAAATAAAAATCAAAATAAGAGACAGCCTTTTTAAATCAGTGTTTTTCCATACCCTACTCATGCTACCCATATTCCCATGACTTTAGAAAGACATTCAATATAAGCAAGAAATTCTAAAAGAGGACCCACTGAAGCCACAAACAGCTTGATCCAACTTGGGTTTGGTTCTACAATATACATTGCTTAAAATTTACAAGATTTTATTCAAATGGGTCATCTGCATACAGTTCTAAGAAAGACATCCTGAGTCAAAACTGAAAAGTTTTAACACTGTGATGCAATCAAAAGCAATAGTTCTGAAACTGCATGGTGAATCCAGTGATGACATCAACTCATGGAAAAAAAAAGGGAAAAAAATTGACCAAAATACAGGAAATCAAAACTAAGAAAAAGTATTTACTAGCATCTCTGATTAAAACCAGATGCTTTCAATTCAGAAAGTATTTTTCTGTCAGTTCTATTTTCTTCTTCCTGCTTCTCACTAATGACCTGGCCTCATAAGGAAGCCAAGCAGTCACCTTCGTGCCAGGTCACCAACCACAGGCTCACAGACTCTGCACTGGCACCACACAGGGCTCAGCAGAGGCTGCAGCAATCCTTTGTGTGATGCTCCCTCTTCTTAATTCAAAAAAAAAAGTGGGAATGTCAACACCTGAAACCTTCACATCTCAAGGCAATGTTCATTTACTGTGGCTTATCCATCTGTTAAATAGATAATTTCTAGGAAGTGTGAGGAAAGTGGTCTAAAGAATTGCCTAGGTGTATACTGCACATAGAATGCCAGCCTGAGCTGATTTCTGCAACAGAAATCAAATGCTGTTTGTGTGAACTGATCCCTGATTTTCAGATACTAATTTTTCATAGCTGGCTGATGTGGATATCCCATTGGCTGCCTCCAAAGTCTGAACTATCCTTCATCCTCTTTAATGTGCTCAAAACTCCAATGAGGTTTTTTTAAATTAACATAAAAAAATCTAAAAGTTATGAACACTAGATGTTTCTGAGCCATGGAAAAAACATGTGATAAAATACCACAATTAAACCTTGAAAATCAATCTTTTTTTCCCAATATTATATATTCAACATGAAAAAATAAACACCAAAATTATTTTTACACTAGAGACAAGCTTTAAAATCCCAGAGGAACAGAGTGGGAAAGTCAAATCAGTATCCAGTAACACCAACCCAAACATTTCCAATCCTGTTGCATCTTCTTTTGGTAAAGTTTAATTGCAGAGACATGCTCTCATTCTTGCTGGATCCAGCTGCCACTGTTTCCCTGTGACTGCAGCCACAAAAGCCACAGCAAACGTGGCAGGAGTGGATGTGTGCTAGCAGGTCCTTCCACTCACAGTGCAGCACATGAATCACAAAATTAACAATACACAGGACCCAGCACTGGCACAGGTGGGCACCAGACACGTCCTCAGATGTCACAGCTCCACCCAAGCACGGGGACAGTGCAGAGATTGGGGCAATGCCACCTGAGGGAATCCCACTGAACAACACAGCTTGTCTGAAGGCAAACAAAGCCTTGGTGCTGAAGAACAGATGCTTGCTGCTTCACTGATGAAATGTTCCAATATTGTATTTTTCCCTTTGTCCACTCGACACTATTACTGTTTTTCCTTCCTTGGCTGTGCCAGATATAAAAAAAGGGCAGGAGGGAATAAGAAGAAACATGTGTTTCCAAGACTGCAGTTCCTGCCTATTAAAAGAACGTTTTAAAAAAGCTACAGCTACATTCAGAATATTATTTATCCAGCTTTAAAAGTGGAAGCATTTAGTCCAGTAGAAGAAAAGAATTTAAAGGACCATCAAGCTTATTCCTTCTTTAGGACTCCTCTTGCAGAGTACAATACTACAGCATTGTAATCAAGTATTGTCTGGATGATTTTTAAAAATGAACAAATTTATTCCAGATGTGAAAGTCTTTGAGGCTAACGAACTCAATAACCCATCAATACTGCAAAGATTGTGGAGATTAAAAATAGCAGCAGAAGGAGGTTTCATGTTCACTTCACTTCTACTGGAACAAAAAATGCTGAACACAGAATAGTCTCCTGGAATAGCTGAGATGTCTCCTATAATCTTATTTAGGCATCCTTTCTTTTTACATGTCCATGTTTTCTTCTTCTAGTGCTAGCTGTGCAGTCCATCCCTGGACAGCAGAATCCTTCACCATGCAAGCCCCAAGAATATGCTCACTTATAATCACTTGTTTCAGCTCTAATTGGTTTCAATATGACTTAAGCCCATAATAAAAGCACTACGTCCCATGCAACTATGTTTGTGCCTACACATTTCCATAAGCAAATAAAATAATCCACAGTTGCACAGCTTTATAACACTATCTGATAAAAACGTCTTCTATGTGAATGTCACACTGCAGTTTCCAGTCCAGTCAGTTTTTCACAGGACAATTCACAATAAAATGCCCCACAGCTTTTTATACTAGACTGTAAAGAAAGATGTAACACTTGTTCTTGGCTTTAAGTGGTAACAAAGTGCTCCCAGAGTAGCAATTCCTTTTCTTAAAGTATAATTGTGTCCAACCTCAATATACTATGTTGTATCAATTCGAGGTTTGTCAATAATACATAACTTCACGTCTGATTCTAACACTTTTTTAAGAACCCATACACAGTATTAGCTTCCCAAACATAAGAGATTGTTCTAAACCTAAAGATGAATCACCACTGGAGAACTACCATCTGGAAACAAAGTACAGCTTTTCCAGCAGCACAGGAAAGAATGGCACGTAAGAAGAACTGCAATTCAGCTACAAGGCATTAGACCCAAGGTAGGAAATACAAGGAGAACTTTTAGATGTCTGTATGGATCAGCAGACATTTGAATTTCTTATGAGCTGAAAGAAAAATTCAAACAAAAACAAAACTCAAACAAAATAGCTATCAACTTATGAATCCTTGAGATATCACAGAAAGAAAAGAAAAAAAAGGGGCAGGGTGTGGGAGATAATCACTGCTCAATGTCTTGAGCTCCTGGTATATATTATTTACATTCTGGAGTGCTTACTGATGTGTTAGTTGGAGACTTAACTTTAAGCACACATATTCATCTAGAGATGTTTCAGGAGAAACATGGGCATGTTTCTGGTCATGGGCATCAGCAAACTAAGCTGCCATTGGACATGAACCCACTGCAGCTTTGCTGCCTGCCCTGCTGAGGCTCTGAGAAGAGCACAACATTGCTTCTGCCACTGATGGAGCTCTGAGCACACACCTCCAGCCACCAGCCCAAGGACAGAGGAAGGACTCTGGCTCAGAAGCAGCATCCACGTCTGCCTCAAGCTGCTGGGCAGGTCTTAGAGCCAGCTTTGGATTTCAAAGCTCTTTTGCTTCCAACCCAAAACCTTCTGTATGTCTGTGTCCCTGTCCCTGCCAAATTGATCTTCCCTCTCTTGTTATTCTCCCAGCCAATTATACGGGTCTGAATTTGCTCCAGTTTTCAGTTTGGTTCAGTGAGAGCCAGAGCCACTACAGATTGCCAGACAGTGCAAATGGAAAGGCACGACATGTTAAAATAAATCTCAAGATATATACATTAGAGTTTAACTTTACTGACTGCATATTTTGAGGTACCAAAGGTCATAATGGTTAATTGTTCCAAGCCAAAAGACAATGCTGCAAATTCTGCAAGAGCAGCATGAAATTCATTTCACGTGACTGAACAGAAACACACACATCACAAAACTAACTGCAATAAAGATGTCTTCTAAGTCTGTTTAACAACAAAAGCATCGGTGACTCCTTTCAAAGGGTGTGAGTCAGTATAAAAGCCACAACACTCCTGAGAAGTAATAAATATAATGGGATTAAAATTATCTTCTTGCACCAGACAGCTGAGACTGAGCATCAAGAAACCCCACATACCCTGGTGTGATTTAGAAGGCCTCCTAGTGACAGTGATCTGTCCCTTGTCCTTCTTGACCTCAGTTGCTATTTAAGGAATTGGGAGCATGGTGGGGAAGGGGCTTGCGCATCTGAGCCACAAAGCTGTGGAAAAATCCGTGACTCAGAATGGGTAACTTGTGCATGCCTATCCCTAAGGGAGCTGCTGCCTCCCATTGCATTCCCTTAAGTGGGAAGATTTGTTCATTTGAAGAGTCAGTGTGTGAGGTTTTTCCTTCCCCTTCTTCTGTGAACGTATATTCCTTTATATCTTTAAATATGCCTACATACACGCACACGCTGCTTGCAAAAATAATGACGTCTGTGTACGGATTTTTACATTTCAAAAGCTCCCTCCTTAAATATCACTGAAAATAAATCATTGCCTAAAGAGATGTTTCCACAGCTAAATTCTTAAGTTCCTTAATGTGTCATATTTAGCCTTTAATTGAACACATAGTCCTTGTCCAAAGGACTATGTGTTCAATTTTTATGTCTAAACTTTAGTTATTCTGTCAGGGACAGACTAACTTATGATCCTCCTTATTGTAGAAACAATTGTGTACTTGACTTTGCAGACCATTCCTTTTACTACACAAACCATCAGAAGTTTCTGTTATCCAGATCTTATGAAAGACAGTAACAGGACTAAACCATCATAAATGCTGGATATCACAAAAGGACCAAGCTCTTTGAATCAGCTACATTTTTTTTGTAGTTTGATGAAGAAAAAACTAACTCATTGGGAAAACCATGAGGCTTCAGACCAAGTTCAGTAGATTCCAAGTACACCAGGAAAACATCATGATGAATGGTAAAAGGAAGATTAAAATAAAAATCTAGTGATAAATGTATTGCATGGTCCTGGACAGAATCTCTTATCTCATGTGCTGAAAACAGCAATACACTCTCAAATTCCTAAAACAGAAGCAATTTATGCCCTTGACATACAATGTCAAAGGACAGAGACACCAATCACTTGGCCTTTCCCTTTATTTTTTTGATATTTTGAAAATCCTATGAAGAAATCAAATATATCTTCTCATCCATCCCTCAACTGCCTCTTTTTCCCATAAGAGAATGGCTTGAATGCAGTCTGTTGGATCCAGATTTTTCATATCCCTGAGCTGCAAACCCAGCCCTGGAAAGCAGGAGATAGGCTGCTGATTACACTAATTGGTCTAGGAACCATTTTTTTTCAGGCAATACTAGAAAAAGCAGAAAGTGCAAGGCTGGAGCAATTCTCCCTTGCTTCCTCGTGATTCTTGCCTTGCAGCAAAAGGTAAAGAGAAACAGCTTCAAAACATTCTCCAAAAGATGGCTGCTTAGATCAACTTGTTTTCATGAGGAAGACATTGTATTCCCTCATTTCCTCACTGTCTTGAAAGCAAGGAGCTGCCTTGGGATTTTAGGGTGACTGCACACATTTGGCTGCAGACAGGAGCCCCTGTCCATGACACGTCTTCTACATGACAAGCTCCTGAATGTATCCTTCACCACAACATGTATTGTATGATGGAATTCTTCAGCTGACAGCACTCTCATGGAGTTACTCTCTTCTTGTTGCACATGCAATAAAGCACTGAGGAAGAACAGAGGATGAGACACAGGTATGGTCAGTTCTGTTCTTCATCTAATGACCTGACCCTCAACATACAGTGAAGCATCATTTAAACAAAAAATGCTTGAAGATCCCTTTCCATTTACTCAGTAATCCAAAAGAAAGGCTGTTGTTCCTTTGATTGAACACTGACTCTCATTTTTAAGCAAGCAATGAAGATGCCAACAATTTTTTTTCAATGCAGGAGACAAATATGCTCACTCCATGTGTGACAATTTGGTTTAAGTTAAACTGGCAGTATCAATGAGACTGAAGCACATGCCTAAAATGCCTTGCTGAGCTGGGACCATACTCTACATAACTTTCTCTCACAAAAGCTATGTCCAGCTGCTCACTGAACAGCCAGGAGACGGTGTGGCTATGGGAGTTCTTCCATATTTGAAAGCTGTGTTCATACCCCAAAAAATACAGTCCAGTTTCGCTTTTTATAGAGAGGAAAAGAAAGCCTGGTGGTTGAGAAAGTATTAATAGTGTGAGGCCAAAGATTCATCTGGGGACCACAGCCACAGAGTCACTTTCATAAGAAGGCTTACTGTGGGTTGTTCTACAGTGCCAAAGTATTGGTGACTGATTTTTGGCTCTGTCAGGGGGACTCATTATTGCATTACTGATGTGAAACTTTGAAAAAATATGCACTATTTAACTGCATGATTACAGCTGCATATCACTCTCAAAACAGATTTCAATAAAAATAATAAAAGATCTCATCAATATTCAAGGTATTTTCATATCTAAAATTAGTGTTAATAAGTAATTGAACAAAATGATTTTCAAAGCCATTCAGTTCTGTTCATTTCCCTGCTCCTGACAGAACCAAAGGAAATACTTTTCCACAGATATAAACAAGCATATACTTCCATCATACAGAAGAAAAACAGGAACTGTTTAATTGACAGTCATATACCTGAGTGATGATCATAATGACAGTATTAAAATCATCACAAGCACCCTTACCCATGCTTGGATTCTAGTTCATTTACATAAGATGTAGATTTACTGCCATTATCAAGTTTTGCATTCAAAAACCAGTAACATTATTTTAAGGGAAACAATTTCAGAACCAAATACCTGTTTAATTCACTCTGCTTCACCTCCCATGTGGCATATTTTTGCTGACTATCACTAAAGTGCACAAGGCATAATTACATCCAACATTTTAAATCTTGGTGTTACAGCAGATCTCAGGAATGAACTCACTGCAGGAGAGGCCAAGTTTGCCATTCCAAGAACCACCTACAGTGTGTGATCCATGAGAAACGTGCTGGGAAGCACAAAAATTACTCACCAGAGAAAGGGTGGAAATTTAGGGGGGTATCACAGAATAGCTGAGGATGGAAGGAGCCTCTAGAGGTCACCTTGTCCAGCTCTCCCTCTCAAGCAGGGCCACCAAGAACAGGTTACCCAGAACCACACAGAGCCTTCTGAGCATCTCAAAGGACAGGGAGTCCACAACCACCCTGTGCAAGCTGTAATAGTGCCTCACAGTAACAAAATGTTTTCCTTATGTTCAGTGTAGTTATATAAATTATTTTATTCAGCAGAAAAACTGGATTTAGGTGTTTCTATACATATATCCTTTCCCAATGCATCCCTCTTTTTCTCCATGCATACTGTTCAGAGCCCTGTTCTCAGCAGGATGCAGTTATTCCTGAAGTTGCACTTTATGGCAGACTGTTGAATTGATCCAACTTTAAGTGCTGTAAAAAGAAACTTACTCAGGGGAACGAAAAAAAAAATAAACTCCAAGATATTTTCTTCCTTTTCTTGTTTCTTTTTCCTTCTTGTTTTTTTGTTTGTGAACCCAGACACCAGTGGAACCATAACCCACCTGCAAACAGCAACAAGGCAGCAGTGACAGTGAAAAGGACTTTTAAAATCCAGCTCCACATTGTGTATAACCCTCAGTCCTGCTCCCAGTTTGGCTCCCCAGGAAGCTGTATTTTGTGGGTTCTCATGTTAGCACCAGAGGCTAAGCTGGGCGTGGCACTAGCACTGAGCAGAGATGCAGAATACAGCAACCACACAATCCAGCTCTTCTCCTCAGTATAGGCCTGGTGCTGGAAAATAGGTGCAAGTAACATGACCCTGCCCCAGCTGGCACTGAACCCTCCACAGCTAGCAAGTTAACAGCAGCCAAGAAGAAGGGCTTTTATTTTTCTCCTTCTTTTCCACACACAAGTGCGAAAGGAGACACGCTTCAGTATGTCAGGGATGTTTTACAGCCATGCTGCACATTGTGCTAAATGACAGTGCCAGGGAGGGGCAGGGTGGGAGCAGGAATCTTTTTATAGCACTGGGAGCAGTAATTCAGCCCCTGACAGTCACATGAATGCAGCCCTGCTGAACACAAACAGTATCTTCCCCTGGTATTAGGCTATTAGGCAGATAAGGCTCCACTTTGGATTTGAAAGACTTAAACTGACAAATGATCTTGGTTTTTCTTCACCTTGCACACGGTGGCAGAGGGCTGGAGGAATCTCAACACTTTCCACTGCTTATATAACAGGTGCACTCATAAATATGCAAAGATGATTTGAAGATACAGTTTCTAATCCATGCTCTATACCTGAACAATTTAAATTACTTTCATCATGTAGACAGCATTGCCAGTTCTTTGCAAGTAGTTCCTTTATAATTTTAGGCTCTATGAGCTGTATTTTTGTTTAGTGGGTTTCACGTGAACTGAGAGAAAAAAAAAAACACCACCCACACTGAATGGGGCTATAATTAAGAGAAATGCATTTTTAGATGGAAAATAGATGTCATGACTTCGTTCCAGATCAGATTTCCAGAAATTTATCATGCACATTTTTCATAAATGCCTCACACACATGCATGGAGGACATCCTAATCTAGCTCTAACCAAACATGACAAAGTAGAACTAAACAACAATAATCAAAAAACCAAACATCAAGCATGACTAACAGAATACATAACTCAGCTAGTGTCTCTACAGACTGTAAGTTTCAGCAGTTAACAAATTTGTTACTCCCTTACAAAAACTTGTTTGAAACCAACTTAAGAATAAAAGATTTCAATTTGCAACATGTTGGCCCAGCCATGCTTCAAGAGCAATCCTTCACATGTGAAAAAAGAAGCAATTGCAGAAGGTAGCATCACATGAATTGCCTGTATGATGATCCTGCACTAAGTCTATTGTTTAAGTAGTGGTGGAAAGAGAGATGACCAAGGAAGGTGGGGCAGGATGGTGCAATGACCCTGACAGGCCACACCATGGCCAGATGGCTTTACAGAGAAGAAAGTCAGAAATTAAACAATGGGGGAAAACAGAGAGGTGAGAAGAAGCTAAAAATGACAGTAAAAGGTACATATGCTGCCTTTCTGTCACACAGAAATAGGTGATATCAATCCTTAAAGGACCAGAAATGCTACAGAGCTTTTGTGGTAATGAGTTCCTTCCAGCAAATGGGTAACAACTTCTCTAATTATGGACTGGTTTCCCAGTCCTGAATGAGGTCCCATCTTTCCACTGGGAGTACATCATGGCCTGCTGTTCCATATAAGTAAATGCTCTGTCTCAAATGCAAAATGTTCTCTTAGTACCACCAACGACTACACACAAAGTGAAGAAAAAGTATCTGTTTCTTTCTGCCATACACCCTAGCACAGATCCTTAAATATCACAGACTGCTTCTGACTATTCACAGACCTAGCTTTAAGGGAAATACACCCATTTGTGCAGTCCTGATGCCAGCATAGCTTTTGCCATTTATTTTTAGGTGAGCTGGACTTCATTCTGAGTGAAAAAAATAAATACAAGAATTTATTTTGGAAAAACTTATACTCCCTCTGTATCTGAGCCCCTGGAACTGAAG
This sequence comes from Prinia subflava, assembly GCF_021018805.1. Taxonomy (NCBI): domain Eukaryota; kingdom Metazoa; phylum Chordata; class Aves; order Passeriformes; family Cisticolidae; genus Prinia; species Prinia subflava. Next base: position 143,727,968 of record NC_086247.1, on the reverse strand, counting down.
CTTCAGCTTTTACAGCGAAAGTCTTTCCATATTGCTATTTTGGGGAGACTTCAATCACCTTTCAACTGATATTCCTATTGTAATTTTATTGTAATTCTTATAGTACCCTCCTAGGAGCCCAACTCTGTGAGGTGTGGCTGCTTTATTGTCCGTGCTGGGCTCAGGGGTGGAATGCAGACACCAGTGAAGGGGGTAACCCAGCCCATAACAAGTCATACAATATTCTCAAAAGGAGCTTGGTGAATAACAGGTGCCACAGTATTTCAGAAGGATGTGGCCACTTAGATGCTTTATCCTCTCTTAACTCTAACACAACTACGTGAGCAATTTTTGAAGAAGAAGGACACACAATGTTTCCCTAATACTTAAGTAAGACATTTAGGTAGCATCTACTGGCTACCATTTTCCAGCTATCACTTTTTACAAGATCCCCATTAGCAAAAGAACCTTTTACTCTAGGAAAACATCAGGGGAGACTTCTTTGGGCATCTGAGTTAGAGCAGATTTATGACAGAGTAAAAAAAACTGTAAAATTCAGAACCAAAGCTGTTCATGGTTAAACAGCTCACTTTAAAGAAGAGTTGGCTTCTTCTTCCTAATTTCAGTCTAATCTAGCCCTAATACTCGATTTGCTTTGGTCTGAAGAAGGCACAAAGGATCAAGCCGGCAGATGAGGCCTGGTGATATTTCTAATATATATCCTGCACCAGAATGGTTCACAAAGAAAGTCAAATCTGAAACTGTATTTGTTATTCACCAGAACTAACCAATTACAGTACTTAAGAGCCAATGTGTATTTGAAGAAATGTACATGTGCAATTTCACGTTTTGAATGATGTACAATAGTCACAACATTGCAGGAGATATTACCTTACCAAAATACACAGAAAAGCACTTTGCAGGCCAGCCAAAGCCAGACCATCACCTAGGAATGACAAACAGCATCACACAGCAAGAGGATTTATGTTTCAGAGATGCTGGGGTTTTTGCATCATCCTCAGGACAGAAAAGAGCCCAGAGTATTTCTTCAATAGTACAAAGAGTTGGTACACAAACCAGCTGGGATTCCTCTCAGGAGAGAGAAACTGGCACTGATGAGAAAGGGTCCAGGCTTCCTACACTTGTTTGAAAGGTATCCTATGGATAGAAAACTCTTATGGACTAGGTTACCACAAGTTACCAAATGTCTCTGAAAGGCTCAGCAGTCAAAGATGAAATTTAACATGGCTGTGGCTATTTCTGGCTCAATGCATCCCACACACACAGCTTCCTCGCTTTTCTCAAGGTGCCTCCAACCACCTCGCTCAGCCACACAGCATCTTTGGTAGAACAAAAAACAGACAGGAGGCTGACCTTCAAAGCCAAGGAAGAAATATCAGACCTGCCAGGAGCCCTCATCTTCCTCAGAATGACCACCAGCAGACAATACCAGCCACAGCATTATTGTGCTCAGGAAGAAAAGCAGTGTCTGAGTGAAGCAACAACAAATATCTTCTACCATTGCAAACAAAGGAATATGCTCTCTGTTTCCCCTTGCTCCAGAAGCGACTGCTGGAGGTCAAAGACACCAGCTTTGTGAAACTCCCAATAAACAAAAACAGTTTTCATTGATGTTCAGATGGCAGCACAAAGGCAAGGAGTCACTTTTGCTGCTCCCACATCCTTCACCTACCACTGCAATGAAGAGCAAATACAAGTTACCTCAGTCAGCCCCTGGGACAGAAGCAAAGGCATCACAGCAAAGAGCTACCTTAGGCATTGGATGCAGGAAGGATTAATCTTCAGAAGAAGTGAGTACTTTCTTATTTTTTATCCAAATTATTACAATGGACAATATGTAAAAACCAATAATTAGGTGCAGTACAATAAACTTTAAAGAAGCTTTTAAAAATGTTATTTTTTGCCACTTCTTGCTTATACAGAAGTCTTCTGAGCTACAGGCAAATATATGAGTAGCCAGTATTTAAGCAAGTATTATCAGAGAGGCTGCCTTTGATACCCTCTCAAACTGTAATGTATGCACATCCTTACAGTGTTCAATATTGACTTAAAACAAATTACTACTGCAAGTAAATGTCAAGTCATCTCTAGTAAAATACTGAAAACATACTAAACCTAAAATTCTAAGGTGTTGCAGTGTCTTTTGGAGTTACCAGGAATATATATATCATAATATTGGACTAGACATTTAAAAAAGTACGTCAACCAGTATATTTCTGGTCAAGGGTGGCTTCAGTGGTTTACATACCTTTGTACACACACAAACTTCTTACATTTATTATGTCTTAGAAAGGAGCCGTCCATCAGTTCTACTTGTGGGTAGATTTTTTTAGAAAGTTGTTGAGTCTTCTCTGCTATGCAAGTGTTTCAGTGTTTATCTAGCATTATTAATATTTTCTGTCTTATCTTCAAACTCCATTACCCTAATTTCCATTCCTAGGAGTTCAATCTCCTCATGTTTTGGACTGCTAATGCTCTGCAGTACGAGAAAACATTCCTCCATCCCCAACATAAGACTTCTCAAATAATCAAAATAAACCCCTATCTTTCTCCTGGTAAACGATGTTTATTAAGACTGCTTTAATCTCCAATGTCCATGCCTCTATTCTTGGTCACTCTTTCAGATCTCTCCTGAGCTGTTTGTCCAATTCTCCCAAATCTGTGGTATAGATACACAAATTACTAAAGTCAGCATTTGCAAGAGACATGGATAGAACCTTTGACTGGAATGTGCCAAACCCTAACAGCATAAAATTTATAAACATAAAATGCAAGACCTTTTTTCATCATCACAAAAAAAAAAAAGTACTATTACATTTAACTGCTGATAGTCCCATTGCTGCTGCTCAACATAACAAATCAACCTTTTCTATTACAACTTGGAGCCAATTTGAAGTACAGCAAATTAAAAGTACTGCCTGTTATTTTCCCTCTCAGAAATAAACATCACTCCACTGTCCAACAGTATTTATTCTTAAAAAATGTTAACTCCTCACATCACAACACTCAGAAAAATTACAGCATCTACTGAAGAAAGTATTCATTATTTTTTTCAGACGAAAAAATCTGACAAATGAAACTGAGCTCTTCCAGCAAATTCAGCAAAGGGGTTTGCCATTATCATCATTCAGGAAAGAGCAGGGATATTTCTACATTTTGCTTGTTTCACTAGGTAACTGTTGTTTGTTCATCCTTAGGCATCTGCCAAAGATGTCTAGCATTTCAAACAACTTTTATTTCAAGATTCTTCACTAAATTTGAACTGCTTGCATGCCACCACAATGTCATAATTTTATTTGTTCACATGTTCATCAAAAATACTTGATTGCTGAAATATTTCTTTCAATAAGGATAAGAGGCATAAATAAATAAAATAAATTTTGCTCATTCTCCTCACAATTATAACAATGAAAACTATGAGCTAATATAACTAAGGATATCCCCTCAAAAGAAAAAAGGTGAAGTTTTATTATTTGCTATTACCAGAAATAAATTTTCAGTACAATTTCTGAACTGTTCTTTAATGTGATATGAAAAGTCCAAAGACCAGTTTGGTCTATTTTCTCACTAAATGGCAGTAATAGATGCAACACCCCTATAGCCATCCTGCTAATACCACATCACTCTTCCTGGAGGGTCCACACAGATGGAATAGTCCAGGGCTGCTTTCACTGTTGCTAGGGTCTCTCTATTTTGCCAGGCTGTTTATGGACACATGGACATCCACACAGCAGGAAAAAGAGTGTCAGAACACTTTGTTTGGGTCTCTAAGCCAACCAAAAGTCTCTGAACTTCTGGTTCTGGTCTAGGCAAACTTTCAACCACCAGCCTACCAGTGAAAAACCAGGCCCCATTACTTACACTTCAGTATTTGTCACAGAGTTCATTAAGAAACATTTTCCTGGCTTCTGAGCAGCTCTTACCACACCAGACTTACAAATCTTTTTTTTTTTATATTTTAATATTAAATACAGATCAAGTCAAGATTTGAATGAAGAAACTGCAGATGTCACAGTTTGCAGATATGGACTTTGGATCCAGAGAGATATAGGACCAAAGAAGTCCTAAAACCCATTTCTATTACATACACAGACAACACTTGAAGAATCTCTCTGTCCCCTCCACTGCCATCACTCTGCAGACCCAGCCATACACATAAAAGCAAAAACCTCCCCACTCATCCTAAATGATAACATATGTATGGTTCAGTCATGGGAAAGCAAACAGCCCCTTCAAAAGTCAGAGGAAACACCTTCTCTTCCAAGTTATCAAGATCTGTCATAGGAGTCCTTTCTCTAGTTATCCAACCACTTAACACAGTAGTCTTAAAAAGACATCACTGAAAAGAGATCATATACTTTTCAACATTAACTTTTGTTGTAAAATAACGTGGCATTTATCCACATCCTGGCACCTGATGCTGCTCTAAGCACTGCAGGTTATGTGTCAAATACACTGTGCCTCCCAAACCACCAGGAACCAGCAAATGACTCTGCTCTCCAAAAAGGGACTGCAAGGAGCACTCTGGCATGCCTCCCTCCATCCCCTGAGAGCAACACAGAGTGCCCTGCTAGGATTTCAGATGGCTTTAAGGCAGAAACCTCCTCTCCAGTGGCAAGAGGCTCCAGCTAAAGCCATGGCCACAGTCTTCCCAGCATCTGTCTCAAGCTGTATTGCTTTAAGAATTTCTACTCCTATATTTGCTGTTTTATTACAGAACATGATGGTGTCCCCAATATATTTTACACTGGTTTAAAGTTTTGAACTTCCTAGTAATAAATAAAACCCTAGTATACTAGTTTAAAATCTAGTAATAAGTAATACTGGCTAGCAATTAGATGCCCTAGCTAAGACTACCTGAGAGGGGGGAAAAAATTTACACCTGTCTAAAATGAGCAATTCCCCAATGTGCTGCACCAAGTGGAGTTAACTAAAACCAGTTCCCATCTTTTAGTGTATGCTTACCCTAGTAATACAAGGAAAGCCCAGAATTCTGCAGAGAGCAATCATGTTTTGGAAATGCCCCCGCACCACCAGTCAAGGAGGGAACAGGAGCTGTGGTTAACAATCAGGAAAGGCTCTTCACAAGCCAGGAAAAGACTGCTGCATCCAGACCCTGCACTGGGGCTACTGACTGCAAGGAGGTGCTCAAGAAGAAAAGGGGAAAAAAAGGAGGCGGGGGAGGAAAGAAGGCATAATGGGATCATCATGAGTTTGGCAAAAATGAAGCTCACCCACTGGGAAGATAGGGGAATATTCATGCATAATTTTACATGGATTAAGAGTTTGTGTCAAATCTGTGATGCGCTGTGGTGAATTCTTATACTGCAGTGACTCATCTTGTCTGACAGTTGCTGGGGAATTAAAGCAGTTATTTTTAAAAAATTATATGTCCTGCTTGACGTGTTATACAAATAGCCTCTTAAAAAATTAAAATGCAGTCAATGCATTTTTAAGTATAGGAGCGCTATGGTACATTTAAGATCCTACATACCATACCACAAACATCCATTCTGAGCTAGGAAGACCTAAAGGAATCTGCTGATATCCCTTCAGAGAAACAGTGATCTTTTTGCTGTTCCCAATCCAAATCCTGCATCAAAAATCAGTTTATTATCTCTGCTTTTAGACAGCATGAAAACACTTTCCCTCGAGAAAAATTAACCACATAGGAAAGAGGTGTGCTAAACCCGAGTTCCTCCAATACAGAGGATATTTGGGTTGCTGGAATCAGAATGACTGCATTCCCTTCTGATGGATTATCCAAGGCAGGTCCCTTCCAGGGAAAGGCAGCGCCTCGACTCACAGCCATAGGTGCTCACAGGTTTGGCAAGGGGAAGCACTGCTGGCTCCTGCTCCCTGCTCTGAGCAGCACAGCCACGCAGACGTGCCCTGAAGCTGCAAAGGGCAGCTCCTTGCAGCGTGTGTTCTCCTTAGAAATACACTGTTTACTCCCTGCTTTGCCTATAAAACTGACACCCCCTCGGCAACTTTCACACATCCTTGGGAGAAGTGTTTCGAGTATGTCAGTTGTGTAATACAGTAAAGATCATCTGAATGATCTATTAAGTGTAACCCTTGGGCATGAATGCTGCTCAACATCAGCTGGCAATAAAGGTATATTTACAGCATGCCTTCAGGACAGCTGTTCTGGGAACATCCTGGAGATTTGCATAGTCTGTTTTACAAGGCATTACCATGTACTTCTACTGAAGGAGAGGCAGAGAATTCTTTTGACACCCATTACAAGCCCTTAAGTCCAAATAGCACAGTGAAGAAGGCAAATAGATTAAAAAAAAAAAAAGAAAGCCTTCAAATTTCAGTGCCTTAAAACACAAATGGTTAACTCATGAATGAATTGAACCTTTTTTTAAAATAATCAAGATATTGTCCCTCTCCATCTTGAGCACCATCAGAGAAACAAAATAGCTGATGAGAGGAGCTTCATCTTACAAAGAAAGGTTTCTGTTGACGGTGCTCTTGATTTTATCAAAATTTCCATGATACCCAGTATATTTTCTTAAAGCCCTAATCTCCCATGTAACTTACATGAAAATTTCAGCTTTATGTATTTTGAGTAAATTAGTCCTCTCTCCGCCAGAAAAAAAATAAGTGAAAACATGAGCAAACCACATCCTAACAGCTAAAAAAACAACAAGAAGCAAATGTGAGTGTTGAATTTCTTAGTTCATTTCTCACCTAAACTCAGGAAGTATTAACACTCTGTCATTGCACAGGTGATACTCACTTTCTAAGCAGAGCACTATCTCTCAAGGAGTGAATTAAAAGGATGACTCTGTGTCCCAAATCACAGAGGTGTGCTACTTATTAAAATTTTCACACTTTAAAACCTCTCTGCGAGTGAAGTCAGCTGGCAAATGTTAGGGAAAAATAATAACAAGAGGAATTAACTACACATCTCTGATCACAACCCAGCAACTACAGGCAGACAACAAAAGATATAACTCATACCTAATAAAATAATAAACCTGGCCAGAAAGTGACTCAATCAACCCAAGCAATATTACCAAATATAATTGAGCCAGTCAATACAATGAAAGCAGAGGACCAAATTAATTAGGTGACTGCATGTCCAGTGCCTTTGGGAATAAGTAATCACTTATTAAAGATCTGCTGAGATTTTTTTTGAAAGTGCTCTTAGGAGAAAAGTTGAGGCTTTCAAAAAAAGAAACCTGCTATGCCTCACATGTTTAAAATGGAAGAGGACTGGAAGGATAGTGTGGACTATAGGGAGAATAGTTTCTGAACAGTATGGTTTTCACATTTTCCATGTGGTGTCCTCTGGTTCTTTAAGTGTTTCTGACAGTTGGATAATATACTGGAAGAAATATAGAGCATCTTTGCCCAATTAATTTTTGTTCACTAAATAACTGGAAAGGCAATTTAACCTTGTATACCCTTAAACTGAGGGCAAAATGAGAAAAGGGGGAGGGGGCATTTTTAATTCTTAAGTGTTTTTAAGAATGAAGGGGTTGTAGAATGCCCTTTTTTTTTTTAATAAGACAGCACATTTCAGGACTCCTGGTTTTATTTAATCAGTTCTTCAGTTAACAACCCCCAAGCTATTCTAAAAAACAGGATGATTCATCTATTTCCACCCAGGACAATTTTATACATCGTTAGAAAACTAAAACCTCATAAAATCCTAAGCAGCCCTGAAGAACAGCTACTGCAGAGTGACATGTTGATTGCATCAGCCTAGAAGGGCTACTTCTGAGCAATGTAAGCTTTAGTAGCTCAGGGAAACTATCAGAGTGTCAAAGAAGATGTTCTTAACATACCAGCATCAAGCATGTTCACTCAAACACTTCGTAACAAATGTCTCCAGAATATCTGGAATCAAGGATGATTCCATAACTTCCAATATTTTAAAAATTTAAAGTGCTGTTGAGCCGCTGTGTCCTGAGAAACACAGAAGCAATATCCCCTTCCCAAAATGAAGTGAAAGCACCAACAAGAAGCGTGCTGCTGATGCCTTAGGCTGAATATAACACTACATGCCACCACATCACTTGGACATCATTCTCAACACTCTTCAGAGTGCCAGGCTACCTCTGGCACTCGCTCCTGTGAGGCAGGCAACCTGCACACAGACACAGAGGAACCTGCCGAGCATTTCTGAGTCTGGCTGCTCTTCACCTCCTAAGTCATGCTAACGAAACTAACAAAATCTAAGATGGTTATTCTCATTTGCATCCATAGTACCTTTTAAATAGCTATGTTTAAACCAAAAAAAGCCCATTCAGACCACAGCAAAGGGGAGGTGGAAGGCATGTGGCTTGCCCACAGTAACCAACAGGCTGGGATTGTCACAGAGACAAACTTCGCAGAACACCATCAAATGCCTTCCGACCTTCCTCCTCCCTTTCAACAAACAAGCAGTGCACAGCTGCTAAAAAAGAAGAAAAGAAAAAAAAGGCACTCTGCTCCATGGTGTACGAAGCACGTGCTATCTGCCCAGCAGACACTTCCTGAGGCTCTCCTGCCACATCTCTGCTGCCAGTGAGGCTATGCCGAGTGCACTGCTGAACAAGGAACTCGGGATTTGTTACACAGGGTGGGGAAAGTACCATGGCCAAATTGAAATGTGTAATGACGACTTCCAGTGAGGAATGTGATGCCAACACCTGCACAGTGCCCGCTGTGCTAGTGGCACAGTAACCAGGTCTGGGCACAGGGACACCAGCTATTTTATGTTCAGTTTTGAGATGCACTGCGTGGGTAGGACCCACGCTATCACACTTCCTAGAGCTGGGAAGGAGACAGCTTTAGCTCACAGCCGAGGAATAACCACGCAGTAATCCTGCTGGTGCTCCTCTCCTTCCCACAAAGCAGCAGCTCTCTAGCAGAAACTGTTCCTAAAACTGCACTGTCCATAGCAGGTTTTGGCACAGAGAACAACGTGTTTTGGGTACAGGGAGCAGCTCTAAGACCCAGGGCACCCAGAAATAAAAAACTCACACTTAAACAATACAACAAATACAATGTTTCAGAAATGCAGCACTTGAAAAAACATCTTCCTAGGAAGCCTGACTTGGGAAAGCACTTCAAAAAGGGGCATAAAGTACAGCAGTCACTCTGCTCCAAATGTTATCAAAGAGACCCAAAGACATTAAAGTGTGCAGTTGCCAACTGCCTCCAAAAGTCTCCTGCTTCACAAAGGCAGCAGAGATACCCTAACACATCACGAGCAGAACACATGTTAAAACCTCAATCACATGAACTTTTCTGCACTTGCTTAAGTGTATCTCTGTGAATGAAGGCAGTGGACTGGTTCATTACAGCCAAGTGAAGCACAAGCATAAGGTACAGCACGTTCAGGGTGTAAAGAAACACAGAGTTGCCTTGAAAACCATTTAACTCAGGAGCAGGATGGCCAGAGTATGAGCAGACTTCTACAGCACAATAAAACTGTACAAATTACTGATCCCACTCTCTGTAGGGACTAATTTTGGGAACAGGCCAGGAGTTGCAACATGCCTAAAGGTAGGAGCTTTAAGCGGTAAATTATTTCACTTTCTCAGGCACTGAACACTGTCATGTAGTTGACTAAGAACACACCAAGAGCAGCCTGGGGGAAGACACTGAAAATGTGATATTGCCTTTTCCCTACCTGCCTCCCAATTCCAACTGATCCTCATTTAGGCTGCCACAGTCAGAACACATAAGCCACCCCGTCTGCTGGGTGTAACGCCAGTGGCACATAAAGAAATATATTGTCAGTGGCCTAAACTCATTCCAGATCTAGCTGCAGGGAAGTTACAGCAGTGCAGATACAGATGCCCAATTTCAAACGATGTCCCACTTCCTGAGAGCTTTCTTGGATTATGCTTACAGCAACAGAAACTGCACCGTAAAACTGTATTACAACTTTGGTACACTGCATTAGCATATTTATTGAAGGTCTATGCCACTTTGATTTCAGGTTTTCTGTAAGCATTTACTAACAGATGTTTTAATTAGTATCTCATTGGTGTGTAGACAATGATGTGACACACACCAAGATGCGTTTTCTGCATAAAGCAACATTACATGTACCATGATACAAACAGCTCTTCCCACCCTCACTACCACAGAGGAGGGCCAATGGACTGGCAGTGCATCACAGAAAGGCAATACTGTATTTAACTCCTCTTACTGCAAGTTTTCAGGGCACCATCAGGGAGGGGGAGGCACAGAAATGAGAGTCACAAGCAATCTCAGTAGCTCATTCTCTTCACCCTCAAAGCGTTAAAAGGAAAATACAATGTCAACATCAGCTCCTCCCTGCTGATGAAACTGGCTCCAGCGCATTTTACTTTCTGGCTCGGAGCCCTTACAAACCGTTACAAAAAGACAGAAGACAGACAGACAGCTCAATATATTGACCACTTCCAATAACTAATTTGGGACGTACTGGATCATTTGTCCCTTCTACGAAGTGCTGTCGCTTCTTGGTGGTAAACGAACCCTGATATTTGGGGGGCATTTTTTAAAAAAGAAAAAAAAAAAAAAAAGGCGGGGGGGCAGCTAATAGCAGATTTGCGTTTCAGGAAAGAGCCAACGCCAGCATCAGTACGTATGAATACTGCCCACTCTCTTCCTCCGGGAGACACCGATTCCACCTGATACCGTCTCCACGGGCTCTGGTCGCCCAGTGCCCATCAGCGAGGACACTGCCAGGCACTCCTGCCCCGGCGCTGGCACCCAGGGAAGGGAGCGGGAGCCGGGCTGAGGAGCGGAGGGCGGGCTGGGCTCCTGCTCATCTTCTCTGCCACGGCAACAGCTCGGGCTGCGTGCGCGCCTTCCCAGCCCAGCGACCGGCGGAGCATCGCAACCAACCACGCCAAGAAGCCACCACAAGCTTCCAATTACACATTAAAAAAAAACCAAAAAATCCCGCAATTAAAAAATATATATATCGTTTCATCCGAGTGACCTGGCCGGTATTGTCCACAACGACCTTATCGGGGGTGTTTTGTTGCAGCCGACACACGCACGCTGCGTGGACTCCGTGGGAGTCTCTCGATGCGGCCACGGCGGGGTCTGGCACGCAGGTACACGGCACGTTTCCGTGAAGCCGCGTCTCCCCGGCAGGGCAGGAGCCCCTCCAAGCCATCCCCACGGATTTTTCCAGCTCCCGCAGCACCGCGTGCGCGGCCGAGCCCCGCCGCCAGAGCCCCCCGCCGCCCCCGCCCGCGCCGCGGCGGAGCGCGGGGGGCTCGCAGGTAGAACAAAACCCCCGCGCCGGGGTCCCCCGCCAGCGCCGGGGACCCCCAGGGGAGCCCCCCGGGCGCCATCGGGCCGGGCCCGGCACCGCAGGGCCGCAGGGCGGAGGGTGCGCGATGGGGGAGCGGGCCGGGGGTGCCGCGCCGCCGCCGCGCCGCCCGCGCCCACCGCCGCCCGCCCGCCGCGCCTTTACCTTCGGAGAGCTCCAGCTCCAGCTCGGCCAGCCGGGCCCGCACCTCCAGCGGCAGGGACACGCTCTCCAGGCTGCGGTCCGCCATGCTCGTGCGGCGGGGACGGGCTCTCCCCTCCTCTGGCTGCCCGCTCTCCCCCTTTGTCCGCGGCTGGCGGGGCGCGGGAAGGCGGCGGGGCCGCGGCGGGTGGCTGAGTCCTCCCCGCGGTCTCAGCCGGGCATGCAGGGGGAGGCGGGCGGGCGGGCGGTCCGCGCGGGGGGACGGGGCGCGGAGGGAGGGAATGCGGAGGTTTCTCCTCTCCTCCCCTCTCCTCCTCCTCCTCCTTCGCCGCCTCCTTCAGCGGGGCCCCGCCATGGCCGCTCCCGCCGCCCGCCCGCGATCGCTCCGCATCGGCTCCTCGCCGCGCCCGGCCCACCCCCCCGCCCGCCACCGCCGCCGCCCGGCACCGCGGCGGCGGCTCCCCCTGGCCTCGCCCCGGCCCCGGCCCCGCTGTCCCCGCCCGGCTCGGGCTGGCGGCGGCGCTGGCGCTGCGGTGCCGCTGCCGCGACTGGGGCTGGCCGGGCACTGCCGCTGTCACATCCACGTGACCGCGCGGCGCCCGCGCCGCCCGCAGGGGGCGCCCCGCGCCGGGCCGCGCGCCCCGCCCGCCCCGCGCGCCCGGAGCCGCCGTGTGAGGGGACGGGAAAGGGGCGGGAGGTGTGAGGGACGGGAGTGAGGGACGGGAGTGTGCGAGGGGTGCGGGACCGGGGTGTGAGGGACGGGAGTGTGCGAGGGGTGCGGGACCGGGGTGTGAGGGACGGGAGTGTGCGAGGGGTGCGGGACCGGGGTGTGAGGGACGGGAGTGTGCGAGGGGTGCGGGACCGGGGGATGCAGGGCCGGGGTGTGAGGGACAGCAGTGTGCGAGGGGTGCGGGACCGAGGGGTGCAGGGTGTGCGGGACGGGAATGTGCGGGGGGTACGGTGTGCGGGGCCGGGGGTGCGGGGCCAGGGGCTCCGGCGGAGCACGGGCACGGGTAGCGCTGGCTTTCACTTATGCCGGCTCCCAGGAGTGGTCCCCGTTCTGCGAAGGAAGGCGAGGGAGGAGTGATGTGCTCGAGGGAGGCGGAGATTCGACTCCGACAACCTGTGCTCCTTCCCCGCTTGCCGAACAACTTGCAGCCTACCCCTGTTGTCACTCCTATTCTGTGTATGCGGGCAATGGAGGATTGCATAGTGTCAGGTTAACAGTGGGACGCGATGATCTTAGGGGTCTGTCCCAACCGAAATTATTCTATTCTAGTCTATCCTATCCTATCGTATTCTACTCTATCCTATCCTATACTGTCCTGTCCTGTCCTAGCCTATCCTAATTCCAATTCCACTCTATTCTATTCCAAACAAGCCATGCCAATTTTGGTGCATACATCACTAAACCATGGATGCACGTTGCCATGAAAGAGTAGCAATGTTAATATGGCAAAAAGAACAAAGTTGGCACGTGTACCAGCTGACACTGAGCCAGTATCTGGTGAACATGGTAAAAAGGACTGAGGACTCTTAATTACACCACTCCAACAAAAGAAGGAATGTTTTGAAAACATTTAATAAAACTGCCTTTCCAATCAACAAATATGTTCCACAAGGTACATCTTCCTTTTTTCCTCTGTACATATTTTCTCCCTCTTTGTTGTTTGGGATGGGGATTATTGGTTTGGTTTCAGTTTGGTGGGTTTTTAAAATCCCTCACAAGAAGGAAGGAGCAAGCCCCCACAGCACCTATGGTTTCAAAAGTCCTTGGGAGTCCCAAAGGTAGAACAGGTCTTTGTGGGACACAGGGTTAGCAGAAAGGAAAAGTCATAATCATCCCAGGCCAGCCTTGAGTTACCAGCTTACTATTCTAGTCAGTGAAAGAAAAGGATGTAGGTGTTTCTTGAAAAGATAAAGTTTAGGCTGCAACTATACTAAACAAAGTAGTTTTTTATTATGTTGTGGAAGAAAACAAAATTACATCATGTTACCAGCTGTGCTGTACAGGCATTAGCACTGGAGTGATTCCATGTGCAGGGCTGGTGGTTTCTTGTGTTTTCACTGGTTACCAGCCCCAGACTGGAGGGCTGTTCACACCCAGCCGTGGCCCATGGCAGCATCACTCCAGACAGACCAGTGGCAGAACTGGTTGGGAGACTTTGGGGAGTTTGCCTGCCATAAGCAAGGCTCCAGCACCCAAAGTGTCCCTTAATGTTATGGTGCTGCTATTTGTTTTATTGTCATATATGATGGTTTCTAGTAACCTCTCATGAGTTTCTCTTCAATGCAGTGAGGAGAAAATGCACCTCATTTGAGAAGGGCCATTGCTTTCAACAGCATGGTGACACACATTATTTAGGGCTGTACAAATGCCTCTCCTCCAGCACTGTCCTACACAGGAGAAAGAATTTATACCTTTTGTTGAATACTGCATGTTTCAAATACAGACATTAAAAAATTATCCAGGTCTTTCTTGTTCATTACATCCAGATTTAAACAAAGAAAAGCAATTAAATCCAAATATGTTCCAGGGTTCCTACCTGAGAATGCGAGTTTTGTTTGTTTGTTGTGTCATGTGGGATGAAATAGGCTGAAAGTATCAGCCTTGTGCAGAAGTGACTTTGATGGAGGGAGCCAAAGGCAAGGCTTTGTGGTGGTCCAGCTTCCACCTGGAATGTGTATCTCTGAGTTACCACTTGACTTCCTCAGTGCTGATACAATATGATTATTTAACTTGTTACCTGATTATTACAGAGAGATTATTACATATTGTTACTGGTGGTGTTTACACCACTTTCCAAATTTTTCCTTTAATGAAGTTATACAAAGGGACCTAAAGAGAAATGGTTGAACACTCATATCATTGTGAGTGACTTTTCTTGGCTCTTCCATGACAAGCCCAGGGTTTCAACTGCTGGGTGTTTGAAAGGAGGAGTGATCACTTGGGGTAGAGGTTATCCAGCAGAAGTGGAAATGACTGAATCCAGCAGACAGTCAGGGTGATGTCCTGGGGCTTGGCTCCTGTGGAGGGTCTTTGGGGTGTACAGGGCCCCCCTGGGCAGGCAGGGCTATCCCATCACCTGGGCCGAGGTGCAGGCAGAGGTGAGCGCTGTGGGAGCCTTGTCGGGGCTCTGACAGCCGAGCCCTGGCGTGGGGATGTGCATGGGGCCATGGCAGCCTCCTTTGGAAGGCACATTTTTCCCCTTGGACTGCTCTCCAGAGGAGACATTTCTTACTTGTGCAAAGTGTCAGTGCCCAGACTCCAGGAAGGAAACCTCAGGCATATAAATTTGCACAATAGTTTTGATGAAACACTGGAATTGCAATGGAAAAGAAGCAAGTCAGGACTTTTGAGCTAGCTGGTCTTTATTCATAGATCCTTTTAGGTTTGTAGGTAAGAGGTTGTGAGGTGGGAAAGTTCCAGACTTCAAGAAGGGCAGGATGCTATTTGCATTTTGGATGCAGTGATTAAGTAGCATGGTCAGAAAGAAGTGTATTTTTACTTAACAGTACCTGTGTAGCAGTCAAATTCTAGTGGTGACTGTGGATCACCTTATGGTTTCAGTACCTGAGTGAAACCTCTGAAGGACCACATAGAATGACCTTGCTTAGGTAAAAGATCCTTTTCCTGGCTCTCTCAGCAAAAGATGTATCCACATTTGCAGAGATTTAGCCCAAAGCCAGGTCTGTACTAGAAAACATTTGCAGCAGCTCAACTTCAGGAAGGGGACAAGGCACTAAAAATATTTAGGGAAAGGAACAAAGCTCTTGTATAGAGACACTGTTAACTTCAAGCACCTAAAATGATGTGGGTGTCTCCTGCACACCTTAGCAAAAGCAAGAGGACTGTGTTTGAATGAACAGGTCGTCTTCTCTTCTGTCTGAGAGAGGGGGGAAGTGGGGATTTGGCCAATGTAGAAAAACAGTCAAAAGCAGGAGGCATTCACAGAAAAACAACCAAAATAATCAGCTGCCTGGAGAGACTGGGTTATAAGAAGAGATTACAGAAGTCCTTGCTCAGTTTGTGAAGCAACAGCAAGAGATGGCCCAAACAGCTGCCCGTGAGGATTTGAAAGGCGGAAGCACCAGGGAAGTTGAAGTGGGGAAAATAGCAGGGTAAAGAGGATATAACTGAATCATGTAATGGAAATAAGAAAGGCAGCTGGAACACATATCAGGGAAAGCTTCCAGGGGATGAGCAGCATTAGACTGCAGAGGAGGCTCTCAAAGGAAATGGTGGAATCCCCATAGTTTGAAACATTAAAACCAGAGTAGACAAAGCAATCAGGAATACGCCGTAGGAAATAATCCTACTGTGGGATGGGATGAACATGTTCATCTGGCATTGCTAATGCAAAGATATACTGCTTTTCTTTTTTCCTGTTGAAATCAATTTATTTTTTCCCCTTCACCTTTCCACTTCCATTCCATCTATTTGCATCTGTCTGCTCATGTCTCACAAACAGATCATGAAATGTATTATTCTTTTGCTGTATCCACCACATATGTCTCAATGGCTACCTGATGCTGACTGTAAATAGCAAAAGAATTCATTAGTTAAATAAATTAATCAAGTTTCCCGTAAATGGCATGCAAAGAGTTCTGTAATTATTTCCAAGTTGGGTTCTAATTTTCTTTCACACTTAAAAATTAAATCCAATCACATCTTCTAGTTTCTGTCCCAGGGAAGCAGAGGCGGATGGAAGACAAAGAGAAAAAGGGGAAGGGAAGCAACCCAGCCTTTCTCACACATAAATTTCATTCTCTGTTGTGCCACCTAAGCAAGTACTATATTTCATTTCTCCAAGCTGTTTAGACACATGAGATCCCTTTAATTACCATGGGCACATGGCAGATGTCAATTGCTGCATATCTGGGCATTCTCTGCCTTAATACTTTGATATAATTTAGACGTCCCTCTCTTAATTCACTGTGTTTATGAAAGTGAATCCCAGGAAAGCCAAATGAATACTGTGGATAGAGTGATCTACCTCAGTGTACAGGAAAGTGTGCAGCAAATCCTGGAGAGCTGAGAGGAAACTTCATAACCTTCAGTCACTTTCTTCCTTTACACCACTGCAGATGAGCTGTGGTAGTGGGGAACTGCAAAGTTCCTTTCTCCTCCTGTCCCTGTGCCAGAGCTCCCTGGCCTCGTAGCACAGCTGGCAGCAGGGAACAGGAATTCATGCCTGAGCTCTTTCTGCACATAGTTTGACATATTAGCTCACATGCTGATGAAACTGGATTTGAGCTAAGATGAATAAAAGGGAACTTTCTTGGCTAAATGTGAGGTTCTGTACTGAAAAATGAAGGAAAAGGAAACCTTGGGAAGTACATTTTCTCTTAATATATTAGATAGTTCTCTCTCTGTGTTGCATTTCCATTGTTCTTAAAGGAACTATTTGATTATTATATATTTGAAGTATTTTTACACTGGTATTTTGTGCATTTTAATAATTTTCATACATTGTTCTTTTTATTAAAAGCAAAAATCTAATAAAAAGCTTTTCTTGGCACAGTTTAAATTAACTTTGGTTTGAAAGTTAGTCCCACATAAGATGTGTTTATTAGGCTCCTGCAGTCTGGCAAAGCCTGTTTACACAAAATAAAGATCCTCCCCACTGCTCTGTTTGAGGTTGGCATTGATAACACATTTCACAAGTTCAGAGAATTTGAGGGTGCTGGAATCTGGAGATAGGAAATGTCCTGATATTCTGTAAGAATATTCTGTAATGCAGTAAAAGATCCAAACACACACGAGCACAACTTGTCTCTCACCCCACCACGGGCCTTACAGGAATATATCTGTTCACCCTCTCATCAAGGTTTGAAGCATCAGTGATGCTTACAGCTTTTGGAAAAGTTGCCAGCTTTTCTTCAACAAAATTTTTAAACTTTTTTATTGAATTTTTCAATCTACTGAAGTAGAAGTGTGAAGTTGAGTATAGGAGAGAAAATTTCCTGGAGTAAACTCCTTTACATTTTCCTATATTTTTTTTTATGTAAAGTTTTTTTAAGGAAAACATTAATAGATGAAAAAAGAATTAGCAATTTTTAATATCTTGCCCTCCAGTTAATTCATTGTGTTATAATTTTTAGCAACAGAAAGGAAGATTGGTGCTTTAAGATGCCATACAAAACTGTTGACACATTGTAAAACTAATATAAGCAATATTCTGTTATCTAATATGCCTCTCTGAGCTGACCATCTTTACCTTACCTAAAGAACATGAAAATTACAACAGGTTAATGTTCCATTAACACATAAAAATACCTTTTAATAACCAAAAAACATATTAAGATTCTTTCTCCTGACATGGATAAACTCCTATTTCAACATGCCTTAGTATTTTCATAGCTTCACAGCAGTCAACAGCAAATATCCTTAGAAATGTGAAATTATTCAGAAAATTAGGAAAATACTTGTTTTTTTATTAAAAATAAATGAATATTTTAACCATAAACCATTTTGCCCAATTTCTGCTATCTGAAATAGATTAAATCCATTTCAGTTTGATTATTATCACACAAAATTCAGATTAAGATTAACATCTGCAGTGATGATGCATTCTAAAAATTCAAAACATTCCATTTTTGAATGTTTTTGATATTTTGGGGTAGTTATAGGAGAGTTGCATGCTTTGTTGATAATAATCAGGATGGTAAGTTACTCTTTGTTAGTGCAGAGTAACAGATGTACATCCAAAGAATTTCAGTAACTCTGTGACTTAAATATTAGATGGTCACAGAAAAAATACAGTCTGAGAGGAGTGTATTTTTTCTTACTTGTTCTCCCAGCTGACATGGGAGCTGGTTTTTTATGTTAAGACTTTGAGCATTTATGCCAACAAGATGTAGAACCTGAATTATCAGTGATTTTTGGGAGCAAAAATAGTGCCCATCTAAACACCAGTGGAAATATTCTCATACGCTTTCACAATGTCTGAGGCACCACCTTTTTATCTTTAATCTTTTTGTACTCAGGGAAAAAAAAGAGCTTGAATTGTAATCTGAGAAGTGTGCTATAATTATCTTTACAATCTGCTCCAATTACTTATCCAATTGTCTTATGTCTGACGTCTACCATTAACAATTTTGCACAAATAGCAGTAAACGTATGACAATTACTGTTCTCACTGCTTACCTGCATCTACTGATTTCTTCTGTCTTCCTGGAAGTAGAAAGCTTTTGCATTTCTGAGGCAGTAAATTACCTTTGAGAAAATACTGCTGTCATCATCACTTTCACCATCACAATCCATGTAAGAACATAACTCAGCTAAATCCAAATAACGACTGCTCAGTCTTAGCTTTTTATCACCTTTTAGTCTGTGCACCTCAGTGCTGGCTGAACTGGTTCTGGATACTTGTTCCCAAAAATCAAGTACCCATTTTGGTCAGCCTCCAGCAACATAGTGCAACCTCAGGGGTGCCCTCTGGGAAATCAACCTTCATCCTCCCAGCCCAGAGATCTGTTTCCTTCTGGCCAGGCTCTTCACCTCTGAGCAATTGCCATAGGCAAGCTAATTTTTCTTCTCTTTTTTGAGAAAAAATTCTAATTTGATCCTGTCCTGAATCTCCCACACTTATTTTTTTCTCAGAAGGAGACACTTCTTCCTTCTAATATTACCATGAGGTTCTGACAGATGCCTTCAACATTTCTCTGTACTCAAGTTTGCAGTACCAGCTTCTGTATGAGCTGAAGTCTTTTAGGACTTGCTGAGACCTGGAGAACATTTGAAGAGAACTGTACTCAAGCTTCTTCTTAAAAATACTTTTTTCTGGATGGTCTGGCTTCCTTTTGTCATTCAAAACTTTACCCTGAAAAAAAAAACCTCACTGGCTATTTGTAAAAAAAAATCCTGCCAGAATTTAAATGGCAAGTGTTTGCTCTTTACATAGCCATTAATAAAACAGGTCGGAAGTTTTCTCATTTCCATGAGGTTTCTTTATTTGATTCATGAGTGCAAACCCCAGGATTCTGCACTAACCTGGTTCTGCAGGCAAAGACTCCAACCACACCCCACTTGTTAGGGTGCATGATTTATCACTGCCTCAGGGAGGCACGGAAGAGGAATTTCTTATTTGTGAATTTATATCAATTTTTGTTAAATAATTACATGGAAGTCAAGTTCAGTTCTGGAAACAGGATTAACCAGCAGTTACTTTCCTTTCTGTGTGCTCTCTGTAAATGTTTAGGTCATTGATTTAGTCTTCATCTTGCTTACGCAGCAGATTAATTAATTATGGTTGGACTTGACGAACTTAAAGGTCTTTTCTAGGCTAAATGGCTCTGATTCTATTAATTAATATGTACTTCTCAAACGAAGAATCAAGGCTTGGTGTCCCCAAAGCATGAACAAATGCACCCCATGGTGAGCACCACTGTGAGCAGCCACATCTGGCAGCAAAGGGGGACCAAACATCTGGGCAGGACCAGGGCTGCAGACAGGGCATGGCCCACCACAGTACTGATTTTCATTGTGCATGGGCTTTTTTTCTTTCCTTTCTAAGCTGAAAAGGTTAATGTTTGACTATTTATTTGGCTGAGCCTCCTTAAAGGCATGAGCTCAGTGGACCATTTTAATAACAGTAGACAGTGTTTCCTGCCCCCTCTTCTCTCTGGCCCTGGGAGCTATTCTTACCAGGAAATACTGAAAGTCCACAAACACAACATCACTGGCCTACAACCCCATGTCAGCAGCTCAGATTAATCATCTTTATCCTGTTTAACTTTCAGTGACAAGCTTTTACATTTGTGTTTTAAATAGTCTGTGAAATTCAGGTCAGGATTGACAGCTGGGAACTTCAGTTCCAAAGTTTAAAATTATTTCTTTCTTCATCTTCTTAATGCTTTTAAGTACAGACACCTGTCTAAGGTCTCTTGGCTTCCAGAGGCATTGGAGCTGACAGTGAAATCATTTAATTTTGGGGGGTTCTCATCCAGAGAACAGGGTAATATCTAGCTGTGTAGAAACAGAATTATATTTACTTCCATCATCAGGTGCTGTGAGGACCACTTATTTAATAGTACTTGTGTGTTTCTCCAGGGCATGCCATGAATTCCACAGATACCATGTTTATCTAACATTAAACATTTTTAGCAATATAAGGAAGCAATTTTGCTTAAGAACTGAGACAATTCTTATGCATTAAAATGCCTCCAGTATTTCCTTCTGGTTTTAAGACTGTCCTTCTTGAGATTTTCCAAAAATGCCCTTTCACCACTGTTAAGAGGGATAAGTTTTCACTTTTTGGTATTTAAATCTTGCCTTTTGGAGAAAGCAGGAGAGCTTTCCTGCATTCCAAGAACAGGTTTCAATCACACACCTTGATCTTGCTTCATTCTCTTTTCTTGCTCTTTTTCTACTGTTTCTCGGTTTGATTTTTAGCTGATCTGTTTATTGGCCTTTAAAACCTCTCCTACATCACTTCAGAGGCAAGAGGAAGACTCTTGTCTTGCCTTGCAATGATATCAGATGTATGAAGTGCTAAATCACTGGAAGCAAGTGAGTACCTGACCTTGGGTTTGTCTGGGTACTAATGAGCAGGGGAAAAATAGATGGCATGAATTTCAAACCTTTGTAAATTTTTGGTACAAGTCTGTATATGAACATCTTTATTTTGGTGTGAGGCCTCCAGATGTCATGGGAATAGATTTCTTCTAATCAGTTTTAGCTAAAAACTATCTAAACCACTTTTGTTTCAAATTAAACTGAAGTTATATCAGTTAGGTTGCATCAGTTGGGAACAAATCGAAACCAAGATGAAGTAAAAGTGCCATTAATCCAAAATCAGAATGGTTACACCAGTTAAATTGGTGTGACTGTCTGTAATAGGGAAGACTTAGTGTCATGCACTATTGAAATAATTTATTCAGATAAAATTCTGCCCAGGGGAAGATTTCAAATAATTACTTCCTTTTCCTCAACCTTCTTTGCATAAGAAGTTTGTTTAATGTACTGATGATTTGTCACTTTTTGTTATTGTTAAGAAAACTTCTTCCCATTGTGTTAACATGTGTCCTTGGTTTTCTTATACATATTTCTCTGGAGAAAATAATAAAACAGTTTGTATTGCAGAAAAGAATTTGATTCACAGTTTTTTCAAGGTTTCACCCCTCTCTGAGCTGATGTTGATTCAGCCCAGGTGAGCTAATTCCAGATCTTCATATAATGTTTTCTGGGATTTAATTTGAAAAAACTCCTGATGTGACTATTTCACACATACAAAGGAAGAGGACATTATTATGTCTTTAGTCAGAGTAGCCAGTTGATATCTTGCTTGGGTGCATTTTCAGGATGAAAATGCAGTTTCCATGAGTTTGATATATTCTTTCATATAATGTTTTCATTTGGCTAAGGCCTTGGTTTCTGAGCATACCAGGACAAACCTCCCACATCCCCAGCTTTGTCTTTCAGTTCTAAAGCCAGATGTCTCTGTCTTCACTGCCTCTAATAATCCACACTCCTCACATTCCCTTGTGCCCTGGGACTCCAGCCACCAAACTGGGGACTTTGTGCTCCTTGTGACTTTGCTTCTGGAAAAGCTCCTCTCCAACCCAGAGCTTTGGGCAGGACACTTCAGTCCCAGAGGCTTTTTTGCACCTTCTGCTCAGCCTGGGTGAGGGACCACCAGATCCCTCACCTGGGTAAGGGATGGCACAGCCTGGCCTGTGACAACTGAATATTCTAGGACCTTGAAGTGGTGAGCAGGAGGGAGCCTGCAGGGATGCTCCCTCAGGACTGGTGTGGAAGGAGGTGCTGCAGGAGGGTGAGGAGAGAGCTGCGGCTCTGCCTCACAACAAGCAAGGGGTGGGAAATGCTGCTGTTCCTAAGAACAGCTGGTTACTCACCTGTCTAGGTAACATTAATGACAAGAACTGGTGGCACGTGCTCACCCTTTGCCAGTGACACCTGGGTGGCTTTGCCAATGCTACCTGAGTGGCTTTGCCAGTGACACCTGGGTGGCTTTGCCAGTGACACCTGAGTGGCTTTGCCAGTGCCACCTGAGTGGCTTTGCCACCTGAGTGGCTTTGCCAGTGACACCTGAGTGGCTTTACCAGTGCCACCTGAGTGGCTTTGCCAGTGCCACCTGAGTGGCTTTACCAGTGCCACCTGAGTGGCTTTGCCAGTGCCACCTGAGTGGCTCACCACCTGCCCCATTATTGCAGCTTTCTCCAGGCACCTTAAAGGATGAGCCAAAGTTTTGTCCCTTTCGTGCTTATTTCTGTTACAGAAAGGGGGGTAAAAGCCCTCCTGTGTTGTCTGGTTTTTAAATGCCACAGGAAAAGCCTTCTTTTCATGTAGCTTGAAAGCATAAAATAGATGTTGCAAAATCAATCACTGTTGTTGTATGTAATGGATACTTTTCAACGAAGTAGCCTAATTTTTTATGGTATGTTACAATATAACCACTCACAGACAATTTTTTTTTTTATTGGCAACTACTTGCAGTTTAGTGAAAGGGGTAATGCTGGGGCACAATTGGAATGGGTAAGTTCATGGAAAGGCAGACATCAGAAAAAAATGCTCTGTGTAATGCAGATATGATTGATTATTTTAGGGATATCACATAAAAGCTAAATTACCACTGTGAATAGAGTGTCATTTAGAAACTCTTGAGGTATCCTGCCATCAGTTGTATGATCAACTCAGAATTTTGTATGCTTTTAGGATCATTGCTTGTTACGCAGTTGTACTGTGGAATTGACAGATAGATAGTTTTGCCTTTCCTTCAAAAATCTAGATTGTTATTATTATTGCTATTAGAAATGAAATTCTATAATGGCTTTTCTAATACAGACTTAAATGATACTAATAAAGCAAAGCACTTAGTTCACTGGCATGTCAATAAACCATTAAAACAATCCATACATAATTCTAGCTCTAATTGGTAGTATATTAAGAGCCTGAGTTTTTCTCAGGGAGACAGAATACATACCTCCTGCTTTCAGCTGGAGTTGCACTGGTTGTGGAGAGATGTACTAGATAAGCACTGGGAATTTTGCTTGGTTTGGATTTGTGTCCTTTTTGTTCAAATACAAAATTAAAAATGTACAATGTTTATCTACTCTGTCTTTCTGTGGTAAATATGTATCAGAATTGCTACATTTGGCTTTCCCTGATGGAGGGTAAGAGAGAGACACCTTTTCACTTCCTCTGAAGTCTAATGAAGGAGTGGGGCTTTCAGCCCTGTTCCTCCTCAGTGCCAGTCCCCATGGCAAGGCCCCACACCTCAGTGCATGCAGGCTTGACCCATAGCCCTTCTTTCTAGCAATTGGGATTTCCTTCCTCTGTCCACCATCCATTCCCACAAAATCTGCAACACTCCAGTGTCTTTTTCTTCTCTGCCAAATTCAGCAGAAAGAGAAAAAGGCAAGAAGTCCTGCTTATGAAAAAAAAAAAATGCTCAAGGGTTTGTTTTTTTTTTTTCTCTTTGTAGGTAACTTACAGTCAAAAAGCTAGAAGATTATATTCAGTGCCAAAAAGGTTGATACTCGAGTAAGAGCTGTGTGGAAAAATCCTGTATTGAATTATTTTTGTTGGAAAGGACCCTAAAGATCATCTAGGACATGAACAGGGACACCTTCCACTAGACCAGGTTACTCAAAGCCCAATGTGAACTTCATCTCACTGGTTTAAAATGTTCCCAAACTGTAACCATTAATAGGCTTTCTAGTACCCATATGAATATTCAAAGACATTTTGTAGTCAAATCGTGTTGTAAAAGGCTACAGAGAAGAATACTGGACACTGCTCTTGCATCAGATATACATGCACATTAATCCAGACTTTGATACCTGAAGTCAAAATTACTTCAGAAAGATAGAATGTGGTTTTTAATGCAGAAGTAACTTCAAAATACTTAGTGAGATGGTTTCTGTCTTTAATGAGTGTAAATGAAATCATATCCAGTGCAGTTCATGTTGTGAGATAGCACAGGAGGTGCAGGGTCAGGAAATGACACAAGGGTTAAAGTGAGAACATGGGATGGAGCTCACCACAAAGCTCAACACAGAGTTCACTTGGTACTCAGCCACGCCTCTTGTAAAAAGCAGATGTAGGTTATTAACAAATATGACTTTTTCATGCAAAAACTAAGCCATGCTTGGCAATGTGCAAAAGGTCAAGGTAGGAGCCCTGAAACTTGAGTGTTCTTCAGCATCTGGGCTTGCTGGTACTCCAGGTTATTTCTAATGCACAGGAGCATCCAGCTAGCAAGTTACACAGCTTTCTTTGAAGTATAAAAGTCACTCTATTGTCCAGTGAAAAGGTGATGACAGCTCTTCAGATACCCAGTGCTGCATGTGTAACTTAGGAGCAGTGTACCCTGACTGTGATTACCTTTTGCCTTAATCACTTCATGGAAAGGGTGACTGGTCCAGTGCAGACAGAGACAGAAATGCTTTGCTTTCCACTACCCCTGACATTAAAATGCTGACTCAACACCTTAGGTAATTAGTACAAGAAAAAAAAAATAAAAACAACCCTTGGGTATATTTAATGCCAACAGATTTAAGCAGACTGTTTTCCAGGAATGCTGAGCTTTTCTGGATCCCATTAAATCCACAGCAAGATTCTGTATTCAGCACCATTACAGATCAAAGCAACTTTTAAAGACCTTTGGAGATCCACTCAACAAAACAACTGAGCTACCAGCACAGGGTCTGGCAGCCCCTCAGTGAACAGTGTCAGGTGCTCCCTTCCCTCCCAAAGCTGGAGCTTGAGGGTACTGGGAGCTCCCCATTTTCCTGAGCCTGAAGCAGAAAAACAACAAGTGTCCACCTTGCAGAGAAGGATGTGGCTCCTGGTTGGACACACTGCTGAACATCAGCTGGGCCAGTGTCAGGGAGAACATGGTCACTCCTGCCAGCTTCTAAATCAGTTCTGCTCGGGGTTTGACTTCACTTTTTTCAGGGGGGAATGACATGTGCATGGTTAGGGCCAGTGGCTTTGGTGGTCTGTGATGACTCATTAAACTGGGGAAATTCAATTATTTGTCTTTAACCTATGCTCTCTCCATTCTGATAGATACATCTTTTGTTGTCTTTTTGAAACCAGGATTCTAATTTATGTTCTTGATGCACAGAAATAACATCCACTCCTGAATGCATTTTGATATGTGCCTCACGGGGTACAGCTTAGTGAACATGTGAAACAATTTTCCAGCTCACTTTCAGCAAGCAAGCTATATTTGCGTCAGTACCATCTTGCATTAGTCCTACCCACACAGCAAGAAGTGTCTGAGTATTATCAGTGCTATTACACAGAATTAACATGCAAAGCCCAGTAAAAGCAGCACTGTGTTTCCTGGGCAGTGAGAAAACCCTACAACTTTTACACCCCTCCAGATTTCTTTCTATAAATTCAAGCAATTAGTTCTAAGGACACTGGAATTGCATTACCTGAATGCATCTTTCTTCTTGTTACATGAATTATTTTTGCTATGGGATTCTTGAAGATTGCAAGGCTATCAGGAAATTTTCTAGAGTGCTGTGTATCTATCAGACATTCTGGGAGGTTTATGAGAACAAACCCTTGGTTTCCCATGTCACTCTCAATAGGACTGATAGTTCTGGAATGCAGGTACTGGAAGACTGGAAGACACTGGAAGATGAGCTTTGCAATTACAGCTTCAAGCAAGCACAGCTGGAGAAAATAAATATCCTGTCAGGAAAGAGGTGTGGAAAAAACAACTGTGGAAAATCTGTGGAAGAAAGCATGTGAATTTACTTCATCATGAGGTTGGGAAAGATGTTGCAATGGAAATGTTTCTTTACTTAAGCTTGACTTACCGCACTCATTTCCCCAGGATCAAGGCTTGGTGCTTCTCTCTGTCCCTAGACCAATATAAAACACTGGGAAGGAGGTCCTGAGTGCTCACTCCCAGTGATCAGACAGCACAACTTGTGTTTTCAGCCTAATCTAGAACTCAGAAAGATGGAAGATTTATTGAAGTGCTTTTAAATTCAGTCTAAGGTGTCTTTATGGACTTGGCCACAATGGAACTCAAATGGCACATCCAGCAGCCCAGCCCAGCAGATGCCATGCTTTACTGGTGGGTTAAAGTAAAACCTTTTGCTAGTAGAGCAGGTTTGAGTGGATCACAAGTAGAAGTTCTCAGTTTAGTACAAGCTCTGTGCTGCCTGAGACAAGATCTGAAGTGCTCTCTCTAGTGGTGGCTGTGTGCTCTAAGCAGAGCAGCTCGGGATTGCTCCCCTCAGTGATGTTTCTGCTGGTTTGGTAGCTTGGGGTCTGTGTGGGTCAGGACACAAAGTCCACTTGGCCCTTTTCCTGCTGCTGGAGCCTCACCTTGGTGAGAGGGCCAGCACACTTCTCTTGGGTCAAGCTGATAGCAGGAGTAAATTAATATCCTCTATCTGTGTAACTGAGGAACCCCCAGCAAGAGACATGACCTTCTATACAAATGTAGCCAGCCCATAGCACAGGCCATGTTAGTACCATTTTATCCTCTTTCTTCTCCTTTTTTATCACCAACACTCTTGCATGGCTGTTCTGTCTCCATCTCTACTGCTTTCCATTGCTTTTTCTCTGGCCACATTTCAATTACCTGTTCTGGAAAGAGACCCACCCCTGTGTGCTATCAGCAGTGGAAAATTTCAAGGTGATATTTTAGAAAGGAGTAACTAAACTGTGCACACAGCCCATTAATATCAATTATGGGTGTCAGATCAATACCAATAGCAGTGATATTGTTTAGAAGCTTGAATTAATGTCATTATGCTGCCCATTCAGCTATGGGCATTTTCAGACACAATACACTGTTCGCATTTTATTATAATGTATCTTTTCTGAAAATTCCCATCATGGTGGGGACATTGCCATGTCATAAGGCAGCCATTCAGATAGATGACACAGAGTGTTGGGCTGGCAGAGCACCCTGCAGTGGCACTGTGGTGACAAGGAATGTCCTGGGGATGGATTTCTCACTGACAGCTCCCTCTGCCCCATGCCAGGCTTACCAGATCCTTTCATGCACCTCCTTGCTCTGTGCAGTTCCTCCTTTTCTTGCTGGTTTCTCTTGTGAAGCAAAGAGTGCCACCACCAGGGCAGGAACAATTAATATGGTAAGAGAATTCGGGCTTTAAAGATTTTATTACAAAAACAATTACTTAAGATATAATAACTAATACTCCTTGTTTCTCTTTTTCTTTCCAGTCTCTGAGATGCCTGAGGACCACAGCTTCACCAGTTCTGTCTCAGCAGTCAAAAGAGTTGGCACTCTGTTAACTGAGTGCCCAAAGGCACATTTTAAATAACCTCATCCGTCTGGACAATTTTTCCTGGTTTCTTCTTCTCAGATCTGCCAGAATTAAAAAAAAAAAAAGGAAAAATTCTTCTCAGGAGAATTTCCCCAACAAACCCAGGATAATATTGTTGCCACTTACAGAACATTACTGGTGAGTCTTATTCGAAATAGCCTACACCATTCCAGCTGGATCAGGGTAGTGGTGGCCAGCTTCAAGGAGATTTACAGACCTTCACTTGTTTAGTCTGGCAAGTGCAGGCTGAGACCGGGGTGTGATCACTGCTAAATTTATTGTGGGGTTAACATCAAGAAAGGAGAAGAGCAATTTACACGTAAGAGTGATGCTGGCACACTCTCAAATGGGTATAAGCTGATCTTGAATATACTTGGCCTTGGGTTTAGAAGAAAGTACCTGCTACCCTGAAGCAGTGAAGCCTTTAATCAGAATAGTGTGGGCCAAAAAAACAAAGTTAGATTGAAAAATAGCACTATTCATTTTTGGAGACAGTTCTATGTCTTAGTGCTGCCATGGCAAGAAGGTCAATTCTGTGACCCAGAAGGATCTCTGAGTCCTATTTCCATGTTCCTCACAGCCTTTGTCAGAAAAATAAATTTATAACAATATTGACACTAAAATCTCCCTTCAGAGACAATCTTCAGAGTCTTCAGCCCACTGAAATGAACGGTGGGAAATGGGAAGGCATTTCATCTTTCATATTGCTATTGATTTACTATCTCAACTCAAAACAGAGAATAGCATCAGTCTGCACTCAGTTCATACTTGAAAGCTGAAGTTTTTCTTCCTCTGAAACACAGAGATTAAAAATTACTTTGTTTAAAAAATGAAGCTCAGATTCTGCAGATGTTCAAGGATCTTTGATGGCAGTATGGGAGGGACTCCTGATTCATCAGTGATTGAACTAAAGTGTATTTGAGTAGGATATCATTCCTTCATTATAAAAGATAATAGACAAAGCAGGAACACCAACAATAGCATTTCTTCTTCATTTCATAGTACTCAAAAAGCAATGATGTTTCCCATTGAAACCTTGGATTTGACAAATAGCCGTATTAGCATTGCATAAAGTTTTTCTTCTGAACCACTCCTAATGAGAATGGGATATACAGATTTAAAAAGCCAGTCTCAGAGATTATGGTCTACTACTCTTCATATAATTTCTAGTTAGGAATTTGATTTTTTTCCTGGAAGTCCAGATTTTCCCTTCCTCTTTTTTTTTTTTTCCTAAACGTGAGTTAAGGGTCAATTTAGGGTAACAGACTTTTTTTTTTTTCTTTTTTGCCTTTCATGCTACTTTAAGAGAGTCTGTCATTCAACATGAAAAGGAAAACATTCTAGCAAAACTTGTGATTGCAATTGCTTGCTAATTTTATTAAGTCTGCAGAAATGTCAAGGCCTTTCATGGGATGCTCCCCATCAGTCTGTCCTTTTTAATACAGCATCCCACGAGTCAGGCCTTTACATAATCCTATTTACCAATGGCTGCAAAATCATTTATACAATGAGGAATGTAGTAAGTGCTCTCATTTGAAATCAAAATATTGAGTTCCACATGTGGCTAGTGTAGCAGAGTACATGTTTGAACTAAAGATACCCTTTGCAGTTCTGTCATCACATACTAATTATTTCTTTTCCTATTTCTACATAGAAGACTGGAAGAAATAGTTTTTGTTGTGTTGTAATTCAAGGCAGATGATTATGAATTAACTCATACCAGAAAGGCTGATTTTTCACTGAAGAAAATGAGTATTGTTTGTCTCATCAGCTCAATTTTTTGAAACATTAATTATTAAACTTTGCCAGTCGTATTCATAAGGGGACATCTGATACAGTTGTAGTCTCATACAGTTGCAAATGATGAGTTAGAAGCACCAGCTTTCCCCTAGATCAGTTTTATCTGAATGAGCACTGGTAAGTGTGCTGGCTAATTAGACAGCAAGCAATTGAGTTACAGAAAAAAGAAAAAGGGGAATTTTACCAAGATGAATCTGGAGCAGCCTGTTTCCTATTATTTCACACATCAAGCAGAAGCCCTTGACCCTGCTGTGGGATGTAAGACTCTGCACAGGTGAAATGTGAAGGGAAGTGGTGAATCTGTGGCAGGGGGCTGTGCCTAACCTGCAGGAATGCTGTTTCCTCTGCTTACCCTGCAGTGATTCTGTGTCCTGTGCTGGAGCTACACTGCAGCCATGCATGGAGAATGTCAGTCTGACCCCTGAGAAAGACACGAATTCATAGCAAATCACCCCCATCTCTGTGTTGTTATTTTTACCGTCATGAGGTTTTCTACACCTTCACCTCTACAGTAATCCCCTAAGCCTTGCACCTGCAGCTTCCCAGTTACACACTCACTACAGCAAAACAGCTGATGTTCAGCAGGTACAAGGCCATCAAACCTTCAGAGCCCGTCAGAAAGCCTCTCCCATGTCAGTCTGGAGTGGCACTGCATCGCAGCAAAGTGTGTGTCTGCATTGCAATCGATAAAACCCCAGCCCCAGGCCCTGCCTTTCCTCTCTCCAGGCAGCTGCAATTGCTCTCTCTTTTCTCTAGTGCTGCTCAGTGGCCATCTCCTCTTGTCTCTGACAGGGACAGGTGCTGGGAAACAAACCTCAGAGGTTTACGTGGTGCTGAGGCAATGCTCACAGCCCCATATAGAGAGGTTCATACAGAGAAATTTACATACGTAAAAGATGGCTAATTTAAATAAAACAGAAAATTAAACAATTGAATCCTGAACAGATTTATTTTGAGGTGTAATGCTGCTTCCCAGCACCAAGGTAGTGGCAAAGAAACTATTAATGCTTTCAAAGACAGGATATGGTGCGAAACCTACATGGGAAGAAGGAGCTAAAGGCAGAAAAATGGACAGTCTGCAAAAAACACAGAATCTGACCACTGTGCACATTCACTGGATCAAAGAAGAACTGATAATATATATTAAATCAGTGGGACATTTCCACAGTAATGGAAAGGAATTTAACCTATCACCTACATCCTGGGTGAATGCTCCATTCATTATATTACTGACTATAATGAGAACTGCCTCCTCTTTGAAAAGAAAAAGGCATATGTAGCAATCTTCTTTTTGCAGTACTTAGTCCTCATTTTTTCCTGAAGGAGACTTAGGACTAAAAGGTAAAATAATCTGAGGAATAAACTCAAAATGCACCTTTATCTCACATTAGTGTTGGTACTTCCTATTTTAGGTACCTAGGAGTCACCCAGCTCCTACCTATGGGTAGGAAACATCTTCAGTCTGCTCACTGTCAAAAGCCAGGCACCACCACACCCAGTGTGTTCACACCTCCTGTTTTAACTATAGACCTCAGATATTGTGGCAGTAAACACAGTGGGAAGACTAATGAGGAAATTTTCTATCTAATAATTTGTATATAATAATCTTTTATTCTTAGAAAAAAAATGAACAGTCATCAGTGCACAATGCTTGTGACCATTCTGGCAATAGAGATAATGAACCCTAAAACTCCTGTCCACCATGTGAGCACAGTCCTCAGCAAGCTATCAGAGCAAATCTCTCAGCTGCTTAAGGCTGTAGGAATATGTCATATCTGATGTCTGATGGGCCATGGAACAAAGGATGAGGAAGTCCTGCACCAGGTCTCTGCAGACAAAGCTGTTGCCACATGGATCACAGGTGCAGCTCTGGTTCTGCCCTGAAGGGAATAAGCTCTTTAATGGACTTTGCAACATTTGTGACAAGCAATTATGTCCAGGTCTGTGACATTAAATGCACAGACATGGCAGCACAGATCTTGGGGGCTGTCACAAATTGACACTAAATAAATTGTCCAGGACCCTGGCTTGGTACAGCAGTTGCTTTCTTTGAAAACAACATTTTTTCTCTGCAGCCTGGACTAGAACAGCAATGCAATTGCTTTCTGTTATGGGGATTAATTACTCAGTTACTTCAAGCCAATGAAAGTTAAAGGGGACATAAAATCTGAGTATCAGTCAGTTATTCAGGGCCTAACCAAGGACCCTTCCTTTTGTCTCACTCATTCACTGTACCACCCTGCTGTCAAAATCCAGTTCTGCTTAAAATGATGACATTGCCAGTATGTGTTTTGTGTACAAACTATTAAAACAAAGTTGTTCAAGTTGCTCAAACACAGAAAACAGAAGCAGTGTCAGAGTGGTGAGTTTAAATGCAATAAGGTTGGTCTGTCCACTTTCCAACTTACTTCCTAGAAAAACTTTATTTAACACCCATTACTAATAAATCTGAATAGAAGATGTCATGGTATAACATGTGACTCTCATGCCTAGCAAAATGTGCCTCAGAGAGAGGTAACATCTTTTGAATGACTGGACAATGCTACAATCCTTTAAAGAAGTTTGAGTTAAAATTTTGTTTCGTGGCCTTAAACCAAACTGAGAAGCTGAGAACTACAAGTTGTACTTCTCTTGCAAATTACTTGAGGTCATAAACCAAGATTGATATTAGAAGAGGAGATGGGACTGATACAGCTGGAATGAACATATATATATGTAAAAATATAACTGTATCTATACATATATATATATGGGAGATGGAAATGTATATTAATATAAGATATTGGAAGAATAACTTCTGTAGAAAAATCTACTTTAAACTAAGGAGCGAGTAACATTTGCAGAAATGGTAAGAAACACTGCACTGGGAATTAGTCTTTCCTCTAGTACATGGGTTACTTTGATCTTCCATAGAAATATGAGACAGCAAGTTAGCCATAATTGCTTTGCCCCCTATTTTTAACCTTGTAATTATTCTCAGCTTCCTCAGACTTTGAGAAAGTCCTAAGAAAATAATAGGTTCTCTCTTCTCAGAGTCAAGCAGCATATCTTGAGCTCTTCATGGCACTCTGAAGGGTTAAATCTGTGCTGGAGCTGAGGTGAAGGACAAATTGGCCCAACATTCCCTCTTTCCTTATGTGTGGACTGGCAAGATGGCACCTTGGCACTGAGCTTCTTGCCTGTGTTTGTACATGCCTCCAGTCAGGCTCACAAAGAATCAGGTATAGATGTGACTTTCTGGAAGTCTTGAGAGAATCAGGAGTGGGCAAAACCAAAATTAGAGCTAGATGTGCCTCCTAAGAGTGTGACTGAGAGGTCATACTCTTTTATTCATTGAATAGGCATGGAAGCACACCCATAACATAAGGAAGCTTATTAATAGGGGTAAATAATCATGTTTGTGAGTAAGGCTTTCAAAATCCTGTCTGCCATTTTGATGTAAGATGAATTAGTGATTTAGCAAAGAAACAATGGGAAGAATGGAGCTGGCTGTGTGTCACGGTCAAGGCAGATGTATGATGGCACACCCAGCAATCAGTCCAACAAGCCAGTCCTAAATATAGACTGCAAGGTGGGGACAAAATAGAATAGTAAACATGCCTGGGGTAAACTGCAATGAAAACCAGATCTTGTAAGATGTGGTGAGAAAAAACCTTTCTGGTGTCACGTGCCTGGGAGATTGCAGGGAGCAGGCGCAACGTTGCACTTTCTTGGAATCAGCTGAGATCTGATGAGGTTGGGTCTAATCTAAATAACATGGAAATGTCACAACATCCAGCC
Source organism: Prinia subflava (assembly GCF_021018805.1). Lineage (NCBI taxonomy): Eukaryota > Metazoa > Chordata > Aves > Passeriformes > Cisticolidae > Prinia > Prinia subflava. The sequence goes on along the minus strand of NC_086247.1, from coordinate 143,694,679 downwards.
TCAAGGCAGGCCCAGAAGATAGGGAAAGTGGACAAGTTGTGTTTCAACTGCTGTTTCACACGTACAAACCACAGCAGACCCTGCCATGGAGATCATGCAAATAAAAAGAGTTTATTGAGTAAAAATGGCTGAAAGAAGATACTCCTGAGCCTCAGGATATCCTCTCCGACCCCAAGCCTCCAACCTAGACACTGCACTATAAGCCACAGGATGATTTAGCCCAGGGTTGGATTCAGCCTCTGGATGAGGGCAGAGATGTCCCTGGCTTGGTCTTGGAGATGGAGCATCACCAGTCTCCTGGGTGAGCATGAGTGCAGGTGTTGGGCTTCCAGGCTGGTGCTGAGCTGATGCCCTCAGTGCTGCAGTCAGTGTGGGACTCTAGCAAAAGCAAAAATACCTATCTGGGCTCAGTGGTGGGCAGAAATTATTTTGTCTGTGTCACAGGTTGCTCTATGTCCTTGAAGAGACCATAGCCCAACTCAGACATCCCACTGATGGGGTAAGACAGTTGGTGAAGAAGCAGTTCGGAAAGACATGTCAAAGTCTGTTTCTAACAAACAGGATCCCTCTTCAGCTTGTAGTTTTGCTTAGTCTGTCAGGGGAGTTGTAATATTTTATTATCTGTTTCACTGAAAAAACCCTCTTTTTTAATAGAGTTTTATCTCTTTTTTTTCTATTTTTACAGAGCATGGTGTCTCTCCATGCTGCAGTCCTGTGGGGATGCTCTCCCATCCAAGATAATTAACTGCTCATTAAAAATGTTACAAACTGGCTGGAATTTGTCATTGACTTCCACAGATTCCCAGGAGTTTACGACCAAACTGTCCAACTTTCATTTGGTCATGGAAAGGGAGCAACATAAGAGACATGAGGAAGTTCAGCACTGCCTTTGGTAGTGCTTTAGCAGGGAGACATTCAGAACTTCATCCACAGTGTCAAACGGAGCTAACTGGAACCTTCATCTTCCTCATGTCCCTGTTAAATCTATTGCTGGGATCCAGGCATGCATGCATCCATGCATCCATCCATCCAACCCAATGGATGATGAGTGCTGGGGTGAGCAAGTCCAGCTTGTTGTTCTGGATATGAGCCCATGGCTGATCCTCACCATACAAAGAAGCCCTTGACTCCCTTTGGGATGAGCTGCAAAATAAAAATCTGGATTCAGTTTTTATGAGTATTGGTCACTTCAGAGGTCTCTGTCTATTCCCTGCATCAGTCCTCTAGCCTGTAGCCTGCTGTGGAGAAAAAGCCATGGTCAGGACCTCTCCAAGAGTGAGACACAACTTCAGGAGGAAATAAAATGATTGATCTTCTTCCTCTGCTGAACATCCCAGTCGCTTCAGTGAGCTTGTCCTGAACTTCAGGAAAACACTGAGCCTCTGCAGAGACCCGCACAGAATGATCTCCCGACTTTCCTCCTTCCTCACCTCTTCTTGACCCAACAGTACTGACCAGAGTCCCCAGTTTTTTGCAGTTACTCAGCTGTGAGGGAAATGTAGCTGCATCCTCAAGGAGACTGAAAAAGAAAGTGTGACCTGGAAAGTCTGGGAAAGATGTTTTTTTTCTGCAAAGGGGCCACAAAGCAGTTCACAGTTTCCAAGGTGGTTGCGTGGGATGGGAGCTGTAAAGTGATCTCACGGCATCAAGTAGCATTCCCTTCCATTTCTGGCTGTGCCATAAATCCTCATAGTAAATAAAGGCTTTTGTGTGTGCCAGGTGTCCCAATGGCAGAACAGAGGCATGCAGAAAGAAAAGAAGCACTGGTTAAGCGATACTTTCTGGGCATCAGGATGGTTTTATTCAGAATTCCAGCTAAGGGAGGGATGATCTTGTACCTAAAGTATTCTGAGAGATTCAGTCAAGCCCTGGCTCTTTCACAGGGAGCTGTGGGGATGCGTTTGTAATCTAGTGGGAGGCTGAGCTGAAGGCCATATATGTAGATGAAGAGAAGCTGAAGAGAGAAGATTTTTTTGATTTATCCCTGCTGGCTCAGACATACATCTTAACCCTTCCAGCATCAGCCCTCCTAAACACAGAGCAGTACCTCTGTGGGAGCCCAGGAGCCTCGGCCCCTGCCATCAGCTGTGCTTCCTGGCTGTTTGCACAGAGCACAAAGCTGATGCACACAGATCTGTGCAGACAAACAGAGGCTGCATAACTGTGTCCCAGGATGGGACAAAACCCCCAAAGCTCACAGCCATTTCCTAGAGAAAGCTGAGTGCACTTACAGGGCTGTGGTCCTGGAGGAGGCTGGATTAATGACAGGGAGGTCCCCTAGGCAGCCCTGCCCTGGCTGCCAGCTCTGTCTCATCACCAGAGGGTGCACAGGTATGTGTGACATGGGCAGGGTTACCTGGGTGCTGCTGTGCACAGAGAGACCAGGACTGGGCACTTGGCAGGAGGAGGGAAGGAGAGGAAGCTCCTGAACTCAGAGGGCTGCAGGGAAAAGCAGCTAAACTCCCCCTGTGAGATGGAAACAGGCTGGGGAAATGTGATTGGGGAAACTGTGTCTCTTAGGATCCCTTCCATGGTGGCAGAAGGAAGAAGCATATTTCAATTGCCCTCCCACTCTGTCCTTCCCTGGAGGCTGCAGGTCCTGTGGTGGCCACAGGGCACCTGGATGGGGCATTTTGGAAATGAGCAGAGGAAGGACCAAAGAGGGATGGAGCCACAAGGACATTTCTGCTGAAGCAGCTGAGACCCCACCACTAAGCCTCCTCATGAGTGAAGCCAAGGTTTCAGGCTCAGCTGTCAGAGTAGCTTCACAGCAACCCCTTAGCCACAGAAAGGTCACCCAGCCCACCACAAAAGCCTTTGTGTACTGAGAAGGATTTTTGGGACAAGCAGATCCCACAACTGCTTCCAATACACTGTTGTTTCCTTGATCATGTCTCTCCAGGTCAGCCAGGGGGACCAGTGGGGTCCTGGTGTGGAGCACCTTGCTCCTTCCTCACCAGGGTCAGATGATGCCTGCCAGGCTCCTCTTTGCTATGTGCACACATGCAGAGGTGGAAAACCAATGGACAATTACTTTTCCTGGGAAATGGTGCTGAGCATCACTTAGCAGAGGCACAGAAAGCCTTCTACATCCCACAGGTCCCCACGACCAGGAGGGTAGTGTGGAGGGAAGCATGGCCTGTAGGAAAAGCTTGTCCCAGTGCCATCATTTTCTTATATCACCTTACAGTGAAGAAAATGAATGCAGTAAGTTGGATAATAGAAAATGTAGAAAGGACATTCCTATTTTATTCAAGTTATTCTTACACATGCTTTAGGACATGGACATTTTTTCTTTGAAAGTACAAGAGACAGTCCAAGCAAACATTATAGATAATAGTTGTTTATAAAAATCATAAATCATCTTATTTTAAACAACAGTTGCACAGAAGTATTTTACCATGGGTCAGCTTCCTGCCATCAAAAACTCTTCTGGGAAACTGAGTTTAATTTTCTCTCCACTGCCATTTTTTTTAATGTGATGCTGAACAACTTTCTTAATTGCTTCACATCTCAGTTTCCCATTCATAAATAATTGTACTTCCTTTCCTGCAGACTTCTTTTCTTCATTTAGAATTACATTCAAAAAAGCTACTCAGGATGCAAAACCTGTGTACTGCAATGTTGAGAAATTAATGCTGCATTAAAATTGTCTTGATTCTGCCTCTTGAACTCCCATTTTGGACTGTCCCCGAGGCACAAGTTCTTCGACAATTAAATTTGGTAGCATAATGTAGATAGGGGACAGAATTAAGGTTGCACACTAATCACCCCTTTCTTTCATCTCCAATGCATGACTTTGAAGCTTAAATAGAATTCTTTTAATGTATTGCTAAGTGTCACTTTCTGTGTAATTAAAAAAAAAAAGAGGTAAAAATGGAATTATTTTATGGTTGCTCTTGCCTTTTTGTGTGTGCATTTATTACTCAGTGTTCCTAGTGAGGGCACGCTGGCTCCTGGGCATTGCCACCACCTCAGCCACCTCTGCCCAGGTCTGGTCACACCACATGATTCTTGTGCAAAGCTGCTGATGGGCAAGGGGTCACACACCCAGAGTCAGGAGGAGAGGGGAGCACTGAAGCACCCAAGTCTCTCTTTCCATGTTTCCACAACATCCTGTCCAGCCAGAGCTGGTTATCAGACCTGGAAGGGACTCCCAGAGCAGTGAGGCCAGCCCAGCTCGCCCTTGCTCTCCCAGCTTGGAGGCTCCAGCTGGGCTCTTGCTGGATGAGTGTGTCCAGTCCATGGGTCTAGAGCTGCCCCTCCCAGCACTCCCAGCCCTCCTCTGCAGGCTGGCTTTGGGCCACAAGAAAAGTCAGGATCAATTAGTCTGGAAATACGTGACTAATCTTTTCCAGGAGAAACGGGAAAGGACAGAAGAGAAATTGCCGTTTTCAAAATTCATAACTCAGCAGAATCTAGGTGAATTCTTGTGGAAAAAGAAAATGCATTTCCATAGCCCCAGGGATTCCTTCTGCAACGTTTCAAAGGCTGGCTGCAAACACCAGCAGTGCAGAACCTCTCAGTGACAGAAAGTATTAAATGGTCCAAACAGATGGGCTAGTATTGACAGAGGTGGCAATAGCACAGTCCTGCACCAGTCTGTTTGGTGATGATGGGATCAGTTCCCAGGTCAGCAGGGGATTGCTGTGGTTCCTTGGGCTTTGTTTATGGGTGCACCAGAGGGCAGTGAGGTTTGTTGGCCTGGTGTGCTCCCCTAGGGAGGGCTGGCAGTTCTTGCTGCAGGGGAAAAAATATTCCCTGACTCTGCAAAGTGTGGGTTAGTGTAGTGTTATGGATGGGGTTTGTGATTTATTTTGTTTCCATTTAGTAAAAGAAGTTTCTTGTGCAGCAAATACCTATCCTGTCTGTGTTGTTTGGATTGCTTGGCAGAGATTTCACATTAGTATCAAAAAGTAAGATGACCAGGAGGGTTGAAAGCCTGCCAGTAACATCAACCAGTGGCAAGAGCATCACAGCCTGCCTGTCCTGCCCAGGACATTGTAGGAGTCATGGTGAACAAACTCCTGTCAAATGGGGAAACTTGGTCTTTTCACCAAGAAAGTCAATGGTCTGAGCAGGAACTCTAAGGAGGGGGGAAGCTGGGATGGCTCCTGTTTACTCACAGTTAAAATGGAAGAAATAATCATTTCTAAAGAGCTGATTAGACAGAGGAAAACAAGTGAAGAAATTAACAGATTGAGCAGGACGGGCCATTTAGACTCCTGGAGATGTCAGGTTCAGGAAACACAGAACAAGTGTTTTCTGTGTCACACTGGTCAATTCGAACAGATCCAAGGGCCATGGTAATTTTTCTGGGTGCCAGATCTTTCTTATCTTCAGATGTTTTCTGAATCTATTTGGAATTAAAAAGAGCTGGGTTTGGCTGGGATGGAGTAAGTTTTATTCACAGTAGCAAAGTGGGGCTATGTTTTGGATTTGTGCTGGAAACACAGTGTGTTTCCACAATATCCACAAAATATCCACAAAATCCACACATATGTGCTGGATTTGTGCTGTCAACACAGGGATGGTTTAGCTACTGCTGAGCAGGGCTTACACAGAGCCAAGGCCTTTTCTGCATCTTGCACTGCCCCACCAGTGAGGAGTCTGGGGGTGCACAAGGAGCTGGGAGGGGACACAGCCAGAACCCAAGGGTGTCCCAGACCATAGGACACCATACTCAGCAGTAACAGCTGAGGGAAGATGGAGGATGTTTGGAGTGACTGTGTTTGTTTTCCCAAGTCACCACTACAGGTGATGGAGTCCTGCTGTCCTGAACAACTGCCTGGCAAGGGGAAGTGATGAGTGAATTCCTTGGTTTGTTTTGCCTGTGTGTGCAACTTTTGCTTTACCTGCTAAACTGCCTTTATCTCAACCTATGAGCTCTCTCACTTTTACACCTCTGTTTCTCTCCCCCATCCCACTGGGGCTGGTGAATGAGATGTGTGGGATGTAACTGCCAACTGGGGTTAATCCATGATATTATGTCATTCCAAGATCCTTTTGTTTCCTTATGGAGCTTCTGTGGTGATGGTTTCATGTGAAAACATGGCCTTTTCTGTATGCTAGTAAAATCCAAACCTGAGTTATTAACCCTCAGAGAGAGGGAGGGCAATGGTTGTTCATGGCTCTGGACGTAAAGGTTCACAGACCTCATCATGCAGAGAAATGAAGGAGGACAGAAAAGAGAAAAGTCAAACTTGCTCATTTTGAAGGCCATAAATCCAGAGTTATTTGCCAGCTATTTAGTTTCAGTAGCCCTGTCTCTTTTTGGTGTCTGATGGGAGAGAGTTCACTGCATTTACTGTTGGCCCCACGCTTGCCTCCTTCAGAGCAGGATGTTTTTCTGGGGATGAGAATGGCTGCAATGTTTTGGCTGGACCAGGGGCAGCATGAAGCCCCAGGCCCCTTGGGTGGAGGGGGATGGCTGGAAAGGTCCCCACAGTCCCTGGCCATGATAGGGCAGAGCTGTGCAAACCACTCCAGGATTTACCACATGCCTGCCCAGGAGTTCAAGGTGAGACAATGCTTCCCTCAGTTCACATGCAGCACTTAAAAGCTCCAAAGTCCTGTCAAGAAAGGCTTAAAAAGCTGCAGAAAAAAGCCAGAAGGTGAGTGGGAGCAGGCTTTCCTCCCTGCTCCCTGACTGAATAAACTGGGAGTTGTAAAAAGAAATGGTTGGTGAAATTTCCTTTGTATTTTGCCAGTGAGTGCACAAGGACCCAGATCCATTCCATTGATTTCTTCTTGCTGAAAGGTAAGCACAAGCCCTTATCAGTGGGTAAACACACTGCACCCAGGAATTTGTTGACCATGGTCATAGCAAAGGATGTAGTAAACTCACATATTGGATTATTTGCAAATTGCAGTGGTGAAACCAATCTAACCTTTCAGCGGCTCTTTTAAGTGGCATTATTATTAGCCCTTGTTCAGAGCATGGCAGGCAGGCAGCCAGTAAAGCACTTAGGGTTTGCCATCATCCATCTGCTCCTCTATAGATTTGAAGATTGTAGGAATTTTCCTTTTTAGGACTTGCTTAGAATATGATTAGTGGACCACTTGCCACGTTGCTATACAAATGTGCCTGTGTGCTTCAGGCAGAAGTATGTGACAGGTATTTTATCAATGAGGGACTCTCAATTGAACAGTATTTCCATTCATCCCTCTGTTTGCTTGTTTGTGTAGTAAAACTACCCCTGGTGTTCTCAAAACACACATCAGGATTGCAAACATTTCGTGTTGCAATAATATCTGAGCGATGCCCATAACCTTCCAGCCCCCCAGGAAATTAGGTATCAAATTAAAAGGCCTTATTTTTAAATACTTGAACAATATGGGGCTTTTTTTTTTTTTTTTTAATTGTCCCAACTATAATTGCAAGAACAGCTAGTGGAACAGTGTTTTTTATCCCAGGTAAATCACAGTCAGGGGTTAGTATTATGGGATGCAGAGACAAGAAAAATTTAGCCCATGTCACTAGACCTATGCAGTCCAAGTAGTCAGGTAATTCTGCTTTTCTTGAGATTTTCAAATTGTAGCCCGGTCAGCGCTGGCCTGGCAGAGCTCATTGCAGAGCTGACATTAATGGGGCTGGGAGCACTGAGGGCAGTTCAGTCCCTCTGGTGAGGCTCTGGAAGCAGAGGAATGTGATTTACAGTGGACCTCAGTTCACAGGGAGGGTTCAATAAGGTGATTGCTTCCTTGAATTCCTTCAGGGTTCCCCATTCATTATTTCATAAATATGAACAAAGGTGTAATTATGTCCAATTATATTAATATACAAGAATTTTCTATTTCAATACCATAGCTTTTACCTGAGCTCCCAAAAGGCCCTGCAAATCTCCTGGGTTTCACCTGCTCTGCTCTGCTGCTCCTAGCTCCCAAAAGGTGTTTTTACAGAAGTTCTTGTTTTCCACTTGCTCTCTGATGAGCTTGGGAAGGGCTGGAAACCATGTGTCTCCCAGTAAGCCTACAATACTCCTACCAGTGTCTCTGAGATGGTCTGTGTGCCAGAAAGCTGGAGCTTCTCCTTCCAAGAGGGAATTTGACCTGTGGGGAGGTGAGCTATATAAATACACCTGTAATTCCCTGTGCAGCCTGATTCACCCACATTATGTTCTGATGGGCAGAACACCAAATGTACATCTTGGTTTCTAAATGCAACTGCTCCTGGTGGGGCAGTGAGTTCAACCAAGAGGCTGAACTGCTCCAAGGATACAATACAATTTCCTAACCCAGATTGGGACATGACAGGACTTACCCAGCACACCCCTGTCAAAGGGCCTGGACAAAGGATTTCTTAGATCTGTAGGCAGTAAATTAGCCAGTTCTACCATGGACAGAGGGACAAAATGATACCCCCTTAAATTTTTTGCCTAGCTGATGGGGGCAGTTCCTGCAGAGTAGGTAGTACTTGTGAGAAGGGCGGCTGGCAAGGCCAGGGGCGTGGGGCCAGGTGAGTGAGGTGCCAGCTCAGTGAGGTGCCAGCTGAGCGAGGTGCCAGCTCAGTGAGGTGCCAGCTGAGTGCTCCACCAGCCCTGGGTGTGTCACACCCCTGTCCCTCCGTGGGGCCTGTCCCGTGCAGCTCAGCCGGCGCCACCGCTCCTGCCCTGGGGCCCTCCCAGCCCAGAGCCCTCCAGACACACTGGGAGTGAGTGTCTGCTGACTGAATGCACCACCAGGCCTTTGAAGACCCATTTTCTGTGTCCTTCACAGGCAAAATCCATTGCCAAATATTTCCTTGTGGCTTTTGGTGAGATTTGAGTTGGCAGCGGCTGCAGGGCCCGAGCGCTGTGATCTGAGGGCAGCTCCACTGGCTGGTTGGTGTTGCGTTAGTACCTGCACAGACCAGAGTGCGAAGAACACTGAACCTAGGGGAGAAAAAAGTTTAAGTCTATGGCTTTGAAAGCATTGAAGCACGTGTTCAACTCCTATGGCCTCAAACAGGCTGTAAGGACCTGCTGAATAGGGCTTTGGACAAGGGTAAATATACTCTGATTAAACTTGGACAGAGGAATTACAAACTCTTCCAGGTTCAAGAAATGCATCTCGTGGCTCATTAATAGTGGTTTTCCCCAAGGCTCCTCTGAACATCTGTAGTCAATGCTGTCCCTTTCTTCCACACAATGCAATCTGTCCAAATCCTTCCCTTGAATATAAATGTATTTTTATCTGGGAGAAGGACCCCTTCACCAGGAAGGGCCCCTCTCAGCAGGGCTTCACGTTCCCTCCATTTCAGTAACCTCCCTTCCCACAGAGGATCCTCCTCTGGCTTCCAGGAGGAGCAACCTCATATTTCTTGGCAGGCCCTAAAAAACAGGCATCCCATCATCCCAGACACCACTGTTACAGGTACAGTGGAAAATCAATGGGTATTTAAAAACAGTAGCCATATCATTTTTTCCTTTGTATCCTTTGTGCCTGAAGAAGACAAAAGGAAAGGAGAATAAAAGCTTTCACTAACCCTGGTGGCAATAGATCCCCTGCTTGAAATACCTGGGCAGGGCATGTGTTTTGTTCTCTGGTTTTTAGGGTTCTTTTCAGCAAGTATTGAGCTAGCTTTCAAATCAAGTTTCTCTGAAGACTTCTCAAATTAGTTGTCCAGACATACTGTCCATTTTTTGGAGCATTTCTCTATATAAAACTGAAAGAACATGAAGAATAGGGGAAAAAAAACCAAAACCAACAACTACTGAAAGAAACAGGAAAACAGCAGTTAGCAACCATGCCTAAGAAAACTGCAGAATCGAAAAAGTATAAGGAACTTCTTCACAAAGAAAGGCATTTTCACAGTACCTGCTAAGATACCCAAACTGCAGTATAGGCAGTTAACTAAGACAAAGCTATTAGAATAGGTGTGAGTCTGGTTTTAAGACTATGTAGGTCTAACATAAAAAAAAACCAAAGAACAATGACCAAAGGTCAGATGAAGGTAACTCTTAAAATATTTGGTGTTCAGACTATGATAAGAAAACATTGTTTTCTGGCATTTTTGTTTTCAACAGGGCTTTGACTGAGATGTGTCAGATATAGGAAGGGAGCACTGAACATGTAAAGACTTTCTTTACTAAATTATTTAGTGCTCATGAAAGGTGCCAGATGGAGAGCCTAGGGGACTCAAACCTTCTTTTCATCTGCAAAACTGCCTCAGAATGAGAAGTGACAAATTTACCAAGCTCGTGTTGCAGGCAGCTCCTGTGACTGCCTGAGTCCTGGCCTGGAGCTTGTGACCCTGAGGGGGACAGGTTTGCTCTGCCACCCTTCACTGCAGCTCTGGGTGTTCCTGCTTGGATGTGCCATGAAGGTGACACACAGTGTGTGAGACAAGGCAGACCCAGCTCTCCCTCAGCTGGCTGGGCTGCTGTTTGCTCATCCTTCACAGGTTCTGCTGGCAGGTGGGTTTGAACAGGTTCAACAGGCCAGTGATAAGTAAAAAAGAAAATTGCTTCTTGACAGGGGTGGGGCTGGATGATTTGATGGACTATTTGTTATCTGTCTCCCACTTTGATGATCCTGTAAGTAACGAGCCATCCAGTCTTCTGAAACACTCCAGAGTTGTTGAGCCCAGTGTGAATGGAAAGTGCTTTGCAGGTTAATAAGCTGGTGGATCTACTGTCCATATAGTTGAAGTTAAACATATAACAAAAGATTATATAATGAACAAAAAAAAGGGCTAAGGAAACACACAGCTACCATATGCCAAGGCACAAACAGGTAAAAATTCTCTTATGCATTTTTGTTCCGAGACAGAAGGCAAACCTGTTCAGTTTGAAGTGAGTTCATTACCAGGAGTGCAGCAGAAGTCTGAACTGCAGCTGCTTGCTGTGACATAATTCATTGCTGCAAATGGCAATCTGGCATCTCAGAAGGGATCTGAGTCCACCTAAAACAAAAGTTGTTCTCTTCAAGCCAGAGTGGGATCACATCAGCTGGTAAGCCATGGACTGTACATATAGGGAAGAAGGACAAAACTTAGAAGTGCTGACAAAACTCTTATCATAACCTAGGGCTGTAAAAAAGGAATAAGAGATAAGGAGTCCCCAGCCATGAAAGGTGTGTCCATGAGTGATATATGAGATTATGCCCAGGAATGTTTCCTTCTCCATCAGAAGAAATCTGATTGCAGAAACAATCTTCAGCTCCTGAGAAGGTGCTCATAGGGAACCATATCAGCTGCCCAGTGCTGTCTGATCCTAGACCTGTCAGGTGCAGGTAAAAGCTTTGTCAGCTGCCTCTGTCAGAGGCCACAAAAGGGGAGGAGGGCTGTGTGTGCCAGCAGGCTCCATGCCAGACTACAAGTAATAAAAGAAGTTTCTGCAGGCCCTGGAGAGGGAATGTGCAGAGGGTCTGCCTCTGATGCAGTCCAGACCTTGTCTGTGCTCTTCTAGAAGTTTCAGGACACCTGCAGGACAAACCTTCCTGCTGGGCTCTAACTCCAGACCATTCCTCTGGGGACTGGCTGGTGCACCTCAGGCTGGCTCTTAGCCCTGAACCAGTGCCATAGTGTGGATAAATGGAACCAGCTCTGCTCCAAGGACAACGTGAGGAACAGGCAAGAGGCTGGCTGTGGTGCCTCTGGGCACAGGAAGAGCCAGCTGTGGAGAAGGAAGCACTGGGAGAGGATGGTATGAGGGAGGGGGAGCCATCTTCCAGATGTTCACATACCTGATCTTGTGCAAACACCAGCCAGCTCCAAGGAAGCAAGCCCCAGAGGGGTCTTTTTTTTACAGCAGCTCTGAATGGATAATCCCAAAGAGACCCAGGCAGCTGGATACATCATTTTGTGGATCTGAGCCATGATATCTTAACTGAATGAAATTACACACTGAGGCCTGCAAAAAAAAAAAAAAAAAAAAAAAAAAAAAAAAAAAAAAAAAAAAAGTTTCCCTGAATGGTAGCTTTCCACCCCAGTCTGCCCCTGTCTTGTCCTGGGGAGCCCCAGATTAAGCACTGGTGAAGTTTCTCAAATCCTGCATGGAGAAGAAGGCTTATATTCACAGCTACAGCTAATACTGAGTTTTCTGGAGTGGCTGCAGTCAGAAAATCCCAGCACCCACTGAAGACAGAACAGTGGGTCTCCAAGATTCCTGTCTCTGCAGTGTGACATCCTGTCTTGACCCAAACTTGGTCATCAGAAACTGAGTCCAAAGAGGGAAAAGGAGAAAAAAAAACCCCAAACAACACAAGCAGGAGGCTGTGGAGGTGAGGTGATGATTTGGTGCTGTGAAGGGTGCTGCAGAGGCTCAGTGCCAGTGAAGGGTTTCCCATGGGAAGCTGGAAGGTGTGAGAGCCAAAGCACCTCTAAAGCAGGAGCAGCAGAGCTGCAGGGCTCAGAGTCCCATGGAGACAGGCAGTGAGGAATGTCAGCTGAAGCCAGGCTGCCAAGCACAGCTTCAGTGAGATAGCAAAACCCTCTGCACAAGACTCCAGCAAATACAAAGGAACGGGATAAGTAATCTCCTATCACAGAAACATCTAAGATTTGAATTAACCTCCCTAGTCCCTAAATTTCATTGTTTCACATGGGGCTAGCGTGTCTCAGGTTAATTGTGTGGACCTCTGATAATTGGCCCAAATATAGCACAAGGAGATTTTCATGCTAAGCCAACATCAATAATGTGCATCAAAGGCTGCCCTGAATTCTCCCCCTTGGTTGCTCAGTCATCTTTGATCTAAAAAATGAAAAGAGTAAGGGATTTTGTTGTTATTTTTGTTCCTTCTCCTCCATCATAGGATTGAGGTTACTGAAAATATAAACAGAGAAAAGGTGGCAAAACATTAAAAAAATTGTAAAGACAAGTAGGAGTGATGAAGTGAAGTAAACAAAAAGAAACAGGCTTCTGGAAAAGAAAAAATACCAGCTGATAGGAGAAAGAGAAATGCTGTTGACATGGGATATGACAGTGGATGGGGTGGTGAAGAAAAGCCTGGGCAAGGTATTATGGATGAGAAAAAGGGATCAGCCCATGACTGCTGGAGGATATGAGAATGAGATTGTGTCTTCTTAAGCCACCCATGTGCTGGCCATCTGACCCTGCTGGGATCTGCTTCAGAAGCCACCAGGAGGCCACTAAGAACTGCAGCACATATGCAGAAAGGTCTTGTGCATTGGGAATAATAATTCTTTGGGAAACAGATGTTCCTATGTAACCTTTGTAGCACTGATATAAAAACCAAAGGGGACTCACACCACCCTCTCTGCTGGCTGCACAGGGGGGAAGGAGCTGCTCCACCCACACAGAGCTTGAGGGAGTAAACCAAGGCTCTCATGGGCTAAAGAAGGAAACCAAAAGCGCCAGAAAGAGGAATACGCAGGGAGAGGTAAGAAGCAGAAAAGAGAGGACACGTGGAATTTTGGGGATTTGGGTGTTTAAAGTCTTTGTTCTAAGATTGCATTGGGAACTCAATTCTCCCAACAGTCCCGAGTGCTTCCTCTTGGCAGCTCCACAAAAAGAGCAACTCGCTTTTAGCAACACTGAGACCGAGTAGAGTTGAGTCCCAAGGCTACAAAATTCTGGCTCCAGGAAGGCTTGTTCACAGGCTTCCTATTCACACTCGAGCTTAAGGCCCATTAATTACAGACGGACATATCCCCAGCGTGGAAATCTGGATGAACTCACAAAACACACGAGGACTCTCAGACCTTAATCCCCCAGCCTGGCTCCACTCCCAATTTACAGCCCCAGGAAATCTATTTCCAAGAAAGTGTCTCTTCCTCATCCTGTGCTGTTATCCACTCTCCTCCAGGCATTCTTGCATTCACCTCTGAGGAGTGCAGGTTTGGAGAACAAAGCCCAGGAAAGGGTTTCAGACAACAAAAACATTCAGGAGAAATGGATTCATGATTTTGCAAAATGCAGCGTTTGCTCGTGTTTGATGTTGAGCTGACTTCTGAAAGGGGGTAAAATTAGCTCCTGAAGAAATATGGTATTTCAAACCAGCTCCAAATGCTGGTCTTTCATTTTCCAGCTTGGCTCCTAAACTGGAAAATTTGCCATTTATATAGCTCTAATGGTAAATCATTTGTGCTCTTGGTTATAAACATGATTTCAAAAGTATGCAAACAAGATCAACGAGAAATAAAAAATCAGGAACGTGCAACAAGCAAAAAAAAAGAAAAAAAAAAAAAAGAGAGAGAGAGAGAAAGAGGAAATGAATTCCTGAAGATGTTTGAGCTAGTTTGATAATGTCACCAAAAATATTTGCTGTATTCAAATAAAACCTTACCAAACATTTCTTCTGCTCTGCATCTAAATCAAATACTGATCACAAATACAACATTTCAAGAAGCTGTCAATATGAATCATAAGCTAAAGAGATCCCATGTTTTTTATTGCAAATCACAATTAAAAAGCAAAAAGAGAAAATTACATTAGGTGTAAAAATGTTTTTCTGGGCATCTGATGCGACAGAGCATCAGGCAGCATCACCAGGGTAAACAGATGAAATAGGAAGCCCCTCATGCATCCCTGCCAGGAAAACAGCAGGTATGTTTGACATGCTGAAAATGTGCTTAATGTTGACTTTTAATTGGAATCGTTGAACAAATGTCCTTAGCAAACATGGCTTTGCCTCCCCCCCTTTTGTTTGTGTTTTTGCAGCCTCCCCAGTGGGTCCCGCATTGCAGGCTGTACCTGAGCCTCGCCCGAGCTGCTGGCAGGGCCCTCACCAGACTTCTGCAGATCACACTCATGCACAAACCACTATCAATTCCCCTGCAAAGCCAGCTAATGGGATGCACTCTCCCTTCTTCCTGTTATAGCCTTCCAAGGGCCAAACCCTCCCTCCATTTACAGTCCAGAAAATCCCATCCCAGGGATGTTGTGCTGCATTTACACTAATGCAGCTGAAGGCTAATTTTGGCCCTAAGTTATTTGTACACTCGAATATTAAGTTAATGTAGGACATTTTCTGAGCTTGGTTCCCCTCTGCAGTGTGTATCAACTTACTGAAAGTGAGACCATCCCTCTTAGCTTCCCGTATGGCAGGGGGATGTTCAGGGCATGGGCAGGGAGTTTCATTTTGCCAATTACAGCTGTGGTGGCAGTCGGATGAGATTGACTCGCACTTACATCCATTACTGCACTGCAAGTTTTGTCTGGTGCAGAATATTTCATGTAATGGGTCCCCTCTGTAGCATTTGGCAATCAATCCTTCATAATTTGAAGTTCCTTTTCCTCATTGAACTGCTCTCCTCCCGGTGGAGCTGGTTTGCATGCTGATTTGGAATAGAATGAAAACTCAGTGAACTACAAAAGCCTGTTGCAGAGATTTTTGGCGGTGTATGACCAGTGCTCTCTTTATTCCCTGCCCATTATTTTCTTCAGCATCTGCTCAGCTGATTAGTTTTAATGAGCAGTAGCTCCACTGGTGCATGAGGGAATTCACAGCTCAGTAGGTAGGGGAAAAGAAAATGAGCAGTGGAAAATGGCTGTGTGCAGGTAGCTGTCCCCAGAAGAGGCACCTTTATATGCACATCCAACATGTGACAGGAGGAAACATCCTGCTTGTACACTGCAACCACTGAGAAATTCCTCTTTACTGGGTAGTTGTTGCCACTGGAAGAGGCTCTTTGAGCTCCAAAACCACAGGGAGCTATTACAGATACACAGGGAAAAGCAAAGTTATGTCTTTGAGCTGTTGTGTCTCCAGGTGCATGTAAACCACAACGGGTTACTTCCCTAAAAAATGCCATACCATTTCCTCCATATACCTCCTCTGTATGATCAGAGGAGGAAGCCTCCACAGTTGGAGTTTGTATTTTTGCATTTTTCCACTAGTTTGCCTGTTTGCCCTCAGTTTTTCCATAGAACCAGCTTTCCCCTCCTGCCCTGTGCCTGCTGAGCAGGGAGTGCAATGAACAGAAACCAAACCACAGCAGTGGGAGAACCAGCCCTGCAAACACTGCTAGCAGGCTAAGCTTCCTGCTTCAACCCCAGTGTTCACTCCAATTTCCATGCCTGGAACATGCAAAGACCTCCAGGGTGTGGGTTCCTGGTGCTGGCTGGAGATCACCCTTCCACAGGTCTGTGTCGTGGCTGCACATCTGAGGTACAGAAATATCAAGGCAAAACAAGTCAGGCAGAAGAAAAGCTTCTGGTCTGGTGTCCATGATTCCCTGGAACAATTTTCCTCTCTCCATCACTGCAGAAATCATTTCAGCAGAAGTCAGAAGATGCCAAAAGCTTTTGAAAAAAACTGTTGAGGGAATGGTAATAGGTGGGAATTGTTTATTTTCTGTAATCAGACAGAACCAACCACACAGGCTCTGCTAACGGAACCACATTAGCAAAAACACATGAAAGTGATCTCTTTTTTCCCTCTTTTGGCTTTGCAAACTGAGATGAGAGTTACTCAGCAATCCCCACTTTCATCTCCCTGCAGAGGAAGCCCTGCTCTTCTATCACACCGTGACTGGGTGGTTTTGGGTAAGTACCCCCAGAAATGGGTGAGACAGGGGCTGTGGCTGACAAACATGCCAGACATAGGCCAACCCCCTGGGTGTCACAGCCTCAGCAGCAGCCTGGTCCCTCTGCCAGGCAGGGATTCTGTGTGCCACAAGTTCCCACAGGACAAATCTGAGGGCTGGGGTTTGCATGGGGGCTGTGGCACTGCAGGAAGGACAGGGCAGCAATGCTGAGCACCAGCAGCACCTTCACCATATCCTCCATGTAGGAGACACTGCCATCAGACCCTGGGGTCCCCTTCCCCTCCCTTGAGCTCC
The DNA here is from genome assembly GCF_021018805.1 of Prinia subflava. Lineage (NCBI taxonomy): Eukaryota > Metazoa > Chordata > Aves > Passeriformes > Cisticolidae > Prinia > Prinia subflava. The sequence continues at coordinate 143,677,953 of NC_086247.1, read as the reverse complement.
AGCCCTCCCTCAGCTTTGTCTCTCTCCTTGTGGAGAAGAAGAGGAAAGGAGCTGGCTGTGCTGCTGGGTTGTGCAAGAGGCTGGGGCTGTCTGAGTGAGCCTGGTCATGTCCTGCTGGGCAGCAGAACCAGCTTTGACATTCTCCCCTGCATCTATCCCAGGTGCTGCAGGAAACAAACCCTTTCTGCTTTCCCTTCCTGTGTGCAGGTCTCCTCTCTAGACTGGTGAGAGCATTATGCAATATCATGTCATATTTGTCATATCAGCAAGGTATAGCTGACAAAATAAAGGTGTATTTTATTATCCTGACCTAGCAGAAAGACCGTCCTCCAATGCACTCACTGTCAAGACTGTTGGAGAAGTAGGCTCCACCACTGGGATGCCTCTCACCATCCATCTACTGCTGCCTGAAAAGATGCCAAGAGAAAAGATCCACCATATGTGTGGTCAGGCTGTGCTGCACACAGCCCATATGGAGTCTATCTTTAGGCTTTAAAAAGAAGAAAGAGCCAGGGTTGCTCAGAGATACAGATTTTCCTCCCCTTTCCAGAAGGAGCTCTGAACATAAAGGTGCAGAAGTACACAGAGCAGAGAAGCCCTTTGGGGCCACCAGCAGCCCCTTGCTCTGCCAGCAGCCTCCTCTGAAAGCATGAAGGTGACACACACCTGGAAAAGTTTCTTAGCATCCCCAAGGCCTGTGTGACTGAGCTGTCAGCTGTGGCAGGGCCAGGCTGGGTTGGGCTGCTGAGAGCTGCTCTGCAGAATGCCACCACTGGGACTGCTGGCATGGCATGGATGGCAGCTCACCCCAAACTCTCACCCACTCATCTAAGTTAAACACTTTTTCACCTGAATATTTTCAGCAGAGGCTTTAACAGGCAGGCTTTGGGAGCAGAGTGGGCAAGTACCACTCTGGAGGTGGCCATCTGCTGCAATGGTGTGTGAGAGGTGGAGGGACAGGCTGGGGATCTCCTGTGCCCTGGGCAGCTGCTGCTGAGCCCACAGCCACTCTGTGTCCCCAGCTGCCATTGTGAATTATGCTGGAAGTGCTCCCCTCAGTTCCTAAAATGTGGTCAGAGCAACAGAGCTGTGATATCACACCCTGCAAGATGGTAGCTCACAGAAATCCTCTTTCCTTCCTTTTATCCCCTTTCCTCATCAAACATACACTATTTATTTAGGTTTCATTTCTCTAGCTGTCTTCAGTGCACATCTTTACTACAAACCACAGCGATGTCTTTTGTGTGCTAGAGATGCCACAGCTGTGTTAGGACAGAGCCCTAGGCTAACACACAGGGCTGGAGAAAGCCTTGGTGATCCAGGACTGTGCTCATCCTTTGGCACAGGGCCTGGAGAACACTTGCCCTGTACTACAAAACAATCTGGGGAGTTACCAGTTCCATAGGCAGTACAAACCAAAGCATCCTGTGCCATCCTCCTTCATGTTTCCACTTTCGTGGGAATCCCTCCAGGTGAGGGTGAAGGAATTAAATCTCTGCTCTGAAGAGCTTCCAGCTGAAGGAAAAGGACGGGGCAGAAATGTGCAAATGTTCTATTAACTCAAATATTTTATGGAGCACTGCAAGGTCACAGTGCTGGTCACAGTGCTGGTCCAAGCACTGTGACCAGCCAAGCCTTGGTTTATTCTGACAAGCAGTAAGAGGACCTGGTGGTGCTTGGACTCCAGACATTTTAGGAAGGATGGGCATCTCTCCATGAGACAGACATGCTGTTAGTTGTTCCCCTGCAGGGATTTTGAAGTAGTTGGTTCTTTTTATTCTTTACAGAAATAGTATCAGAGGTAAAACTGAAGTTCCCTACCCGTGAGAGCCTTAGACACGTTTGTTAAAGAACAGAGCAGAGTGCTCAGCAGCTGTTTAAGGCCAACACTGAACACAAACACCTTTTGCCTGAAACCGGTTCTTTCCACTGGAGAAGAGCTAAGTCTCATTCCCTCTGAGTAGGGATCATTTCTTGTGCCTGTCTCACATCTTGGTGTTTATGGACGTATATTCCTGACATCTTCCAAATGTTATCCGGGGTACAACACTCAATGGTTTGTTCAGCCTCCTGAAAGTTTGCTGACATTACACAGAAACAGCAGCTTGGTTGCTCCTTGCACACATTTTGCTCTGGTTTGTTCAATTGCTCTTTATTCAAAGTTTATGACAAATATTTTTGGGTTTACATGGTATTTGGGAAAGAGACCTAACTACCATCAAGGTGTGTGTTATTTGCTGAACACCCCTTACAAACCCATTTCAGCCAGAGTCTACTTGTTCACCCAAAAATCTGTGTAGGAGTGTGTATCATCTGTTAACCAGTTTCTCGGGTTTGTTTTCAGAAAGACAATAATCCTTGAGTTAACCAAAGCCTAATTCAGCCATCAGGCCTCACAGCAGAAGTGTCAGCTGTCCAAACATAAAGAAGAGTTTGGGTCCAACAAACACCTCTTCCCTGGTACCGTCCTTCCATCCATCTCCCCAGGGCCAGGAGAAGGAGCTGGACTTTGCAGTGCTCCTGAGCTCAGCAGGGCTGGCCTGTACAGGCCAGGAATGAAGACCTGTGCATTAGACCATGAACAAAACTGAGCTGCTGAGTTAACTCCAGGATGCAAATAGCAGCACGCTGACATTGCAATACAGCCAGGAAATGAGCAGGGTGGTGTTGTGGGGGTCTGCACAGAGCTCCAGCACAGCTGAGGCCCAGGATATCTCTCCTTCCCAGGTGCTGCAGCATGAGCTGAGGCAGTGCTGGGTTTGGGTCCCAGCTTCCCTCAGCATTCAGAGCTCTGGTGGTGGGACATGGTCAAGAGATTTGTTCTCTCCACTCAGGAGATGCTGACTTGTTGAATTAAAATTTTCCTTGAAAAGACAAAGCTTTTCCAGAAAAGCTCTGCAGAAGAGATGAAAATGAGAAGACACCATCAGCTCTTCCACAAATGAAGTGTCCTGACCAGTGGAGTATCCATGAGCTCTTTTGGTGTCCTTTTTACTGCCATGTTTTTCTATTCTTTTCCTGGGTAGAAAACAAAATAAAATTCTTAATCTCAAAAAGTGTAGCAGACTATGAAAACCCTTTTCAGCGCAGTTTCATTTGAATGTGAGAAATCTAGTTTCTCTCCATTACCCACAAACGTCAGATAATTTCATCCTAGGAAGGGATATGCTGAGGAGATGAGTTGAATGAAAAGACAAAAAGGAAGAAAATTTTTAGTCTTATTTCTCTATTAAATGACTGCTTATATCGTGTGTGCTAATTACAGACGTGGCAAAAATGCGGTGCAGAATGAAATGAATGAGGTCGACAAGAGATGCTGTTGGCTGCCATCTGCCCCTCAGCCTTCAGCCGGCAGACAGCAGCAGCTGGGGCTGCAGCAGGAGCTGCTTCCGATGGTTTCTGCTTTTCCTCACCCCGGGTTAAACCCAGCGCGCCTTTCCCACGGGGACAGGAGCAAACATCCCCCAAGGAGGCCTGGCCGGCACTCGCGGTGCTCTCTCCTCCTCCCCACAAAGGCAGGCCGGGACCCGGGGCATCCCGGGGGTGATGCTCGGTGCTGCCGCCCTGGTCCTCCCGGACAGAGCTGCCCTGCAGAGAGAGGAAAAGTGATGGGGCACCCGTCCGCACCCCCATCAGAGTGCCCCGATCTTCACAGGGTTGATTCAGCAATCCTCCGAGCCTGCTGAGAGCTGGTGATTCCTGTCTCTTCCATCACCACCCCCAGGCAAACCGCACCGTGTCCACCCCGCTCTCCTCCCCGCTGGGAGCCGCAAATCCCCTCCCACAGGCGCTGGGCGGGGGCACAAGGCTTTCAAAGGAAAGGGATGCTGAGGGCGGGCAGGCAGCCCTGCCACCAGGGAAGAAGCAAGTTCTCCACCCCACGAAGTCATTTCCCAAATTGCAGAAACCACCGCTGCCCGCTTTGTGCCCAGGGCAGGCGGGGCAGCCGCATGGTGCCTGCCCAGGAGCAGGGTTCGCGCTGTGTTACCTCCGAAATGCAATATCGAAGCATTAAACTTTAATAACACTAAAGAGGCTGGGGCATGGAACTTGTGATGAGCGCTCGTAATGGGCGAAGGGAAAAGCCTTTCAAGCCAGGTTTATTTCTGCACCCTTGGATAGCTGCTGAGATATGTCAGGGTCGTCCTTCCTTCTGCCCTCTAGTGCCGGAGAGAAAGATAAAATATAAGGCAGGGAGCCTGCAATTTCCTTCTAGAAATGCACAGGGTGCACAGAAGAGCAAGGAGAAAATGCTCTTTGTAAGTGTGTGCTTTGATACCGATTTTGGTAGAGCGGGGCACGAAAAGTGATGCCACAGGAGCCACTATCAGCAGGGTTTGTGGTCCTTTAGGTGACACTGCAGAGGGCGAGCTGGGGACAGGACATGCTGGCAGTGCTCCTGCTGCTAAACTGGGCCCAGGCACGGCAAAAGCAGTGGGGACTGCTCCCAGGGGAGGCAGGAGCTGGTGCCACAGGCTGGGACAGCTGTATCTCCACCAAAGATCTGTCTGCTCCAGTTTCCCTGCTTCCTTCACATTAAAACCTGACAAAGCTTTGAGACAAAATGTTTACACTGGGGAAGTGCCTGCTGTTGAACACTTCGAGCCTCATTTAATTCACGCTTGCTCTTAATCTCTGCCTCTGAACACCACCTCTTCAGGCTGAGTCAGATCTGTTACCCTGACAGCTCTCTCCCAAAAATGTGGTGGGAAAGCTGAGCTGGGGAGCGCTCCCAGAGCCAGTGTTCACTTCTGTGTGCACCTGTACTTGACAGCAGTTTGCTCAACAAAGTGTAAGGGAAAAGCCACGCTGCCATCATTTCAGCAGCTTCTGTAAAGCGGGGGAGCTGTCACAGGTTTCTTAGCAGCCAGCAGTGGGGGAGAGCTGCAGGACATCCCAGGTACAAACAGGAATGGGAGATGATGTGAAAGGGAGATGATTCATCCAGCCTCAGCAGCCCTAGGATGATGCTGAGATCTCGGTAAGGTGTGCAGGGCTGGCCATCAGCTGCCCCCAGGTGACCAGTGCCAAGCCAGCCTAAGGAGGACTAAGAGGGCTGAGCCAGTTGGCCACCAAATGGGCAAGAGGCCCCCAGGAGGACGGGCAGAGCCCTCCAAGCCATGGAGCAGTGTCACACTGGCCTCACCTCCAGCAGACTGCAGTTTAGAGGGTCTAATGTCCTTCCCTGAGGTAACACACCAGGTGGGGTTCCTGACCCACTGCTCATCCCTCCAAAAAGACATGGCCTTTTGCTCCCTTGGAGTTACCATGGACACCAACAACATCCTAAAAATCCTGTTACCCACAGTTTTTTCCCCTCTTCTCCCTTTTCCTCCTCTGCACAGTCACAGAGGAAGCAATTAAGAAAAGTGATCAGAAGTAAGTCTTCCCTCTTGTCTTTCCTGCCTGACAAAACAAAGAGTTTTAAGCCACATCCTCCCTTTGAGAAAGCAAGTTGTGATTATGTACATTTTGCCTAACTACTCAATTTCAATTTCAAAATGCTTATTCTTGTTTCTGATCTATTTCTCTTGTGCCTTGAAATCAAGATGTTTCAAACCTTTGACATGAATTTTTCAGTGTTACCCTCTCAACACCAAGCACTGCAAGGTGACGAGCTGTTCAGTGTCACACACAAAGGAAAACTGGTTTGAATTTCTGCTTCCCTCAGTCTGATTATCTGTTCAGTTAGTTCCTCATATCTGTGTACAAGCAGGATTCCTGCTCATAGAGGGCACACAAGCAGTTCAAGATGCCAGGAAACTTCTCCAGTAAAGTCACTGCTATTTTAGGGTACCCTGTCAAAAACAGGGGGATCTGCAGCTGAGGAGAGAACAGCAGTGCAGCTTCAGATAAGATGCAGAGTGGGATAGGATGTTGCTACTGGAGAAAAGATCACAGGACAAACCCCACACCATAATCAGGGTCTGCTGTGGTCTTTCCTCTGAAATCAGGGCTTCTGGAGGACATTAAGTTTTTTTCCTAGGTTTTTTTTTCCTTTTTCTTCTGCTCCCTACTGTTCTCAGGGACTTAAAATCTGACATAGACTCTGTAGGAAGAAACTATGGAAAATGGAAACAACTTGTGGCAGCTGCTGCTGCAGGCTGGTAGAGGAGGGCATTTCAGGGAAGTTATGGCCCCCACAAAGCATGCTGTAAGCACAATATGTGCTCACTGCTCCCTTTTCCAGCTAGTGGGAAGCCCCAACCCTCTATTACAATTTCAGGTTGTGAAAATAATTCCAGAGTTAAATTCCTGAACTCACCTGAAAACACAGCACAAACAAGATACAGGGAGTGTTGTCTGAAGGTAGTGACACAGGGGTTAAAAAGCTTGCAGAGGACACAAAAAAGGCAACTTGTACAGGCAAACTTGGATGGAAAAGCTGAGGGAGAGCACCTCTGAGGTTCATTTTTGCCTGTCAGAGGTTGAAACTCAGCTTCACTTCAGTCACACCTGTGATGCAGTAACACCATATATGCTTATCCTCTATCAATAAACAGGGTAGGATCACAGAAACTGAGCTTTCCAAGATAATTTTCTCCTCTGTATGGAAACAGTTCTCAGTGTGGTTGGACAACTCCCAGGTCCCATTAAGAGCGATACAGGTACACACACACACACACACGTGGCCTCCTTACACTCACATCTGCACAAGAACATTTCAAACGTGGTCCAGGCTGCTGCCTTTGGCAGGAGCAGTCACAGGAGCACACTGGAGGATGCTGAGGGACAAGGCAGTGTTCTGTTCCCTCCCCATGAGATGGAGTTCCTGCTCCACCAGTGCTGTGCCAGGTTCACAGGCAGGACAGCTGCCTGCAGGACTCCAGCCCTGCTCTGCCAGCTCCCATCTCTCACTGATCTGCCTGGCCAGAGGAGTGCCACAGCAGCCTCACACTGATGCCATCTCCTCACTAAGCTGCTGTATTCTAATGCCATCTCAGCCTGAAATGATGGTGGAATTGCTGACCTGCTGCCAGTTAAAGCCTTTTTTATTTTATTTAAGAAACAATCCAAGCCTCTTCTGGTTAATGTCTTAGAGCAGCTCAGGAGAGTGGTGATGGAAGCTACAAGCTTTGCCTTCATGTCACACAGACAATTAAAAGAGAGAAGCTCCCTTCTCCCTCACTTACCACTCAATCTCTCTCAGCCCAGAGTTAATGTGGCACTTTATTGTGCTTTGGTGAAGACAAGGCATCCATCTCTCCTGACACTGCTCAATAAGGGGAGGACCCAGGGGCTTCATGAGGAGGGAGACAGCACCAGAAGGAGCTAGCTGAGAACTGTACACGGCTGTGCCTCAGGTCATGCAGCCAGCAGGAGCTGGGGAGGGATGAAGGAGCAGAACCACACAACGACACAATGGCTGGAAACATCAGGGACTTCTTGAGATCCTCCAGTCCAACCCCCTGTTCAAGCAGGGTCGGTCAGAGCAGATTCTCATTGCTGTGTATTATCAGATTTGAGTATGTCCAAGGATAGAGCATCCACAGCCTCTGGGTACCTGATTATCCAGTGCTTGACCTTCCTCACCATAAACCAGCTTTTTCTTGTGTTTAATATACTTTCCTGCACTTTGGTTGGAGTCCATTGCCTTCCATCCATTCTCTGCATACCCTGAGGAGATCCTGGCCTGCTCTGTCTTCTCTCATTACTCCCCATAGAACATATTTTACACACAGAGAAGATCCCTCTGCAGTTTCTCTTCTCCAAGCTGAACAGTCCCAGCTCAGGCCTGGAGAAATGATGCAGCAGGAATGATGTAGGTGATGGATAAAGAGCCAGTGACAGCTCCATGGGCATGGTGAGGAGGACCTCACCAAAAGCAGGTCTCACTAAGCAGCACTGGTCTCCCTGGTGGCACAAATGTCACAGCCCAAGCACAGCCTCTTCCCAGCCCAGCCTGCTGCAGTGGGTGCCCATTGGCACCAGGGCTGGAAATGCATGCACCATGTTTGAAATGCAAGCAAAGGAAGGGAGATGATGCTGGATGTGCTTTCCTTACAGCAATGGCACTTGTGTTTTTCTTACAGCAACAGGCTCCTCCACAGTTTTATTCTGTTTTGTTTGTTTTCACTTCTCATGTTTGTGTTTGCAGTAACCATCCTACACTTGTTATGTGTAAATATGTCATCTGTCAAAGTGTTGCCTCTCCAGACAAGCCCTCCTGTCCCAAGCTGAGTGTGCCAGATGTGCCTAAGCCCCAGGTCATGCCCTCTGCTGCTACAGCTTGTGGTGAGGTGTTTGCACTGAGCTGCACCACGGGACTGGGCTGCCGCTGCCTGTGTTTGCTCAGAGCAGGAGTGGTGAGTGCTGCAGGGTCCTGACATGACCTGTGGAGACAGATCTCCTTTCCAGTGCTCCCACCACCTCTGGAACCATCCTTGGTCAGGCATCCTCCTACCTGAGCCAGCCCAGCTGCCTGCCTGCCCCTGCTCTGCAGCAGCTGCTGCTCCCTTCATCCAGCACAGCTCTGCCCACCTGAGCCAGGTGTGTTGGACTGAACCCCCTCCACCCTTCTCTTTGCTGCTGGTGCCGATTTGGGATGAGGCCACATCTCTGCCTCACAGCTTGGCACTCAGGGGAGCTGTTTGCTGGGGTGCACTGCTCCCTGAAATCCCTGGTGGGATCAGAATCCCTGACTGCTCCACAGCTCCCCTGTGCCCCCTGCCATGCCAAACCATCCCTGGTGACTCAGACGCTTCAGAGGCAGCGCCGTGCATCAGCTGCTGCAGAGCAGCCCTGCCAGACACACCAGAGAGAGGAGCAGCAGAGAGGAGCCCAGGCACAGCCAGAGACTCCCCATGTGAGACGTGTTTATTTTTAGAGGGTCGTAGCACTGAGGATGTGGAATGAGCCGCGTCCCTCTCGTCACTCTGACGCTCTCACTAAGTGGGTTATCACAGCCCATCAGGCTCCCAGGGACAGGGAAAGAACACAGAGAGGTCACTCCTCTCCTCCCCCCAGCAAACAGCAGAATACTTATAGTGTTGTGGTATTTGTTAATGGACTTGGGTTTAAAGTGCTGAAGGTGTCTTGGGCAAGACATCGCCTCTCCTGCTGTGCAGACCTCAAGAACCAGCTATAAGTCACCAGCCTCACAAATTCATGGAAAAACCAGATCTACAGCACTTACAGAGCACTTTCCTCTGTCTCAGCTGATAACCCACTCCCTGTATCCTTGACTCTTCCCTGACCTGTCAGCATTCTTTCTTCTCAGTTAGACAAGGCTAAAATCACTGGGGTCCTAGATACCAACACTCTTCTCAGATGCCTTCTCTGCCATTCTAATTTTCTCACCTGACAAATGTCAAAATTCGCACTTGTCTGAGATGTTTGTGTCCTTTGTTCCACAGTGTTTTCAGGGATTCTCAAGGGATGTTGTTATCCTCATCTAACACAGGGAAGCAGTGCAAACTCCCCATTCCCCACACCAGTGTGAGATGAACAATGTGCTCAAGGTGGAAAACACCATCCCAGCCCTTTGCATCTCAGGGTGGCACTTTACCCTCCTTTCCTCTTTTTCCTCCAGTAAGAGTCAATTTACTGATCCACAGCCCCCATTCCTCCCCAGTCACCCTCCTGTGTGTCCTTCCAGCACAGAGCTCCTCACTGGGAAGTTTCAGCCCATGCTGTTGCACATTTTCCTTCCTCCAACTTGCTTTTTAAAATTTCTGGCACCATGAAGGTGCCTGCTGAAGTGGTGCCTCTCTGCTCTTCATCTGCCTCACCATCTGTCCGAGAGAGTGTGGGGCAGGGGGATTTCTGCAGAGATTTGTAGGCTGAAGGCTGGAAAGAACCAGCATGATCTGTATCTGTGGCATAATAAATGCCATAGACAACCAGGCAGCAGCTCCCACAGCAAGTCCTCCATCACTCTGTGCTCTGTCTCTACTCAGACCCAGCCACTAATTAAAGTATTTTTGTACAGTGAAAATATATAACTACACAGAAAGTGGGTGGCTAAGGTTTGGAAATCTTAATGACCAGATTTGGTCATTAATGACCAGGGAAGACTGCAGTCCTGTGAGAGCAGCAGTTATTCAGGCACAAGTACACACAAACATAGCATTTTAATCTTGCACAGTTTAATTAGAAAATAATTCCAACCCATAAAATATGTTGACATTCCTAAATGTTTTGTTTCAGTGAATATTGACACCTGTCTCCACAGGGAGCTCTAAAATACCCAGGACTGTGCTGTGCTGAAACTCATCCCTGGCATAAACCCAAAGTTGTGGGATGGGAACCTCCCACTTGTGCCAGCCCAAATGCTGCTGGAGAAGCCACAACAGCGCCAAGGCAGCAGGAACAGGTTCCATCCAGGACTGGCCATCCAGCCCCTGACTCAGCTTCCCCAAAGATGCTCTGTGCCTCCATAAGCACAGATCCAGTTTTCTCCCTGCCACCAAAAGCTGTTGTTTCACCCAGCCTGCAAACGTTGCCACCATTCCTCAGCCTCAGGTGACTGAAGAACCTAAAAAGCCTTAACCTGGATGGAAGCCTGCTGTGATCTATGCCCAGTCAAGGGGTACACAACAACAGAGAGATATTTGCCCAACCCTAGCTCTGTGTGGTGTCCTACAAGTCTCCATTGTAATTGCACTTTCCAGGAACATTGCCAGATGCAGGGAGGACTGAAGCCTCCTCCTCCCAGAACCAGTGGACTCTTATTTGGCTCTGTCAATAAGCTTGCTCTGACTGGCTCAAGACAGGTCTCCCAGCAAGTCTCAAAAACCTAATTCTAGCCCTGATCATCAACAATGAAATTAGCCTGGAGAGTTCTGGGAATTCCCTCCCTGGTGCAAGAAGATATCCAAAGCTGCAGCCCAGCAGCACAGGTCTAACCTCGACCCCAGAGCCTGAGGTGGGGTTTGAAGGGGATGATTTAATCTGCCTGTTATCTCCCGGAATAAAGGGCAAGAGAAGCTAATGGATGCAAACTCATTAAGAATGCAGATAGAAGTATTTCTTTTCTTTGTTGTTGTTAAAACAATCAAGGAATTGGTGCTTTGTTCTTCAAACATCACTAAAGCTTCCCCAGCACAGGCTAAGTCTCTAGCAGGAGACAGTGTGATACATAGTGTTCATTTAGGTATCTACACACCAGAACAAACTGCAGGCACCTCTGTGAGACAAAAAGTCAATTTGTGGAGTGTCTCACAAACAGCCCCAGCCTCTCCCTGTGCACAACCAGCCTTGTGTGGGTGGTTCACTTGGGCCTCCCAGGGACAGGAACACCAAGAAGCAACATGTAGAATCCTCCACTGTGAGCTGGTGGGAGAAGGTTGGTGTGCCAGGCTGCTGGGGAATTTCTGTCCAAGAATATCTGTGAAATTGGACAACCTCTTAAGTACTGTAAAATATAAAGAGGATCCGACAAATCTTTATCTGCAGATTTCTTGCTTAGTAAAAACCACATTGCTCATGGTCAAAGAGAATTGACACTGATAATTCACTATTTAATGCCACATTTAGTAATATTAAGAACCAATACACTCCAAATAGCACAGCAATCTGCTATCTATGGCAAGTCCCTTTTTCCAGCGATGGATTTAAGTAGAAGCAGAGGGGGTGAGAGACACTTATTTGATTTAGCAACACTGGTAGCTAATTCTTTTGAAAGACACTTCTCTAAGAGGATGCTGCTTTCTCTCCAGATCTCGGGGCTGAGACTCACAGTCAGAAGGCAAAGTGCAGTAATCAACCACGTGTGTGCTCTCTGGCTCTGTCAAATAGGAGCTTATCACAAGTTAGAGATGTGCACAGGCCAGCAGGGCTGTGTGTTATCAGCACCATGGAGATGTGGGGGCATGGCTCCTGTGGCTGCAGTGTTCCAGTGGAAGGACAGAGGCTCTGGAGGAAGGAGAGGCTGGGGAGATGAGGAGGGGGTATTGCTGTCTGTGTCAATGTTGGAGCGCCTGGGGATGGAGGAGAGCTCGTGGGAAAGGTTAAAGGGAGGAAAGGGACAGGTGACTTTATAAGGGAGGTTTGTTTGCTAAAGGCTGCTCCACCAGGAAGACCAAGTGGATGAGGCCCTCTACAGACAGACAGGAGCAGCCTTACAAGCCCTGCTCCTTCTGGGGGTCTTCAACCACCCCAGCACTTGCTGGAGGGACAACACAGCAGGACACAAGCAATCCAGGAGATTCCTGAAGGTGCACAAGTCCATTGGACCTGATGAGCTGCATCTGCAGGACCTGGGGGAACTGTTGGATAAAGTGGTTGAGCCACTCTCCATCATATTGGAGAAGTCATGGCAGTCCATGGAAGTCCCAACTGAGCAGAAAAGGCAAAATATAACCCCACCTTTAAAAAGAAACAAAAAAAAAAAAAAGGAAGACTGAGAAGGTCAGTCACACCTCAGCACCTTGGCAAGATCATGGAGCAGATTCTTCTGGAAACTGTGCTAAGGCACATGGAAAATGATAAGATGTCTGGTAAGTCAACAGGGCTTCACTAAGCACAGATTGTGCCTGAAAAATGTGATTGGCTTCTAAGATGGAGTGAGTGGATATCCACCACAGCACTGGTGGGTAATGGAAGAGCAACTGCTGCCATCTACCTGGGATTATGCCGAGCATTTGACACTGTCCCACATGAGACCCTGTGTGAAGACAGGCTGAGAGAGCTGGGGCTGCTCAGCCTAGAGAAGAGACGGCTCCAGGGAGACCTTAGAGCACCTTCCAGTACTTAAAAGGGACCTACAGGAAACGTGGGGAGGGACTCTTTGCCAGGGAGTGTAGTGATAGGAAAAGGGTAACAGTCTTAAACTGGAAGAGGGTAGATCTAGGTTAGACATTAGGAAGGGTAATGTGGAAGGGTAATGCGAGGGTAAGGGGTTACTGGAACCCACATCTACTGAGAAAGTAATGAGTTACTGGCACAGGTTACCCAGAGAAGTTGTGGCTGCTCCATCCCTGGAAGTGTTCAAGGTCAGGCTGGTGGGGTTTTGGGCAGCCTGGGCTGGTAAAAGGTGCTCCTGCCCATGGCAGGGGTTTGGAACAAGATGATCTTTAAGGTCTCTCCCAAACCCAACCCAATCCATTATGCTGTGGCTGAGGTAGCTCAGCCCTCTTTCCTACAGTCCTAGACCAGTGCTGGGAGCACAGAACAGCAGATGCATCCAGACAATTCACTTCAAACAGAGCAGCTTAGCCATGCCCAGTTATCGGACCAAGTTCAGATAAACTGAATGTTTAGATATTCACTGTTCAGATGACCACTCAGGACAAACAAGTTTAGAATGGTGTGCTGGTTTCAGCTGGGGTAGAGTAAATTTTCTTCACAGTTGCTGTGTTTTGGGCTGTGTTTTGGATTTGTGCTGAACGTGGAGTTGATAACACAGAGATGTTTTTGTTATTGCTGAGCAGGGCTCACACTGAGCCAAGGCCTTCTCTGCTTTCCCTATGGCCACAGTGGCCAGGAGGCTGGGGGTGCCTGGGAGGAAACACAGCCAGGACAGGTGACCCAACTGAGCAAGGGATGTTCCAGACCATGGGACATCATTCTCAGTATGTAAAGTGTGGGAGAAGAAGGAGAAAGGGGGGAAGTTTGGAGTGATGGGGTTTGTCTTCCCCAGTCACTGTTATGTGTGATGGGGCCCTGCCCTCCTGGAGATGGCTGAACACCTGCCTGCCATGGGAAGCACTGAATCAATCCCTTGCTTTGCTTTGCTGGTGTGTGGTTTTTGCTTTCCCTATTAAACTGTTTTTATCTCAACCCAAGGGTTTTCCAGCCTTTACCCTCCTGATTCTCTCCCGACCCCGATGGTGTGGGAGTGAATGAGCGGCTGTGTGGGGCTGGGATGATCACTGGGGTTAAACCACAACAAATGGCTACCCTGCACTTGTCAATGGTTTCATGCACTATTTATAAGGTAGGGATAATTTCCTAGTCCTTGAAAAAGAACACTTTGGGAAATCAACTGCTCCATCTAGTAAAGTATTCTTGGATGCAGTCAAAAAGGCATTCAGAGTATCAGTTTACTACGATACAGCTTTGGCCAAGAGTCACTCTTCAGGCTGCAGAGACATGGTCTTTGGTTTTGTAATTCATACAGCTGAAATAAGTGCCAAAACACTGATGACATCATAAATCACATTGTACAAGTTTTCTGCTTCTTCTCTTTGACCAGATTAAATAGCAGCTGCAATACAAACCAGAACTACAACGCTATTTTTTATAAAGTGGATTGTAAAATTCCAACAGGGAATGATCCTCTTGAATGTCAGCAAAGCATTACACTTGAGCCAGCACTGTCTGGGAGAAACATTCCAAATAAAAGCACCATGCTGGTGCCAGCAGGGCTGTGCTGGTGGGGCCAGGGGAACCAGCCAGGCTGTGCAGCCTCCCTCCATCACTGGCCATGGCCCTGGTGGCACACAGGGCTGTACAGAGCACCAAACCCCTCCTCAGCCTCCTAATTCTGAGGAACTGTAGCTTTATTCAACATTTCCTTGACTGTCCCTTCCTTTGCCCCTGCTCATTCCTAGTTCAGACTCCCTCTCCATGCCCCAGAGGAGCAGGGAGAAGAGCCAGGATGACTGGCTGAAGTTGGACAAGAGAAGAGGCTGGGAAAAGGTAATGAGGTCACTGGACCAGACTGCTTGGGAAGGTAGTTTCCATTGTGGAAACAAAATGAATGCAACAAATCTGTCTGGCATTAAGGGAACAAAAGGAAGGCAACAGATTCATTTTCTGAAGGCCTTTCTAGAACTTTATTCCCTATTATATTGAGCAATCCATACTTTCAAAAATTTACTGTCTCATAATAGCAGCCACTTGGTACTAGAAAAAACCCAAACAAGAAGTACTCATCAACCCAGAGGAGCAGTGATCAGGGTTATAAGCAGCCTCTTTGTCTCACTTCAGACTTTGTCAGGTATTACACAACCTCTCAGGAGAAGCCAGAGCTCTGGAATTTTTCAAGTTTCTAGTCATGCAAAGGTGAAAAACAACTAGAATAATTCTCCTTTTTGTGGAAAAGTTCTGGAGGCAGACTACAGCTCAAGTATTGGCTCCGGTTTTGGGCCAATAAAACCAGCAAAATTGAGCCAGTCCAGAGGAGATCACCAAGGTGTGGGGCTGCAGCACTCGCCCTGGCAGGGAGGCTGAGGGAGCTGGTGCTGATCAGCAGCGAGGTGGGATTATTTTGGGGAAACTTACCTGCAGCCCCCTCCATAACTATGGGGAACCATCTAGCAAACAGGATCTGTATAGCAGGGCAGAGGGAGAACAAGAGGGAAGAGGCACAAGGGTTTAAGGAGGAAGTCCCTCTCCAAAAGGGCAGTCAAATATCAGAGCAGATTGCCCAGAGAGGTTGTACAGTCTCCATCCCTGGAGGCTTTCAAAGCCCAAATGGATAATTGCCCCGAGAAACCAGCCCCGATCCTCCTTTGAGGAAGATGTTGAACCAAAGACCTCAGAATCACAGAATATTCTGAGTTGGGAGGGACTCACAAGGATCATTGAGTCCAATCCTCAGTGAAAGGCCCACGGGGCGATTGAACCCATTTCTTTGGCATTATTAGCACCATGTACCTCACGAGGTCTCTTCAGACCAGAACTCCTCTATGTTTTTATAGCTTGTGCTGCATGGGAAAACATTTAATAGTAAATAGAAAACCATTCTGTGAATTGCAGCCACTTCCTACCAAAGACTGTCATAAAAACATGCTATGCATGTTTATATTAACAAAGAATTGCATTGTTTGGTCATTTGCACACACAAAATTGAGTTCACAGATCAAGCCTTTGAGCTACAGGTGTCTGTACAAGCTGTGTAAATGTGCCTTCATATTCCAACAGAGCTGAAGAGCTACTCAAGAGATCCAAGAAACAGAATCAAAATTCAGCTGATCAAGATGCAGATGAAGAGCTCTCCTGGCTCCATTGGCTATTGATCTCCATGGACCAAGGAGACAATTCAAATTATGTACATCTGTAAGCTGAGTCCCAGCCACTGTCTAGTGGTCTGTAACCTAATTTCTGTGTATTATATACACATCCCTTGGTCTTTTATGTTGTATTAGTGGACACAACCCTCCATTTAAGTGCTTACAAGTCAGATCTAGTGTCATTTGCTTGGGAGTTTTTACCATGCTGAACTCAGTCTGTCTGGGGAGCTGTGGGCAAGGGATGGGAAGACAACTGTAGGAAGCAGAGGGGACAAACATTTTACACACCTTAATGGAGAAGTGTCTAGTGGTCATGGTGCCCAAACCTCCACGGAGCATGAGAAATCCCCAGTGTCACCTAGCTCAGCCTGCTGTACATTAAACCTGGCACATAACTCCCATGTGTCCAACCCAGTG
The DNA here is from genome assembly GCF_021018805.1 of Prinia subflava. Taxonomy (NCBI): domain Eukaryota; kingdom Metazoa; phylum Chordata; class Aves; order Passeriformes; family Cisticolidae; genus Prinia; species Prinia subflava. The sequence continues at coordinate 143,661,637 of NC_086247.1, read as the reverse complement.
TGGCTGTCTAGGATCTCCCAGGCTGGGATGAAAGCATGATCAGCACTCAGGATGGCAGCCAGCACGGCTGAGCTTCTGTCTCCATGGGCATCACTAGTTCAAATGAAAAGTAAAATACAAAGGTTTATCTGAAATAGACTTTGCTACCAAGGAGGCATTTGTTTGGCAGTTCAAGCAGTAAAATCCACTGAGAAAATCACTCTAGCAAATCTGTCATTTCAGTGTCCACTGTCTGAATCAACAAGTCTCTCCAACACCTATCTGCCACAGCTCAAGGCAGGAATCCTCCCCCAGCACCAGCACGAGTCATCCCAGAGGAGAGGGACACATTGCCAGTATGCAGGAGGACACAGCCTCCAGCAAACACAGAAATGAAGAAAACAGCACACAAACACCACAAACCCAGCAACAACAGTAAATATTAAAAGATAGAACATACTTTGAAAAAAATATTTATACATTACAGTTTTGAACACATACACAGATAATCCTCCTCTGAGTACCAAATTTGTTTTACTGAGTGGGACAAAACATAAAACTCCAGCAAACTAAAATGCTTTAAAATGCTGAGTCTATTGTAGTTCTGGAAACAGGTGCAGTTCTTAGGAGCAGGAGCTGCCATCTACCACAAGCGTTGCAGCTCCCAAAACCAGAAAGCACTGAATTACTAGAGAGGAAAAGGAGAATATTATAAAAGAGGGAAAATGACTGTGAATTTTACACATCCCATTTCTAAAGGAGAACCTCACGCCAAGAAGTTCCATTTGGGAAAAAGGCCTTCTCCCTCCCAGAGCCTATTTAACTGCCCACTTTTCTTCCCATCACAAAGTGCATCCTGCTGCCCTCCTGCAGCTGCCTCCCACGCCAAACAGGACTGGCTTGTGGGGGCTGTGAGCCACGGCCGTGCAGAGCTGGCTCCATTCCACGCTGACACCCTAAACCTGAGCTAAGTACACTGGAGTCAGAGACAAAAGAGCAAAAGCGACAAAGATTTCTTGTGTGACTCACAACCTACGAACTGTGGGTTCCTGGAAAACGCCCCAGCAGGGGAGGTGACAGGCTGGACCTGCTGAATCTCACTCACCCTTCCACCTGGGCTGAAATCTCAGGCTGCACTGAGAGCATGCATGTGACTGTTCTGGAAGACATTAGACACATTTCACATTTCACTGTGTATCAGTCATCCCGCCCATGCAGATTTCTTAGATCTGCCCAGCTTTGGTATGTTTTACAACTCTAAATTTTTTCATTCATCCCTACTTCCTCAGAGCACCCTTAGCCACGGTAGATTTACTGCTCTGCAGATGCTGTCTGCATTCAGCAAATGGGATGTGAGGCTGTCAGGCTGCAGGATGGCCTGCACACCCTACGTGCGTAACACAAGCACACAGAGCAATCTGCTCATCAAACTGATGGGAATTGAGAGAAATTAGGGAGTGATTTTATCTTTTGACTCCCTTCCCCAGTATATACTCACCCCTTTTGCCCTCCATTTTGCAAAACAGTGAACTGTTCCCAAACCAGTTGTGACAAGATGTATAAAGACCTTTAACAGTCTACCATAAGAGAGATTTAAGATTTAGCACATTTACAGCTTGTACATAATAACCAAAACCACTAAAACAGAAATTGGACCCTTTCTTCTCTCCATTGTGAGAAAGACTCAAAAATGACCAAGCTTGATGACCGGAGCCACATTCACTGGAGGGAGCAAGGCAATGTTTAAGCCAAGATTTCTGCCTTCCACTTGTTGTAAGCCAATTGTAGCAACACCCTGTTTACTCTGGCTGATTGTAAGACAGTGCTCCTGCCAGGACCATCACCATGCCACTCTTCTCTGGGCATCAGCTGTACTCCTGTTCCTTCCTCCACTGTACAGCAGGTACAACAAAAGCTGCTGACCTATTCCAAGCCCTCCTCTTTCTTGGGTGCTTCTCAGAGCAGCCAGGGTGCAGATGTGAGGGAGCACACAGGCAGCACTGGATGAGGCCACCCAGCCTCTTTGCAGCATTTCTGTGCTTATTTGGCACAACAGCTCAGGAGATGTACTGCACGTGCCACTTCCACAGGACTTAAATTTCTACCTGATCAATTTATGTTGGGCATTGAAATATATGCCAAGATGAATATCCACGGTGAGTGGAGGCTGCAGCAACCGAGCTACCATAACCAGATGGCACCAGGCTCTTACAGAGCTTATTCTCTCAAAAGCAGAGAAAAAGTGTGTAATGTTGCTTTCATCTATACACCAGTAAAATTTGAAATTCAATCACCTTCCTGACTTAAATGGTTGCAGTCATAAAAGCTCAGCTATACCAGGAGGTTTTAACGTAAAGGTTTGTGAAGTAAAAGTGCATTAGAAAACTTATATCATGAAATCTTATTTTCTAAAGAAGCCCTAGGATGAACGTGTAATGAATCAGTTTCTGTGACAATAACTAACTTTTGGATGCTCAAATTGCACATAATTGTCTACATTCACTTTTTCTCATCATGCCCAAGATGACACAAAACCATATGTTTAGCATGAACCTTGCTGCAGCTATCACTGAACATGAATTTTTATTGAGGAAAATCAGCACAAAGGGAACAGTGCCCAGTTTTGTTGTGCAAACAAATAGATCCCCAATTTCTATCAGAGCTCAGGTGGTCCTCCAGAGCCAGATTAGATTATGGCAACACTGCTGACAAAATTTCCATGCATTTTTACACATTAAGTGGTAGAAAACCCTGTCCCAAGGGCAGAACAGGATACACCATACTCAAGTGAAAACTGGTTGCCTTCAACTATTTGTAGCCCAGCTCATCACCAAAGCCCAGTGATTAAGTGAAGTTTCCAGCCTGGAGATGCTCACAGTGCCCAGTGCAGACTGGTATTCCTGTGCTGGCCTGCTCTGCTGAGCAGAGAGCAGTGAGGAAGGAAATAGGAGCAGCAAGTCCAACCTGTCCAGGTGCTTACAGAACCATCAGCCTGAGGAATAATACAATACTGCAGTGCTTCACAAGATGCATATAAACCACAGCAATTGTTAATACTTCCGTGCTTACATCCATTGCTACAATTGGTCAGATATAGCTGCATAAGAGAAAACCTTAACAAAACAAAACAAGGGAGTGGTGGGGTGGTGTTTGAAATATTTCCAAAATATTCTTTTACATAGACAGAGGATAGCCCCGAAGCTCTTCTCTCCTAGATACAAGACCTTCTTTGAGAAGAACTTCTAAAAGCAGCTAAAGCCAAAAATAATCCCAGGACATCTCCAGATTCAAGCACCATGCAACCAAAGCACCAACCCAAACATTAAAATCCATATTTAGGACCAAGCCAATATGTTGTCTAATAAATTGATGAAACCAGTAATGTATAGAACCTTCAGTAAACAAAAACATCAGCTTTTGTGCTTGCTTTAAAAAAGTTAACCAGCCATAGTTACCTAATAGAGAAAGACACTGCAGCTTCAGAGAAATATCACAGGGGTTCTTGCTGCTGGCACAGAGCCTTAGGTGATGGTTACAAGAGCTGTATTGAACAGGAAAGCAAGAGTGGGGTTTTTTTCCCAAAATTAGAAATATACAATTTCCAAAAATGGGAGCAAAAGACAAAAGGTAATGAAAAATACTGCTGAAGAAATGTTTAATTAAAAAATCAGGAATTCAACAGTGCCTAAATCTTTATTTTTCATAACCTACATATTTTTTTTTCAAATTAGACAGTTTTGCATTTTATGACACAAAAGGAAACTTAAATTACTGATAGTTTACATGTAAGCTTGATTCCAGTCTTAATGGAAGAAGAACAAAAACAAAAACCCTCAAAAAGGCTCCCATATTACACTTCTATTTCATGAATTGGCAGCTGTTAGGTCTCCTTAGAAATCTTAGATTGTCTGCTGCTATTAGTGTAATAGGTTACAAAGCACAAACCCCTACCTGCAGCTCAAGGAGATTCAGAGATAGGTGTGCACCATTACAGTCAGCTGTTGCTCCTGATACACTGCACCACGCTCCAGCAGGGGCCTTTCCATGCTCAAGGCTTTGAAGGGTAACACAGCAACATCAAAAATTTGCCGCTGCTCACACATTTCTAAGTGACAGTGTCACGGGGTGGGGACTGATCTGAAATTACATTCAAGTTTTGAAAGCAACCTTTTTTTTAATTCCTGGAAGAATCTCCGATCCCATTTTAGCTTGTTTTCAAAATGAAAAGCATTACCACAGTTTTAACAGGGAAAAATGCCAATTTTAATTACTGTATCCCTGAACCTTGAGCTTAGCTGCTGCTTTTGGGAGGTTTTTCATTTTAAAAGCCATGTTTTAATCCCTCTCTGTATCGTAGCAACAGTCTGCATGCAACTTCACAACTCTACTCCAAAAACTCCATTTTGTCACTGAGTGGGGGGGCGGGGAATAAATCTCAAAAGTAAAATACAGTCAGGAGAAGTTGTATTGTATATTACACAGCGATTTGGCGTGTCACCTTTTTTTTTTTAAAAAAAAAAAAAAAAGCTATAAAACCACATCAGAGGAAGGTTTAAACTTCAGATGCAACAGACTGTTGCTGGGTAAGCAGTAATTACAGTGTATTGACCTATCACAAACGGCAGCAGAATACATTAGAACAGCACAACACATCCCACTGGTCTCAAGAGTTCACCCCGGGGTCCGGCTGAGCACCAGCGCCAGCCGCTCACAGCCGCTGGAAGGGAGCACTTGCCACTGTTTGCAGCTGGTAAAGCCTTTCACTTGCAGCAGACAAACGAAATGAATCATACAGCTGGCCTAAACCATACACAAATCTAGCTACCGCTTTCACTGCCGCTGGGGAAAGGAGAAGGGGATCAAAAAATCCAATGACAGAAGTAGTGGAGCAGTTTTGGTGACGGTGTTGGGGTGCTATCTCCTCCCACAGCATTCACAAAGTGCGCTTTTTAAACAAGAAAAATCGACTGACTCCACGTGCCCTATTTTGACCAATTCTGCAGCATACAACAGGCTGGATTTACAATGCCAACTAGTTACCAATTGATGCTTGTAATAGGAAATTTATCAGGAGTCAACTTCTATAGTTACTTTACAGTTCTATGAACCATGCAGTGATACTCTTGAAAGCAGCATATTTTTGCAGCAGTCAAGTTTTTCCCCAATTAGACTTGATTTTTATTAATGACTTAAAAATTACAGTTTGACTGCTGAAATTCATTATTTACATCACAGAACTTTTGAATTGGTTAAATTGTTTGGTTTTAAAGGGACTTTAGGAAAACATCTGAGGGCTTTCAAATAAGATTTCCGTTCCATTTCCCTTTTGCAGTGAAGAGGCAGAGTCAGTTCAACACACCAGAATAAAATAAGAAAAAGAAAAAACAACAATTTAAAGTAATATTCAAACCACAACATTTAGTTTATCTACATCCAGCTCAACAGCAACATTTATAATATCAATAATTTTTATCAGATTTTTTTCTTTAGGGTACCTTTTTATATGTTCTGATTATTTACAACTGTACAAGCAAAGCACACACTTCCAAGTGCACATATTTAATACAGTATTGACTATTTGCATTTACAGTTTTTTCAACAATCTGAAAAAGATCAACTGTTTAAGATCTTTAAGGTATATTACAAAAACTGCTGCTAGTTCCTGTACTACAGTATGTTTACCCAGTAAGACCAGTGACAATAGATACATACTGTAACTGAGTAATTCTGTATGCCATTCATGCTAACCCTCCACGGGGTCAGACCTCATTAACTCTAAACTGTCTTGTACAAAAGTTAAGGCAAAGTCATTTTCAAGTTTAAATAAAATTCAAGTCTTTAAATATTGGATGGAAATAATTCTTTAAAAAAATCAGTTGTTTAAATAAACATTTTTGTGGAATAAACTGTACTGTCATAGTCAGCAGGAATGAGTTTTGTCTGAACTTCCTGCAGTTTAAACACTTAAAGAAAAGCTTCAGGCATTTTAAAACAAAAATAATTTATATTCAACTTTATTAGAAACTTGCTAATTTAGTGCATCCTTGTCCTTCAGAAAGCGCATCACTTCTAAAGTAAATAAGTGTGAGAAACCTCATCCCAGAGGTAAATATCAGGGATCTCTTCCTCCACCACACAAAACAAACACCATTATCTCACGTCTTGAAAAATTTAAATCCAAATGCCAATGCTTGTAGTTACAGGAAGATGTCAACACAAGGCTGACTAAGATATGAACTCTTTCAAAGAGCACTTGGGGCAGAGTTTAAAAAAAAAAAAAGTCTACACAGAGCACAGGGGTAACCAGAATATACAGCGCTGACTCAGTTAACTCCCTTACAAGCACAGGGAAGCTAAGGTTATCACAAGAAGGCTACTCTGCTTTCTCCTGATAACATCCACTAACAGGCTTCACCACCATAGAAGCTCACAGACTTGATTCTTTCTATTCACAATGTGCTTTGTATTTGCAAATTATAACATCAGTTTTATTCTGGAGTGAGAAGATGGTTACTTGCTTGCAGTAAGTCAAAAAAGGAAATATTTCAGAAAGACTGCTATGGTGCCCTGTAGAATTCACTTTGTGTGTGCAAAACATCAAAAAAAGATTAAGTTTTTAAAAATGCTAGAAACAGCTAATTATTTAACCTAAAAGTGCAAGTTCATTTGCTGACACTTAGTACAGCAGCCTGATAAAAAAAAATCTTCAAGGTCACATACTAATTTGTAAAATATATCTACTTTCTTGCACTCTACACACTAGCTGCCGTTATCAGTCTTTTGGACACTTTAGATATGTACTTGCAGACCAGTTTATTAAAAATATTGCAGCAGCATGTTTCTGCTTAACAGTTTAGAAAAAACTCACTATACAGAGCTTGCACTCACACAGCCACAGAGAGGCTTAATAAAAAGTTGATTTTTTTTTAAAGACAAATATTTTACACCTTGAAAAAAAAAAAATCACACTAAGCTTCACCTCCAATTAAGCACCAATCTAAATGTAAGGTTTAGAACAACTATCCAGAAATACCCAGAAAAATAGAATGTTTGTTCAAGAGGGGAAAAAGTATTTCACAGAAAAATAACTTGCAGGCATTGTTACATGCCTTGTATCACTGCAAGCTCCTAACCAGCAACTCATTCTCAGGTATCTTAGTGGGAACATGGGTTTAATTTGTGGGAAACAGACCTCTTCTCAAATCCCTCCCAGGTGTTATTTTCACTGAGGAGATTTTGGAGGGGTACTCTGTTCTTTATTTAAGCGTTTGCCAACGGCTGGAGGGGACGATCTGCGTCCTGACTGTCTCCTCTGGTCTTTGGGTTGTCCAGGATGTGACTTTGCAGGAGGAGGTTCTCTGTTTTTCTCTATTGTTTCTGTGGGCTTTCTTTCTTCTTTCCCACACGCTACAGTGTTTGGCTTCTGTTCTTTCTGGGGTTGCAATGTAGGAGGATCCTTAGTTGTTCTCTGGCAAATTTCCGCATAACTAGGTTTCCGCAGTTCCTGGGAAATCGGAAACAAACAGGACAGAGTTAAACAAAGCATCCTGAGGAAAAAAAATTACTTTTACGAACAAAAAAGAGAGGAGTCCTTGTCCCAAAAGACTGTTGCACTTAAATATGCAGATGAGGGCTTGAGTATGAAGTTTACAGCAGCTGTATAGACAATAAAGCTGAAGAAAAGGTTAAATGTAAAACAGTATGCCAGAAAAATGAGGGATTGGCATAAGGCAAAATACTTCCTTTTCAAAGTCTAAACCAGCTGAAACATGATGAATACTCTGGTTTCAATATCAACGTATGTATTAATACTTCTGCCTCAAGGATATTACCAAGAAAAGGATTCAGATAAGGAGATCTCTTTTGCACTGTTAATTGTATAACTATAATGCAAGTAACCATGAAGCACAGCAAGCAAATTTGAAGCTGCTAGACAAATTCTAGGCTGCTGGGCTCATATGATCAGACAACACTGGGTAGCAATAAATATTCTGCTAAATTCAAACTGGATCATTAAGGAAAAGTGAAGTAATAAGGTCACTTACTGTGGCAGCCCCATTGACTTGTACCGATTTACATGCAGTACTCAGTGTGGAAGAAGAAAGTCTTTCTGTACTCTGTGTCTCTCTCTGCTGTTTGTCCACAACTTTGGAGTCCCTGTAAGCATCCAGCAGGAAAGCAAGGCTCATGAAAAGTGAAACTTCAGGACAGATGAATGGTTTAATAATAGGTCTAAAAAGTATGAGTATGACTGCAAGTAGTTACAGCTGTAATTTGCCTAACACATGATGACTAGCATTGCATTCGAAAATGCTACCAAAAATAGAAAAAAAATATTCCTGTGCAATGCGACACTACCTGTAATTTGTCATGTTCCAGGAACATTTAGTTACTCAGTTATTTGATTTGTAGGTTCAAAGTGTTACCAAAGAACTTTTTTTTATGGCATGCACACCAGCCCTGCCCACTGGGCCATGGGTTTACTGTCTGTGTTTCAAAGCTATCTAAATACAAGACAGTAAGGTATTCACTAAACTTCTACTCACAGAAACGAAACCACGACACTAAATTTTCTTCTGCTAAATGACTACTATGATTGAATCACTGTTATGATATTGTTCAGAAATTAAGCTTTATTGCCTTTACTACAACAAAATATTACTTCTTTCATTAAGATTTTAATAGCTATTTACATTGTTCTGCCTGATGAAAGAAAATGCAAATGTGATTCAGAGTAGAATAATTACACCCATATAATTAAGTGCTTACTCAGTAGGCTGGGGTGGCGAAGGAGACCTTTCAAAGGTCCTGGGCAATGTAGAAGAAACTGGTAACGGCTCTCGAGGAATTCCTGATGGAATAGTGTTTGTACTTGCATCCACATTAATGTTCTGAAGGGGGAAAAAAGGCACAGAAGGACAATCAAAATATCCAATTAATATGGTCTGCCTGAAAATTAGCATAACCAGGAAACAGTTCCTAGTTTAATTTATACTGGTAAATTGACTATGGGAAGGTACAGAAAGAGGCAATATGTGATTATAATGAATGTTATTTTTCCCTTACATTTATTTAGAAACACAAATAACAAATAACACTCTCTGGTTATTTCCAAAGAAGTTATAAGCTTCAGGACCCTTTGGGACATTTCTGAATGACAAAAATCACTTTGAATCATTACGGTTACAGAAGACCTTTAATTAATCATCACCTTGTCAACTAGTGCCACGTCTGGTCATTTCTTGAACACTTCTAGGATAGTGACTCCATCATTTCTCTGGGCAATGTGTTCCAACACTTAACTTGCCTTTCAGTAAAAAAACAATTCCTGACTTTCAACCTAAACCTCCCCTGGCACAGCTTGAGGCCATTTCCTCTTGTCCAGTCACTTCTTGCCTGGGAAAAGAGACCAACCCCTACCTCTGTGCAGGCAGCTGTAGGGAGTGATAAGATCTCTCTGAGCCTTCTTTTCTCCAGGTTACACAACCCCAGCTCCCTCAGCTGTGCTCTGGACCCTTCTCCAGCTCTGCTGCCCTTCTCTGGAGACATTCCAGCACCTCAAAGTTTTTCTTGTAGTGATGGCCCAGAACTGGACACAGGATTTGAGGTGTGACCTCAGCAGTGCCCAGTACAGGAGGACAATCACTGCTGGCCACACCACTGCTGATCCAGGCCAGGATGCCTTTGGCTTTCTTGGCCACCTGGCTCATGTTCAGCTGCTGTCCACCAGCACCCCCAGGTCCTTTCCCACAGGGCCACTTTCCAGCCACCTCTGTCCCCAGCCTGTAGCACTGCCTGGGGTTGTTGTGATACAAGAGCAGGACCCAGCACTTGGCCTTGGCTCATCAATCCAGCCTGTCCAGAAGCCTCTGCAGACCTTTCCCTTCCTGCCCAGCTTAGTGAACTCACTGAGGGTGCCCTCGATCCCCTTGTCCAGATGACTGATGAGGTTATTAAACCTGACTGGCCACACCACTGAGCCCTGAGGAACACCACCAGTGACTGGACTTCTTTCCACCTGGAAATGTTGCACCTGCTGGTGACAAAGTAGGCTTTGCACCTGTTCACATAACCACAGGCAGCCTATGAAGATGAAAGTCTCCTAGTGCTGTGCACTAAGAATTGTCTTCTTCAAAGCTCTAATTCTACATCATCCCAATATAATGATTTACTACCAAGCAAAAAGGCTTTTTCCATAGCCCTCAAAAGATTCTTCTAGTGCCAAGTGATACTGTGCTGCCAAATAGGTTCAAGAAGCATATATTAATTTAAATTGTCACAAAATAAGAAAAGACAACTCTGTATCCTGAAAAACATAAATCTCACATTTATAACCATTTTGTTTGCTTTAATGGGTGCTTTGTATTGCTTCTGGCCTCTCTTATCCTAAAAACTCTAAACCCTGAAGAGATTCTGGTAAGCAGAAGGGGAACCAATGGGAGAACACAAGCTCAGAAGGGACAAGACAACCCTCCCTTTTCCCCCAGCCAAGCCACCATTCAAAAGGGCAAAAACCCTAAGACTCCTGTGGTCGTTGTTATAAAGGAAAATGGTATTTGATGGCACTGTTTAAAATCAGGCAGCACAGACTACTGCAGTAGATCCAAGCCTAGTTTGATTCAAAGAAAAAGACTGCAAAAGGTGGATGTTTAGAAGTAACATAACAGCTTTTATAGTTTTATTCAGTGTGTGTGCAAAGGCTTGGAATTGCAAGCTGCTGAGCATTCTGACCCAAGTGCATCACAACTTGTAGGTACACGGTTAAGTGTGAATAGCTTCAAGTCAAGCAGACATGCAAGAGCTTTTCCTTGCCAAAACACTCAGCCCTTGATCTGACAGTGCTGCACTTCCTCCTTACAAAACGTGGGATGATTATTACCTGCCATTCCCCAGAGCTACATCTAGAAGAGCATCACTGAGAGCTTAAACACATGATGCTTGGGTAACAACTGCTGGAAATTACAGACCTTTAGTCCCCTCAGCTTCCGTACGCTGGACTTGCCCATCTATACAAAACAAGGGAAGCACTGTGTAACTCTACTTCAGTGCTTTGTAACACCAAGTGACGTGAAAAAACATTGAGATCAAGGTGAAAAGCAGCCTGTATACATTGGCAAGACTGATGGTAGCTCAAACAGCTTTGTAGCAGAACACAATCACTCTTTGGAGCCAGCTGCTGTTATCTTACTCTTTATTTAAATGCCAACAAGGGAAGGTAGCATAATCCCTTTCTTGCACACAATGTTTCAGAATAACTCCTGTATGCTGGAAAATGAAACTGGTAAATTGAAGGATGCTTTTTAATGTGACAGTGCAAGTATTATAAAGCTGCAAGTATCATTTAAAACCTCAGTGCCTGACTGATAGGAAGACTGCCTCTACAGGAGAGAAGTCGAAGTTCTTTACCATAAGTACAGTGAAAAGCAAGTACCAGATCTGTAACAGGAGAACAAAGGGTTTTCAGCTGCAGCATTAAAAGCAAGTGCTGGAATTGTATTTAAAACCTGAAATACAATAGTCAAAACCCACTTCATAAGTAACAGAGGTAAAATACTTCCAAATGAATAGATCTTAGCCAAGAATAGCCTACATTCTGTAGTACTGGCTGACAGTAAGTTAAACACTGCTCTTACTGTGGCTCTGAACTGCAATCCTGGAATACAGTTGCCCCTGCTAGCACTTGCAGGGGACAGAGGAGATGGCTTCTCTGTGTACAGTCACTGCCTCGGGTGCGGGCTGCCCTGCTGCCTCCCCCTTCCTTTACCAACAAACACTCCCTACCCACCTCTGATACACGGGCACCAAAGAAAACATTCTAAATCCAGCCCATTGCAGGAGAAGATGTGAGATTGTGGTGGTTCACCACATGGCTTTGCACTGCTAATACAGGACTTAACTTCCTCAGCTGTGAAAAACACAAGTTCAATTTGAGCTATCAAAAAAAGCCAATACAGACTTTCATAGCCCAGAGTGTTCCACAGTGCACAGGGTTATGTGAGTCTTGCTGGAGGAGAACACACTGTCACTCACAGATGGCATGGCAGAGACAGTTCTAAGAATGAAATCTATGAAAAGCTACTGAACATTAATTTCAGCTGCATCTCTACTACATCTATACTGCAGTGGTTGCCAAGTTATTCTGGTGTATTTTTATATTTCTGAGCAATATGACAAGACAACACTGGGATCTGGTTTTGGTAGCAGTTCTTGTTCCAGCTATGATGCCTAGTGTACTGAGATTATGTAGGCAGCTTCTTTATTTTGCTGCTTAGAAGTTTGTCTCTGTCACTTTAGAGTGTTTTATATGTAACTCAGAAGTCTTACTTTCAAGCAGGAGGGAAAATGTATCACATACTTTTCACCTGAGTCTATAAAAAAGCCTGGGACAGTCATGAACAACAAAGAGCATATTTTCTAATCTCTGCTATTAACATCTCCTTATTTTATACCGGTGCCCATATTCCACACCATTTCAAAGAGAATAGCCAACAAATTCTAAGATATAAAGTGAAGAAGGCAGCAGCACATCATTCAACAGCTGTTTTTTAAGAACATTTGTTACAACCCATGTAAACCCACAAGATTTGCCATGTATAAACCACCAAATCAGAAAACAAGAGCTATGCAATTCTTTGTTTTCCCAACAAAAATGAACATCCACTACTCACTCTTTCTTTTGACGTTCCTATTACCACACTGGACAGTCTGTTTTCAAACAGATCTTCAGTCTTTAAATTGCCAGCAGCCCCGGGTAATGGAGGAAAGCTAGATAAACCCAATTCAAAGCTGGGAGATGGAGGTTTTGGGGGTGGTGGAGACTGTGTTTGGCCTCTCTGGAATAGAAATAGCATGTTTGGGTTACTGCACTAGATGACAGAAAAGATATGCAACTCTAAACTGTGTTTTGCACTTGATTTGTATCAGCAAATCCCTGGAGAAGGCTCCCCCATCTCATCTCCCAAAAAATCCAGAGTACTGAGGAATAGATGCTTTCATTTTCCACTGTTGCCCTTAAAATATTTAATTATTATTTAAATGTCATGGTATATGCACTAGCTTTAGGGATATTAGCATAGTAAGAAGTTCTCATTGACTCTTCTTGAGGACAGACACACTGACACAGAAAGAAAACCAGACTGGTTTATGTGTCATGATATGGTGAAAATATAATGCCCATTTATGTACAGTTAGTAACATCCGAAATAAAAAGACAGGAGTCAACAAGAATCTTATTTTCAGATATATGAAGAAAGGGCAAGACAGCATGCCTTGTATATAGCACAGACAATAATATATATCCAATTAATATTAATCTATATTGTCACTGTGTAAAAATAGAAAGATAAGTGTCAAAACTATTTTTGAAACAGAGACTCTTTCTAAGAAGAAAACCAATATCTCAAGCAAAAATCACAACCTGTGTGCTAAATGCAATTATTTTGCACTACAGAGAGCAGTTCAGGAGTTAAAAGTACCATGGTTTAAGATCACTTGTGAGAATTGCTGGTTATTTGTAAGTTATATTATATTTACACAGGAAAAATAAAACTCCTTTGTAATATGCTGTAACTGCTGTAACTGTTACCAATTAACTTCACCTACATCATGTAAACAAAAGCTTTTCTTCAAAGAACTGTTTCTTGACTGTGCTGAGGCCTGTGCTAAGATGATCTCTGCTGCAAAATACCAAATGCAAAGCAATCCTTGAAACAATTCTTATTTGGAAAAAGAACGAGTATCTATCAAGATGGAGTGAATGTGAGAACAATGCTTCTGAACAAAAAGAACAACAGACACCTTTGAGGTCCTTTCACAAACTACATGTAATGTCCAAAGAATTGTGTGTCAAGAGGGAAGTAGGGAAAGAAAAAATACAGAGTCATGAATCACTGCAACTCCTAGCACTGCCACTGACCCAGCATTACCTCCTGGAAGAATGCTACAGCAATGAAGACTGCAAATCTCCAAAACTGAAGTCAGATGACCTGGCAAAGGTCAGGGAGAGAGACTACACTTATCCAGCTCAAACTGCAAGAAGAACGACTCAAATTTTTAAAACTTATTGTTCACATCACTGCATTTGCTCTTCTTAAAGGGGACTAAAGTACTGCAACAGCTAATGCTTTTATGTTACATTTTAAGTTACACGGTTGAGTCCTAAAACCCTCAAAATATTAAGAGTGGCATGAACATCTTAAATTAGCAGGATGAGTGAGGACTTAAATGAATTTTAAGCTAATTGCATAAAATTTCTCAAGTTGACTTCTTCAGTACTTGGCTTATGTCTATAGGCTCAGAAACAATCTGATCAAAAAGTTTCATGCTCTTTTTCATGCAAATGTGCATACAACTCTATAATTTTTCCTTCAAAAAGAAAAATCTTCTAAAGAAGGCACTACTCCATTCAAATATACCGGTTTTAGTGGTGCCCTGTGTACACTATCTAATTGCTGCAGCATTATGAAAGAAATAGGATACTGGATTCAATTACTTCCACAGTCTAAAAGGGGAAATTTTAAATCTTTTGCTTCCTTGCAGTCGTGGGTGTGCAGCAGCTCTCACCTCTGCTCAAGGTCCAGGATTGGACACTACAGACTAAAGATTCTTGGCCCAGAAGAGACTGGAAGGAACCTGGCTGCCCAATTACAGCCTGGTGCTGACAAAAGGGAACTCTGGGTCTCTAAAGAAGTCCCATCTACCAGCTTTTACATTCAAAGTTCAAATAATCTTTGCAGTCAGCTCTGTCCAAAGTGCTACTCTGCTCAGGGAGGTGTCCAAGGTAATCATTTCACTCCAGTCACTCACATCTAACCTGTACCACTTCCTTGTTCTTTCAAATATTGAAAAAAGTTAAAACTTCACTCTAAAAATTCAAGCAGCTTTGAAAGGACAAAAGGAAGAAGTACTGGAAATCCTACATGCAACGTGGTCTCACTGACTCTGCGAAGTTTGATGAGAACTCAAACCAATAAAAAGGAAGGAATCATTGATAAACTTTCCGACTCCTTTATTTAAGTTCACTCAGGCCACTCAACAGCAGGAGCCACAAACACATAAGTGCAGTGATTCCAGACCTTCAGGAAAGTGTTATGGCTCCTGCAGTAGTGTTACTTTACAACTGTAACATGAATAAGGAAATAACCTGGTTCAACTTCATGAATATGTCACGTGTGGCAAAAATGAATTGCAAAGAAATGACTGGTTTTATCACATCAAACCTTAAATCCTACAAAACCATGTTTTTTCTCTTCTACACTTAGTGCAGCCTTTTCAAGTATCAAGTCTACTTTGGTATTAACCTTGAATTTCAGTTTCCCAAAACCACAGTATGTTAATAGTGTTAGCATACCCTTACCAAGTGGCACTTGGAAGAGGCATTTAAGAAAATGAACTGACCATTTCATAACAAGTATTTTTGCCACACATTATGCCACAAGGATCTGTAAAATGTTCTTTATTGACACCATGATTAATAATAAAGGATCTAGTGTTTTGAACTTCAGCTGTTTAGCTATTCCTGAATGTTAACACTGGCATGTTGGCAAAAACTGAGATGCAAATTTTTTGCTACTGTGAGAGTAATTTTAACTTTTCCCTGACTTCTACATTAATGGAAAATCTTCTCTGATACCCAAATGCAGACACTCACGTGACTAATGAGCTGTTGTATTTAAAAAACTGATGTACAACTGCTCCTCCAGTAACTTATGTCACCTGCTACTCCACATAGTCTCCACACTATTGCCTTGTAACCCTAGTTTTATTAGAGACAAATAAGATCATGAACACTCACTGTAAATTTGTCCTCCCTTTTCTTTCGGTAGCCATAGGAGTTTTTCCTAAGGGAAAGAATGCAGATATGAGAACCTTGCCTATAAATGGACGGAAAGTGGTTAATGAAAACAGAAGAAATTAATTCCAACCGCTATTTCATCCATCTTCATTCTACACAGGTTATTAAGAAATGTTTTAGGGAAGAATTCCTAGCAAGCTGTTGTTAAAATAAAGGTATAAATCTTAGCAAGTCAGCATAAGAATACACTGGTTACAAGTAATTCCTGTGTTAAAAGCACACCTCAGTAGAGATTACATATAAGGACTAAACAAAACATTACAGTATCTAAATAAGGGGGTTAGGAATTCTTGTATACCAATGTAACTTCTCAAATACAGTTAACTACTTGCAATCCAGGTACTGCTCCTTCAAATCATTTTCAGCACTTTGACCCCAGCTCTGCTTCAGGTAAAGCCCCTATAAGCAGCATTGTAAAATTTGCTGTGCATTCAAATTCAGTTTCAATATATTTGCTAAGTTTGCTTGACTTTTATTATTCTAAATGTATTCAATACTGAAACACCAAAATATAATTTTAAGTACTGACTATTCCTGTACATTTTTGTAGTCTATAGTTTGAGCAATCATTATTTCCTGAGTTCTTAATCATACTTTCATCCATTAGTCATAATGCAATTTGGTAAATTAGATTCAGGAAAGTATTACAACCCGTGCACAAATAACCCATTTAATTTTGCAATGATACAAGTCTAAAATAGGATCATCTGCAAAACACTTGAGTTATCTTCCAATTCAGTAAGTCACTCAAAATGTGATTTACTTGGAGTCATAAATACAGCCATTATCAAAGCCACACAATACTTTCATGAAGCACTTCTTAGAACTGTATTTATAAATATGTCAATTTTCAGTTCCCCAGGTAGCTGGTTGTGGTTTCTGTTTGGTTGCTTTTAAAACAACATAACAATAGTTTCCTTAGTTGCCTGTAGCCATTTTTCCTCCCTCCACACCAATCCATCATTTTGCTGTTGTGTATGTCCAATTTGATCAAAATTCTGATCCTTCAACTGAAAAAGTTAAGAATGAGCACTGCTAATACACATTGAGGTGTCCAATCTACAATGCTGAACAACAGAATTGGGCAGAACTTCAATAAAGTCAAACAAATAATACACAAAAACTTTCTTGCACCAGATGAAGAAAGGACAGAGGATTAGATCTTACAGATGTAAATAGTTCACTAGTTGGCAATAATGATTTTCATCTGGTAGGAAAGTATGCAAGCCCGCTTTGCCTTTGTGCTGTACTTAACTCTTTCTGTGAAGTACTTTGCAAGGTTTTAGATTTGAGGAGAGACTCTGAGTTTAAAGCTGTATTGAGAACAGTAACAATACCACACCTCCACTAAACAGAGCGGTTTAGAAGCAGAGTACTTGGCTGTTCAGGGGACAGCTGTGGAGCACACTCACCTCCCTCTGCCCAGTCCAGGGGAGGAGTCAACGCTGCTCTGTTCCATGCGGCCCGTCCCCACCTCCCTCTTGGTGTAGCTGGTGGTAGCGCTCTGCACCCGTGTCCTGCTTTGTCCCGGCTGCCGCGTCTGTGGGCTCCTGACGCCATTGATTAAACGATCAGCAGAAAAGTTGAATATTGTAGGACTGTCTAGAAGCCCAGGTCCCCTTTCTGCACTGGGTATTGTATGTCGTATATGTGACTTGCTAGGATTCCTATAAATTCAAAAGTCATTTCAACATACGCACACTATCAGAGATCTTCTGAGGCCTAAGCCTATTCACAGAATTCAGAAGAAGCAAGATCTTCAGTCCTTTATCACTTAATTTATAAGAATGATCAACATTCATTATAACAGGTCATGTGAATTATCAAAATTAACCTTTTCCCTGTCTGTTTTCAACTACACCTTTACTATACGAATAATCCTGCTGATGACACATCATCTTTCAGCATATTTCAGCTCAATACCCTAAATCACAGAACAGACAAGTTCTCAGCTCTCAGACTGTCCATTTACATTTTGAAACACTACATCCATTAACATCAGGAGCACCATCTGCCCTTTGGCCTCACCTTTGCCACCAGGTTCAGTTTCACAAGTATTCTCAAGTTAGGTAGTATTACTAAAATAAGCAGACGGAAGTCCCACGTGCCAGATTATCAACAGAATTGTTAAAAGATAGATGAACTTGCCTGTTCCTGGGAGGATATTGTCTGAGTGTTGTCAGTGGAGAAGCAGCAGGCTTGAAGGTTGGGGATGTGAATCCGTTGATAAATCCAGTATTTGGAAATGGTGTTACCTAAAAAAATGTATTGCGTGCTCATCATTATAAATAAACTGAATATTACTTTTCTTAATCCCATATTTTATGTCACTCTTTGCGGGACAGTACTCAAAAGATTGTCTCAAACAGCAATAGTGCATCTGTCTAGTGCCTTGTAGCTAACTTACAAAATTTCTGAAAAAAACCCAAGCTTCTGCTTTTCTGAGAAGTCAGTCACTACACATATTCAACCTATGATAGTTCAAGAGACTGAAAAACATCAAGCCAAAATTCTTGGTTGTAAGTTGAATAGCTCTCCTCCTATTTCACACCATACTACACATGACTTGGGAGTACTAAGATACTTCTTTGTCACAGCCTCTAATTGTTTCTCTTATAATTATACGTGAATTCTTCCCTAAAAAAACCCTAACAACTTCTTTTTAGTTCCTCAGTGTACTTCCATGTGACATCTAAATAAAGCCTAGAGAATAAGTGGATATTAAATAGAACTCTGATCCTTTTCAGATCTTACCACCTTTTTCTACATGTGAAACCCTGTCTTCTTGTCTGAAGAAACAACATTAGCAAAACATTTTCTGAGGTGGGTGCACCTTGTAAAAACAAGGTGCCTCAAAACCTGAAGCATGTTCAAAGTAATTTCTCCAACCTCACTAGCACACTTTTGTCTTTTTTATTTAAATGTCTAAGTGAGTTTCATTTAAGAAATGTTACTGTTAGCACCAGCAAATGCTTTTGTCTTCTCCCCCTGAAAACAACTACAATGCAGAAAAACAAGACTATTTCTACATTCTGTTAAGTGGTGAGAAACAGCTGGGATTAAGACCACTTGCTATAAAGGTACATTTAAACTTGAGAAAGGTTTCTTGTGCAAGTTAAATCACCAATCAATGGAAAACAAAATTTAATCCCGAAGCTGTCAGATCAAACTGCTGCTAGCCTAACCTAGCAAGCACAACAGCAAATGCTACCTCAGGCTTCACAAAAAGACCATTAAATAAGGCCTGTAACAAAGCTCCTCGAGGAACTAAATTTCATCAATATAATGCTTTGAATGGTTTAAGAGTTACAACATAAATGCTGCAAAATTTCATCAAAGGTAGTAAGCAACCACTGAATCTGAAAAATGAGAAGATGCTGAACACAGTAGGGACCCTAGCAATATTCAACTTTTCTTTCTTTATAATGATGTGTGATCTTTCTGGAGGAAAAAATTATTTTTCCCCCATTTTCCAATAATACCAAAAGCATCTCTACAGAAATCAACTGGTTCAAACATACTTTCTTTCCAATTTATTTTTTTTCCCTGAACAGGAAAAACTAGATCTTTTCTCAAATATTATTAAGCACATGATGGAGAATGAGGTAGAATCCTGAGGACATGTTGTCATACTCAGATTTCAGAACTAAAATGATATGCCCACACTACTGGGTTATTCAATCTCAAATTAGAGATGAGAGAAAGTAGCATTTATGTTGAAGCAGAATAGAGAAACTTTGCTGTATTTCCACACAAGTCTCTACATCCAAACTGCAACCCTGTCTCATGAAAATTATTGCTGTGCCATGGTTCCTCATGGTCCCTGTTCTCCTCAAGTGATTTCTATTCAAATATAGCTCTTCCTACAAAAGAATCAAGAAACATCACGTTACAGTCATGTACATAAAATGCAGATAACCAATGACAATACACTGCAAAACAGTGAAAAGCAAAGTGCAGACAGTTGATTTCCTGTTTTGACTAAGAAAAGTATGAGATCTTTATTGCTGGCAAACTCATCATGCTTTCCCCAAAGGATGGGACTAGTAAGCTTTCTTGGATACAAAAAGTTACAGGATAACATATGGTAAATACACAGTATACTGTGCTTGAAGGTGTGGCTTATTAATCTATGTCTTCTATACCATTCCCATCCAGCTCCTCAGTACCCCAGAGCAAGACTGTGCAATAGTCAGTCTTTGTTTACCTACAGGCAGATTCACATTCACTGCTGCTTAGCCAGACAGCTTTCTGCTGGAATAACACTGCTCTCTGTGTTACCTTGTCTCCTCCACATTCTTCATCCCCCCCGGAAAGCCTCCCCCTGCAAGGGTTCTGCTTGCCTTCCCTGTGTGTGAAGTGTTTAGCACACCAACTTTTTAATTAGCTGTGGTTCAGTACAGAGGATGTTAGCTCAAGTTTGTTCAAGGACACTTTAATCCTCTGCCAAAAAAAACATCTGAAGAACTTCTAATTTTGAGCATTGCTCCCCTCATTTCTTTGAGCTACAAATAAAGAGGCATATCCAGAGGGGAGAAAGAAGCTCCAAATAGGGAACCTGAGCCTCCCAGTCACTACAGAAAACTTGTCCATGTATTTGTAGGGTAACAAAGGCCAACTAAAAAGGGCCAAGGTAATTCTGAACAGACTCTCACAATGCAGAAGATGGAAGCAGCATTGCAAGATACAGCAGATGTCTAATTAGAGTATTTAAGGATTTATTGCTACCACCTTAGCACCAAGCCTTACCAACAGCCCCTTTAGGAAAATAATTTAAAAATCATTTTGAAAGTGATTTTTGCAATTAGCAAAAGCAATTTTACTTTTAATTGTCAAAAGAGATGTTGCTATTGCACAGAAAATATTCTGCTTTAAGAACATGTCAAATAGGGCAATTCAGCATGTTAACCTACAACCCAACTTCCTGTTAGAAGATCAAGATAACTTGGTATCTTGACAAGTCTTTGCTAGAGAAATGCCTCAAAACCTGAAAGGTTTAAGAGAATCACACTCCAGTCTGAGATCAGACACAATTTTCAAATAATCCATCTTGTACACCACGACAAGGATTTTGAAGGACTGTTTTTCAAGAAGAACCAGAAGCTTTAACTCCTCTCCTCAGGATAGGTATATTTCCTACACCTCAATAAGAAAACAGTATCAACTTTGAAAAGAATACAATTGTTTCAGAATCAAGAGACTTACCAGTGAAGGGTCAAGGTAGCTGTGTGTGGCTGACCAGGTCTGTGGGCCGATTAAGCTGTACAGTGGGAAGTGCTGCTGGGGACTGTATACTGGAGGGATGTAAAAGGATGTTGTGTAGCGCTGCTGCGTGTACAGGTTCATATCCAGAGGTCTATATCCATTCTTTGGCAAAAATGTGTTTATAGCTATTGCCTTTGCTTTTATCCTTGCCTGCAAAGGAGATTAGATTATTCATTACAGCAGCATTTCAAATGAAATCAGGATGGTTCAAACTAGCAGCTCTAACTTTTACTGGACAATTATCAGTCACTGCTTTGTCCTCCAAGGACAGCAGGAACAGCTGAATGCTGCTCTACTGCCTGATGCTGGGCTGGATGTACCACAGCAGAAATGAGCAAAAGGAGAAGGCAAGTGGTATGTGCCACATTTCTAAACCCACCTTCAGGTCAAATGGTGCTGAGATTGGACCACCTAAATTTATATTAGAAATCACAGTGAGCACCACAAAACCCAGAACATACACACACCCCACCCCTAACATAGTAAATCTCTGTTTACCTTAATTGGTTTTCCTTGGAAAGTCTTCACTTCTTCTCTAAGGTATCTGTAAGCCTTAAAAAAAAAAAAAAAAGAAATCATTAGATTTGTCAAATGAAATTTAAATAAAGGAAACTTAAGTTTTAACAGGCTAAGCTTAACAATAATTCTTGGAATGTCTGCTAATGTTACAGTATAGCAAACTCTCACACATCATCTGCATTTTGCAACATTTACCTATCATTAAGTGCATCAACAGCATTAAAACAAGACTCTAATGGTTATGATTGAAGCATTTCAATGTGTCACCCAAAATATCAACACTTTCAGTACAAAAAAATCATAGCTTAGCCAGGAAGCCAGGATATGTGAACAAGATAAAAAAATCTTTTAAGAGTTATGTTTAATAGTTACTGAAAACGGGATACTGCCTAAGGGGAAGCATTACTGTTTTTGCAGTTTGGGGTATTTTTCTCTTTAAGTTGTTACACATTTGTAATACAGGTTGCAACCTGTCAATTCACTGTCATATCATCCTTATTTACTTTTGCATTCTAGTATGTTTCAAAAAACAATGTTACCTGCTGTGCATCAGCTTCTGATTCAAATGTGATGAACCAATTGTCATTATAGGCAAACTCACAGTTGATGAACTTAGGCAAATTGTCTCCTTTGAAAAGTGCTTCAACCTCCTGGGGAAAGTGGTTTGATAAGGAGGTGGAGAGGTGAGGGGGGAAGGATAGAGAGAAAAAAACATCAATGTAAAAAATGCAAAACTCTGGCACACTGAGAAAGAAAGAAAGCACAGTTGGGCATACAAAATTTAATGGAGTAGTTCAGAACATCTGCAGTAGTGTTCAGCTCTCTCCAATCTCCCCACTGGAAGGAATTCAAACTAGCACTGTCTAAGGCCATACTGCAAGAGAGGTTTAGCTGGGAGCTGTTTAGGCCACAGAAGACATTTAAACTTGGCATCAAGTGCAAAAAATGTCTATTTCTTCCCTGTCCCCAAAACCATGGAGCCACATGAAAACCTGTGTATATGGCATGGGACAGGAAAATCCTGCCATTTCAGCAGAAACCTGCAGGGTAAGCTTTAACTCGTATGTCTACAGATGCAAGTATTTGAAACAGGGCTTATGTTACCTCAAACATAACTGGTTAGTTTCTACAGAAAAAACAGACTCTGGATTTCTTATTTGTTTTAATTTATTTGCATATTTTTTGTTTTGTCACAGATCTGAGGTGAGCAGCATCAAAAGGCAACACAACTTGTGAGGCCTTACAGCATCCTGGAATTTTGCTGCTTAAACAAAGCCTGACTCTGCTGTGCCAGAAAACATAGGCTACTAAATCTGGTTAGTTAAGTCTAGTTTTTTCTAGCCCAACAAATTTAAAGACAATGTATAAAACATTACACTGGAGACTAACTCTTCTGAAAAGATTCCTCAGAACTTTGTTGTTGTCAAACATTTAAGAGTGAACATCCACTGCTAATATATCCAGCCCGATGAACTGAAGACAGAAAAAAAAAAATCTACAAAATTAAAAGTTAGGCAATCTTTGAAAGGCTACATTTCATTTAGAAAGCAAGAAGCAGCCACTATTTTTAAGCTATGTATATAGCATATATCCAACTTCTTCCCTCCAATTCCTTTTAGCATTTTGTTTCATGTTCCTGTTTATTAAGGCCACTTACTGTTTTGTTATCAGTTTCTAAACTGCAGTACTTCTGATTTTTGTATGACAGTTATTAAGAGGAGCAACTTTTTCAGAATCGTTAGTCTTCCTTGTAAAATTAAACAGAAGAGAAACCAAAATATATTACTGTTTTGTTATCAGTTTCTAAACTGCAGTACTTCTGATTTTTGTATGACAGTTATTAAGAGGAGCAACTTTTTCAGAATCGTTAGTCTTCCTTGTAAAATTAAACAGAAGAGAAACCAAAATATATACCCATCATCAAGAATCTGCAGCTTCTCCTTCTGTTTGAAAATTCAAGATTGTTTAATTATCACCCCATAATTTTTTCTAATATTTCCATTAGTCATAGTTCCTACTTCATCAGAGTGGCATTAAGTATCTTTCAAAGAAAGTTGTTCTCCAGTCTTGTACTCACTGCACAAGCCAATGGAGATCCTTAGTGACTTACTGACACCTCTCAGCATCATGGAAATGTTTACAAAGCTTTAACTACTTTACTTGAACAAGCTTCGAGGTGCAACAGTGGCATTTTCTGCTCTAAGACTTATCCTCTTTCATCTTTGTCTATTTATCCAAGGATCTGAGCACCAAGTGCATATAGGTAAGACAAAGTCCAAGGAAATGATGTATCTCAACCATAGCACTATCAGTTCCTCAGCCTTCTGCAGAACTACAGGTTCTACCACAGACTTCCTGTGAGTAAAGTTTAAGAAGTGCTGTTAGAAACTAAAAGTGTAGTAAAAAATATGATGTGCCTATTGAAATCTAGAAGAAATCTAACTTCCAAGTCCTAAGAGAAAAGTTTTTTCTTTACTGGACAAGAGCACACTTACTTCAATGGGAGTAGATTCAGGTACTTCACGTAAAATCACAATACAGCGATTCTGATTTGGCCGAACTTTTTCCCCCTTTTCATCCACTTGAACTAAAGGCAACGCTAAGAGAGAAAAGACAAGAAGGCATTTCAGCTGTCAGCAAACCTGGTAGCTTTGCACTCCAAAAGATGCTGTGAACACAGGCTTACAATGCAGGGCTTCAGATATTTCTGAACATTAAGAAACAAGCAGACAATGTTTCTTCTGTTCATTATTTACATATCTGAAGAACCTTTTCTAGTTTTTTACAAAACTTGTAGCTCTCGACAAATTTGAGCTGAGCTTTTCCATTTATAATTGCATCTCTACACATCCTGGCAATGCCCTTGTAGCTCTCACCCTTTTCTATCTCTGGTATGCTTCTCTCTTGTTTTGAGCAGACTCAGATGCACAGAGTTAAGCCAAGGGGGTCTCTTGATCCACCTACTTCCCTTATCTTTACAGAGGATGAAATATTTTTGTGCTTCCAGGAGAGAACTCCCAGCACTAGTACAGTTAGTGCCTTTATCCTATAGAAAAACTGGAAACTTCCCACAGAATCCCTCCCAGCTGTGCTCTGAGCAAGCCAAAGATTGCTCTTGCAAAATCTAAAACCTTGGAAATGCTCAGTGTGCTCAGCACGACCCCAAATGTCACAGTTCTGTGATTGCTGCAGCCAAGGCTCCCACTGACTGAGACATTACAAAGCAGGTTTTCTTAGTTTCTGAGTAGTGAGTCCAGCAGTGCCTCATTCCTGGTCGGCATATCTAACACTTGTATGGGGAAACAGCCCTCTGCACATTCCAGAAACTTGATGGATGACATCAGCTGCTGTATTGTTCTTCCAGCAAATATCTAAGCCATTGAAATCGACTGTAAGAACTAGGTTTGGCTGACCCAAAGCTCACTAAAGTGACACAAATATCGCTGTTGGCCTTATTGTCTTGGTTTAGATCAGTAGCAGATGCCAACTCTAAGATGCCCCTTGGAAACAACCCCCAGGGTCTTGGCCCTGGCCCACAACTACTCCACAGAGCTTTCATGACTCACGCAGCTGATTTTTATACATTCAAGGTTCTCCTCAACAGAGTGGGACTCCTCCATCCCTTTTACCCCACCTGTCTTTACAGGACAGTCTAGAGGTATTCACCATGATCCTCCAGTCATGTGAGTTGTCCCATCACATCCCACAGTTTAAAATCATTAATTATTATTTCCACAGATCATTATTCAGTAGCTGGAATACAGAATGGCTTTGATAAAACTACAGTCCTATAACTGTGATGGTCTAAGCTGCTTGATCTACCTAATGCTGTACAGAAAATAACGGCATTTTACTGCAACACAGTAAGCAAGAAGAGATGAAAAATTCAGATTAATAGTTTTGCACCAATACCAAAATGCTTTCTAGCACTGAGGAACTTTTACTTACATCTCAGCACTTCAACAATCAAATCCATATCAGTACTGAGTTTCTTGACATGATCAAGGTTTGCTACTGTCATTATTGGCACATACTGATCACTGTCCATCTGTGATATAAGGTACATGTCACTGGCAAGATTTTCTCTGTTGGGAGAAAAAAGCAAAAATAGAGAAATGTCACAGATTAACTTTGTCCAATAAACTTGAGACAAAAACTCATCACATAGTAGAAGGCAGATTCCTTCAGCATTTTTGCTAATTAATGAAAATCACTAGCTTAAACAAAGCTTGCTAAATGGCTTAAGTTACTTAGTTTTAATTAGGACCAGTAAAGATCACAAAAATTCACCTCATCTGTAATTGCTTGTAACTACTCTCATTTGAAACCCATACATTTGCTGGTTTATCCATTAGGCACAGAGGTTTCAGGTAAGCTTTAAGACGTACATCAACACAACAATCAAATTTGTTGTTGTTACTTTTTCCAAATTCTCACCCTTTCCACTCAGTTTTAAGTAGCAATGAAGAAATGCATTAACATACATCCCAAGTTGTTAGTCACCCTCCAGTTTGGTACATTTAGGTAAATACATACCTAGATAAACAGAATTCCAGTGTCTTTTTCAGTAATTCTCGTAAATCTTCCTGACCTTCTGGCTGCAACTGTTCGTTTCCACCTAATAGTTAAAATATCTCAGATTAAAAAGTAGCTCTGCTATATTACACAATATCTATTTTAAACAAGCCATTATGTCTATTACTGACTACATAACTAGTAACGAATTTTCAAATTCAATCTACGTTCATTTTGTATTAGTTACCAACCACCAAAATTGCATGGCAACACCTTTTATCTAAGACAGAAAAGAGAAACCAAGTCTGACTTTACTTGTCAACCTCTGTTCTCCAAATACATAAAAATCTGAGGCACTTTTAGAAGAACAGCTACAAGGACATCTCAAAGTAAATACTGAAGTGATTTGAATCGTAGATCTGTGTTCCATTCTCAGGAAAGTAACCGATGCAAGGGAACAATGCAATGGAGGCACTCCAAACTTCTGGTCTCATTCTGAACTACTTACACATTCATTAGAGAAGGTTTTCAAAGATATAGTTATGGAATGTCAGCAGACATCCAATCTACTAACAATAGATAATGTAATCGATTTACAATCTTTTGGTTAAGAAGGTGAAATTAATTTCTTTCTTATATGTGGAAGTTTAAAAATTATTACATGGAAAACATGAACTTCATGTTCCTTTCCATTTGGACACAATATACCAATGTCAGTAGAGGGTAAAGTCATTGGGTCAGTGGGAGAAGTGTTTAAAGATTACAAGTTTTGGGTGGCCTTTAGAAATTTATAAAACATTTAGTAGCACAGTGTTCAGGTAAATATGTATGTATGTAAATGTAAATTAGCTTTTTAGAAGTATTTCACACCAACAATTGTGCTCTATACCCTTCCCTTCACTAGCTTTCTTCCTTTTATTCAGCTCTCCTTAGCCTTTCTTCTTCCTAAAGTAACTTCTAATTTTCTCCCACCCTACTATCTCTCACGTGTTCTACCCTGATGAAGAGAACATTAACACCTGAGAAATACATTTATCATATTCTAACCACTTTTCCTTTCCCTGTCTCCTCTTTCTTTCTTGTCCAAAACCTGGCAAAGACCAAAATTATATGCATTTTTAAAAATAATTACTAAAATACATAAGACCACATTTCAGACTTGGGACCATATGTCACCATTCATCAAGTGGAACAGACCTGACCTGCTGTTCAGCTCTTTACAACACTATCGGACTCTTGTTAAAATTTAACTATTTTGGGCACATGAAGGACACACTGACAAGTTCCAGCATTAATCTGAAGAATAATGTTCCATTCTAGAGTGTGAGGCACCATTAATATAATTTTCTGCTTGCCAGCTATTTGTTATTTAATATTGCCCAACAGTAGAAGAGTCAATGAGAACTTTCAGTTTTTAAATATAAGCAAAGATGATGCCACAACTACATCTGATTTCAGTTGCCTTGATTTCCAGCTATTATGGATGCTATACTGGCAATTTTAAATACAAAATGAGCTAAGTACAATGAACAGATCTGTCATGAATCTCAAAAAACACGCAGCACATTTTCCTCTCCTTCCCATCCCTCATCTCAGTTCAAGTAGTAATCCTACATGCATCTTGCAGACCTTCTGTCCCATTTAATGAAATATAAGTATGGTGGATCTCTAGGCTAGTTTCCAGAAGCTTCTTAAAACATACCATCTGGTATACACTACAAGTACTAACAGTTGCTCTGAAGAAAGATCCTGGAGTTTATTAGAAGTTGATTAAATAGGAATGTAACAAGTTAATACTAAAACATTGCTTATTTTAGCATTTCAAGTATAGAACGGGTCTTTCCCCACATTCACATTAGTACTTGAGACATGAACTATTTGTGAATCTCACCTCAGCACCTGACCCAACTAGAAACACACACTTGTTTGAGTCTGTGCAGCACTTCTAAGACTTAAACCAGGATTTAAACTAGCATGTCTAAGTTTGACTGCAAAAGAGACAGGAATTCCTAGGGTCTGATTCAAGAATGCATGTATTAAACATGAAAACTGTTTGGGGGGCTTTGTTTTTCCAGGTGCTCACTGTTCAACTCAAAATCCATGTCCAGTTTGTTTCTAAACCAAGTCCGAGCACACCCTGGCTTTCCCTTACCTGTCTGGGTGGTTTCGTGCATGGACTCATAGTCAGAATGATCGAGAGCCAAAGGGTTCATGTCCGTGTGCTCGGAGCCCGGCGCGGCTGGGGACGGCTCGGGCAGCTCTGTCAGCACCGCGCTCTGCTGCCTCTTGTCGCCATCGCCGTTGGCATCCAGTCCTGCACACACATCACAGACACACTCAGAAAGCCTTCCTTCTAATCACAGGGCACCATAGTTACAACTAAAGCTGAAATAAAGGTGCTTACACACATGCTTTCAATTTATTAACAGAAAATTCAACTTGAGACAGTGCTGCACCGAATTTTACCTTCTGCTTGAGCAAGAGCCAGAAACTCTTATTCGTACCTTCTTTACAAGAATCTGGAGGCTGGTCAGGTATTTCTTCCCAGGTTTTGCTCACACTACCATCAGTGGCACCACTTGCTTCCAAGTGTAACATATGATTGCCCCACACCTTTGCATTGGGGTTTAACTCAGAAACCTTGGTTGACTCCTGCAAAAAGAAATTGATTATGCATTTTGGGGATGCACAGATACATTCAGTTTCAAATAACAGTATCAGACATACAACTCAAGATTTTACTGTCATGTTTTTTCATACCTGAATATATCAACTGAATTCCCATAATCATTTCAGGTACAAATGCAACTGAATTGTCGTGCACAGTATTCATTTCCCTGATGGAGAACCACCAGAAAAGGCTATCCAAGCAAAGCAAATGACAACAAACATTTCATTCTTTGCCTTTGACAGACTAACTCAGCCTGTACTTGATCTAGACTTCAGTCAGTTCTCTAATACATATATCTACTTGATGTTGATTATATTGCTGTTGATTATATGTAACAGTTTTAATGAAACATTATGGAAAACTGAAAGCAGTAAGATGTGCATGACAACTTCTGTTATTACTTTTAGAGGAGGATAAGAGCATTAGGACAGAAAAGATGCATAACTAGATCATCTCAAGATAATCTCTTTTAACCTGGATTGGAAATGGACACATTTAATGATTACATACAGTTATATACAACCATCATATAAATGGTTAGGTGTGCTTCAGAGATTGCTCTCTGCAGTGGCAAACATCCACTACAGCACTTTTTTAGAGTAACACGAGACTTGTTTTGCTAATGTTTGAGCAAAATGCATTTAATTATTCCATACCAAGAATACATGTCAAGTGTTTTAAAATAATTACACTTGGAAAGAATATTGCTCATGATAAGACACACGAAAAAAGCTTATTTAAAATCTGCTTTCTAAATTTACAGATGCTAGGAACATTAGTATTTAAAGACAGGCATTCCAAAACCCCATGAAGCTTTAAATCTTAAACCCTCGCATTTAAATACTTATTATCATAGTGCATAGAAAATATACCAGAAAATAATTAAAAAGTTACTTAAACACATCTCTTGAATGACAGAGAAGACTTAAAAAACTGGAAGAGTTTGACATAACTACTTGCACAATAAGGATTCAAAGATGACAGCAAGATCCATCACTTTCCATTTTTAATATAAGTAGTTCCCCCAGAAGTCAGCAAACAGCCTTGAGTACAATCCACTGCCCACACTGCAAGGGCAAGGTCAGAGCAGCTGTTCCGATACAGCCAGCGAGGGGAACAATTCCAGGGAAGCTCAGCAGGGAAGGAAAAGGAGCAGTAGCTGCTACAGGTCCACTTCTGCAGGGTGGGTAAGGCTGGAGGGGACCACTGGAGGTCATCCAGCCCAACCTCCCTGCCTGAGCAGGGTCCACAGAGCACCTCAGGACTGTGTCCAGACAGCTTTGCTTGTTTCTCAGCCCAGTTAGCCAAGATCCAGCCTAGCTCTTTCCTCTCACTTCTCCTGCAGCCACTCCTCTCTACAGCACTACTCACCTCCAGAAGTAAGCAAAAGATTTCCTAATTGCTACCAAACAAGAACTTCAGGAAATCCACAAACATTTCTCCCTACAGAAAGTTAAAGAGCACTAAGAACAGTTTGTAGCAAGCTTCCTTTCTGCACACTGTTTATCTTAAGTTCAACAGGAACCGAGAATCTGCAGTCAGATTACTTTGCCAATGATTGAACTTTCACACAAAGTAAACAGAACGAAAAAAATCAATATTCAGCAATTTTTTTGACTTCTGCATTCTGAACAGCACTCAGTTTTCCAAAGGAAAGGGAGTCATCAGGACAAAATAGCATCTATTTTACTAATGAAACCAATAACTTGGCTTAGTTTAACTACTAGCTTTGGCTTTAAGCTTTAAGAGCAAATCACTTCTGCAGAATACTTACAAGTTCATCTTTATTGTGCCATCCCCACGTACCAGCATATTCTGGTGCTAGCAGCTGATATGGGTATGTTTCCACTGCATATGAAGCACTTGTTAAATTTTCAGGTTCATTCAGGAAGTTTTCGTTAACCATACACAGTCTGTCATCCTTCATGGTATCATTAGAAGCTGCATTATTCCATAAAAAGCCTACTAGATATTCACCATTACCAGAAGGAACCGTGTCAGAAAGCAGTGGATTTGTCCAATCGGCATTGCCAGTCTGAATATTGATGAAATGTGACCACATTTCAACGTGGGGATTCTGTCTGTCCAGGTCATAGGAGTGCTTCTGGTCACTTGATCCATCTTCCATCAGACCTAACATGCAGTGCTCTCCGACTTGCTGAAATCCTGCTGCACCAGGAGAGGCACTGGCTATTTCATAAGAAGGAGTAGCAGCATATTTGTCTACCTGCTTCGGGTCAACACAAACTCCAAGCTCTTTGTTTGAGAAAATCTTGTGATCTGGCTGAATCTGTTCCCAGCTTGTGGTCAAGTCATTCATCTGAGTATTTAATATGTAACTGGTGTTTTTAAGTTCAGTAGTCTTGGCTTGCAACTGCTTCAAATTCTCCTTGGTAAAAGGTTCTGGATTCTCAGCTGATAAACCAAAACGAGTGAGGTTCTCCTCTGCATGGATGCTGACACACTGGTTTACTTCACTGTCATGAAGATTGCATTCACTTACATCACACATACTTTTTTCATGAGTTTCTGATCTTTCTTCAGTTAAAGGCCCAACAGAAACTTGAGTGTTCCCAACTTCTGGCTCCAGACTGGTAGAGTGACACAACTCAGGCTCTTCTGCTGGTTTGTCATGCTTATGAGAACACGCATTTTGACAAAATAAAGGCAAAAAGTTATGGTCTTTATTTAAGAGTTTACTGGCATCTTCCAGATTCTTAGTGGCATCTTTTAAGTTTACACTCCTGTACATACAGCTGTCCATGGCTGCAGGTACAGTGGAGTCAGAGGGAGCATTCTGACCGTCAGCCAAGCCTTTACTGCAACTGAAGATGCCTTTATCACAATCAGCAATGTTAGCATCCAGATTCTGTTCTACATTTGCTGCCTCGTTATCAATGGACTCATTTAGCTGACCTTCAAATTTTGTCTGTTTTACAGATTCTACTACATGCCCAACTATTTTGGCTGACTCAGTCTCTGCACTCCATTGATTTTCCACTGTGTGGAAGGAACATAAATCCTGTTGTTCATCTTGTCTGCTGTTCATGTGTATTTTATTCATATGCTCATATTCCACAGAAACAGGAGAGACACTGGTTTTGTTATCAGAAATTGAATATTTGCATACTTTACCTTTATTCTCTTGTGAAACCTGACACTCTAAGCTGTTTTCCTTTAGGAACATTTCATCAGTGCTTGGGTTATGTGCAAGGGATGTCACAGTGCCATCACTTACCCCTGGGCTAGTTCTGCTCAAGTTACCAGCTTCCTCAAGCAAGTCACTTTTTAGTTCAGTGGCACTCACACAGATATCTTCCTCCACGCCACTGTGGATTGCAGCTTCAGATGATGCCTTGATTTCAGTGCAACCCTTAATATAAGTTTGAAAATCAGATCCTCCCTCCAAGTTTAGATGCATTTCAGTCATGTTCAAAGCTTCACAGCTATGCAAAACTGTACCTGTGCATTTCTCTCCCTCTTTCAAGGATCCTTCAAAACTGCTGTGATGTTCACTAGAGTCTGGTGAAAGTGTTTGGCTATCACCATATGTTCTTTCAAGTGTTTTCTTTTCCACATTTGAGTTTACTTCACTTTCTGGCTCTAGAAAGCAGGCTTCATCAAGTTTCTCTGCATTGTCCATTTCAGGTAACTCTAATGATAATTTAAAGCTACCCCCCATGTTCTCTACCACCTGTTTAGTATTTATTTGCTCTACAACACTTGAGGGATGCCTGGTTAGCGGCACAACAAGTGGTACAACATCAGAATGATTACTTCCCTCAGTCTTTCCTGAATTAGATTCTCCAGTGTTTATCAATACACTGGAAATACAATCACTGTTTTTCACCTTTTCTGAGTTAGGGCTGTATTGGTCCTCTCCAGCAGCATCCACAGGCTTTACAGAATCACAAGCTGTATGCAGTGACTCATTCCAACTGGCAGCACTACCCCTGGTATATACCTCCTCTTGCTGATTCTCAGGGATTATTTCATCAGGCACTTTTGCTTTTAAGACATCTGTTACTGTACTGTCAGTATTTAACCTATGCAACTGACACCTGTCAGTCAGTAAGTCATCAAAAGAACACTGCATGTCTAGGCTACAATATTCCTTTGTATCCTTTTCCTCCATGTTTGATCTAGCCTCTTTTTTATACTCAAACAGCTCTTTCTGTGAATTAAACTCAGCTTCCACTTGTGCCAATTGCTGCACTGGAAATTCCTTCCCTCTGTGTAGAGGTCGTGCCATGGTGCACATTCCTTCATCAGTAACAGCTGAGTTATCTATGTCTGCTGCAGTCTCTTCATGCTCAGTAGCTGGCACCTCTTCATCCCCTTTCAGATCTTCGGCATCTACCACACAAATGCTGTAAAACTCTTTGTCTTTGACATTTTGACTGTTGTCTACATCAAGACAGGAAAATGTTGGAGACATCTCTCTATATGAACTCGAAATTTTCTGTAAGCTGTCACTCTTGCTGTCTTCAACATTTACTGTTGTTTCATTTTGCCTTGAATGGTCACATGTAACTGCATAATCCTCCAGAGAATTTCTATTTAAGGAAATTTCACTCTGTAAGCCTTTGTCTATGATATCTGGTACATGTGAATTAGAAATACGATCAAACAAGCAATGCTCTTGTGCAGCTACATCTTCATCATTAATATTGCTATTATTATTTTCTACTTTGTTCACGTGCTGACCATTACTATTAGGTTTTTTAGAAGCTCTTTTTTTAAAAATCTTATCTTTCTTTTCTTCACTTCTCTGCAGGTTTGAAAACGTACCTGAGACTTTCAGGAGGCGACTAAAGGAATTAAAGAAGCTAAAAGCTTTGCCATATGTCCTCCTAGGGCTCTCATGGGGAGTACTCCCCATGCTGTTATATGATGAATATTTTGCTTTTCTACCCCAAAAGCCAGATTTAGGATCTGACGCTGTGCAATCATCACAACAAACACGTTCAATGCCGACTGTCGCAGCTGCCCCGTTAACTGTCCTTCCCACTGTACGCAGATCCTGGCTTTCCACAGTTCCAAAAATTGAAGATAAAGTTTTACTTATCCTTGACTTTGGTGCTTCCTCTTCCACAGATTTTTGTAACAAGCTGGTTTTCTCCTCACTCGTGCTGTTACTCAATTCTTTACTGAAGCAGCAGCCCATGTTTAATAAGTAGTGTCAGAGGGTCTTCTCATTGCAAATCACCTTCCTCTTTACACTAACTTTCTATGGCTACTGAGGAGGCAAGCCAACACCCAACTGCCAAAAATAGCACACTTTAAAACCATGCAGGGCTTCATATGTCATTGCCACTCAAAGTCCAAATCCCAGTTGCTGAGCAATGTTTCAGGATTTCATCATATACACTGTAATATTCAAGCCAAACACTCCTTCTAATGAGATTACAGTCTGTTCAGGAGGATTACTGAGTTTTATGAACTTCTATTGTTTAATTTTTTTAAAAGTTTTGTTCATCCAAATCATTAAAATATTGAATGACATCTTTCACAATGACCGTATGTGCCAGAAACAACTTGTTTTCATATTTAATACAACTCCCACCTTCCATACAGGGATAAATGCATTCTGGCTCTACATTTTTAAATCTGACATATAGATCAAACATATTTCAGACCATTTTCTCCTTTGCCTCCCTTCCCCCAGAGCTGAACCTACACCACAATGACTTCTTTAGGAAAAACAGGCTAAAGATAGATAAGACCTCATGTATTCCATTGAGCAGTCATTGTACGTTATCAGAAGCTAATTCTGTTCCAAGCCTTTTTTTAAAAATTGTTATCTGCATGAAAAAAAAAGAATACATAATTCTTCAGTGACTTACAAACACTGAAGGGGGCCTCAAGATCATTTACTCACCTCATGGTACTGTGACAGGATTAATTACACTTAATCTCAGAAAAAAAAAAAGTGTATTCTTTCACAAAAAAAACCCTCAAAAATATTTAAAAAGTAATTTGACTGAATGCTATTCCTTCCTCAGAATAGTTTTCACTGTTGTACATATACTCCTTCTGACCTTGTAGCAACTAAACCATTTTAATAGACATGTATTTACATATTGAAATACTTCCACTACTGGAAGTTCCTGTAGTTGCTAATAAAAGGTGGTTCTGTTTCTTCAAATATAAAAGCCCAATAAAAAAGCTGAAAACACCCAGGAATCTTTTCCTGCTCTAAACAGAGTTGTTCTTTGCCTTTCCATTACCTCACATCGCTCAGACCTCTCACACTGCTATTATTTCAGATTTGGACCCCATACTTCAGAGAGCTCACAGAGTGTACAGCTACAGCACCACTCTACTCTGTTACTTTAAAGATATTGTAAGAGTGTAAGACAAGACAGACCCTTAAACTCTGTTTCAGATGTTCTTTCAGACAGACATTGAACTCAGTGCTATTTTTCCATTGGTTGTGTACCTTATGGCAACTAATATTCCACTAACTCTTACCATAAAAGATTGCTGAATTGGCTAAAAAGTACAGCAAGACTGCTTTGAAATTGTAAAGTAAGAACAGAAGAAAACTACTCCCCCCCCTTAGCCAACCCAGGAAGACTCCAAGTGACTGCAGCTACACTGTTCCTAAGGATAGGAAGTCTGATGCATCATTGCTGCCATCTGCTGCATTTTTTTTAATTCTCCCCTGGGACAAAGTTATTCAACATGCTTGGATCCAGACTCAAAACTATGCCAAGTCACTCCTCTCTCTAGCATTCCCTGGAACCGAGAACAGGGAAAGGGGGAGGGAGTTACTTATAATAGGTTTTTTGAAGAAATGCCATGAGCAAACAATTTAACTGTTTTTAATGTCAGCTTAAAGTCACAGTAATACTTTAAAAATTCCCAACTATTCAGAAAACTCCCTTATCAGGTAAACAAACAGCAAGGTTTTTCGCTTTGTGATTTAACCATTACTGACTTGTGCTTTCTAGAGAGGATGTAAGTGTCTTTAAGAGACAGACCAGGGCAAAGTCCACTTTTCCAGTGCCTTAAGAACCACTTCTCCAATCAACTAATGGGAAGAAAAGGGGTGAAGCAGTTCAGGCAAGTAGAAACTTATTCCAGTTTTCCATACCATTCTCATGCGCAAAGGCACATTTTGTACTCGTTTCTTTGTTTTTATCTTAGGGTTCTAGGGATAACTTCTATTTTAAAGCAGCTACACTGCACATTCATTAAGTCAAATTTCTCAATACTATTTATCGTGGGATTAGACCTTTAAAAAAATAAAAAAGGCAACATGAATTTAAGCAGAAAATGCCACTCTTGTTATGCTACGTCACCCGAGACACCTTCTGGCTAAGCTTAACACTGCCACCGACTTGAAAAGCACTTAACAGA
The DNA here is from genome assembly GCF_021018805.1 of Prinia subflava. Taxonomy (NCBI): domain Eukaryota; kingdom Metazoa; phylum Chordata; class Aves; order Passeriformes; family Cisticolidae; genus Prinia; species Prinia subflava. Next base: position 143,625,470 of record NC_086247.1, on the reverse strand, counting down.
GTTCATGCTCTGCTACTTCAGAGCCCTACTCGACTGGGGAGTAAATGTTATTTTGTTTTGGTTTTTTTTTCCTTTACTCATGCATATTTTAGCTCTGGTACATTTCTCATCTACTCAAAGTCTATACAGGTTTTGTGCATGAAACAACAGTGCTCTGAAGCAAGCACTTTCATAACCTGAACATCCATTTTTTTTAGTAAGTATTTAGTCCTATGTCCTGCACACACCTACACAGAAAGCACAAGTCAGATGCTTGTTTACTAGAGTATACTTACCCATCATTCATTTCTCCATGTACCTATTTTATGCCAAGGAGTAAGGGTTTATCCCAGATATAGCCTTATGGGCCTAAGTTTAAAAACATAATCTAGATTTAAAGTTACAATAAAGTTCCAATAACACAAGTCAAAACAGTCCTTACAGCCTACCAAAATCTAACCTCCTTTATTCTTTTTCTATAATGAAGTCATGCAATTGTAACATGATGAAACAGTGATTATGCTGCACTCCCAGGCCACACCTGATGCTATGCCCATCTCCAGTTAAGGGAACAGAGAAGAGCAGCATCACAACAGATGTTGCAGTGACACTGCTTCAGGCTTCTGGAAACAGCTGATCAAATTGCCTAACTTTCCCTCCAACAGATCATGGTTAATGGACTGCTAAGAGTTTAAGCACATATTCAAATCATTAAACATGAGTATTAGAAGTCATCTACATGTATAAAACTATTCTTGTGGCCTATTCACTTTTCTTATGGCCTAAATCTAGAACACCCTGACAGAAAGAGCAAACACTGACCAGTACTGATCCTTACATGTATAAACTGAACATGTCCAGTTTAAAGTCTAATTCTCCCATTTCTTGTTTAAAGCTAGTTGTGATCTCTTGAATTATTAAATACCACCTACTCATTATACAAACTGCTGCTTAACATTAAATGGGCACATACTGCATGTAATGCTGTGTATTGTCAAATGATCTGAGGATTATACAATATACTGAATTTTCATTGAGCACATGGTCCTGTATTAAACTAGTAAACCTGATTTCCTCATTTCCTTTTTATTCTGAGGCTTATTCTTGAATGGGCTGCAAAAGGATTTTTGAACAACATAATCCAGCAGCAGTAAGTCTGAGATGTCCTTGTATAGTACTTCCTAAGAAAAACATTTTGGGGAAGTACAATTAAGTGCCATTTTTCATTAATTTCTAGTTATTTTTCCCCTGCTTAGAACAACAGTATGATTGAACTTGTATTTACAGTACCCATGAGGATAAACAAAAATCAGTGTACCACACAGATTTGAATTCCCATTAACAGAAGCCCATGGGAGCACCTGCTAATTATTCAGCTAGGGAAAGAATGGGTGATGCTAATATTGCTATCAGACAGCAAGTTTAAATGGCCCCACTGTAATATCCTGCACTGGAACACACATTTGCAGAACTTGTTGTTGCTTGATGACAAAATTCCCTTCTAAAGATATTTTCCAATTTCCATATCAGGTCTTCAATTTGACTAATTAAGTAAAGAAAAGTCTTTTGTCCTTGGAAAGTGCTCTGAGAGGCCACACATTCAAATATGAGCATGGCAGAGGAAGAACTTAGGCTCAACAAGCAGGGAGGAAGACTGCATACCTTCAGCACTAAATGCCAGTTAAATCCTGTCTGGAAGAGACAGGACATAAAACTACCTCCACCATGGGATTTGCACCTTGGCCTCTTCCCTCAGAGTAACCTAATTTCTAGCAGCAAAGAGTTACTATTCAAAAGGAAACAGAGAAGTGAGTTAAAATGGAGTGAATCACTTCTTAAACGCTGACTTTCCTGGGTTCAGCCTAGCAAGGGCTTTCTCACAATGACTAATTATCAATCAGGATACAAACAGTCAATTGGCAGATGTCACCTGAAATGACAAAGCCCATCTCTAGGTCAAAGAAGGTGAAAAAATAGCACATTTATCTCCAGCTGCTAAGAAAACCATCAAAGTTAACAATCTGCTAGTATCCTCTAAGATATGTTGCTCCAGTGTGTAAGTCTAAGCTACTATTGACAAGAAATCCATGAAGATCCTCAAGATGCCAATTTCCTTCAAATTACTTGTGTGCAAAATCACTAAAATTCTGCTGTTAAGTACTACTAAAATCAGCCAAACTCGAGAATGGTTGTGTTAGAAATGAACCATACTAGACTTGTGATTGATCTACATTATGTTTTAAATAGCACAGTTTCATAGCAGTTCAATGCAGAAGAAAAGACTGTCTCCCTCACTCTGAGGTTAAGACTTTGGAAAATGTTACTGAACAAATGACCTGTGTACTTTTAAGCAGCAGTCCTGGAAGGTGATTTATGAAGGGTTCCATCACAACATCAAAACTTACATTTTAATTTAGTCACTATTGATTACCTATTCAACATTACTCACAGTACAACGTCTTCAAGTTCTGTTCTTGCCAAATAACACAATGACAGTTTGTAATTAGAAAAATTTAGTTATTGTTCAAAGAGAAAGCTAAAAAATACTTTATATAGCCACTTCAGATTAAGAACAAGCCTAATACCTATTTTTACAGGATCTACAGAAGTGCATCATAATTCCCCATAGAAATTCTGTAACTTTCTTCCTGAACAAAAGCATTTGGACAAGGTCTATCAAAAGATCCCAGTGGAACAGCACAGCCAAAACAGTCATGAACACAATTCAGCACATTTCTGATAAGTCTATTAAAAACAGACTCCTAGAGACTCACTAGGTGCCATGGCAATATGGTCCCATATCAAATGCACACTGAAATAATGATCAGCATAAACATGCACCTATGTCTTTTTGCAGTCTAGCCCTCTGATCTCAAAATAAGTAAGACAAAAGAAACAGCAGGTGATTTTCACTTCACCCGAAGTATATACCTGCTAAAGGCAACAGAGTCAGAATTCCAGAAGTATTTCTCCTTCCTATCACATTTATGGAGAGACAGAAGTCTCTTAGTGATTTTAATTTGCTAACTCTTTCCTGCATTCTGTGAAGTTTTTTCCCCAACTATAACCTTTGTTCCCAGAACTTGCAAGTGAAGTTCTGAAGCACTGGCAAAAATCAACTCACATCAGCATGGCATTACAGAAGAGACCATTTTGAAAAGACCACTGTTACCAGAATATACTGGTAATTATACTCATACAACAGAATAACCTTCTGATGCTGTGCATATAAGAGTATCATACCAGTATAACTTAAAGCCTAATAAGCTACAGGTCTCATCTTTTTCAGATAAAATATTTAGCCAAAGAAAAGGTTTAATCACAATAGAATAAGTTCTTCGAAATGTACTATTATAGTACAATGGATACATTCCAAGATATCTAAACTGACATCAGCCTTCTCTTCTCCTGAAAAGAACAGTAAGGTCTCCTGAAATATAAAAAATGGTTATACTCTTTCTCCAAAGAAGCAGGGAAGAACAGGAATTTAGATACATTTTTTTTAAATAAAAATTCTAGTATGTCAAATTAAAAGAACAAGTATCCATATGAAGACTAATAAATTGCCTTTAATGCTGATGCACCTGTTGAAATGCACAGACTGCTCCAAGCTCTTGAAGCGTATCTACAAGCTGCTCTTACTCAAGTTTATACACTGGTTTATTGTAATACTAACACTAATGCCCTGGGTCCAAGAGAAAGAAAACAAAAAACAAAAAACCAAAACAAACAAAATACCCCACCAATGAAAACAACAACAAAAAAACAGATCTCAAAAGTTCAACTTTCAGAAGTATGCAGAAAACCAGGTTGCATTTTTTCCTCTATTGTCAAGTAAGTAATAATTGACATCTAAGAAGAGACCTCAGAACAAAAAAAAAAGGGGGGGAGAGGAACAAACAAAAAGTGCACCAGCTTGCTTAGAAAAGAAAAGCACGAGTTTTTCAGAATGCTCCTTAATGCTTGCTCCGAGCTAAGTTGGAAGCAGGAAGTATCTGCTGCTTAGCGTAGCAGAAGCAAAGTTCCTGGCAGAACATACACTGAAACCAAACCCTTAAAGATGTCCCAAGAGGAAACATTCCTCCCAATATACAATTAACAAAGACAAAAATTTGAATACATTTGAATAAAAATCAAGTCTTCTATTTTCTTGAAGGCATATGTTACATTTACTGCAACATATATGCACGCAGTACAATCTACTGTATCCTCTGCCAAAAGCATCCCATACAGCCCCTTGCTGGATCCTGCACAGCAGCACAGCAGCAGCAGCAGCACGTGCACTTGGCAGAACTGACTGAGCAAAATTCCTGTTACACACTGCAAATTCCTGCTTATATGGCTTTGTGTTTTTTTCAGGTTGTATGTACGTAACACACACACACAAAGTGATTCCTTGCGTTTCCCTCACATGGTAAGGTGTGAGCAAGAAGCTAATTCCAGATTGGTGATACAACTCCTGCATAGCCTAATCCTGCAAACTACCATGTCTTGCAGTTTCTGTAAATCCCTCCACAGGGCTGAAGCCAAGTTAAGTTGAGGTTCCTAGTCAGTACAGAGAATTAACCACCTCCAACAGCTCTGCTCTGGCTGTTCAATGTTGCAATGCTGTCTGTCAGCCAACTGTCTTCTAAAACGTTCTGACCTACAATTTCGAATAAGACATTGAGAAAACACATTTCATACAACACTTACATCAGGGGAACATGCAATTATAATACTTACTAGATGAGAACCGTCCTTAACTTCTTGTACTTGCTGCACCTGCGGTTCAGCCACAACTTTAGTGTCCTGATCAGAAGTCATGAGCTGTCTGCTTTTTGGCTGCTCAGAGAGAACTTTACTGGTCACCTTTGTAAGCTGTGGAAATAAGAAGACAAAAGATTCTATAAGTGGTTGCTGAAATTCCTGAGAATCTGCAGCCACTCCAGACACACCACCCTGATTCAGACCAAAAGCCCAAAGAACTTCCACACAATAAGGTCGGGATTACACGTCCAGAGAAAACATAAAATGAGGATAAAGCCACCTTGCAGATACACTCAGCTCCTGGTCACTGCCTGCCTTGGAATTACAGATGAACACTTGCCACACCACTCAGCAGGGAAATTCCATTGGGAAAGTTTCTCTTGATTCTCACCTTAATTATTCAGACTGCATTTTAAGCCATGACTTCTGCACACCACCTGGCAGACTCCACTCACTGAGAAGCATTTAGTCACTAACCCCTCTTCTCTAACTACTTTGATGGTCATTTTATCTTAGCAAAATTTAAGAAGCATGTTACAACAGCTCTGCTACACTAGTAACACTCAACCAGTTCTTCTACTCTATCATCCCAAAATCTTACTTTATTTAATAAGTAAAAAGCTCAGTACAGTTGAAAGTCTGACCGTGACATTGCTTTGAAATTTGATGCTATTATTTTGTACTGTTATTTTTAAAAATCTTTAAAAATCAATAAAAGCTAATTTAAAGCATGAAGTCTCAAAGTAAATACTGAGGTGTGGAAATCATACTGTTTAAATTTTCTAAAACGATGTAAAATGCTTTTTACATTTTTAGCTTTTTATTCATACAGAAATTCCACTACTGCATCTGTAACAATGCATGAGAGAGATTTACTGCCTTCAAGCTGGTGACACCAAACATGTAATCTCCTTAAAATGAAAATGTGAAGATTTGCAGCACAGGGAAGTTAATGGTATTGTTCCATTCTTTAGGAATATAAGCTCCTTTCAGGCTACCTTGACTCTGAGACTAGAGTTAGGAAGGCTTTCTTTCAGTCTAGGGCATCATGGCCTTCCATGGAATCTCCTTTACACTGTATTTTGAAGTGGACAAAAGCAAATGCCAAATACAACTGACTGAACATATACCAAAATTTTCCAAGAAAATTATGTTCAGCTATGAACTGATTCAAGCACCTGTATTACAGGATTATAGAAAAGGTATGTTGTACATGCAGTTGAGGAAACAAATACACTGACATCCCCAAGAAGATGAACATTCCAGCTTACATGAACAGTTGCTTATCACTTTGTGCTAATGATCTGAAGTCAGCATGAAAAATAAGTTTTCAAAAGAAACACATGTACTGTGTCACTGTTATATTCTAAGAAGTTTCTTTTCCTAACACTCTGTTTCTCATCTTGGAATAGAAACTACTTAAGGAAGAAATGGCACAGACCAAAAACCACATTAAAATGAAACTAAAGAATTACACTATCCCTCACATAGTGTTATGCACAAATATACTCACAGGTTATGTAATAAAGTCTGGAATTCATTCAGGATGTTTATATTTTGTAAAATAACCAAAAATCATCTTAAGGATGAAAGCAATTTTTTAAAAACAGCATTAAATAGGCAGACTCTGTGCTGCTCAAAGCCATGCATGGGAAGAGGTAGACACATTAACACTGTGTGAAGTGTCTAAGCCTCTTGGAGAACACTTCTGTTCACGTTTTATAAAGAAATTGTGTTTAGCCACTCAAATTTCTGGATTAATTTGTTTTTTTCTAAAAAGAGCCCAAGACTCCTTACTCATTTCATGTTCACTATATGTAACCTCCACTGCTGTTCACACTACCCTTGGGCACATACCTTTAGTCCAGATTCACAAGCTAAAGACTGCTTTACAGAAAGACAAATGTGTTTCAGTCAGCACTGGTGGTATCTACTCAGCATTTTGATCCCCACATCAATGTCAAGGCACCTCTTAGCATCCCTCTGTCCTGCTTATCTCACATACTCCCATTCCCTTCTAGAACCAGCCTGTCCAAAGCCATGCTAAATCTCTTCCATCCTCCAGTACACAGTGTTAGCACCAGAACTTGGTAAGTCTATGGATGAAGGAAAGGAAGGGAACAGCTATATTCATGTGAATCTGTCAAACAAAAAGTGAAGTTCTACAACATACATATCCTTTAAAGGATTCACTGACTGGCCATCAAGCACAAAATACCCAGCTAAATCATTAATTCATCTGAGGATTGACAAGTTGTCAGCCAAACCTGACAACACACAACTGCAATGTGCACATTGCAACTTCAAATTCCTTGGGCAAGCCACCAGCAATTAGAGCAGCATATCATTCTACTGCCTTTCAGAAGTCCCTCAGATGAGATTATGCAAGATGCTTATCACAGGCCAGGTCTAGATTGAAGCTCTAGGTAACTTTGTTTGCACTACTCAGACTAATAATCATATTCTCATTAGATACACAGATTTGTGATACACACCATACTAATACCACACACCTTGTAAACAAATTATTTTTAGTAATTACAAAGTCAAACCCATAATGTAAAAAAATTCAGTTGAATTTTCATCACTAAGGATCAAACTGGCACTTCAAACAACAGCGATAAAGTAATTTGTTTGAAGAGGATAAAACCTACTTTCCAAATCCCATCATTTTAACAATGATCAGCCTTCGCCTTCCTGCAAATGGGCAAGGCATACAGAAAGATCCCAGACACAGAAGGAGGGAGCTTCTGGTGCAATTTTCTTCACTTAATACGTCCCACTGCTACAAGTCTGCAGGATGTCAAGTGCTCAGTTGCAAAATTCCATCAGCTGTGAGACACTTCAAAAAGATTTCACATGCAGGGCTGTTCTGGAAAGTTAATGCCTCCTTTTCTACTGTAGAACTGCCACTTATTGGACTCCTAGAGAACAAAATATGACTGCAGACTCCCATGACAACCATGTCAGAGAACCCAAGGGCTGCAGAAAAGGCAGTGATACTTCAGAAAGAGAAAACCAATAAAAAACATGGAATGTTAAAAGCTCTCCACAGGATATGTTTTAGCATGTTTTTCATTAGTATTGATATATATCTTCATATAAAAGCTTATTTATACAAACCACAGTCAATAGCTGGTAATTCTAGAAACCACAGGTATGGATTCACTGTTTGAAAGAGTTTATCAGCCGAATTAGTGACACGGTAAATGGAGCATTTCAATGCAGCAATAAAAATTATCATCCAGCTGAAGAGTTAACTTGTCCATGACTTTAAAAGATACTGTTTACCAGTCAGCAGTTCAATGTATCTTTGCATAAATAAATGCTGCAGCAATAAGCAGGAGATATTCAAGAGAAAAATGCAACTTGGCAAACCCGTTTGGGATAGAGACAGCACTTTCTACATCAGAACACAGAGCTATCACAATCAAATGACATTTTTTTTCATCACAGAATCATAGAGCAGTTTTTTTAGTTGAAAGGGGCCTTTTGAAGGTCATTTAGTGCAGCTCCTCTGTAAGAAGCAGAGATATCAACTAGATCAGGTTGCTCAGAGTCTTGTCCAACCTGACCTTGAATGTTTCCAGGGATGGTGAATCCACCACCTCTCTGGGTGACCTGTGCCACTGTTTCACTGATTTAGAAGCACGCATTAATTTCAATTCTGCAAATGCATACAGTAAATCATTGTATCCTTCTGGCTTTCATTTGGTCATCATAGAGTAATAAGTCAAGTTCAACAACTTGAGTTGCTGTTCTTGACTCTACTACAGACAGTCAAATACTTATTTTGACAACTCCCTATCCCAAGAGAAACTGCCTAGATTTTATTGAGACTTATCGAAAGTAGTCCAAACTTGGTTTGTAAATAGGCAAGACAGAGAAGTTTAAAATACAGGTTAAGACATTTTTCTTTAGAAATGGCACATTATTCAACTATGCTTGCTTTCCCCCAAACTGTAATGCACTGCTCCATCTACAAAACTAGTACTCGCAACAGCAAGGGCAGGAGCGCCTTATTACTCATTTTCTCATTAGTTTGAGGGCGATGGGGGCAGTCACTCTTCACCTGTACAGATCTGTCCCTGTGGACATCTGAGTGGGTGGCTAACCTGAGGAGTTACAAGAACATTTTCAGGAAGGACTGAGACCATCTGGTCCAGCAACGTGGGTACTACAGCCTACTGTCACTCTGCAACATTCACAACCACCTTCACAAATAGAAAGATAATGCAGGTTGTTTGGGAGGAGGGGTTGATTTTTAAGTTTTTGTTGTTGTTGTTTGAGGTTTTTGTGGGGATTTTGGGTGGTTTAAAGTTGACAGCATGGTTCTTTACTGTCAAGTATTTTCAAAACCATCTAGTTATAAGAATCCCATCATTCTGGAAGATACCAGATACAAACCAGCAATGGCCCATGGGATGACTATACAGATAAGTGCACACAACCACATGATCACTCCTGCCTGGGTGCCAAGCCAAGCAGAGCTGGGACTGCTCTCATCCAAAAGCCACACGTGTGTGTTAGTCTGGTGCCAACATCAGACTAACCTTTACACTGCATTTTAGTGCAGGTTTAGGTATCTTAGTACGGGCAGAGTTAATGTGCAACTGTCTGAAGGTATTTACAAACACACTGCATCCACATGCACCACAAACTTGGAAATAGTTTGGAAAAGACATCCACCACCTTGATTGTCACACAGCAAACAAAAGCCGTACTGCTCTTGCTGACCTCCCTAAAAACCTCCCTGGACTGTAGCCCTCAATCCTCCTGCTTTCATTAGTAGACAACTCTAATTTTTCTAATTCACATTCAAAGTGTGCTTTTCTCAGTCTGTTTCACTGTCTAGATTTACTACAGTCTGAGTAGCAGCATGCGTTCTCTCAATCAAATCAGTCACATAGATCTGTTATTTAAAAACATGCAAAACCCCAAACAATGCTCTAGGGCTGAGATCTTGCCTGCCAACATTATGCCTAGAGTAATCAGCCCTTAAAAAGAGATTTACAAATGCAAGTGCTGACAACTAACTTTCCCCCTACAAACAGCAACACCATAAAACAAAAAAAGCTCACTAGAATAAAAGAACTTTTCACTGCTCTGCCAGCAAGTACAAACAAAAATAGATTTGAGTTTTGCTTTGTGCAGAATTCATCCTAGCAAACATTTTAGAAACTTTAAACACAGATTAAGTTTTCATACGGATAATACAGAAATACACTTCAGTAACATGAGAAAGCTTAAAATGTTTTCCAAACAGAGCTGCATTGCTTAACTTGAGCCTCACAGCAAACGTCCAGCTGCAAGCCAGAAATCCTCTTTCTCCTGTGAGAGAGAACATACTTTCTCACCATCTACCACATACTTGGGTACCCACAAGGATCACACACCACAGCAGAGGTAATCAGAGCTACTACTGACTTCAGCTCTGAAAAGTTTTAGCACCTGCTGAAGACATCACACAGACATTTATATGAGAAATAAGAGATGCCTTTTCCAAAAATATGCTACAAATCGAATACATTAGCTCCTCTTTAAATGAATTTTAATTTTTCTTTATTAGTTTCACCAGCATTGTGAACAGCCAAAGCATATGTACTATGTCAGAGTTAATCATGTTCTCAGTCCCAGTAAAGGTGCCAACTCAGATACAGGATATATGGTTAAGCTCTACAGACAGCATCATCAAGAGAAACTGGAAAAATCCTAATCCTGAAAGACTGAAGTTTCCCTCTTAGTGCTATAAGCACTGATACAAACTTTCAGTTTTCATTAGGTGGTTGGTTGAGAATACTTTCAAAAAAAAAGATTCTCAGCTGTTAAGAGCTGACCCATCATCCTGCTGCATGGGACACATGTCACCATTCTGTAGATGAATAATGTCATCAAGCTGTATCGCGCTCAGAGAGAAAACTTGTGTCGAACTGAGGGGTTTCCATCCTTCCCTTCAAAGCAGGAAATCAGTGTCTTTACAGAGCAGATTTGACAAGCAATCTAGCTTTCAAAGGATGGTATTATTTAAAATAAAATATCCTGTGAAGAAGTTCCATTACCACAGCAGATGAAATAGCTGTGAATAAGAAACCTAACAACAGCAAAGGCATATCATTGTGGCAATCTCCACAATCATCACTGTGCCTCCATCAGTTGTAAAATCTCTATTACACAACAGCAATTAAAAAGCTGACACGACATAAATATTTAGTCACAGCATGTGTCTACAGAGGTCTTGAATGCACTACTATTAAAAATCATCACAAGGTTCTCAATTTGATAACTGCTGATTAGCTAAACAGTTGAAGAAAAAGTTGAGAATTCACCTCTGGAGCTTAGTGTTTAGATCCAGTGATTTATGCAAGTCTGTCAGACAAAGGTTTCAAAATGTACAAGCACCCAGTGGATGTGCCAGCATGGTGACTGGAAAGTCAGATTTCAAAAAACCCGAGAAAAATACCACTGGATTTGTTTCAGTTTTCCTTCCTGCCAAGAAAATTACTTATGTCCCAACACTCTCCAGAATAATGCAACTTCTGGGTTCCTGAAGAGGAACATGGACATAAACATGGGGGGAAAACGTGCAACAAAACACTTGGCAGACTCAAGGCACTTCAAAAAGCACAAGGCAACCAGGTGTTAGCAAGAAAGAGTGTCAGAAGAATCTAAACTTAATGCTGTACTTTTTTAACATCCTTTAACAGAAAACACAAGCACAAATCATTTAGAGCTGCTGCTGTATCTACTTTACAAAATTGGGTTTTTTTAATCCCTTCTGTTGTTAACAAGGTTGACAGCCTCCAAAATTATTCTGCAATTCTATTAATCATCCCTTAGAATGTAGTCTCGCCTTTAAGAAAGGCTGAAATAGTGAATCTTGCTATTTAAAAAGAATGCTGCATTTCTTTATTTAAACATCTATGAAACATTTCTGTGTGAGGCTTCCCAAGCAATTCACAACTCTCATCATTTCCTGAGCATTCTCACTCACACAGAAACCTGTGTGATGAAGAGCACACCAGAACTGATTACTCTGCAAGTCTGGAAATCCAGATCATTACAGTAATTAGCTGTCCAAAAGACGCCAAGCAGCAAGTTACTAAACAAAGGTGATAAAATACCAAAGTAACCTGATACTGGTAAATGATAAGGACTCTGCACAGAGCCATATGAAAAACTCTTTCAGTGAAGAGCAAGAAAAATAGGAAGAATGTAAAGTTACAGTCTTACCATCTCAAACAAGATGATGTCAACAGTGCACAGAAGATAACAGGATGACCTCCACCAACAAAAAACGATGATGATCATTTTTGTATCTAGCCTTTTATGCACTGTATTTTAAATATATGTATTTATGGTCTCGGAATTTCTGCAGCCCTCCTGCACGCCAAGAAGCTTCACATACAGTTGCTGTCTGATATGCACTCCAACATCATTCCAGAGATGGACCAAGAGTCCTGTGGATCACATTCTCCTCAGTAATGCAATAAACCAGATGTTTAATGGTCTATAATCTAACAAAAATCTTAGCACTTAAGAACACTAGGAGTGCCTACCAAGCAGGAATAAGCCATTGGGAGGAATGTGCCTTGAAGACAAGAGTGATTGTGTCATGAGCAGTTTTCAGTTTGCTTATGGCTTGTTCTCAGTTTTCAAGTCTGAAGCAGCACTCTCCTGACTGCAGGCTGAAGCACATTACATTAAGAAACCCAACTCATTAATTAACAGGAGTTGCTTCATGTCGCACATCCATCACAAAGCCACAAGCTTGTTTTCCTCAATGTAAGTGGACTAACAGCACACACCCTGCAGGTTATTCATAAAGATATACATTCAATTTCTATTATAACTACCGTGTCAGATAAGATATTTATCAGATGATCATTTCAGAAGTACCACACTTAGTTAAAATTCATCTCTTGACTCTGATTTGTGCATTTTCTAAGAAACCCCTCAAATGGCAGAGTTAAATTGTTAGCAGCTCAGCCAAATCATGACAATTCTGAGAAGTGGAATGCTAACTTAATATAAATTGATTATGATCATAGTTCTCCACAATCCTGTTCTCTCTTGATAAGCTGAATGTAGAATCACTCATTCTACATTCATTACCAAAGCTTACAAAAAGCAGAAAATATCTCACATTGAATGAAAAAGGTCTTTTAACTTTCACAGGAAAGAGATCAGGAATTTGTTACTCGAGTAGATTAGGTAGGTAAGCACCTCGAAGTATAATGATTTTCCACTAAAATACTCCACCACTTTCCCTCCCTTAAATTTGTGAGCATTTGACTTCCTCCCTACCTGCCAGCTCTGGCAGAAAACATCATCAGCAAGAAAAGAATTTGAATAAATTTGAACACTCCCTTCTCCAGTTAAAAAAGTTAACTACACAGCAGCTGGCTGCACATGCACTTTACTTCTGTGACCACCAGAAGAGCAGGTGAGGAGACAGAACTCAAGCTGAACACCTGGTGGCATTAATCCTTCTGTCCTGCAGTGGGAAACCAGAGGAGCAGAGCACTGCAAACCAGTACCTCAATTCTGAAGGGATTTGAACAGCTTAGGTCCACATCACTCTGCTGCTGCTGTTACAAAGCATCACAGGTAGTTCCTATGCCAATTAAAGCAAATAAAAGTAAAGGCTACAGTAGCATATCTGCAGGACCTTCAAAACAGAAACCACAGCAGATTGCACACTGCCTGTACTGAATTAAAGAGTGAAAGGACAGGCAGTACAAGCCACTGCTCCTATGCACTGAAATGATCAAAGCCTAATTAAGCCTAAATACGGGGCAATGTTTTAAAGTAGCTACAGAATAACAAACTTGGAGTTGGACCCCACACTCTGCACAATACTTCATATCTGCCTCTGCTTCTAAATTACATTCGGAATACATCTGCTAAATGAGCCTAACCATAGAGGCAGACTAATTTTTCATATAATCTTCTAAAACCAGCCAGCCTAAACAATGATTAAATATATAAATCCCCTGATATTTATGTATAACATGGGTTAAAAGAAACTGCAGGATGTGATGGAAGCTCCCTCCTTCTGCAAAGATTTTTTTACTTAATATATTTTAATAAGTGATTAGGTTCTCATCAAAGCATAGGCATCACATATTCTATAACCCACTGCTCACATCAATTTCTTGTAACATTCCCATCCACCTGCATTGACCTGTTACACTTCCCTGAACTACAAGGCCACAGCCTGTGCTTCCAGTGTCCAGTGCAGCAGGATTCTGAGCTGCAAACACGAGTCACAGCTGAAGCACACAAAGAAAAGTCTTGCAATTTTTACTAATATGCATAAATTTAACTGCTAAAATTGTTTACTATCTACATAAATATTAATTCTAGGTGCTTTGGGGTGATCTTTGATAGGATAATTGCATTTTCTCTGAAAGTCAAAGCTTTTCAATAACTTCAGAGATCTTTATACCAACAAATTAGATGGGAGATTGATCCAGGATTTTAATGTAATACCAGTATTTAATATCAAATACTGCTCACTGATGCAGAAATGAATTTTGTCATTTCATACAAATGTTAAACGATGGGAAAAAAAGATGGAAAGCATCACAAAAACACGTTTCTACATTTTAGCGCCATCAAATACAAAACCTCACCTAAATCAAATATCATCATCCCTTTTGCTTGTCTGCACTAATGTGACATGAGCCAAAAACTGCACAACACTTCTGTACACACAGAAGAGCAATTGATTAGAAACACTAAATTGAATTGCAAGAAAATTCAAGCTTGCCCTGGAGTAGATAGGGCAGGAGCAAATACCTGTTAGCACTAAAGGCTGGATTTCACAAAATATTGCTCCTTCCTGTACTATTTTTAAACAGTGATTTACAGAACACTACATGGTAGTCTAAACTTCTGAGCTCTCAAAACAGGCCTGTATTGCTCTTTCCCATAGCCAACCAAGACACTACATGAAGAGATTAACATGTCTATCAGAAAAAGCCACATAGAAGACTTCTCTGATATTTTTTCTATGAACTATAACTCTTTATTTTGGCACACATCTTATTTTCAGCAGGCAAGTTTACTTTGGCCCTCTGGACACCAAATCTGTCTCATCCTACCCTACCTTCTCTGAATTCATGCACATATGAGGAATTATTATGCAAAGATAATATCTTGCATAATAATGGAGTTTCTCTGTTTCCCTTCCTTCCCCACATAGGGAAGGCCTGCTCTCACTTAACCAATGAGGTGGGAGGGGTTTTTTGGTGTTTGCTTTTCTTTAAAGTACCTAATGAAGGGAAGTATGAGATTAATTTTCCTATTCCTCTGCTGAAGAAAGCAACAATTAAGCATGCTAAGAGCTCACACAGAGCAGTGAAGTTTACAGAGGCTGTTGCCCTTTCACTATGAGAGACAGTTTGAGTCTAAGACAAACGGATTCCTGAGCTGAAGTGAAAACCAGAAAGACACTGAACTTTGCTGGATAACACACTCACCAGCATCTCAGCATGTCAGGCCCACTGTAAGTAGACCTGCCATTTCATAAATTCTGTTTGCTTAACAAAACAACAGTTCTACAGTATTTTACTAGTTGCTTCAAGTTTTTAAAGCTAAGAGGCAGTGACTGATGGTCTATTTGGCTTTTCCTAGTTCTTCAAAGAAACCCTAAATCTTCAAATGCTGTAACACATGATGAGGTTCCAGGAGGTACAGCTCTTGCTTAGAGGGAACAAGTTCAATGTTGTGGATGAAGAGTGTCAGTTTGGCAATGCTGGGAACAACGAACTTCCTTGTTTCAATTACTGCCTGTTCCTCCTCACCATTTACCAATAGCAGCTCCGAGTTTTCCGCATTCTTCACTGCGCTGCTAACCAGAGAGTGGCTGAGGCACTCACAGCCTGTGACTTCAGGCAGGACACTGGCAAAGGTAAAGGAAACAAGAACCCAGCTCTGCTGGGCAAGACTTCATGAACATCACCTTGCTCAGAAAAAATCCAAAGTATGCAGAAGCAGATGCAGTATTTTATGATGAAAGACAAGATTAAAAACACCACTTGAAGCTATAGGGTTAATATTTAGTGCAGTTCCAAGGGTGAGGTTAGAAGTCTGACCTTTAACAGATCTTAATAGTCTTATCTTAGAATATTGCTATTACTTGAATTTCATGTTTCAAGTCTGCAATCAGTGTTGCACTTAAGTAAGAGGAGGTCAAAAGCTGCATCTGGAATTTCCAGGACCCTTAATATTTTTAGTATTTCGAATTATTATTTAAGACACATGCGTAGCTTCAAAGCAGATTTGCGATTTTCTGTATCATGACATTCTGGGACCATACAATAAACTCTTAACTCAGGGAAGCAGAAATCTAACAGCAAAGATCTCAAATTCAAATGCACACAGAATTAGAATTCTGGAAAAGATTTGATGCAAGCCAGTGGGACAACCATTACAGTCCTCCTGGAATATATCTTCCCTCACAACAGGCCTGAGAAAACTAAGAGAGAAAAGGATCTATACCTACATAAAGTCCAAGTGAGAGGCATATATAACCAAATAAGATGTTGACAATGCCAGTGATAAGCAAAAAGGTACAGTGACAATTTTTGTCCCAACACAAATGTATACATCAATCCTTGACAATGCAAAGACTATTTCAATAAACAGTTATACTGCAAAAGAAGCAGCTTGGGATGAACTCCCCTCAAGCTCTGGGGTTTGGTTTTGGTTTTGTTTTCTTTTCAGATGACTTGAAAAGCATTCATTGACCTAAAAGATTAGTTCAAGTTTTGAAATATGTTCAGGACCAAACCTAAAGTGAAATTTACCTACTTACAGAAGATGCATAATTTAACTATAAGGTTTTGTAAAAGAAAAGGAAGCTAATGTTTTTTGTCAATGACTATTTCATTAACCTCTTTGCCAAAAATAGAAATTAACCCCAATAATCCAGTCATTTCAGTATTACTTCCTCTTTTAATAAAAGCTACCATCCTCCATCACAAGCTTCACCGAAACCAGAAGCAACTCTTGCTTAGTTTTAAAACACTGTATGAAAGACTATCACCTCCTGGGTGCACATTTGTTCACAGTTAGAGCACCCCACCTTCCCAGAGTATCACTGTAATCAAAACTACTGGTAATTCAGGTTTTGACTCACAGTTAAAGGATGGACTGCCAATATTTTAGCTTGGATTTAATGACAATAATCCTTCCTTCCAAGTCAAAATAACTGGGCACAGACCCTTCTAAAAATTCCACTGATTCTTGAATCTAGGCAGTTAGAATACACAATGTTAACTAAGAAAACTATAATCATAAAAAAAAGACTATAAGCTAAGCTGCAACATATGTTCATTAAAAAGAACCCCTTTCCTTCTTTATAGCATAATTTTTTGGACATTTATTATGAAGAATTGGACAAGAAGCTTTAAATGTGAGCAGGGACACAAACCCAGAATCCTGGAGAAATGCCAAAGTAGACAATGATATTCTGACCAAAATGTTTGCCTTGCTGCTTTAAACACAACATGGTGACCATTTTCTGTCCCTATCTGTCGGGCAGCAACAACATTGAATGGGAACAAAATTCCAAGATAAGAATGCTAATTCTGCACATACAGGTAGCTCAGAACTTAAAGTAACTGTGTCCCAGTACATTCTTCACTTTTGCTCTACTTTTTAATTCCTAGAACAAGAATCAGAAACCATGAGGATACAGCCAAACATTTGAGCATAAACCCTCAGCACTAGGGCATGGAAAAGCAAGCTACTTTGGACATTGGCCTGTTGATTCATCAGTTCCTTGTTTGAACAACAGTCAGAGTCAGACTCTGTTGTGGGGCAACCTGTGACAGCATCACAACCTGTGAAAATACGCATATGGATACCAACAGTGACCGAAAACAAAACCATAAAGCTGCCAAGAGACATCACTGTAAAGCTTTCAAACCTTTCATTATGTTTCTGCCAAATGAGATCTATGAAATTATTTTTTTTCTCAACATAGTTACTATTTAACTAATATTTTGTTTCTCGGGTTTCCCTGACAGATCACTGGCATCCTGTAATTATACTTTACTTGAAGGCACACTGCAGAACATTAAATCTGCTGAGAAACACTGATAAAACACTCAACAGAATAACAGAAACCTACAGTGTTTTAAGCAAGTTTGCAATTCCACTAACAAGACAGATGGAACTCCGCCATATGAATAGTACCAGTGAAATATTCACCACAGTTGCTTACTTCCAGAAGTCAGGAGGGAAGGGCCAATATGTAATAGTGTAAATAAATGAGAGAGAATTAACCCATCCAAAGAGAAAATATTGTTTAGATACTTGTGCAAAAAACCACAAGAAATCTAAAAGCAAAATAAGGTGATACAGTATTCAGACTTTCAAAAAGCCCAGCACAAGCTTTAGACAAAATAACTGTATGTTCTTCACACTGAAAGCTCAGTGTATTCCTGAACGTATTCCATGTGAAATTCTGATAGCATCTAAAGGTGTAATTTCTGAAGTCTGTATTGTCAGTGTTTGCTGCCTTCAATAATGAAAGTGACATTGGCATTTTAGAAAAGCATCCCTAACAGATAAAACAATTGTGTCCAATTCATCATAGGCTACCACAGTAGACAGATGTCTATGCATTTCTATAGGCATCTGTATTTCTATTTCTATCAACAGTCCAGAACTCGAAGCTGTGTATGCCTGCCGCTGCCTTAAAAACATGTACACTGAATTCAATCCATCTGTGAACTCCACTTGGCCACAGAGGCAATCCAGAATAAACCTTTACTGTAGGATATGCTCTCTGGGACACCAGCTCCTTACACGCCAACAGCCTTATGAGAATAACAACAGAGCTGCTGGAAGTGCAGAGGTGGCAATCCATTCAGCTTATGAACAACTGATTCCTTTTGTATTACATCATTCAACTACCCATTAAGGAGCTGGACTGACAGGATCCAGAATATGCATAGCCCAGCCCTCCATGGTAAATGAGAGCATTCGAAAAGATTAAGACTCAAAGAAATTGGTGATTCATCAGGGTGTCAAAACAGCGCTTCCCCAATTCACGGCAATGTTCTAGGCCAAGCAGCTAGCCACATATTAATAACCTCTGTCAGGCTTCCAATTTTGGACTTAATTGCTGTTCCTGAAACACATACCCAGACACAAAATACCTGCAGCAGCACACATCACACAATGAACAGTGTCACGGCTATCCAAATCACACATTTACGCTGTATTACAGTCACACCTCATTTAAGCACTGCAAAGAACCTTTGCTGTCTGTAGGTGCTTCTGAACAGAGGGCACTCTCTTTAGAAAGGGTATGGGACAGCTACACAGACAGATGGCAAGGACCAAGGATTTCATAAATCCTTGGCTCCATCACATCACCAAAATTTAAGTACCACCAGCTGGGAACCAATTAACAGAAATTGTTTCTATCTTGCAATACTTTTATGGAACTTGAGTAGATGAATGGGTAGAACAGGAATCAACTGCTGGTCTCCTGTTTCTAACATGTTCCTCAAACTTGTTGATTGTAGAAACATTTTTATCATTAGACAGTCAAAATCATTATCCTTAAAGAGAATGAAACAGATTGTTGGAATGGGTCTTCTTCAATCATCCAGTATTTACAGTATCAAAATATTTTTGATGAGGTGAAATACCAGTTTTATATTCAGAGAAGTTGCTTCAGAGTGCAATTTTTGTATTTGACTGTTATGCTACAGTAGCCTGCCTCGAGTTTTGCACAGAGGAGTTAATGCACAGGAAAAGAAAACAGAGCTTTCCCAAAGCATTAGGTTGAAAATGCAAATACAGTCAGAACTGATGCCTTTGACAAAGCACATTTTCAGTTCAGGGGAAGAGGGTGTGTGCGTGTCTTCTCTTTTTTGAGGGATCACAAACTTTGAAATAGTGCTACTTTTAAGTTTTACATCACTTTCCCCTCCCTAATTCAATTACTGGCTTCTGTGGTGAAATCCACCCGTCCAGATCTTGTATACGGACTAAAATCAGAGTATGAATTTCAGCATGTGCACACCTTGCTTTCAGAACAACACTGCTCAAACACCTTTCCAGGGCCTTTACTATAAGAGTAGCTTGTATTCTCATCTTCTACACAGCTCTCCACACATCATGGCCTCTTACAAAACTGCAGGGAGAGGGTTAATTTTCTTCCTTACAACATCCTGTTTTGTAACATCCTGTCCTTCCTACTCATACCTGTGTGCCCATTCTGAATGCGAATGCACGAGACTTCCAATATTCCTGTGAGCTGAGGCTCACTGATTACATGCAGGAAAAAAATGCAGCCTGAGATTAATTTCTACAGTTACATCTAAGACTTAGACAAACCTGTTCTCCAAAATTGTTCTTTTGCTAGAAAATGCTTAGAGGAACAGAGAACTTTGTAAACCACACTTATTGTGTCATGTAACAGTTTCTCACATGTGTGCATACATGCACACACACAAATCACAATTCCAAAGCTTAATATTTCTCCAAGCTCCAGAATACTTTTTTTTTGCTTGCTTCATCTCTTTCTGCCAGCAACAGTCCTGACACTGCACCTGTGAGCTGCCTCCACAGCCACCTTCACACCTCTTCTTCAAGACTGATAAAGCTGTGGCCTTTGCAAAACCTGCCCTTTCCAACACAGGAACAGGAAAAGGCAAGCCAGGCGCTTTATGTGCTTATTTGTGTGCCTTTCCTGTTAATTTACGAGAATGTGAATGGCTGATGAATATATACAGACACCATGGAATTAAACATTAATAGCACTGAAGGTCCTAAAAGCCACCTAGGTTTAAAAAAAATCAAACTGATGGAACACATCTACACCTAACTACTTTGCTTTTTGTAACTCCTTTTTTGCTACCTTTAAGCTGTCACTGCAGATTTGTCATGCACTATGGTCACAAACATGCCTTTTCCGTGTCTAGCATGTGCATTTTGTGAGGTAATGTAATAAATATTTAACAAAGAGTTTATATTACCATGCCAATTAAGCTCTCAACTGATTTAAAGCCAAAGCCACTGCAAGATATGAGACTTAATAAGAGACGCAGCAACAGATCAGGACAGAACATGGAGATTAGACAAACCTGACTGTTTTGACTTTGCATTTCAGTAAATAAACCAAGATTTAACTTCACTCTAATCGAAATAAAACACCATCATCAGAAACGGCCTACATAGTTTGTGTAAGTTTCAAAGAAACACAAATTCCCAAGCCCCCATAGCTGCCTCCACTTCCAGATCTTCTGTTTTGCTCTGTAATGAACCAGATTTAAGACACAGCCCCATATCTAAGCAATATATATAATAAATACGTATCAGTCATTTGTACTTTCTGTGTGTATATTGGCATGAAAGCCAGCCAGGAAAAGCAACCAAGGCAGCACATACTTGCACTGACACCTTTATTCCCTTACACTTTTTGTATATAAATGGGTAAAAAAAAACCCAGAAAAAATTACAAGGTAAACAATTCAATCTAACCTAGAACACTGTGTGTGCTTAAGCACCCAATTACACACAATTGTTTAAGGAACATCCAAGAGATCCAACGTTTTCAATTAATTCATTTAAGCAAAACTTTTACTTCTGTTTGAATAAAGATTATTTTCCCCCAAAATGTAAGACAAATTAAACGTAGGAGTAATTGTGGCTTCTGTATAAAGAGCATACTCACATAAATGACCACACATATAGAAGAATAAAATTTTCTGTAGACATTATACATAAAATAGATACTGCTTTTTGTTTGCAAATTATCAGACTCAGTCTAGTTTTCACCTCCCATTCACTTCCCACAAAAAAAAATTAAAAATATAAAATTATCAAAGTTGTTCTAATAGCTAGAGTGATTAAGCTGATTAGTGTCATATCTTGAGAACTGACTTGAAGAAATGCTTACAAATCAGCAGGGAGAAGTGAAAGTTCAACTGATAAAGAGTTACCAGACCAGAATCAAAACCCAAGAGTTGTGAAATCCCAGCAAGTTGAAAAAAAATACAACATGTTTTGACCTTTGAGAATTTATCCAATCTGTAAAAATCAGATAAGTTTGACATGAAACTTTAACCACAAGACAGACCTTACAATACCAATGCTTGAGGCAGTACTTAAGAAAGATTCCTTCTCCAGTTTTACTAAGGATTCAGAGGCCAACAAAACTAGGCCAGAGACAAGAGGCAGAATCGGAAGGCAGAATTCCCATGGTTTTACCCCAACAGTGACTCAAGTTTAAACAGTGGTTTTGAAAACAGCTCTCTCTCTGTGGCCACAGGCAAGCCTTAACCACTTTGCCTCAATTCGCTTACCTGCAGAATAAAAATAATTATACTTATCTGCCACACAGGAATCTCATACAACAAACACTGTTTGGCAAGTGCACATCTGTTTAAACTGCGGACAAAGCTACGTAGTAATTTTGAGCACCTGGACAAACTGAAACCGAGAGTGAAAACAACTTTGCCGAAGCAGCTACCCAAGGCCCAACAACAACTAAATCCCGGGGGCAGCGCAGCGCCGTGGTTCCGTCCCGCGGGTCCTGCCGTGCAGCCCCGGCCCGCCGGCAATTCACCTGCTCGGGACACGGCTCGCTGGAAAGCCCGCGGCGTGCCCGGAGCGCTGGGCCGGGGGCTGGCAGCGCCTGCTGCTCCGGAGGCTCCCGGCCGCCCATCCGGGCAGGCTCCGGGCGGGCTCCCCCGCGGCACACGCGGCTCTCCCGCAAGGCCCCGCGGGCGCGGGGGCAAAGCTCACCCGCTGTGCCCGGGGCGGCGAGGCCGCAGTGCGGGAGCGGCCCCGGCGGCTCGCCCGCCCTACCCCCGCCACCGCCGCGGCCCCGAGCCGGGATCCTCCTCCTCCCTCCCGTCTCTCCCCCGGGAACCGCCTCGGGTGGGAAGATGGCGGCTCCGGCCGCCTCCCCGGTGCGAGGGGGCGGCGGAGCGGGAGGTGTCGCTCCCCCTTCGGCCCCGCCGTCCCCCCGCCCCGGGAGATGCGGGTGCGGAACGGCCCCGGCGGGCGCCGCCGCCCGGAGGGCGCGGGCCGGGCGGCCCCTCGCACTCACCTGTCACCAACAGCCGCCGCCGCCCTCGGGCCGGGGCTCGGCAGGGGGGACACGGGCGGGCACGGGGGAGGGGGGGGCTCCGCCGGCGCGGGGCCTTTCGCTCCTGTCGGGTTCCCGCGGGCGCCGGGGCCTCTCGCCGCGCCGCCGCCGCCGCCGGGGCCTCGCCGCCGGATGCCGTGAGGAGGAGAGCGGAGCGCGGGGCGGGGCCGAGGGGGCGCGGGCGGCGGCAGCGCCGGGGGCGGGCGGGGCGGGGGGGGGCGCGGGGGGGCGGCGGCGGCTCCGGGCCCGAAACGTCTCCGAGCCGAGACTCAACCACCCGCTCGCATGAGAGACCCGCTTCCGGCTCCCGGCGGAAGTCCCGCCCCCGCCGGCGGAAGGGATTGGCCGGCCCCGCTCGGCCGGGCGCCGCCGCGCGCGGATTGGCGGAGCGGGGAAGGGGGGAGGGGGCGCCGGCGCGCGCGCGGCGTGTGACGCGCGGAGCGGCGCGTGAGACGCCTGACGTCACCCGCTGCGAAGGGGCGCGCGGGGGCGGGGCCGGCACCGCCCACCTCCCCCCTCCCTCCGCCGGAGGCGTTTTGTCCCTTCGCGCGCACCGTAGCCCCGCCGGGAACTGGCGGGAAAGGAGACAGGGAAGGGAAGGGGGAAGGGAAGAGGAAGGAAAGGGGAGGGAGAAGGAGGGAGAAGGAGCGAAGGCTGAAGGAAGGGAAGGCTGAGGGCAGGGAAGGGCGGGTCACGTCCGATGCCGCGGGAGCATGTGTCCGCGTGTGTCCGGCGGCAGGGACGGAGCGGGGCCTGGGGCAGAGCTGAGCCCGGCGCGGCCTCACCGAGGGCTGCGGGTGTGGCAGCACGGCCCGGCCCTGCGGCACAGGGCACGGTGTCTCCTCCTGCAACGCTGCCACGGCGTTCTGTCCAAAATCACCTACCGCAGCGTCCCAGGTCCTGGTACAGCGGCTCCTGTGGAGCAAAACTGAGCAGTGGTGACTCAAAGGGAAGTGATAAACTTAAATCAGAGAGTTTTAAGAGAAGAGTATTTAATGACAGAGCTTTGTCTTTCATGTGGGTTATGAAGGCTGGCTGGTGTTGTCTCATAGAATCACAGAATGATTTGGCTCGGAAGACACCTTAAGGATCATCAAGTTCCAGCCCCTGCCATGGGCAGGGACACCTCCCACCAGTCCCGGTTGCTCCCAGCCCCGTTCTCCCTGGGCTTTAGTGCTTCCAGAGACTGAGCATTCACAGCTTCTCTAGGAAATATGTTCCAGTGCCTGACCAGCCTCACACTGCTCATTGCACGGAGGAAGAGGGGGGTGAGGAACAATCCGGGAAGACAAGGGCTGCAGCAGGAGGGCAGGATTGTTTTGTTAAGCAGGATCCATGGAGTGCTTCCCTCCAACAGCGAGTCCCAGTCCCCACAGGATGGCTCCTATCTCCCACTGCCAAGGCTTGACAAGCAATGAAGCTGCTGGGAAGTACAAATGCATTTTGTTTTAAGGTGCTTGCTTCCTCCTAGGGTGGAGAATGTCAGGCTGGATTGAACATAGTGCATGGGAAGAAAAGGGAATACAGACAGGCACACCAGGTGCAAGCACAGGACATTCTGCTTGGAACATGAGGGACCTTTGCCAGAGGTAAGGTCTCTGTAGGACTCTCCCAGCTTCTCAGCCTCCAGCTCTCTTGCTCTTCCCAAACTGGGGAATAGAGTAAGTCTTCAATTATATAAAACTGCAGTGAGCCCCACAAGATCCAGGAGTTCTTTTGTTCGACCAAAGAACAAACAACTCTTCTCAAAGAGTTCTAGTTATTTAGTACAGATCATCATCTATTTTTAAGTACAGTTAATTAGGCAAAAGGAAAACCTGTGGTTTCCTCTTGGGACTTTGGGGAAAAAAAGAAAAGTCTACAAAGGATTATCTTCCAGGACTGCTCCCAGTCCTCAGCTTGTCTTCTACTTCAGGTGTGGCAAAACTACATCACTTTACAACCAGTTGTCAATAGTTATCTGCACCATGCATTGCTCCCTATCTGCATCTCAGAAGTTAATCCAGATAGGATAATCCAGCTTTGAATCCTTATTAATAAGATTCATATGCCTGCCTTCCAGGTATCTGCTAGAAATTCCCATAGAGACAATACAGCAATTAGAAGACCTATTTTAAGGACACCCAAGCACCCTTTGGAACAGTTTTTGTGACAGTTTTAATGTTCTTGATGTTACTCTATTGTTAAAAGTCCCTTGCTAGTAGGGGCAATAAAGAACATCCCAGTGCCTGGAATGAGCTCAGACCCCACTAGTCCCAGCTTTGCTGTTCATTCAGGGAAGTGCATCTCAGCACTCACTCTTGGGCAAACAAGGGCATGTTTTCCATAGTAATTTGTTTCATTTTGCAGAATTGTCATGAAGGAAAAACCCTGAGCAGAGGAAGACAGGATAGAGTTTGACCAGGAAAAGGAATAAACCAGCTTTTGAGTGTTCAGAAGGACAGACAGTACCTCAAGCAGTGCAGGGAGTGTCACAGATCCATCAGGTGGTCACCACACAGCTGCTGCATAAACGATTGCTTAGAAGTCTAAAGCAGTGAAAAAATTGCCATTCCTAATGTTTTTTAAAAATCTATTTTATAAAGGAGTTTGATATAATTTTGCTCTTTAATTCCAGACCATTTTTCAGCAGACTGCAGATCTTGTCAAGAAAAGAAAAATAAGAAAAGTCTGATTGTAAACTCTCAAACATCATAAGCCCCATTATATCCTTGTTCTTGAGGGGCTCAAAATTCTTTACCCCTTTAAGCATGCAGTCTTCATGTCTCCCCAAGCTGTATTTCCATGCAACACTTGGTGAAACACTTTTTCTGGAAAGTAATATGAGTTTTCTACTTGCCCAGGCCCCTTCTGATTCTCACTGTGGGGGCTGTAAAACTTAATCTCGAAATATGCTTCCATTTTTTTTTAATGGCACACTGCTGAGAACAAAGAGGTTTGATGGTTTCCTTGGTACCCTGGTGGCTGAGGAGTGAAATATTACAGATTGACCATGGATGCTGTGTGTGGTAGAAACTACTCCTGATTCTTCTACATCTCGTACTCAGCAGTCAGGAGGGAGAGTGCACCTCTGAAGGAGCAGTGTCCATGAATGATTGGACCATTAATCCAGAAAAATCAAGCAAGATTAGGCTAGCTGTTTGTTTTTTCCTTGATCTGTGGTCAATCAGATACAGAAAGAACTATATAAGTTACTTCTCAATATATTAAAATTATATTTTAATCTGGAGAAGAGGGGTCTCAGGGGGACCCACATTTCTGTCTAAAACTCCCTGAACAGGAGGTTGTAGCCAAGTCGAGGCCAGTCTCTTCTGTCAAAATTCAAGTGAAAGGATGAGAGGGAATGGCCTTTAGTTGTGCCAGGGGAAGTTCAGCTTAGATACCAGAAAAAAAAACTTCACTGGAAGAGTGGTCAGGCATTGGAATGAGCTGCCAGAGAGGCGGTGGAGTCCTTGGAAGTGTTCAAGAGGTGCTTGGATGTGGCACGTGGGGATGTGGTATAGGAATGGTTATGGAAGTGCTGAGTTGATGGCTGGACTAGATGATCTTGAAGGTCTCTTCCAACCTCGATGAATCTTTCATTCTGTGATTCTGTAAGGTTTTAAATTAGGATTCATAGTTTGGGGGGGGAAACAGTCTTTGGTTTACGTAAGAAGAAAACTCCATACAAAGAGGAACTGCAAATAATGTAATATTCCATGAAGCTAAATCTAGAACTGAGCAGTCAGAAAATCAAACTCTCAAAAATCACTGGATGTACTGAAACACTCGGGCTTTACAGTCTTTATGATTTCCTGTCAATATAATAAAAAGGATAATATTTCCTTCCTCACAAGAACACAGAAGATTAATTCATTGAAGTTTGTGAAGCACTTAGGTGGTATGATAAAAACTTCCACTAACACAGAACTAGATTTCTGTTCTGTAAGGAAGTTCCTGGTTTGGACTACCTCATTTGTTTGTTTGTGAGTTTGTGGTTTTTGTTCTTTTATGTTTATTTCTTTTTACTCCTTTGAAACACGCTCTCATAAAATACTTTACCCTTCAGACCTATAGGATATGGCTTCATGAATCACCAGTATTTAAGAATTGCTGACCTGGAACACTTGCCAAAAGTCACAGACCACTTAGAGCTCTGCAGTTTTGTGAGGCCTTATGAGCCAAGCATTATTTTACGATTCCTGAAGCTATTACCCACTTTTGCAGGAGGAGAGGTATTTGGAAACCTGAGATACCAAATGATGGTACACAATGGGCTATTTCTGTCATAAAACCTTAATAGAATCCTGTAACCGGTCTCTATTGCATGGATTTGATGGGTGGCATTTTAAATATATGTTACTTCTATGTCAGTATCTTTGTAAGTCACAAGTAACTATATGACTGTGTCAAAGACAGTTCTTGTTCCAACTAGACCATCTCAACTGTCAGCATGGAGGAGTTGAGGAGACACTAAATAATCCTTCCAAAGAGAGGGGGAACTAAGAGAGATTAAGTGACCTGCCTAAAGATTATACAAGATAGGCATATCTAAGTTTCAGCTCCATGTGGTATCCTATAGTTTAGTGAAATGTTCAGGCTTCCTATGCAGTTAAGTGAAAACTAATTATCAAGTAAACTGATGAAAGTCCATTATTGATTAGATAGATTTATGATCCCTGTTATCCCGTGCATCTCTAACTGGAGGAATGATCCAGGTTCAGATGAGGTAGACAGAGATATGTTCCATATAACTTTTCTTGTTTGATGTTTAATGGCATACTCTTCACTTTCTCAACTAAGTGCAGATGTGTAACACAGAGTATTCAATCTTGATAAAAGCAGGTGATAATTTGGATCTGTTTCTTTTCTAGTTGAACAATCATTTTTAACACTGTGGCGAGGCTATCATGAGACAATTTGTTAATTATATCCAGTTCCAAAATCCAGCTGTACTGCAGTGGAATCCCAGTGCCAAGACAGCAGTGCTGAGTGCCCACACGTGGCTGCCAACACCAACACGTGCACTTTGTGTCCTTCTTGGATCAGCTGCTGCTTGATACCAACCCTTCCAAAGTGCTGCTGTAGAACCAGTTCAAACAATCCCACACACAGCAGATTTTCCCTCTGGCCTTATCCTAATCTTAAGTCTGATTTCTTTAAGACACAGAGACCTTTTTAAATTAATCTGCAGTGAGGGTGCAAGCCGTCGTTAAACCTGGGGTTTCATGAGCACCCTGTAAAAAAAGTCTAAGCTGTAGATGGTTCCATAAATATTAAAACTGTTGTTAACAGCAGCTGATTGCAAACTTTCAGGAGGTGGTTTAACAGTAATAATTACTGTTAAGTGAGCATAATCACCAATCTGAAAATTGCCAGTCTGTTTCATGGACTTTGCACTACCATAAAACTGACTGGCGCACAGGCCTGACTCTCTCTGTAGGTAGCAGATCTGTAGCAGAGTCAGGACTTGAAATCAGATCTTGCATATTCTGGGTTTGAGCAATATTCTGTCTTTGATTTAGTTGTTGTTAATCTGTGACATACACAGTTCTTTAGCTTGGGCCCATTTTAAAAACTAATTAAACCTTAATGAAAAATTGTATAATTTATACATTTTCTGGCACATTAAAAAAATTTTTTAACAGTATGGAATCTAAGATTTCATTAGCAGTAAGGATGTTAGGAATTTTCTGCCTTTGTACCTGTTTCATCATTCTGTCACTACTGTTTCTGAACACTTCACAACAGTCTTTAAATATCATTATAGCTCCTGTGTGAAATATGAATGCATTTATCCCCTATCAACAGGTAGCAAACTAAAGCATGAAGATGTTTGAGCTCTGTATTGTAACAGGAACCATGCAAAAGTTGCACATGATCTGAAAAATGATTATAATTTTGTATCTCTGCCATCTTAAGCAGTATACTGAGATTCTGTAGGATCATAAATACATAAATTTTTATTACCTAAACTTCAAATTTCGAACATGAGAGCATCTTTAATTTTATTTCCTGCTCACATTCTCAAAGATTTTAAGATTTGCTGTTTCTATATCTTATCTGTGTGTGTGTTTGGATGCAATTTTAATTCTCTGGTTCTCAATTATGTTGGACATCTGGGAGAAAATTACATGAAATTGTCATGCCCTTAATGAATGAGTTGCAAAGCTATGAATAGCTATGAAATGTTTCTAGTTATAGAAGGAATATATTGGATGAGGCATAATAATGAGCTGGGATAAAATGTTGAAAGGTAGTAACTTAAATACTCAAGACTTGAATTCAAGTGTCTGTTTTTCAAAGTTAATATTCAGGCCAAGTGAAATATTAATTACAAAGAATTGTTTCTAAAGCAACACTTTTCCCTAAATCTAGTATCAGTGATATGACTGATATATAATATAATATAATGGCACTAACATAGAATACAATGTAAATCACAGAACTGTCCTAATTTTTTAATGTACTTGGAGAAATGTGGTTTTCTGCTTTAACCCTGCATCCAATATCTCTCTGTGACACAGAAATGCTCTCCAAATTTCTGTAGCCTGTATAGAGTGATGCTGCTTCAACTGGGAAGCCTCAGGTTCTCTTTCCTCTCTTTCACTACAAAATATGTTCAACAGTGGGACACTGAGGGCATAAGTTTATCCTGACACCACAAAAGAAAACTGCTGCAGGCTGCTATTTCATCTGTGTGTTGGATACAATACAGGTTATGTAAAGGGAAGTGGCTAAGGGTTCAGATTTATCATAAAGAACTTGATGAGTCTGGTAAACAGATGAAATTCAGGCCCATTTTTGTGTTTCAAATGCCATAAAACAGTGACTATTATTTGTTTAGAAAATAATTTGAACCAATGTGGTCTAGTTGTAGAGTCTGAGAGATGCCTTTATGTCAAAATGCTGGATGGTGTTTTTTGCCAGGACTTCCTAAGGGCATAGTTGGCTGCAGTAATTTAACACTTGTTGCTTTTTAGGGTCAGTGTGGCTCAGGATAGAAAGGAGTCTATCCAAAATCCCTTCCAGTGCTGTGATTCCCAGTGATTCTCTAGTCCTTTGGGACCACCAGCAGCTGGGGTAGCTGGGAAAGGACTTCCCAGGCCATGCCAAGAACAGTGGAGTTGCAAATTGTCTCTGGTAGCAGTGCAACACTTCTTCAGATGCACTGCAGCTGCTCAGTGCAAGCAGGGAGAGCCATGTATCCTCTTGCCAAGCACTGGATGTGCAGTGCCTGACACTTCATTTCTGTGTCCCCCAAGATGATTGCTCCTGGCCTTGATTGGTTTTTTAACACAGCTTTGAGAACTGAGCTAACCTACTGCTTATAATGAAACATCCCCAACAAAAGGGATCTTTTGAGAGTTTTACACTTACAGCTGCATTAGGAGGTTACATCTTTCTTAGGGATGCAAGAAGTACTTTTGCCGGAAGGTGTGATTAGGGAGGATAGCAGCAAAGGTGGCAGGAAAACTCTGGTTGTTGTATTCATCAGTGAGGACTGAAGGAGTGCTTGGTTTGTTTCTTTTCACATATCCTTTTGAATTATGGGCTTACTGCTTCTAAAGCCGCAGGGCTCAAGGTGATTATTAGATAAGTCAAAAAAAAGGGTGTCATTTTTCCCATGCTGCAAAGTTTAAAGGATAATTCTCTTGTAGATCTCCTCTATTCTGCTATATAAATAAAAAACTGAAAGCTTATGCATTACAAATAAGAATCATATGAAAACATGATCTATAGTCACTGAGACTTGATAACATCCAGTCCTGAAAATCTCAGATAATTCTTGAATATTTTAAAACAATTAAATAATTTTATGGTGAATTTTACCTATACTTGCACATATATTTCAAGTTAGATTTTTGTGGGGCATTTCAGAGATGCCCACTTGCCTCTGTCTGCTCTCTGATAAACTGACACCAAGTTCCCTGTAATTCAAAGTAAAGGAGCAGAACAGGGACAGAGAAGAGCTGGTTGTGTCTGAGCTGCTTTAAGAAGACCCCTACCCTTGCCAGCTGTGGCAGAGGGGCAGAGTGGCTTCAAGTCTTGCATTTAGCAAGCTGGGCTTATAAATACTTGGAAATTGCTGTACATCATAGCTAGTGGGGAGTTATCTGTGTTAAAGAAACTCTGCTGTCCTGTCTCCAGTTATTTTATGTCCATAATTTACAGATACAGTGTAACACATACGGACCCTCTCGGGTGTTTTGATGTATCTCTTGTGCTCTGTAAAAGCAGGCAGGCCCTCAGGGAACAAAGCAAGATTTCCACAAGAAAAGACCATCAGGTGCTGATATTCTGTAGTCATGTCTGATTGTTCTTTGCACCTCTTCCCTCAGTCAAAGACAACTAGTCTTTGGAGGCCTGTAAAAAATTACTCCATGCTGCTGAATCCCAGAAATTGTCAAGATGATTTATTCAATACAGCCCTATGAATCCTCTTCCCTCTGGCAGAGCCCTTTTCCATGACATGAGGATTCATTTCTGGTTTTCAGCCAGCAGAAGGATTCCGGTAAGAGGGAGAGTTTTCACACCTGTTATTTTCTAATACTCAGAAAGATAACCCAATTAGATCTTGATTGAGAAGTCACAATGCTTTCTTCTCATTTCATGCTTCAAGCAGTGATCTTGGCATCTCAAACGTACCAGAGGGCCTTGATCCTCAGGATGTTTTTCAGGGCAAGCATTTTCCTGTATAAGCTACTGTTACTCTCATGAAAACTTGTGATTGATCTGTTTCCTCATCTACCACAGAGCTTCTGTGGAGGCTGGGGTTGCTTCAAGACACAAAGAGAGCTCCTGCTGAAGCAATTACCTCAGAGGAGGCAGGGGAATAGAGTTTATTCCTCCTGCCTTCCCAGTGCTTCCTTGACTCACCTGCGAGGCTGGCATCAACACCAACTCTCTCCTCTTCCAAATTATGATGGTAACACCTAATTTCAGGCAGCTGGTTTGCTTGAAACTTTCTATCTTTCTTCCAGTGAAGTTTTCCCCTTCTTAGGATGTTGTGTATCTTTTCCATCATATTGATGGGTCTTATCTTTAGTCCATGCCTTACTTCTCCCTGCTAAGTCTTTATCCATGGCTCCAAGCAGGCAGAAAGGAGTGTTTGCTGTTTGATTAGTACTTGTAGCTCCTGCCCCATTAATGAAATCACTCAGAAGGAGAAATGCAGGTTTTTAAGTCATCCACAGGCTGAGCAAGGTCAAGCACTTGGTGGCACTGGATTAAGTCTGGAGCTGAAGCTCCAGAGTACCCAGGCTGCTCCAACAGTGGTTGTTGCCCATGAAACAAGGACGAGATGAAAGCACAGCTGAGTGTGCCAGACTGAGAGCTGTGGCCACCCCTGAGTGGATCCTGTGTGCTGGATTTTGGGAGTGGAATGACCTGTAAAGGGAGTGGAGGAAACCCACATGAATGGTGACTAGAGAAGTCTCATTGTGACCTACTGACACATATGTTAGACATTTAAACTGAGCATACTTACCTAAGTATGGGGAAATCCTGTGCACCTCAAGGTACACGTAAGAACTGTATCATTTATGCAGAGGTTTTGTGCAATCTCAGTTCTAACTTCCCCTTGTGTGTAAGAGAGAAAATAGCTGTTTTAAAAGGTAAAAGAAAAAAGCAGTTTGTGCCATAGGAAGTCTGAATAGCAAGCTCCAGCTGACTGATTCACTAAGCTAAGTGCAACATGGAAAGTTCAGTGTCAGGGAAATAACAGAGCTTTCTCTGCTGGTGGCAGGCAGCCATGCTTGTTGTTACTGGCATGGTCAGCTAACACAGGGTTTGGACACAATATTCATCCTTCTGGTATTACTACAGATGGATAAAATCACCATGAGAACATGAGAAAAATACATGTTTATACTGTTTTTCTCTCGATCCAGTGAGGTCAGTTCTGAGCTGGGGCTGGGAGCATGTCTGGTGGCCTCTGTGACTTGTGCAGGTGGCTCAGTGTGCACTGGACAAATACATCAGGAGGTTCTCTGCATCACAGCCAGGCTGCCTGGGACAGGCCAATGCCTGGTGACACAAAGATGAGCCCTGAAGAGGCCAATGCAGCCTGACCTACGCATCCAAGAGATGTTTTCTTAGCAACAACTTTGTGGCACAGAAGAAGAGTATTTCCCTCCAGCCTCCTGTGTCTCTTCTGTGTTTTGAGAGAGGAGAGCTCTGAGAGTACAGCTGTGGAATCTGAACAGGAGGTGACAGTGCAAATGTGTGTACTGATTTTCCATACAAACCCCTGATTTTCAATACACAACAATTTTTCTTTTAAATGTTGCCTGTGCTTCTTCTCCTGCATGTGGCACAGCAGCAGAAGGGTTGTGGTGTCTGCTATAATATAGGTAATACTTGCAGTCATACGTTTCTGATTTTTATCAAATTGAGTTATAAGTGGGGGGTATCCTGTAGAGATAACATAAATTATAAATGAATGTGATCTTGTATCTGAGAAACTGTGTCCATGGATTCTGTGAAGTGAGTTGGATGGCAGATAGAGGTGAGCTGGAATTCATTGGCATGAAATGGATAGAATAATAGTGGGTGATGTCTCAAGACTCACAGCAGGACTGATGTCCCAGGAAATCCAGCAGGAACCCTACCTGCTGGCACAGGGTGCAGCCTGGAGGCAGATCAGCCAAGAGGAATGGAGGCAAAAGGGATGAAGGAGTCCTGCCTTGCTTCATAGACCACCAGGGAAAGGAAGGCCTTGTATGTCTCTGCTGATAATCCAGCACCAAGCTTGGGAGAGACACCTGAATCAATGGTACATAAGCAGATGGAAGTTATGAACATGAAAGAGAATCTTAAATAGGATTAAATGGAAACATCAAATTATGTGAAGTCCAACCTTTCCACTGAGAAATACAAATTGCAAGAAGAAACAGGAAGGGGAAAATAGAAATGAAACATGTTGTTTGCTTAGCTGTTTGGGGTTTTTTCATTGAAAAAAAATTTTAATTGAAAAGCATATAATTGTAAAAAATGAACAGAGTAGAATAAAACATATTTTGCTTCTCCTGACTTTGTCACTCTTACCTCTTCTGCTCATCAATTTTCTCTCATGTTTTAAACTCCCAGCATCTTGTTTTATAATTAAATTGTGAGTTCTTCAGGGCAGCAGCTATATTCAGATATGGAGCAGTAAACAGCCTGCAGCAATAAATACTTACCCTGATTGGCACCACTGAGCAATATAAACACTATGTAAGTAATGAGAAAGTCTGAGAGGTGCCGAGTCCTGGATAAACACCATTCCTTTTCAGCAACTTGCATTATAGTGGAATTAATTCAAACAGTGCACAAAACCATGTCAGTGCCTCAGCTAAAGGCAGGCTGGATACTGCTTGGAGGTGTGGAAAGTCATGAAGAGCCGGGTGAGCCCCATGATGTCCTCTGGGAGGAAAAATGCTCTGGGAGGAGCTGATTTGGAGCTTGGAGCCAAGCTTCCAATCCTTTGGGAAGGAAAAAAAATTGACAGTTGTCTTCTTTTGTGACATTCAGGAAGGATGAAATGTCTCTTTATGAGATAGATCCAAACTCCTCTCATAGGCAGGAAACCTGAAGAGCTATCCTGCTGACTGCTTCACTTGTCCACATTTATTTATTTGGAGCCATTTGAGATATCCTGTAATAGGCCCCAACTTCCAGCTGCCACTTGGGAGGGAGAAAGGTCATGTTTAATATTTGGCAATTCTGTGTAAATATCTTGGATACCAGAGGCAAAGCTGGCACTAGACATCTGAGTTTAGCCAGCTAGTTGGTGTGCCAAGAGGTCTGCTTTGGGGAGAAGTGGGCAGGTCTCTGGACTTCAGTGACTGTGACAGAAGCCTGGACATCCAATCCACATGTGGACACCTCGTGGGTCTCCTAACCTGCAAGGGGAATATTATTGTCCTTTAAGATGTGCCCCAAGACAAGGCTTTGCGTAGTGTCCTTTAAGAGAACACATTAAAACTGATTGATGCTAACATCGTAAAAGGTCTTTAACCTCTTTTTA
The DNA here is from genome assembly GCF_021018805.1 of Prinia subflava. Taxonomy (NCBI): domain Eukaryota; kingdom Metazoa; phylum Chordata; class Aves; order Passeriformes; family Cisticolidae; genus Prinia; species Prinia subflava. The sequence continues at coordinate 143,590,632 of NC_086247.1, read as the reverse complement.
AAGATGAGGGGTGTTAAGGTGGAGCTGGGGTTGCATGTGAGAGTGTGAGCTTCAGCCCTGCTCTGAGGGAGCTGGTGGCTGTGCAGAGCTGGCACAGCAGACATGGCTGGGCCCCGGGCTGCTCACACCGCGGGAGCTCCGGGCAGAGGAGACAACCACTGGCCTGGCAACCACTGGATTTGCACAGGGCTGTGCAGAGAACACATCTCAGATGTTGCTGAAAATGCATTACACATCTTTTTTTTCTTTCCTTTGCCTTAATTTTTTTTCGTCAGAAATAATTTCCTTCCCAGTATGTGAATTTACTGCAGCAATAACTAGTGTTTGCTTACATGTTTGTACAAGAGAAGCACAAGGAGCCCCTAGTGTCTGCCAGGGACGCTGTGGCAAAACAAATTAAAAATAGAGACAGAAAGCCAGAGTGCAGAGAGAGAGGTTATTACGCCAAGGATGGCAATGGCCCTCTGAGACAAGTAGAAGGTCTTCTGAGGTTTGACTCAATACCTCAAAAAAAAAAAAAAAAGAAAAAACACACAAAAAAAAAACACCGCACACACACAAAAAAATCAAACCAATTCCATGCATAGTATCAAAAACTTGTATTTGGCTGGTGCCTGAAAGTTGTTGGTGTTTCTAGATATGGGTATATGGAGAAAAGAAAGTCCTTGACCACAAAGGACTACTGCATGAGGTGTTATCAGACAGGAAATGATAAGGGCATTTAAGATCACAGGTATTTTGTCTCAGTGTTGGAGCAGGACAGATGGACTGTCTCTGTATCCCCAGATGTTCTTAAAGAGAGAAGGAACTGACTACAACTAAGAGTTTTTTTATCTGAAAGGCAGTACCAGTATGTTTTTTCACCTCATACAAACAAAGAAAAAGAAGGGTTTGTTCTGCTTCACTGGAGCAAAAAAAATAGCACAATAGAGTTCCATTCAGGCACACAAATAGCAACTGTCCTGTGACTTCTCTATTTAAATGGGTATCCATGGTGAGATCTGCCTTGCTCTCAGTACACGGCTGTGGAGTGGTGCTGTGGTTCACACTGCAGGCAGGGAGGAAAAGGCATCTGAAAAATTCCCCTTGCAATGAATGAATGAAGAAATGCAACAAGATATCAAGTGTCTGCTGCACCACATGATGCGTGTGTTCTCCACCACTGCTTTACTGTCCCTTCACACTGCTCCTCCAGGCCCATTCCAATTAAATGTATTCCGTGCTTGCAGGCACAGCCCTGACCAACAGATGGTACATAAATAGGTGTAAAAACTGCAGCATCACAAGGAACTTCCTTGCCAGGCTGCATTTCTTGTTTGCTGTCTTATTGCAGTGTTGGTAGTAGGGAGTAGTGATCTGTTCTATCAGAGCCAAGCCTGGACCAGACCTCTCCAGGGTCTTGCCCAGCTCGGAACACACCAGGATGACCTGGTGCTGTAGGGACAGTGCAGACATCTGCTGTGCAAGTGGCCTCTAGCAGCAAAAGGAAAAGAGGAGCTGGGACAAGACTGCTGGACTTCTTGAACCACTTATTTTCTGGGGAGAATGGCAGACCTGCCTAAAATTCAAGATACTACTGGTATGGCATCGACATACCTTGTAACTCCAAAATGAGCCAAAATTGTGTTAAGGAGTTAAATACAAAAATACTGCCCTTGGGCTGTTATTTGTATTCTGCATTAAAATACTGAGGGTTCACACTTTTCAGATCTTATCAGCTAGAAAGTGTCATGTATCATTTAAAAGTGTTATATTCGAGTAAGTTGAATATAAAATCCTCATCTAGGTCATGACATTCACTGTAAAATTATTAGCAATGCTAATGCTGATACAAATTGTAAGAGATTGATACACCAGAGTTAATACACTGAACTTGAATTCCATCAAAACCAGTAGACAAGTTGTTCCTGATGTTAAGTGAGACACAGATCTTACCTATACATTTTAAAAGGTTAAGCCTAAGTGCTAAAAATGGAAAATATTAATAAAAATGGGATCTCTCTTTGCTGTCATCCAGGCAAAGCCCCCAAAGCTTTTGTATATACCTTTTACCATTCATTGCCCTATTTTTCTTCCATGTCAAGCCTGGAAGCAGACTCATCAGTAAGCATTTGGTTTACTCAAACCAAGTCAAGAGTTAGGTGCTAACTCCAGTTGCTACCAATACAGCAGACATTGAAATGTGAAAGCATGGTTCAAAAGACTTAATTTTGAAAGTATTTTCCTGTGAAATCCAGCCAGCTTTTGAAATCAGGCTTTCACTCTCTACCCTAAACCAACCAAATGTTACAAAACCTGGAAAAGCAGCTAAGGAATCCTGCTGGTGCAGAATGATTATCTTGCATAGCTTCTCCCTTGTCTGTCAGGGCATGCCAGGTAGGTGTTTGTGGTGTGCCATGGTCCTCACTGCTCTTTGGCTCTGTGCTCTCTGTGGTCTCCATGGACAGGCTGCCCTTGTATTTGTGTAGCAAGTATGGGAAAAGGCAGAACTCAGCAGTGCTGGCAACAAGGAGCAGACAGGAGGAACAGAATCACATGTCTGGGCTTCGGCAAGGGAGAGGCGGGCAAGGTTTATTGGAGGTGGAGGCAAAGCAGAGCAGGCAGAGGTGGATGCTGGAGCAGTGCTGAGGAGGGCTGGGTGTGACAGCAAACCCAGAGAGAACCCGCTGTGGGATGGGGCAGCACTGGGGAGGCACAGGCAATATTGGCCTGCTGGTTTTGATCTGGGCTAGGGAAGCAGATGCCTGTAAAGTCAAAAGCAAACTCTTGTGGTTTCCAAATTCTCATATATAGCATTCTAGCAAGCTGGAGCAGATGACAGCTCTGACTGTCCCGGGCCCCATTTCTGGGCAGTGGCTGCAAACCCTTCAAACCTCTTTGAAGAATGGTGTGGGTATGCCTGCTCAAGGAATGGCATCCAGGGATTTCCTGCCCCTTTCCACTGTCTCTGTCTAGGTTTTTGGCATGCTCAGCACTCTGGAACACAGGCCCAGTGCTGGTGCCACAGTCTGGGACAGCCCCCTGAGCTGCACTGGCAGGGGTAGGGTGGGTGTGGCTCCAAGGCAGAGGAGTTACTCTGCTTCTCAGGTGGTGACTGTGAGAGCAGACATAGCTGGACTGTTTGAATGCCTTCCAGAAGATAAATCATCCGTGAGCACTGCTGAAGTGAGCTCAGCAAGCACAAAAAGTAGGGCACAGCTGATTTTCCATCACCATTCACTAATAGCAGCAGAGAGAAGAGGTTTCAGAACAGCCTTGGTCACTGACTGGGAGGATCTCCCAGCCAAGGGTCACCACCAAATGCATCCACCCCCCCAGCACGGCTGAGGGCTGAGACAAGCAACACAAGTTTTGTGGCACCTGACTATTCCTCTAGAGAAGCCAAAATATATGCTTTTTTCCCTTTGGAGTTTGAGAGGACCTGTATGGAGGAAGTGGAATTGGAAGCAGGGTTTGACCTTATTATGCATGTAGCTTACACAGAAACCCACAGTGTTAAAGGGATTTTTCAACTCTGCTCATTAGCTTGTAGCAAATCTCACTGTGCAACCACAGAGGTGTCCTTAGGCAAATACTGTCTTCTCAAGTGAGCCTTCTTAGGTTCCCCAGCTGTTGCCAGGTGGATTTAGCATTTATATCTTTCATTGTGTAGTATGTGTATCTTTGGAGACAACGGAAGCTGAATTTGTCTATCTTACTAGCCATGTGGCAACTAAACCCTGTGCTTGGCTTTTGTGCAGGTGTCCATCACAGACAAAAGGAAAGAAGGTAAAAGGTAAGAAGAACCTGTCAGAAGAACTGAAGGGGAAGCTGGAGCCAGTCCTGGTAAGTCCCCCTTTACAAAGTCCCATTTTGGGTGACTTGAACTGGCAAGTGAGGCCACTTCTCTCTGAGGCCTGCACAGAGTGTGGGGCTTTGGCAGTTTTCTGGTGGTTTGCCAGTGAAACTGAGTCTGGCAGAAGGAGATGAAAAGCAACTCAAAGGGACAAAGCTTCAAATGAAGTAATAGGAAAATAAAATGATGAGAAGAGGAAAGCACCTCTGAAAGCTGGCAAGTAGAAAATTAATTTCAACCTGAAACTGCCACTTTACCAGGATGAAATCAGAGAAGTTCTCTCAGGAAATAAGCAAAATGCTCCAAAATCCAGGTTTCAACAGTGATGTTCAACGTGAGCTGCAAATGCCTCAGGGAAATGGCAGGCAGATCAGCAAATAACGAATTACAGAAGTGAAGTCAGGATGCAATAAAAGCCTCAGTACCCCTTTGAGATAACATTTGCTTTTACCTGGAGAGGTTCCTGAGAGGGTTGTGGGAGCTTGAAAAAAAGCACTAGCTCCAAAATTGCAAACCTTACAAGCAGGAAGAAAATAATTGCCTCCCAAAGAAACACGTAGGTAAGAAGATGCCTCCGCTGGGAGAGGTCAAGTCTGTAACAACCACGTCTTTAGTCATCACTGAAATCCTGAAATCAGAAAGGCGGTCATGCAAGACAAAAAAGAATTGCTTTAAGGGCTGAAATATTTTTCTCTATATTAAAGGAGGGACCAAGACATGAAGTACAGCTCTGACTTGATCTCCAGATCCAAAATTCACAAAAGATTGGATCTGAGTTTTTCTGGGCTGAGCAAATTCATCTGGATCTCTCAGAATTCGGTAATATTTAGTTCTTTGTGGTTTTTTTGTTTCAGGTTTTGCTCCAGACCTAGACAGGTGTGTAAAATCCTCTGCAGAACAGAATCAAGAGCAGATTTGGGGCACATGTATTTTATGTTGTCATGCACCAGGTCTGAAGAGCCAGGACATTGTTCCATTGTCTCTGTGCCTGTACTCATCCTGCTTTTAGTTAAATGTGGTAGCACCACACAGTTGCTTCTAGCATTGCAGGTGTGTGTTCATTTATGACCAAAGGGCTACTAATCACAATGAAGGCTAGTAAGCTTTTGGGGCTGGGGGCATAGAGAGAAAGCTCTTTCATCACCAAACCCTGCACTCACCAGCTAATATCATCTTGCTGGGACACACAGTTTATTTCTTGGAGGCTTCACCCTGGAAAGCCACACTAGAGGGTGCCATGGGGGCAGGAGGAACCACTCACCATTTGTCCCCCTCCACTTCCTCGAGTGGGGACTCAAACCTGTCAGTCATCCTGACCCAGGACTATTTTGGGCTCCTGTGTGTTAAAGAAAGGGAGGGATGCTGCTGGTAAGGAAGCAGGAAGGGTTGGAGGGAAGGCCAGTTTGTGTTCCCCCAGAGGAGTGCAGGAGGGAAGAACCAGAACCATGCCCTCACGGTGGCTCAGAGCGCAGCCACGCTCAGCACTGCTGCCTGGGACGTGTGACTGGTATTACAGGTAGTGCTGCTGCTGCTACAGGAGCTATTAGTGCCTCTCAGCTGTGGTGTTGCTTGGTACTGTGTCCTGTCAGTCATGGCCCTGCAGGATGTCACCTGTCACTTCTGCAGAGCTCTGATGTACAGGCAGGTTGTGCTCTGATGTGCAGGCAGGTTGTGCCCTGCTGCACGGCGTGGCAGCTGCCTGCTCCTCCACACTGCCTTGCTCATGGCAGCACACCACAGCATCCTTTGAGGATCATACTGGGATATTGATCTCCTGAGGAGCTGTAGCCCAGGCCTCCCATGGGACATGGAATGCTGGAAGCCACTGAGTTGTTGCAAGAGGACGCCAAGGAATCCTCATGGTGATTTCTGTACGTGGAGGGTTGAAAGCTGCCATGGCGAATCTACACCTAAAAGTGTTTGAACAGTGCTGGAGGGGAAAAGGGTGGCATGGAGGGGGAGGTAGGCAAGGGTGTTGCTAGAGAGGTCAAGATATGTGGATGGAAAACACCAAAATTGGAGAGGAGTTGTCTGGAATATCCTCCTCATCAATTTCTTCATTTTGTAGAAGGACAATAAGCCTGTCTTCTAGGTGAATTTTAACTTTATTGGATAAAGATTTCCTGTCTTTTTGATAAATTCAGCCAAAAATATCAGTGAACAGAAGCAGCACAGTCTTGCATGTTCATAGATCCTTTACAGTTTGTTTTTATCATGGCTGGTTTCAGATACATAGGAAGGACCTCATTTCTACGTTTTCTTCTCTTAGCAGAAGGTTTTGTCCAGGCTTACCCAGGCCGTCTGTATTCTCAGACAATAAGCTGCAATATCCAGAGATTTCAGTCAAGGGTCAAGGTCCTGTTGTGCAAGGCAGGATATTTTTCCCAGAAGTTAGTTCTTGCCCTGAAGAAGTCCCAGAGACAAAAGAAGACTGTGGCCCAGCTGATGACGGAGAAGTAGAAGGCACTGGTGAGACACTTATAATTAGTCTAATGAGGATCAATCAGATGACACCAGCTGCCTAGCCATTGTCAGGTCATTTTATGGGCATTGCAGCAAGAGCATGGTTGTAAAGAGAAATGATAGAGGTATTAAGCAGTGACTACTTTCAGGACAGGCTTTTTCCACTCATGAATGCAGGTTTATGAAATAAAGTGTAGAGTGACAGCAATTAATTGGGATATACCTGAAATATGTGTTTTATTGAGTGCTGCAATCTCCCATCTAATGAACACTTAGTGCCTTATTAAGGCCCTGATTCCTGTGCACACATTCAGTATAATTATCCCCATTTACACCTTTTCTACATGCAGTACAAAAGTGAACCAAAATTTGGTCTTTCTGAGTCCAGAAAACACAAGCACAGAATCAATTATATTGCTAGAGGAGAATTCTAACAAATGGTATTACCTTCTATTCACAAACAACTTTTTTTTTAATCCAAATCCTTCTGAGGGGGAGTCCATCCAAATTTCTCACAATGGGAGCTAGAACATCCAGCCACTCACCTCTGCTCTACATTCACTGCCACTAAGCAGTGAGTAGGTCCTGTGAGTTGTTTTTCACTTTGCAGTCTCTCCATGTTCATAGATAATTTTCCAAGGGTGAGGTTTTTTCCAGTAAGGAAGGAATGCTCATGCACAAATGGCAGTGGGTTGAAACATGCATTGAGCCAACCTGGAACTTGTGGTTTAATAATCCCTTAAGACATTAACCTTCTAAGGAAGGGACATTTGCCTTCTGTATGTTGTATAAAACTTAAAGAGACCAAGGGAGGGATATGAATTCATTATTCATGCATTATTTAGCACTTATTATTCTTTCCCCTTTGCTAAAGTCTGCACAACTGTGTGAACTCACTCTAGTCAAAGGAATTTCAATCACTACAGGCAGTAGATCTCAAAGCAAATGTTGGGTGACCAGTGCTGCTGTCTGGTCTGGGGGCAGCTGAATCCCCCCTCCCCAGTGAGCTGGTGGACATACATGTCCAGTGACACAGCTGCCTGGGAGCTGAACTGGAACTGTGCATTCGATGTTGTGTATTGTCAGCAGGTCAGAGAAACAATGTGCTTATGGAAGTTTTATCTCTGCTGCTGAGCTCACTGTAGAGAGGCTATGAAAAAACAAACTCACAGGCCATAAAAAGCTGAAAATTATGTTGGATGTAAATGAAAGGCCATTTGCCTCTGTTTGGGATGAAAGTCACAGTCCTGCTATAGCTAATTCTTGGTAGGAATGGTAACTTGTGAATTTTTCATATGCTTACTTCCAGGACTAGTGCATCACTTAATTTATTCTATATGTGATATGAAGAGGTTAAAGAGATGCAGCATAAAGGCATGCAAAAAGCCACAGTCTCTATCCAGATATATTAATAGTTATCTATTAATAGATCATGTTACTTGCAAATATGCTTGATGCTAATATTATTTAGCTAAAATACAAGCAATAAATACTGCTCTCAAAAGCACAGCAAATACATTCAAAGCTAGTCTATGTTTTAATAGATTTCTTGTGTCCTTGATAGACTTAAAGTTAGATAATCTACATATCTGACACAGTTTAAGCAACCAAGGTGAAGGAAAGTGTGAAAAGCTTCTCAGCATTGCTTTGCTGGAATCACAAGAACACTTTCCCAAAATCACAATGCCTTTTCTAAAATTCACTCTCAGTACATTTATATACCCAAATCTTTTTTCCTCATATGTGCAATCCAATACAAAATCTGATTAAAATGAGAAAAACCTATTCAGCAGAGTGGCTAAGCAGTTAAAAATGTCATTCAACAATTTGCCAGGTCACTGTCACAAATATGTTGCTAGGTGACTGCAGATGTTATCAGGCACTAAAATACATGCATTTTCCAGATGTATTCATTAAATAATTTTCTGTTGAGTGATTCTGTGATACAATGAAATTGACTGCCTTATTAAGGACCTAAATATTTTGAAATATATAACGTAATCTGAATTATATTGAAAACTGTTATTTGTTGTGTAAGTAGAGGAAAGGGATCCAAATTTGGGAAATTTGACTAAGGGTTTCTAGAGATTCAGCTCCCTAGAAACTGCAATTTTACACTATCCTCTTGGGTTTTGCAACTTCTGTGCATACCTAATGCTCACATTCTGCATCTAATTATTCTACAGCTGATCCCTGTTAATTGGCATTTCTATCAGCTAGTGATATGACTCATTAACCCTTTGGAAAGCAAGCCTTTCAAAAGTTAATAACCGTAGAGTTTGAAACTTCAGGCTGACGTAATACCCAGTCATAAAAACACATGAACTTCAGGAGTGTCAGATGTCACTGTGGGAGCTGATTGTATCAGCCTCACAGAACTCACCCTGCAGCTCAAGACCCCAAAACTGGGCTGGTTTTCCAGGTTCCTGGCACTGGCACTGCCATCCATGTAGAGGTTGGTCTCTCTATCAAAGCGAGCCAGAAGAGCTGCCACACTCCTGGCAGTGTGCACTGGTGACACTGGAAATGACTGGGGCACACATTTAGGTACTGGGCTCGGGTATAAAAACCTGTGTTAAAGGCTTCCTATCTGCAAGCTGACTCCACACTTCAAATAATGGGGGCAATAATTGGACACAGCTATCTTTTATAGTGCAAGTCAGATCTACAGATTAATTCTGGCCTCAATATCTACAAATGTACATTGAGTAGATATGAGGCAGGGTTCAAAGAATGTGCTACTGGTTGCATTTTTCCTAGAGCTTTGAACTGTAACATCTGTGTGTGCTCCCTGGTTCAATGTTCATCTGAAATGATCGAGAGATTACTCAGAGTGGTGTGGCAGGGACTTGCAAGATCACACTTTTCAGCTCAGACCAGCCTGCATCAAAGGTATTTACACATGCATGGATTTAAGTGTAAATGTCCAGAGAGAATAATGTGCTAATGTTAAATCCAAAATTATCTCCTCTGGCTCAGGGAGTTCCTGGGCCACGAGTGATGGCAGACTGAGTGCTTATTCTGAGAAAATACTACTATTTATTATTTTTATGCATTCACCAAATTTTTCCCTAGGCATCCACTTTTGGCCACATATCAGAGGTGAAATACTGCACCAGATGGATCTTGACCTGGTCTCTGTGGCCAGTTTTATGTTCTTAGACCTGTGCAGCACTGACTCTTTGTGAAGTCTATGTGATTTCCAGCAGCATGGGGAGTTGATGACATTGGTCTCCAGGGGGTAGTAATAGGTACAGAAGGAAAATATCACAGAATAAATCTTTAATCTTTCTGGCAATGCTGAAGGGAGGGCAGCAGTTTGTGAGGTTTATGGTTACTGTAGGTGTTTTTAAACACAACCTAAATAGTTGTATGTGTTATGCCTCAGCTAAGTGTCTTTTACCACATCAGAAAAGAAGTTTAGACAACATAAAATGTTCTTTGTTCTAAAAGGGGGAGATAGCACTTCACAGTCTGTCTGCTGGAGCTTGTGCTGTCATGCCATTGCTCCAGGGAGAAGTGGTGGAGATTCTGGAGGAGGTTCTTTGCTCTTCCTCTCAGCTTCACTGGCATCTAATGAAACAGGAGACAGTGACTGTGAGGTGTGGCTTGGGATATTCAGATTGGACTGTGTCACCTCCTGAGATCCCTTCCAATCAACATTTCTGGAGTCCATAGATGCCAACACTCACCCAAATCAGTAACTCAAGGCAGCTATGCCAGAGCATCTCAAATGGCTTCACACATTTATGTGATGGCAGCTGCATTCCCTCATCAGCAAAATGAACTGAGAGTGATGCAGCTGAACTGGCTGTTTGACAATTCACCAATCAAGCAGGTGGACATAATCCACACCCTTTGGGATAACCTGGCATATCTGACCTGCTCTTCAGATGTCACTTCAGAAGGACCTGTGTCTATTATAGATTCTGTATCATTTGGAAGGAGGTGATTCTGCCCCTTCTGCTCTGCTTTTGTGAGATCCCACTGCAGTATTGTGAGCAGTTCTGGTGTCTCCAACATGAGAAGGACATGGAAGTGTTGGAATAAATCCAGAGGGAGGTCATGGAGTTGATAAGAGGACTGGAGCACCTCCCCTGTGGAGACAGGCCAACAAAGGTTCAGCTGGAAAAGACAAGGCTGTGTGAAGACCTCAGAGCAACCTTCCAGTGTCTACAGGGGATCTACTGGGAGGCTGGAGAGGGGCTCCTGATCAGGAACTGCAGTGATGGGACACAGAGTAATGGGTACAAATTGAAAGAGCAGAAATTTAGGTTAGATATTAAATGTGGTTAGACAATGGAATGAATGGGTTGCCCAGGGGGTTTGTGGGTGTCCCAGCCCCAGTGCTCAAGGCAGGGTTGGATAAGGCCTTGAGCAGCCTGGTTTAGTGGGAGGTGTCCCAGCCCATGGCAGAGGAGCTGGGGACTAGATGGTCTTTAAGGTCCATTTCAAACCCTTATCATTCTATGGGTATCTCCTGTGTCCAGATCTGTCTCCAATGACAGGACACGCTTGTCTTCAGGAAACTGAATCAAGCCCTGGCTGTCTCCTGGGGTGAAGAGAAGCAATTTTGCTTTTTCATCTGCAGCACAGAAGGTGTCAGGATATCCTCAATGGCCTGTTCACCTTAAATAATCATTCTCTGCAAGGCTGTGGCTGGTAGCTTTAGCTTGCAGAATCCCAGCACTGGGTCAAAAAACCACACGAGCGCTCCAGTGCACAAATGATGATCTGGGATAAAGCCCTGCTGTCAGATCACATTTGTTCAGCAGCTACAGTTGTCTCACCAGGGCACAGGTCAGGCTCATGTTCAGGGCAGCTCATTCGCACGTTGTTTGGGCTTTGCCTCGTTCTTTCCACCGTCACTCAAAGCGGGGCTGGGCGTGGGCAGGGGCCTGATGGCTTTTCGGGAAAAGCCACCCTTCAGCAGTTCCCACGGTGGCAGGACAGGGGTGACACCGCCTGATCCATGGACACCAAAGGGACCCCAGTGCTGAAAAGCATCTGTCACAAGGCCAAGCACACAAGGATGAGCCCTAGGGACAGTAAGGTGGTCTCTAAAGTTAAAATTACTTAAATCAATTGTCACTCAAGTGCAATTGCTGTAGCTTCCTTGTGGTATTTCCCAGAAGCCTGAATGCCCTTGCTTTTCTCAGTATAGACAGTGGAATATCTTAAATAAAATATATTCTTATTGACATTTCTTTTTATGCAATGTCAGAAGTTTCCAGAAAGATGTTTGAACTGTAGAAATTTAAGTCAATATTTCTTAAATTTAAAATTGATTCTCTATTTTGAATCTGAGCAATCAATTGCCCTGATCTTGGAAAAAAAATTCTAAAGAGAGCTTCCCACAACATGACGTGGAAGAATAGAGATGTACAGCACATAATGGAGATGGAGGGAATACTGTAGGTAGAGCCAGCCTGTTTCCCTGGAAATCAAACCACCTGAAACTTGGCTGTGCTATCAGAACACTGCAGCCACTGCCAAGGTCCTCTCTGCATATTTAAATTTACACCAACTCTGTGTTGTGACAAAGTGCCAAGCACTGATGGGAACCTTCTGTCTCTAGTAAGAATTTTGGACACATAATAACAACAAAGGATTAATATAGCTTTGCTTGAAAGTAGAATTTAAATGAGGTTATTTAGGAAAAAGCAATCCTATTTCTTTGAAATACTATGTCATTATATGAAAATACAATGAATTAACATTTATCTCGAAAATGCTTTTTTTTTTTTTTTAAATTTCACAACTACTATTTAGCATTTCCAGACTGAATAATATTTTCTAGAATATATTTATTCTGGAATGAGCTTTTGCAGGTTTGAATGATAGAATTAATCAAGAAATTGGCTATGTATGTTTAACAACAAGAAGAAGGAAAACAACAGCAATAATAGTGCTAGTGATAATAATATAACAAACCCAACTTAATTCTGAATAAACTCAAAATGTGGAAAAACTCAGTTTCACATTTTGTCTTTTTTTATGACATGTACACAAGATTCTGATGCATCATTTGATGCTGTCTTACAAGCTACTTCAGTATACTGAGATTTACAGGGATCTATTTAGTTTATCCTTGCTTTGAAATTAAGTTTGATTATAGCACATAAGTGTTATCAGAGGCACAAAACACTGTAAACTAAGAGCTGTTTAACAGACAAGAGCAACACAGAAAAAAAATTAAGACTTAAAGCTTTATTAGCAATGAATACTATTTTAACAACACATGCAGATGAGATGACAACAGATTACCCAGCGAAAATGGTGTCTTATTCTCCATTAGTTTTTCTCTTTAAACAGGCACTTGAATGTCAAGGTGATGGTGAGCTCTTCTGCAATAGTCTTGTCTCTCGACCACTCTGTGAGACTGAGGGAGATCTGACAAAACCTGTCCTGGGGGAAAAGACCAGAACATTAAATTTTCCTCTTCTCCTAATACAATTCCCTAATCACCCTTGAGCAATTATCCCTTTCCATTTGCTCTAAAAGAAAAACAAATGATAATGTAGAGTAACTTAAATGGTTAATGACTTTTCAGAGATGTAGAGTGGACAAGGGTTTTCCTAAATTTAGCAGACTGGATCCCACTGTGATATAAACTCTCTTCTTCATGACCAAGGCTTCAGTATCTCTCCCTTGAATTCAGCTTCGCTCAGTCTTCCAGAGGGGCTGCACATAACAGTGTCTCTGGATTGGCAGCCTGGTACATTTAATATAAACTTTGTTATTGGTAGGTTGTTGTAACTGTCACAGAATTTTAAAAATTACATTTTCCTACAGCCCACTAGAGAAGTGTTAAGTCATTAAAATAATGTGTGGTGTGTTGGTTTATTTATTTATAAAGGACACATTAATTGTAGTTTAATGGACCAGCAAACTTTGCTGTTTCAAAATAAAAGCACATAATTGTTGAATATGCTTTCTAAAGCTGTTGCACTGGCATCTGCTGTTCAGACTGTTAATACTTTGATATTTTGAAAAGCAAGTTAAATTAACTTTCCAGTGTTAATGTACATTGCACACATACATGGGCACCCCAATTTGCTAATTTTGGATGAGGCTATGACTGTATAAACAGAAACATTTCAGAGAAAACTGCTGGTTTATCGTCAGCACAAAACACCAAATAATAAGGAGCTAATATTTTGATTTTTTTCACATGAAGCACTGCAGTACAGTCCCACTCATTCCAAGATTGGTGCTGAGAGGAGTAAGCCAGCTGTAGCAGGATGTACCTCCCTTGCTGTGTGTGGTTCATGGCGCTCCCCAGAAGCCTGCACATTCTTGCTTTTCTTAGAATGGATGTTATCTCTAATAAAGTGCACTCCTACTGAGATCACTTTTAATGCAATGGTGGAAGTTTCCAAAAAGACATTTAAGCTGTAGAAATCTGTGGGAGTTGCAATGCTTAAGGACTAAACCTTTCTACTGTGCCGCTAACAAAGTGCTTCATTCACTCTCTGCATAGCTTGTGCTGTTACCAAGGGCCATTTTGTATCACTGAAACAGAGTAATTCTTATTCAGAAAGCCTGTCTTGGTGGCCTCATTCCTAATGACTTTGGACATAATGTAATAAACTTTTGTCACTTCCACTGTGCAGGAACTGCACATTCTGCAGCATTGCAATCACCTCTGCATCAGGTGAATCTGATTTTCCTGTAGATTTCACTCACACACATTTGGTTGTCCCTGGGCCTGGTGCAGCCCGAGGCACAAGGCTGGCTTTGGGAGCACGTGTGGTCCTGGTGAAAGGCTGAAAGCAGGACAACAAGGCAAAGTTTGAGTTTGAGGGATGCTGATGTGTTGGTTTGGAGCATGGATTGATGAGGAGAAGTAGGCTGTGTTAATGGGAGGGCTACCTGGTGGTTCCAAGGGGCACAGGGAGCTGCAAAGTGTGGGACTGGAGGCATTTATTTCACTGTCACACTGATGCTCTGCTAGAGAGAACAACATAAAGTTGGAGCACAAGATGAAGTAACTGGTTTTTGTTTTGCTGGTTTGCTTTTGTGTTTTTACTTCATTTATCTTGTCTACACATGTCTAAGCCTCAAATTCCAAACCATGACTTAATCCCTTCTCCTCTGGAGCCCTTGGAGGTAGAAAACAAAGTTGTGGTAAATCATATCATTAGACTTTAATAGCCAATATACAGCAAGTAACATTTTTTTCTCCCAAGGGAGTTATTTAATGTTTCATGAAAATACCAATTTGCATAATTCACTTGCAGTATAAAGGTCACCAATAGCCTGTCACTAGGATAACACGGTAATTACTTAAGATAAGTATCTTCCATTGACAAAAGAATGTTAATTTGTTAAAGAGGACTATTTTAAATTATTGTATTTTAATTATTATATCATCTTTATTCTATTTTTAAGAATGTCAGAACTTCTGCAGCAGAGCTCTCAAAGCTGTGTATCACTTTCTCAAAGGCAGTGGGTGTTAAGACCAGGCAGATGAGGTTTCTCTATTAGCTGGTAGATGAATGCCAAAAATATCCATAAATATGAGAATTCTGAGGGAACCTGAGTGATGGACCGTAGAGAAGGAGGTGTCTGGGTCAGAGACACAGCGGTCCCACACTGTGTCCCCTCTGTGCTGGGATCAGGAAGACCCTGGTGGTCATACTCCATCACCAAAACCTCTTGGGTCACAAATAAAACATTATCCAAATAAGGGCCTTTGTTTTAAAGCTGTGGTCTAAGAGAAAACAGAGTGGTTCCCAGTAAAGCACAACTCAGCCAGGCACTGGACACCTGCCCAGCCTTTGCACGACCAAGCCCAGCCAAGGATTGGACATCGTGGTATCCACATGGGAGGAGGCAGATCATGGGAATCTCTGCTGGGGCAGTGTGTGGAGCCCAGCACTGATCCTGACAGCTGCACACTGTAGGCTGCTTTGGGCCAGGGGCCACCACCATGCCCACAATGTTTGCCAGGAATATCCAAAGCTGGCATCCAGCTGTGCTGGAGCACCCTGCATTCCCAGGGGAATATGTGCAGAATATCTCCAGCAACAGGGACTTCCTACCTGGCGAGTCTGTGCAGTGCAGGCACAGTCACACAGGAGCACTGCTGGTGCTGAAGCCAATGGTGCCCCTTTGTATCCCACAGTGCATCCTCCTCCTTCTCTGCAGAGATTCCTATCAGGGCCATCGGCAGCCTTGTAAAGATGACTCAGTGTAATGGACTCCTTTTCCCATTCACTGTAAAGTCAGGAGGATTTCTCTCTTATCCTGTAGGTGCACCATAAGGGTGTCCTTAATACAAGGAAGTGACCCAGAGTGAGTGACACACTGTTTGCAGAGGGACAAACCTACTTATGCAACTCAGCACAATAGACCAAAACCACACTGTGTTTCATTTAATGATTACTCCTGCACAAAGCTTTCAAACAATAAGCACTAACATATTTTAAACCTGAGCAAGCTAAACATTTAATTTACTATTCACTTGACACCACTTTAGTTCATTAAAACCTCTGCAGCATTGGAGAAGGTGAAGAGGGCAATATGATTAAGATAGCATGATCAGGGCAGGGCAGGAGTTCCTCTCAGCTGAGAGTTGAGGGAATCTTGTTCTTTCCTTCAAAGACAGCGGTGCTGGTTCTCCTGGCTGGGTCAGGATGGAGCTCCAGGCACCAGGTTTCCCTGCCTCTTGGGCACTCTGCAAGGTGATGCTTTGGGGATAAGCCTTGCACTGCACAGAATGACCACAGCTCTTTACCTTCATGTCCCCAGAGTAGTACTTTAAAGGGATATAATATTGATAACTCAGCTTGCCTCTGCTGTGCTTCAGAAGGCATCTAATTGCATTTGTACGAATAGTGATATACATGTATATATATTTTAATGTTAATTGACACTGTGAAATAAAGTAGATGTACCAACTTTATTAATAAAATCCTGGCAGCTATGAAAAGATGAGGGATGCCAGCCTGTGCCACAGCAGCAGCAGTGAGGCCTGCAGGTGCTAGGGCTGATGTCCTGACCCCATCCTAGGGAGGTGTCCAGTGCCCAGGGCTGGGGCAGTTCCTGCTCCCCTCCCAGGGATCTGAGGCACCACACACAGCAAGAGCTGAACGTGCAATTTCTGCAAAATCTGTCTTCTGCTTGCATTTAATCACAGAACTTCTTTTTCCACCTCCTCACAAATCAAGACCCAGGAAAACAGTTTAAGATTCAATGCTGGCTTTAGGCAGATTTCTGGTCAGAGGCTTCTCTGCTCTGCAAGCCCTCCGTCCCTGTGGTGAGCCAGGGTGTGACCATTCCACCCAGGCACTGGAAGCCATCTCATTTGAGATCTGTGGCTGGTCACTTCTGGTTTGAATTCAGGTTCTGTGTGATTTCCCAATGCAGAGCTCTCATTAAAGAGAATTGGAGCACAATAAAAATAGGCTTTAGGGGACCAGCCTGTCCAGTCATTCATGAGGTTCCTTAAAGGATTATTTTCTTGATACACAAATGCACATAAATAGTAACTACTGGCTTTTTGGTATCCTTCCTAAGAGTAGCCAATAGAAGACATACAGAAGAAAGCTTTCCAGTAACAGGCATATGGAAGAGCTTCCCAACAGCAGCATTTCCACACAGTATCCCAGCTTTATCTGTCTGAAGTTTAGGCCTCCTTAAACCACAAGTGGCATATTTGTCTTAAAAAAATTAATGTAACACAGCATCTAAAAATAATCCCATGGAGTCATACATCCTCTTGTTCCTCAGCATTTGAATCACTGCAGCTGACTCCACAGTGTCAAAAAACACATTTTGAGAATGAAAAATATCCAAAAATTTCCTAGAGCAAAATACTTAAAAATAAACACAATCTCTCACTCTGTGAAGCACATACCTAAGTCATGTTGTTTCAGAAAGTGCTGAAGGCTCTGGATGAGGAAGTTCTGGCCACTCTTTGGTGCCAAGAGGCCACATATGACCAGAGCTGTGGGCACCCCACCAGCTTGCGTGCAACACAGCCTGCATGAAGCTCTTACTCACAGTTGTTTTCCCACATGAGCTCAAAACCTGAAAACAATTAAACTGCTAAAAACCTGATCATTCTCCAAAGCTGAGATCTGTGCTAGGAGTCCCATGTGTGCTAGCAGAGGAGCAGTGCTCCAGCACAGAGCTCAGAGCAAACACCAGAGGTGCTGCTGGGGGACCAGAGCCATCCCTGCTGTAACGAGGCACCCGCAGCCAAGAAAACTTACTCTAGCTGGCAGTGAGCAGGAGGCAGGGAAATTATCTTCACCAGTGCTACGCAGTTCTTCCCTCTTCAACCAACAGTTTAAAGGAGACACAGAGGAGTGACTGGACCCCAAATACTCTGTTGAGGGAATCTACAAATAGGCAAGCCCCTGTTGTTCATATTCCGCTGCTCAAGTGGTTTCCGGTAACCCCTAAAATGACAAGATTCATCTCCAAAAGGCTCAAATTTTTAAAAATAACAGTATCCTTTTCTTATACACTACAATTTCATATTAATTTTATTTGGGACTGTATGAAGGAAAAGAGGTTTAGCCAAGCCCTGGATTTAGGCACGCAATTTTTCTCTGACTACACAAAGGACAAGGCTGAGACACCTTCACTGAGGTGGCTTTGATTCCTCCCGCAGCACGAGCTCTGAGCTGGCTGTGCTCGGTCACCACTGCGTGACAAACCCTGCGGAACGCCCGGAGCACAGCCTGTCCCCCGGACCGAGGCGCCCCGCTCTGCCGGCCGGGAAGCGTCAGAGAACGTAGGTCCTAAACCAAACTATCAGCGACTGCTGAAACAAAACCTGTCTGCAAGGTGCTCGCGGGGAAAAGGAGGCAGAAACCGCATCTCCCCCTGCTCCACCCCCTTCGCACTAATGATGTGACCTGAAAGCTCATGCCTTAATTAGCCCAGAAATAAATTACACTGGCTCCTCCTGGTGGCTGAGCCCGCCAAGCCCAGCACGCACGGCTGGGAATGAGCACTCACCTTCTCGGGGTTTGTGTGCTCTGGGGTGGAACCCGGAGCCCCCCAGAGAACCCCTCAGCCTCCTGCCGTGTCCGGCACCAGCACTCGCGGCCACCTCAGCCCGTCCTGAGGGTTTTGCTGCTGGTGGCCACCGTGTTCCTCAGCCCCGCGGGAGGGGGGACCGTGGGCTGTGGGCTATGGGGCTATGGGCTGTGGGCTATGGGCGGTGCTGCTCCTTAAGGGGCCGCTCCTGCTGTGACCAGCTGGGACTGAGCCCTGCCCATTGAGCTCCAGAAGAACTGGAATAACACAGCTGAAAAGCTCGCTGATGCAGGGGGTAACACACACGGTCCAATAATAAAGGGAAGCAGCTGGATTGGGAACTGAGCCAGTTCGTGTTCGCTCAGCCTGCCCCGCGTTCATTCTCTGAACGGAACGATTCCTCCCTGCGGCACGGAGGAAGCAGCGTCCTCCCCCCGGGGAGGCTCGCCTCAGGAGAGGGCGTGGGCAGGTCACAGGACACTCTGCACTTCCATGGTAAAATCTGAATAAATGTTCTGTATGGAAACAGGCCCAGTGACTGAGCGTGCTGGCAGGCTAGCCTGGAGACCTGGCTGCGTTTGAAGGACTGTGGCTATAATTACTGTCACCATTACTTGCATCAAGAATTACAACCACACGAATTTGGAGCCTCATCACTTTTAGTCAGTGCTTTAAAGCTGCCTCTCTCTTATGCACGCCCAGTGGTTTTCTTGACCTATTTTTGGACAGTGAGGAATTATTTGTTTTTATATACAGGCTTCCCACTTAACCATGACAATACAGTAAACAGGCTGGGAGGAACAGCAGTAATACACCTGGCTCTGCTCTCTCACCTTGTCTGTACAACTCAACAGGGAGCAACCCTGGATGTAATGCTGACTGGTGTTACAGAAATCCATCATACTGAAAATGCTGGTGCCACAAAATACAGAAGAGGATGAGGATTACCTCAGGTTGTGTATTGTCAGATATTTTGTGTGGAAGAAATTCACACAAGCCAGACCCTTTTACAGGTGTGAGCTACAAGACCTCTACCAGCTCCCTCTTCATCCCTGTCTTTCCTGACAGCTGAAGTGTTGAATGGTATCAAAAGAATATCTGATTCCTAAGAAGAAAGCATATAAAAGCCCAGTGGTGCATTTATATTTGTTCCAGGAATAGGATAAGTTATTTGGTTTAGACTTAAACAGGAGGATCTGTGCTCCCCATTTCCTCTGTATGTTCATCTGCAGCTCCAGTGTAAGGGCTATAGAGGCAGATCTTATACACAGCTCACATCTGGGCTTCAGACTCACCCCTCTTCTGTTAAGTTCCAATAAACACGAATTTATGGGCATCTTTGACCCCCAATGCTTTATCATCCCAATGGACAGACACAGCTGAGGAGCACAGTGATGCAAGAGACGCCAGAGGACATCAGAGTTTTCAACAAGTAAAAAAACCAAACAACAACAACCGCAACAAAAAACCGCAGACAAGGCTCCCCTCTTCCATCAAGAATGAGAAAAAGATCCAGGTGAAGGGGGAAAAAAAATAGAAGAATGTATAGATGTCATGACACATCTTCTCCTGTATTTTTCTCAGGTTGGCAATCATCAAAATGCCTGAAAGAAAGAAGGTTTGAAATAATTTGTATATATATT
This sequence comes from Prinia subflava, assembly GCF_021018805.1. Classification (NCBI taxonomy): domain Eukaryota; kingdom Metazoa; phylum Chordata; class Aves; order Passeriformes; family Cisticolidae; genus Prinia; species Prinia subflava. The sequence continues at coordinate 143,570,694 of NC_086247.1, read as the reverse complement.
TTTAATGGGGTAAATGTAATTTAAACATGCAAACGTGAATAGGCAGTGGGTGGCCCTCAGGAGCCGGGTTCATATGTAAAGCACAGCATCCCATGGATGGTACAGCAGTGAACACCTCTTCAGGTGCAGTATCTCTGTGAGGAACATGAGCGTGGGCAGCCTGGGTTGGACTAAAGCTCTGTCCAGCCTTGCACACTGCCTCTTTTACAGTTTCAAAGCAGATTTCCAGAAGAACTTGTGAGAACAAGATAATGTGCAGCTTTGCCTTCCTGAGCTGAATGTACTGCGGCCCAGCCTCCAGCTATGAGCAGCTCAGGGACTTCCTGAGGCAGAGGTAGTGTCTTTATGTTCAGCAGTTGTGCATGGACACTTGGCTGAGTCTGTTCTCCCACAGCATGAATCCACGGGTGTGCAGCTGTGCCAGCTCACCAAGCAATGCCCCACTGGTGCCACTGTCCTAGATAAGTGGCATGTGCTATATTTTCCCTTTATCTAGGCTATAAAGTCAGGGTGAAATTTGTATAAAATACAGCACAGAAAAAAAAGGATTATTTCTATAGGTGGAAAGACTTTGAGGGTGACAGTACTATATTTCTTTAAGACTGACTTTGTGTTTGTTCCTGCAGTGCCCATTATGAGGAGATCATATAGTATGTTGGGAATAGCTCTGTGCTGTAAAAGATCTCTTTTTTTCCAAAACATACCTGTATGTAGTTCCTGTCTTCTCCATATTTAAAGCAAATGGTCCTTTTTCATATAATTGTTGTGTGGAGTCAGAGGCAAATATTGATAGATAGTGACAAAGTTTAATTTATTTCTTTGTTGAAGATTGATTTTTCTTGGGTTTCGACAGCACTGGCTGCTTTCCCAGAAACGTTTCTGAATTTATCACTGCTGGGTGCCAAACTGAGATGGAAAAAACAGCTTTTAAATATAAAACCCCTCAAACTAGGGAGACATTTCAGCTTGGTGAAGTTCTGGTCATAACCCTGAGTGCCACAGAGTAAGGACAGCTGAGAGGAATTGAGGCAGTGATTTATTTAATAGTGTCAATGGAGGGAGATCAGCCTTAGAGAGGGATGCCCCTGTCTGCCATGGGGTAATTACTTCTCACTCCTAACTTTTGGTTCATGCTGAAGATCATTTCCTTCTCTGTCACAGTTGTGTCTAGGCACTGAGTTAAAGAAACCAGGGTGTAAACTGAGACAGACTTGCCCATCTGCAGTGCTTTGCAGTATTCCAACACTCAGAGCCACTGTGGGAATCCAGCTGCTCAAATCCTTGACGAGCAGAAGTTTCACTTCACATTGCCTGGCAGAGGAAAGCTCCTGGCCCTGCCTTTTGAGTCTTCCTGCTGACCAACCCTTTTAATAGCCCACTGCTGAGTTTTAATAGCCCACTGCTGAGGCACGTGAGGGGTGACATTCCTTGGAGGCACACAGGGATGCAGCTGCTGATGTGATTTGTGTAATTATCAACCTCACTGGAGCTGTACTCACTTGTACACAGCTGAGCTCAGCCATGGTGCTCCTCTGGTGAAGTATAGTGCTCTGTCTACTCTTAGTATCATCCTACAACATCAATCAGAAGCCAAGGCAAAGTAAGTTGAATTTTGTACTAAACTGGAAAGATTAAATACTTCTATTGACTTCATCAGACTGGACTCAGAGTGAAGATATTTAGGTTTTGTGCCAGGGTCTGTGGTGTGTGGCTCAGGCTGCCAACAGCAGTCCATGTAAGCAGCATTGCACCTTTCAGCTGGTGAAGTTACCATGGCTTCTCTCTGTGTAAAACTCCTTGTAGCAGCTACTCCTTGTTGGATTCTCCTGGCTGGGCAAGCTCTCAGCACACCCTTCATGAAGGGGTTGCAGTGGAGGGGATGTGGAACAAACAGAAGTAGAGACAAGAGGCTGTAGAGCAGTGTCAGGAGAAACACCCTCTCCCATCACAAGATGATCAAGGCAGTTAACAAAAGGTCTGGGCACCCTGAGAGATCAAACCAAGCTCCACTGCTCAGTCTGCTCAGAGATCCTCCCTCCCTGCAGCAATGCAGCAGAACCTCTCACTCCCTCTAACTTAAAACAATGCTTAGTTTAGAAGAAAAGGAACTCTGATTCTTCTGATCTCTGGTTTTCACCACCTCAGGGAAAATGGAATGGCCTTCTCACTTCCCAGGTGGGAAAGTGAAAGCCCCACAGTGAGTTCTTCCCCAGTCCTTTCCCTTTGCAGTGAGCTCTCCTCCTGGTGAGCCCAGCTTCTTCTGAGACAGGAGAGGAACCTGGTGTCTCCTCTCAGTGAGCAGCATCTCCCAGCTGATTCATTCAGGTTGAAGAGGAGAAACCCTCTTTTTCCCAAGGATCTCACCTCTCTGAAGACTCTTTATAATTAATTCTGCTCCTCTCTGAGCTTGGCAGCAGTGGCTGGTGCTGTGAAGCACAGCAGCCTTCACTGATAAGCCCTGCACTGTGCATATCTTCCTTTCTTTGAATGTTTTCTATCAGGAAAGCACCAATTTGTATTTCCTGTAGAAGTTGCTCTCAGCTGCCAGGCTGGATGGGTTTTTCTCTGACAGAAGCGGAGGTGTACTGAAATGTTCCTGCTCTACTGAAATGAAGCAGCATGTAACGTAGAAAAAGGACAAAGGGGGACACAGTCACTTGTTCCTCTTTTCCTGCCAAGCAAAGGTGCCATGAAAGAGCCTCCCTTTCGTTTTGCCCTTCCCAGTAGATGGTTCTTCTGAATGAGCACAGGAGTGCCACTATGCCACATTTTCTCTTGTCCCAGTGTTAGTTTTTAGCATTCAATTTTGAGTTTTAACAGCACTCTATTTTAAAGGAAGCACATTCTTCCTTTAACCTCTGCCCTAGTGATGAGAGCTGCAAATCCTACTGGTCCCTTCAAGGGGAATACAAGACATTCCTCATACTGAAATGACTGGGATGTGTTTCTGTTTTGAAACAACAGTGTGCTGGGTGGATTTCATCACACATGGAGGGGAAAGAAGTCTATAATCCCACATCTTCCATTGTACACAAGCTTAGGTCCTACCATGGTGCTCTTTGCAGCATGATAATACCATATTGAGGAAAGTCTGAGGAGCTCAGGTTGAGTATAGAGAGGTTTCTTTTCCCATCTAGCTAAATTCTAAAGCATGGGGTAAGATTTCTGCTGTTTAGATAACAAATACATTTTCTGTATAAAAAGCCCCAATGACTTGCCTATGCACTAGAGCACACCTTTGGGCAGGTTTAAAACTGTACAACATGTCCCAGTGCTTCAGAAATCATCTAAAAACAGTTTGTACAAGAAAATAGGAATAAAGAGATAGCAACACACTGTAATACCAAAGCACCTTTCAAAAAATTGATCCTGGGCATAAACTCTAATTTCTCTAATTTCTTAAAACTTAACCTCAGGAATTAGCATTAAGAGGGATAATAATTCCCTAGCTATATCAGAGCAGAACAAGTTCACAAGCAAAAATTCATTAAGGAAAACTCTTTCTTGGTAAACTACAGTGAAAATGACTGGAGGGATTCTCACCTGTGCCCTTGAGATTCATCAGTTCTCTGAAAAGCTAATACAGAGTTTAGTGTATGCAGATACCCTCCTCAGAAATAGCAAACAGAAATCACATTAAAACCAGGATTTCCCTTTAACTTGTACTGCTCTCTGAGTTCCTCTTGATATATGTTTTACCTAAATTTTAAATCTACAAAAAAATTTAGCACCTAACCATGCTGTTTTTGTCAGGGCCATGGGGTAGGGAAGCTCCAGGCAATGTCCTCCTAAAATCTATTTCTAGTGTGGATAAACAAAGCAAATGGTGCTGGTTAACATCTAGGGTCTGTCAGATTGCTGTGGGGGCGGGCCCTGATATATTTCTGAGATCCATCTAGTTTTCAGCATAGGTTGTTTTGTCACTATTTCATTTCTGTGGAAGACAACCTTCTGGAACAGGCTATATGTGTTCAGAGAATTCCACTCAAGGTGTCATGGTCCATACAGCTGATCTCATCCTGTCTCATCCTAGGCACACACCTATAGCCCAGAAACTTCTCCTTGGAGCAAAGCATCATTTCCATTCACTTCCAGATTCCTTCAGACTAATCAAGTCATAAAAAGCTCTTAAGTTTAACTGATACACTCATCCAGTGTCCATCTCACTTAGAGGTAATTGAGCAGGGGATGTATTCAAGACGTACAGAATTTAAAGCAAACAGCATCTAGAATCCAGTGTTGTTGACTGGAAAATATTGTACTCATCCTCCAGCTGTTTCTAATTACAAATATGTGTTGTGAAATATCCATTTATTTAGGCATTTCAGGTCACTTGACAGGGAAGATGAATGATGTCATCAGAATTCCTTTTATTTTTTTTTCTGGATGAAGGATGTGGTATTCCTGACACTAATATGCACCCATTGTGCAAGATCCCTTCATAGGGATATGTTGATCTGCACTTAAAAATGGACAAAATCAGCACTGTCATGATTGTTCCTGGTGGAACTCACTTTAATTGCGTTTTTGTTGTGAGAATGGTGAAAAGTGAGACTGAAATTTGAGAATTTGTTCTAACTTGTAGCCATATCTGGAATTTAAATTGAGATCTCCCATATGGAAAACAAAACAAAAGAAAACCTCTAGGATATGGTATTGCCCACTCCATTATGTGGTAGTTAATAATTAAAAACATGCTGCAGTTCCTTTTATGAATTCATAATGTGGAGATGAAGGATTACTGCAAGTTGTAATTTAACATACAATAATCCTGACTGTATTTCAGTTATTTGCTAGCAAAGCTTAATTTCCTTTCTCAATTTTGACGATACAAAGAAAGAATTAACATCGGATGTTTCCTTTGCACTTGCGCAATTCTGAAGTGCCTTCATTTAAAAGAAAATAAAATCACACACAGTTTGCTAGAGTACCTCTCCAAAGCCCATCTTAGGTGTCACACAACAGAGCTCCTCATCCCTCGGGGACAGACCCATGACTGCCTGCCTGGGGCTGCTGCTGCCTGTGGGATGAATGGCATCCCTGCAGACCTTGGGAACTCACTCTGATCCATCACCAGCTCCAGGGGGGTGGGTGGCCTGCGATTTCCTAAGGTGGCATTATTGTATTTATGTCCCCAGACACTGCAGCTGGCACCTAACCCTGGGCACAGCCAGGAGCTCTTCTCTCAGCTGCTCCTGCAGCAGCTCAAGGCCTGGCCAAGCTGAGCTTGGCAGCAGCTGGCACAGAAACACCTCCTGCCCAGCAGCTTCTTAGGAAGGGAGGGAAGAGTGCAGACAAATAAATGGACTCTGGGGTTAGCAAGAGAGCTTGGTTTTCTCAAGCGCATTTTCTGTGCTGGCTGTCACAAAGAAGGCACTCCCTAGCTTGAAGGGGTAAAGGAAGAAGCACTGAAGCATCTGGAATGACACAGCTGGACTCTGGTAACTCCGAGGAGATGAATACAGTGTGCCATTGTGTCCCAGCCCCTAGGACAGCACAGCCCATCAGCAGTGCCCTCCTTGCACAGTAGTTCCACCTACACACAGGGGGGCATGTCACAGGTAACCACACAAAAAGCCAGCAGGGTTTTGTGGGTTCAAATCAGTGTCCTGGTTTCCACGTGTGCACTTACACCCAGTCTGGGCTGACAGGAGGAATCTCTTGGCTGTGCCCACCTTGCCAGGCACCCTGCAGTGCCCACACCACGTGCTGGACCATGTGTGGACCTGGCTGTGGCTGTGAGCTCCCGAGGTCTGAGAGTGGCACATGTTGGGCACATCTGTGCTGGTACACAGAATAGTGCCAGGAAACGTGCCCAGGGCTGTACCTGCATAATTTCTGATTGATGGCCCAAAGCATGGCTTTAGATGTGGTTAGACAATCTTCTCCCAACCCCAGAGCTTCTGCTGGACATGTGCTTGAGCTGGACATGTGCTCTTAACCAATATTTCCAAGTCTGCTTCCAAGGATGCTGGGGAGGAGGAGGATAGGATCTGCCTGGTCCTCTCTCTCCCTTCCCCCATCTCTTCTCCAGCTGCCACAGTGAGTGAAGAGTCAGAAATGGCAGATAACTATTACTACTCTGTCATTAGTAAAGGGCTGGCATGCAGCCCTAACTGCAAAAAGTTGCAGATCATGTGAGGTACCAACAAGGTCTCCCAAGTACTACGTGCAGTTTGTCACAAAAGCTGGCATTTCTGGCTGCAGCCAAGGATTGGTTTCTGAATTTCCATGTCTGCATACAGCTTCCAACACTTTTAATGCAAAACAGCACTGCTCAGTTGTAAAAAGCGGTCTGTACTTTATGTGTCTGCTATTTCTTCATACTGCTGCTGACAAATCTTCTTGTCAAAGAAGCAGTGGGTACAAGCGTGGTCCTTGCAGATGTTGTCCACAGGCACAGCTGCTTCCTAGCCAGCCAGATGTGGCTTTTTGCAGTGTAACTCTGTAGGTGAAGCATGTGGTGTATGTGGGACTCATCTCCAGACTACATGGAAGAGCCCCTCTCTGTCAGTAACTTGCACTATAGTTGTCTCACTTCCCACAAAATGCCCGTGACTGGATGTCTCAGGATCAGCTCTCTGCATCACATGCACTGGATCCTTCATGATCCTTGGTGTTTATACAGTGAAAACAGGAGTGACTGAACACCAGCCACTGTCCTGTCTGCACACTGTTGTCTGTGGGCGCTCGTGCTCTGGGTCAGACCACAGGCAAACAGGAGCACTGCATCCCCTACAGCTCCATCACAATCCCCTTGTCTCTGGAGCCCTCTGTTGTAGCTCCTGTTGGGCCATTTGGATATGTGCTATTATTTGAGAACCATTTGAGCACTTACTATGTTGCAAAGGTTAATTAATTAGGTTTTTTTAAAAGCTGGGAAAAAGAAAAGTGCTGTGTAAGTGTTCCTAAGAATTATCACGTATTATAGAACAATGGTTCACAACCTCAGGTTTTTTCCAGGTATTTGTTAGCAGCTTTAACTTCCTATCTTGGTACCACACAAGCTTCAATTACCAGTACTAGTTCAGTAGACCATGCATCAAATGATAATTCTCAAAACATATGAGAAATAAATTCTAAAGACTAGGAATGTTTTGCCATTATAAAACTATGTATATTTTAATATGTCATTTGTTATATAACATGTAAGAAATATACATTATCACATATGTATACATCACAAACAGGTGTGTGTATGTATATATGTATGCATGCATAGGGACAATATGATAAATTATTATATGATAAATAGTAATTATTCACAGATGATGCTGTGATAACGTACCCCTGAGAAATAAGACGCAGGTCCCTTTAAGTTCATGACGTCTGTGTTTCTGACACTGCCTTAGGATCAATGATTAATAGCAAATATAAGATTATACAGTAAATTATACACATTAAATTAGTTACTATGATAATTTGCTGTCAAAGGCTCTCCTAGATTTAGCTCACTATTATTTCAAGAACTGGGAAGACATACAGGTACTGCTGAAGGGTTCTCTATCAGCACAGTGACAAGGTGACCTTATAAAGATCCAGTCAGAAACTGGTAAGGAAAGGGTTTTAATTTCCTCTGTCACACTGATACAAATGGCATCTTTTCACAGTACAGTGTGTTTGTGTGCCATGTGTAAATACAGGAGAAGTGACAGTGAAGGAAAGCCCAAAATGATCAGTACCAAATCACATTTACATCTCAGGGAATTTTGCTGATTTAATGGCTAAGAAAAAATACAGCAAGGACATTCTCATTGAGCAAGAATCAATGAAAGGTTTTAAAAAATCAAAAAATAAATTAATTCTGAAAATAATGAGTGGTTCTACAGCCATGTAATTAGTTTTTCTTCAGACAGAATGCCAGGCAGCATTCATGTGATTGACAAGGACAATGCTGGTGTGAATGACGTATGGATCTGTATAGGCAGGACTGAAAGATATGAAAAGAAAGGGTTTGTGATGGGTGTGGAGACTGGCAGCTGAAGGGCTGTGGGAGAGGGAGGTCAGTGACTAGAAAGTAATGAAAATACCAGATTAAAATAGTGGAACGTAGACTTGTTTGGTGGCCCTGTGTTCAGAGGAGGGAAGCTCTTGCCATGCAAGGGAGTTTCTGTTTTGAATCAAGAGAAATGTTCTGTCTTTTCTCTCACCTCTGTGGCTGCAAGAATAGGGAACTGCAAAACTACTGCTGGCTGGCTAAAAAGAGCCTGCAACCAGCCTTGCATGCTCTAGTTTAGGGCAGATGAGTCTTCAGACCACTGGTGGCCTGACAATATAGAGTGACTTGCAGAGCCAAAACCAGTGATGCTGGCAGACTGGTGATCCTTTGCTGTGATCTGCACCAGGGAACACAACTGACTTTTGTTCCAGTATTTGGATAACCAGCAATTGCAACAAGAAACGTGAGGTGACAGGCACATGAGGTCCTGGGACCACCCACAGAAGTTAAGTCCATAAAAAATGAGTCATTAAGGCAAATCATAACAATATCAGTAGCTCAAAATACAGCACTTGGCAAAAATATCATTAGTGTGCCTTACACTGAAACCAATAGATCCAGCACAATGTCATAAATCTTCTCTGAAACTACCCAGAGAATTGCAGAGTTGCATTTGGCAGCGTGACCATGCTGTGACTCCAAAGCCCCACCTGCTGAGCCCACACCTTACAGAGCTTTTCCAGCTGCCACCTTCATCAAATACTGTTTATCTACTTGCAGCTCCTTGGCTTTTTCAATGGGTTTAGCAAAATCAGGATGATCTTTTTAAAATGTCATTGCTAATACATTTTAACTACACGCTGACAAAGATTTAGTATTATTATAAAACCTGAAACCTATTTTCAGTGTAGCAAAGTGAGGATGAAGGCATTACTTTTGGAAAGGACATCAGCTTCATTTCCAATTTTATGTCAAAAATACATCTGTAGATAGAGTTTATGTCATAGCTGATTGCAGGCACATTTAGATGTCAAACTGCTCATTTGCCAGACAAAACAAAATGGGCATCTAAGTACAATAAAATGTGCCTGCAATTATATGTGCCAGCAAAAATGACACCTGCAGATGTTGTCAAGTGCAAACATCTAAGAACACTTGAAATCATTTCCAAGCATGTGAAGTTTGAAGAAAGTGGAACATGAATGTCTACTGTGAGTACAATGCAAATCCTGTTTCTGCCCCTGGAGAAATATCCACTCAGTAATCTTGAATCCTTCTGATTTTTACATTTCTGAATCTTAAAGTTTTTTAAGCCTTAAACAAGATAAATAACATAATAACGAAATAAAATCTTAATGTGGTCCTAATCTGTGTTACTTTCCAACATTGCTGTTATTGTTTGCTCTTTTTACTTCGTTTTTTTCTTCCTTTCCTCTCTCTCTCACATGGTAAACGTTGCCTGCCTGATTCCTCCTGTCACTATTGGTGGTTAGCTTTTTGTGAGTGCACTTTAACCCTTAGTGCCAATGGATCCCTCACCTTGGGCCTCTATGTCAAGAGCCTCTGACCACAAGGAGTCTCAGTGAGTTCTCTGCCAACACTCCTTTGTCTGTGGAGCTACCATGAGTCATGAATGGGTCAGCAACTTAGGATGTAAAATAATTTAAAATGAGGGTGACAATTAAAAATTAGAAAGTGACCTAGTGGAACACAGAAATAACTCTCTTGCACCTGAGAGCCAGGCAATAGCCCACCATTCCCCTCAAGGGTTGTGGGGAGCTGCCCAGGGCACACTGGTGCACTGTGCACTGTGAGCACTTTCTTCCAGTAAAGGAAGCCTGGACATGGCTCATTTTGAAAATGTAACCCACTGGCGCCACTGTGGCGGGGCCAGAGCATCGACAAGGCTGACATGAGGCACTATTTTTGCAGAAGAATTACCTATTCCTTAAAGCATGACAAAACCCTGCCAGCTCAAAGACTGTGTCCATATTCAGAAAGATTAGCAAAGCAACCCTTTCCTGACCACCATAAGAACCACCAAACTTCAGATGGTTCCAGGAGATTTTTTTTTTAGCATCAGGAATGTATAGTGTAGCAGCTGTCAGTACGATCTGCTGAGGCTCTCCACACTTTCAGTCTGGCTGTCAACTTCTCAGGGAAGGGAGGGTGAGACAAGACTCTTCAGAAGCTCCACCTGGGCCTCTTTAAGGCTTTCAGAGGGCTCTCACAGCCTGTGTTCTTGGGTGAATGCCCACGGAGGACACAGGAGAAGGCAGCAGTCCATGAGCCCTTTGCTGCCCACGACTCTGACCCTACCCAGCAGCACCATGTGCCCCTGTTTAATGCTGGGGATGAGGGGCTGCCTCCACAAGGCCACCCCCGGCAGACTCCAGCAGGGGCTGCCACACACAGAGCAAGTTCTCACTCGCCATTCCTGTTCTCTGTAATGCTGCCACGGCAAATCGTGGAACAAAAGGACATGCTCCCCCATCTCCGTTTTGGTAAAGCTGTCTCCTCCCCCAACAACCATAAAAAGGAGCAGCTGGGAAAGACAAAACATGGTGTGTCTTTATTGTACTTCATTCAACAACTTCAAAGTTTTCCCAATACACAGTAACTACAACTACTAATATTGCATTCCTGAGTGTGTTCCTCAGTGTGTCTCATCTGTGTTCCTGAGAGGCATTAGATGGCATTACTCTTCTGGGGCAGTGTTGTCACTCTCCAAAGCTCTTTGATCCATCACCATGCATGCCCTTTGTACTGATAATTTAGTACGAGAGTCTGATACTTAATAATTCAATTTTGGAACTTCCCCTTTGTGTGTGATGTGCCTTTTGTGTGCTGATATGAAATGGCATCGTTTCAAAATAAAATCGTGCTCTTGGTATTTCAGATACTGCAGATAAGTGTAAGCACCATTGCCTGTTTATAGCTTTATTCTCTGTACTTAATGTGATACTTCTGGGTTGGTAGTTCAGAGATTGATGTTTTCTGATGAAACCTGGAGGAGTTGCTAGAGAAGAAGCAGTAGCTTTTTGTACCTGCCATCTATCAGTGACCCTTGGCCCTGACCTCTTGCATCCAATTTATAGAGCAAAAGGTAAGAGAAGCTGCCAGGTCTATTTGGGGCCATGCTTCTTCATTGTGATGACCAGAGTGGGACTGATATTTTTCTCCAACTTGGCTACTGACATGGAGGAGATTTTCAAAACTAAGAAATTAAACTGAAGCAAAATCGCTTCCAGGAATACCATTTTCTGACTAACCTATTAGTTGGCTTTTAAGCTACTGAAATCAAAAGGTGAAATGGACTGTGTATTGCTGCCAGACCAACAGGCTATCAAAATAACCCCTCTGAAAAGCTTTCCTCTCTTATGGGAGAAGGAGAACAAGGAAGCTGGAGAAGGGTCTGGAGCACAAGTCATATGAGGAACAGCTGAGGGAGCTGGGGGTGTTCAGCCTGAACAAAAGGAGACTCAGGGGTGACCTTCTCACTCTCTACAACTGCCTGAAAGTGGGCTGTAGGCAACTCTTATCCCGGACAATCAGTAACAGGAGGAGGAGGGCATGGTCACAAGCTGTGCCCGTTGAGGTTTTGGCTGGACATTAGGTGGAATTTGTTCACAGAAAGGGTGATTAGACATTGGGATGGGCTGCTCAGGGATGTGGTGGAGTCACTGTCCCTGGAGGTGTTTAAGGGAAGACTGGACGTGGCACTCAGTGCAGTGGTGTGGTTGACATGGTGATGTTGGATCACAGGTTTGTCTCAGTGGTCTCAGAGGTCTTTTCCAACCTGATTCTGTGATTCTGTAATGCCACATCTAGTCATATACAAATTCCTGCATGTGTTCTGCAGAAGCATTTCTTACAGAGGAATGCAGGTTGGCTCCCTGAACCTTGTCCATTCTTGTGCCTGTTTTTGCAAGTTCCTCTCTGGCTGATTGGCACGGCACATGGTCTGAGCCTTGCTGGTGCCATTAGTTACTCCTGTACAAAGTACAAGAATATTTTTCTGTCTTTCAATTTCAAATTGATATGAATTACAGCCTACTAGAATGGTGGTTTATACATGAAATGGAGAATAAGGTTACATGCCAGAAATTTATCACAAATACAAGTGAGAATGTCTGAGTGTAGAAAACCAGTTGGGATAAGGAATTGTCTGGTCCAAAAGAAACATAACTTGACATGGTTTTACTTCTCCTGACTTCTGAAAACAAGAGCACACAATACCTAGAACTGTACCCAAATTTTGTCTTGGAACTTGTTCTGTTGAAAACTCTCCAAGAAAGTAGCAATACACAAGCAGTGTGAGAGCAGGGATGCCAGGCTTGCTCCTGGATAATCTGAATGTTAGGATCAGTTTCATGGGGGTTGCACAGGGCATGTCTGCATGTGAGTTTGGAGTACCTGCAATGGCCACATGAGCCTCAGGGGCTCACACCCAAAAGTGCCATGCTGGGGAAGGCTGGGTCTGCTGGTCCCAGCTGCTGGGCAGCCTGAGTGTCCCAGGCCACCTCCTGGAAGGATCTTTCCAGAAACTGGGGAAATGTGGGAATATACTTAGAGAAAAGCTCCTTCTGATCCATAAAATGATGTATTTGCAGGCAAAAACAATATAAATAAAGTGTGAATCAAATCACACTGCTCAAGAATGCTTCAAGAAGGCAGACCGAAATGGTCACACCAAAATGTTTAGGAAGCTGCACGTCCCTTCAGCTGCAGCTGCAGCCCCACTGTGAGACTGGAGACAGGAATGGCTCCAACAGCATGTTTATGATCCAATAGTGCTCATACAGTCATTACTGAGGTTAATTGCTGGAAAGGATTAACAAACATCTGACTGATAAAATGAATTCTTACTTTTCAAATACCTTACAAATTTCCACTGCACTGGACAGCTGTTTGGAGCATTTCGGCAAAACCAGAAGCACAGTTAAATAAGGGAAGTATAAAAGGAGTTATGCATTTAAATTTCTAGTACTTCAGCAAAATGTGTAATCATAGATTAACACATAACTAAATTCTCTCAAGTGAAAAATGTCTCTGTTTTGTGTGGAGAGAAAAAAAAAAAACCCAAACCAGTGTGGAAGCAAAGGGAATTCCTAATTTTTAATCTAATTTGCCTGCCAAAGTGTATCAAGTAATTTGTAATTTATTTAAAACTGATGTGCATGCCAGTTTACTAATACTGTCAAGTGGAAAACAGGGATAGACACACGGACTGCAGGATGTGCCTACATTCAGGTAGCTTAGATATCTGTATCTCTTATTTGCTGAAATGAACAAAAAAAACCTAGAGCACAAGGTACAGTCAAGTTCATAAACTGCTCCAGAATTCACTTGTGCTTTGTCTTTATCTGAAAGGATTACCATCAAGTATGAGACAAGTCACTGGAAGTTACTATGAAAAAAATTAAGGAAAAAAAATAAAGAGGGAAGTGAGAGTGTGTGTTTGCGGTTAGGAATTCATCAGCCTGATGGAGGTGAAGCTGCTGCAGCCCCATGACCTCAGGCCCAGCTGAAAGGAAGACTGAGGGTGCACCTGCAGTGGGCACACACACTCCCAGTCCAGATACTCCTGTGCATGTGTCCACCCGCACAGACCCTTGACTTGGATCATTCTGGCCCCTTGGAGGCCCTGCTCTTCCAGTTGCACTCACACAGTTATAGGGAGTGGTTTGGGCTGGAAGGGACCTCAAAGATCACCTTGTTCCAAACCCCTGCCATGGGCAGAGACACCTTCCACTAGACCAGGTTGTTCAAAGACCCATCCAACCTGGCCTTGAACACTGCCAGGGATGGGGCATCCACAGCCTCTCTGGATAATCCATTCTGGAGCCTCATTGCCCTCACAGTGAGCAATTTCTTCCTACTCTATAACCTAAATTTCCCCTTCTTTCTGTTTGTGCCCTTTTTCTCCTTGTCATATCACTCATTGACAGAGTCCCCCTCTGGCTTTGCCGTAGGCCCCCTTCAGACACTGTAAATTTGCTAAGAGGTTTCCACACAACCTTCTCTGAACAGCCCCAAGTTTCTCAGCCTGTTGAGTATGTGTCTATTCATGTACACGTACACTGACACACAGTGTGCATGCACCACGGCCCCTCCAGTTCTTGGCACCCCAGAAACACAGCCACCATGGATCTCTGCTTCTTTTCCTATGGCAGGCACTTGGCTTTCAGACTCAAAGGAGCAGAACAGAAAGCCCCCTTTAATCTGGAAAATGGTCAGGAATGGAGTAAAAAGGGCAGGCAGTAGTGATGGGATGTGCAGGGTATGATCAGATATTTGTACTGACCGTGGTGTGTTACTAGTCTCTTTTATCCCCTTTTCTCTCCATTTCCCCACACTTTCCCTTCCCTCATCCACATTAATCCTTTGCCCTTCACAGCTTTGATCCTTCCTCTACACACCCCATATGTCTTTCAAGACATTCTCTGAGACATGACATCCTTCTGTAAAGACACTGAGGTGCTGAATTGTTTCCAGAGAAGGGCTATGGAGTTGGGGCAGGGTCTGGAGCACAGGTTACATGAAGAACAGCTGAGGGAACTGGGGGTTTAGCTTGGAGAACAGGAGGCTCTGTGGGGGGACCTTATTGCTCTCCACAACTCCCTGAAAGGAGGCTGCAGCCAGGTGGGGCTCGGCCTCTTATCCCAGGCAACAAATAAAAGGACAACAGGACACAGCCTCAATCTGCACCAGAGGAAGTTCAGGTTGGACATTAAGAAGAATTTCTTCAGAGAAAGGATGATCAGACAGTAGAACAGTCTGCACAGTGCGGTGGTGGAGTCTCTGTCTCTGGAAGTGTTTAAGGAAAAACTGAAGGATGTGGCAAAGTGGCATTTAGTTGACATGGTGGTGTATGGACTCAATAACCTCAGAGGTGTTTTCCAACCTAACTGATTCTGTGATTCCGTGATTCTTGCAGAATCCCAAGATGTTCTTCCAGGTATCCCATGGGTTACCCAGAGCCGCTCCTCTCCTGGCCCACAGCACTGACTGCCAGCTGTGACAGCCTGGGCACGAAGCCCCTCGCGGGCCCCTTGGCCCCGGTAAGGCTTTCGGGGTCCTTTCCCCCATCCTTATTCTCTGCTCCTTCGTGCGAATGGAAATCAGCCTTTACTCATCGGTCAACACGGTGACGGTGTATTTTGCCTTCTCGGCCCTACGGGACACAAGCCACGTCTGCCCCGAATCATCACATCAGGGAGCCATTGCCAGAACCCTGCTCGCGGTCAGGTGCTTCTCTGGCAAGACCCAGACTCAACTCCAAGCGCCTGCCTCCCTTCCGTCTCCCCGGTCTCCCTCCCTGTCTCTCTCCCTCCCTGTCTCCCTCCCTGTCTCCCTCCCTGTCTCTCTCCCTCCCTGTCTCTCTCCCTCCCTCTCTCCCTCCCTCCCTCTCTCCCTCCCTCCGTCCCCGCCTTCCCGGGCCGGACGCGCGGAGCTCTCGCGAGAGCCCCGGCTCCTCTCCCTTTCCGGCGCGTGGCGCGGCAGTGGCGGTGGCCATGGCGCTCTACAACTTCAAGAAGATCACGGTGGTTCCGTCCGCCAAGGTACGGCCGCGCTCCCCCGTTCCTGTCCCGGCCCCTGCCCTCGTGCCCTCCGCACCGGGCTGTCCCTCCTGTCCCTCCCGAGCGGCGGCTTGCGAGGGCCGCGCTGCCCTCCTGCCCCTTCCGCGGTGCCGGCGTGGTGTTGGCCTTCGCCTCCTCCCCCTCCCGCGGGAGCCGTGGACTCGCCCTGTACTGGCGCTGCTGCGCCCGGCGGCCCGTACCATGTACAGAGTCGGGGGGTGCTGTCAGAGAGGATCCTGAGGCCGCGCTTTTCCCTGCGGGGGTATCCAGGTGGCCCCCAAAAAATCCCTCCTGTTTTCCAAACCTGCGTCATACCGAAACTCATCGCAGCGTCTTGTTTCAAGATAAAGCCCTCTGCCAGTCGGAGGGGTTTTAATTAAGGGTGAGGGGAACTCCCCGCAGGGCTCGGACTGGCTGGGGCGGCTGAGGGGCAGCCCTCAGCCCATTGAAATAGAAACTGGGCAGGGAATGTACAAACTGCTTATTCTTGCCGGCCCTAGAACATCCCCGTCAAACCGTGGGTGCACTTAACTCAGCATGCTCCTCCACCGAATGAAAATTGCTGCCTTTACCAGAACTTGACATTTTGTGTAATTAATCATGTTTCCTCGATTGCAGGACTTCATAGATTTGACATTGTCAAAGACTCAGCGAAAGACCCCGACTGTCATTCATAAACATTATCAAATCCATCGGATTCGACATTTTTATATGCGAAAAGTCAAATATACTCAACAAAATTACCATGACAGGCTCACTCAGATCTTAACAGATTTCCCGAAATTAGATGTAAGTGTTTTCTCATTTGCTGATTTCTCTGTGTAGACAATTTTGCTGATTTCAAGTAGATTTTACTGTGAGTATTTTGCAAAAACTGTACTGCAAAAGTAGTATGTTTCTATGAAGAACAGAAGTCTTAGTTGTGCCCATGGAATGTCATTAAAGGCTGGATTTTATAAGCTTTTAGCTGCTTAGATATGTTTGCCAGAAGCTGCATTTAAATAAAGACAAAATGCGGGGTTTTTAAAGTATGTTTTGTCTTCCTATTTCTTCTTTGTGTGTGCATATGGAAACTGCTTATGGTTAGCCTTCCCTAGGAAATACCAGGAAATACAATACATCATATTGCTTTCCATCCTCAGAAGTTAATTTGGCAACAATAAAGTCCTTGGCCCCATAAAGAGTTCCATTAGAAACTCAATATTAACTTCCAACAACTGCAACTGGATCCATGTGGCCATTGAGACTTTTTTATGGGCAGTTTTCTGCTCAGACTGAAATGATTCACCTATTAAATTGTTTTTCTTGATAATTTCGTATCCAGTGGGTGTTGCTCCAGAATTCCCAGAAATATCTTTTGGGGTTTTTTTTAACATGACATAAATACATAACTTCAGGTAAATACATAACTAGCTGAAATACTCTGCTTAAAAGGTTTGTATCAGAGATGCCACTTCCTTGAAAAGGTAAGGATTTATCTGGGCATTAAAAAAACCCTTTTTGTCCAATCTTGTATAGAATTTAATGCAACACATAGAAAGAAAAAAACAATTAATAGTATTGCTATGTTTCTCCTATAATATAAGTTTCCTTTTAGAGACTATTTCTGTTGGTTTCTTGTAGTTTTTTTACTTGAAAAAAGGAGACTTTGAAGTTGTAATCTGAACTATTTTAGAAAGCAAAAGATCAAATGGAAACTCTGTATGAATAAGTCAAAGATGTGTTTGCAGAAGAAATTCAGAGCAATTCAGATTCATGCATTTCATGACCGAGCAGATTATTTTTCTTACATTAGATAGTAATGGAGATTGTTTGGCTTTTAGTGTCATTTGTGTTGCTGTATTGGAGCAAAACAGAAAGAACTTACACTGTGTGCAAGAAACAATCATCTTAGGGTAAGAAAATACGAGACTTAACCGTATGCTTCTGTTTCAGGACATTCACCCGTTTTACGCGGATCTGATGAACGTTCTGTACGACAAAGATCACTACAAGCTGGCTCTGGGGCAGATCAACATCGCCAAGAATCTGGTTGACAAGTAAGGGCTGCTGATTCCTGTGGCTGTGCCCGTGCCTGGGGCTGTTGCTGAGCTCTGCTTTCTGTGCCCGCAGTGTTGCCAAGGACTACGTGCGCCTGATGAAGTACGGGGACTCCCTGTACCGCTGCAAGCAGCTCAAACGCGCCGCCCTGGGCCGCATGTGCACCATCATCAAGAGGCAGAAACAGAGCCTGGAGTATCTGGAGCAAGGTGGGTGTCACATGTGGGCTAGAAAAGGCACGTGAATTGGATAGAAAGTTTGTTAAGCTTAGTGGCAGTTAGAGGAATGAGTTTAGTGCAGGTTGCAGATCCAGGAAACGCAGGAACGGTTATAAAATCCCCAGATACTTAGTGTTTATTTTCCAACAAAATGGTTTTCTCTTTGAATATATATGAAATTTTATGGTGTTACTAACAATGATAAAACTTTTCTCTTTGTTTCAAAGTCACAGGCATTCTTTTCACTAACACATATGTGAAAAATGTTGCCTAAGATTTTGCAGACATTACTCCTTACTTTGGACCTACTAGTCCTTCAGGTTACATCACATGATTTGGTGGAGTCATTCTAGCTGTAAGACAGTGGTCTTCATTTCTTAAATATTTATGAAATTTTATTTTTGTTGTGGACTTGTGGAGTCTGCAAACTATTACATACATTTATAAATTATCATATTGTATCAGAAATATTACTAATTTTTATGTAAACCATTCAGCGTATGTATTGTTATTCCATCTCAATAAAACTTAAATTATCACAGATACTTAACCAATCTTTTTCACATTTCAGTGCGCCAGCATTTGTCTCGTTTGCCAACCATTGATCCCAATACACGAACTCTTCTGCTGTGTGGCTACCCAAATGTTGGGAAATCCAGCTTTATAAATAAGGTATGTGAGTGGTATTTCCATAAATAATATCAAGGTACAATTTAATTAAAATAAGGTGAATTCTAAACAATTTGATATAGTTGTGGCGGTGTCTGATGTGAGCAGTAGCAAGTTCAAGTGTGTGAGTAGAGGTTGAATGAAATTCCTGGAGGAATAAATGGGAAATTATGATAGATTTCACTCTTAAAAATCTTTATCTTTTCCAAAATAGCATCCCATTAGCATATTTTGTGATGGACAAATACTTGCAGAGAATAATCAATTTTTAGCTTTAATTTTCCCCCTGTAGCAAAGGAACTGTATTATAATTAGGATATACTGCTTGCAACTTCAAGAAATATTAAATAAATGTGTGTGACTAAATCTTGTTTTAAGGTTACAAGAGCAGATGTAGAAGTGCAGCCTTATGCCTTTACCACGAAATCTCTCTTTGTGGGACATATGGATTATAAGTATCTCCGTTGGCAGGTAAGATTTTGTCACTATTTTGCATTTTCTTGAAAGAGTGAGCTGGTTGTAGCCTGGTTTGCCTTTTTGCCACGGGAGTTGCATTTTTGTGTCTTAATGAGACATGCTGTGTCTGACAGCTGCTGTGCAAGATGCAGTGTGCCAAGTGAGGGCAGCAGTCAAAACCACTTCTAAAAATGCACATGCATGGGTCTGTTTCCAGTTGGAAGGAAGATGGGAAATGGAATTATGGACTAAAGCCAGATCACTTTTTATCACTCTCAAATTCTGGGCCAGGTTGGAGCAGCATTTTCCCTTTGTCTGCAATACTTGGAGTGTTGGTTATGAAACCTCATTTTGTCTCCCATTTCTGCATTTTCACATTCTCATTTTGGCAGAGCTCACAGTCCTGTTTGTGACTGAAAGGAAAAACTGTCACTGTCTTAAAAAAGACAATATGGATGATCAAACACGAGTTCTGCAGTGGCTGATCAGTAACACCTGGCTTAATTACCTTAATTTTAGGTCGTAGACACTCCTGGTATTTTGGATCACCCCCTGGAGGACAGGAACACCATTGAGATGCAGGCCATCACTGCCCTGGCACATTTGCGCGCTGCTGTGCTCTACGTGATGGATGTGTCTGAGCAGTGTGGCCACAGCCTGGAGGAGCAGGTGGAACTCTTCAAAAATATTAAGCCATTGTTTGCTAACAAGGTGAGTTTGGTTCGCATTATTAACAAACCCCAGGGATTTACAGAATGATAACTTGAATTAAGATTTTTTTTGTCTTTTTATCAGCCACTTATAATCGTTGCAAACAAATGTGATGTGAAGAGGATTTCAGAACTTCCTGAAGAGAGTCAGGTTAGGATACTTCTCTCACCTCTTTGTCTTCTGGTGTTTACAAAAATACTGTGTGTGTGTTGTGGGTGGTAATAATTTTTATTGGGTAAAAACTTGTACATGATCATTTCTTTATTGAACTGCAGTGGAAGGTAGCTTTGCAGCCTCAACCCCATCTTTCTTTAGTACTATCAGTGTAGTCCTTGCCTGAATATTGTAAATGCCACACAGAAAGCAGGTTCATAATGGCTCCAGAAGTCTCTGATGGTGTGAGAGCTTTCAATTACTGCTGTGATTGGAAGTTAGACAGTAGCTTCACTCAATAATCCTTTCATTGACAGACACTGTGACCACTAGATTGAGATGTGTCACTGAACAGTTGCAATAAAAGGTCCTGCAGGCTTAATTCAATTGTATCTACAGGTTAAAGCACATAGAATTTGTGTTTCTCTCACTCTTTTTTCCCCTTATGGGTAATTTTTAGGTTCCTTTTAGAAAGTGGTTATTTGCTTATAAAAGAAGAAAGAGATCAAATAGAACTATAATTGTAAACTTTCTGTCATCCTTTTAGAAACACCTTTTAATAAAATAGTAATGCGTTGTATGTATTTGTATTGGATTAAGATTTCTGGTCTTAATGGATTGGTATATTAAGAAATGCACAGGATGTCATTATTTGGGATAATTTTTAAATTTCAGAAAATATTTGAAGCTTTTGAAGCAGAAGGATTTTCTGTAATAGAGACAAGTACGCTGACTGAAGAAGGTGTAATCCAAGTTAAAACAGAGGTAGGTGCGTTTCTTAGTTCCATCCCAAATGAACAGCTAACATTTTGCTTCATTTTTATGAGTTTAATCTCAGTTATGCTGCATTATAGTGATAAACTTCAAAAACATTTTCCTTGTTGCACCTCAATGAGCTTGGGTGAAAATGGAAAATAAAGTCATAATATTTTTGGTTTTAAGTTGTGATTTTTTTTTTAATGAGTCCTGTTAAAAAATACATATCTGCATATGCATCTTCCCATGATGCTTTTAATATAAAATAATTTTACGCTTTCTGGAGAGTTAGAGGTATAAGATAAAAAGAGAATAAGCTGTGAAGCCAGGTATTTGGGATTGAGTGCCTGCAGTGTCATTGGCTGTATCTTTGTTCCTCACCTCACATTGCCATGTGCCCTTTCAGGCCTGTGACAGGCTGTTGGCCCATCGTGTTGATACTAAAATGAAAGGAAACAAAGTGAATGAAGTGCTGAATAGATTACATTTGGCCATGCCAACCAAAAGAGATAACAAGGTAGGCTGCATGTTTATACTATCTAATGTATTTCCCAGTACTCCTTAAGCAGGATAAAAATTTTGTCATTGTTAATCTGTGAACAGATTAATATGATGGAGTTTTCTAATTTATTATCTGTAAGTGCCTTTCCTGGTGGGACCTTGGGATTTTGTATTCTGCAGAAATACATTACAGTGCAGCTGGTGATTTATAGCACTGTAAAAAAAATTGATAGGAACTTCTTTTCCCTTTTTTACTGGGGTGTATTTATTCCAGGAGCGACTGCCTTTTATACCTGATGGAGTAGTAGCTCGTAAGAAACGCATGGAGGTAGACACTCCCAAGAGGAAATTGGTAAGTGGCATCTCTAAATCAAGAAATCAGTAGCTGGATTTTAAATTTGATGTGTTAGTCCATAGCTTCTAAATTAGATGGTATCTAAAGCCATGTATGTCTTTGCAGGAGAGAGATATTGAACTTGAAATGGGAGATGATTATATTTTGGATCTGCAGAGTAAGTATTAGATAAGAATTGATATTACCATTATTCTTACTAAACAGTAAAGTGTGGCTATTTCAGCCTTAAGGGGCAATACCTAAACCTGACTCCTTCCAACTAATTGCCAGGGCCACCATTTCATTGCATGCTATCTTCTGTTCCAGAGCTGGTGATCTTTACTGATGTGTTTTGTGATGTCACTCAGTTGTTTCCCATTTTGGAGTCACAGACATGAAACAGCTGGTCTGATGATTCAAGTGATTTTTTCTTTCCATTCTGTATTGTAGTACTTCATTAATTTCTGATGTTCTCTTTGTTAAGAAAGTGTCAGTATGAGAGAGAACAGCATATATTGTGTTTCAGCTGGGTATTTGTTGCCTGGCGTGTCTTGGGGCAGTGGGTCATGCCCTGACTGTGGGATGGAAATCAGAAATGGTGATTATAGCAGAGGTGCTGCCAAATTCTTAGGGATAGGGCTCTTCTTTTGTGTGTGTGTTCTGAATGTTGCTTTTGTCATGGAACATTCTTTGAAATTAAGTTTTGTCTCTATCAACTTTTGTTGTATTTTTAAGAATACTGGGACTTAATGAATTCATCTGAGAAATATGATAAGATTCCAGAGATATGGGAAGGCCATAATATACTTGACTACATTGATCCTGATATAATGAGAGTGAGTTTTCCATTTTTTGCTTTACACTTTCCTTTCCTCTATACCTCTTGTTTAATGTACTATTTGTTGATTAAAAACAGTGTATCATGAGAACCTGTTCTTTTTTGCATTGTCTATACTTGTCATGGTAAAAGGTAGTATTTTTTGAATGATCAAGGACAGAATTTCAGAGGAATAGAAAATGGCTTCACCTTGTCAGAATGATGGTGATCTTAGCTGTTCCATTCTAAAATATGAGGTTTGCATTAGAAGTTACATTTCTTCATTCTTTGACTACAGCTACAGGAATGTAGCCATCAAGCTTTATGTATTTTTAATAATATGAAATTCATCAATCAGATTTATGTCTATGGAGGATATGGACTGAATGCTCAATTTATAACATTTTTATTTAATAACAATCACTGTTAGGATTTCCTGATGGTTGTTAAGGAGTGCAGCCCACGGAGCCTGCCAGTTATGCAGTTGGGCTCCTGTGAATTGCTGGTCTTCTGGACTCATGCTGAATGTCAGAATAGAAGGGTTTTCAGTCTGTTTCCAGAAATGGCACAGCAATCACAGCTCACAGGACAGTTCAGCTGCTGTCACACACTGGGCAGCTTTGGGCAGCCACACAGATTTAGCCAATGTGCAGTGATGGAGTTGGTCTGCACAGCAGAGTGTCCATGGGTGACAGTAACTTGTATCACCAGCTCCATCAGGCGTGGCTCAGTGGGGTTATCAGGTAATGTAGTTCCTTCTTTGAAGGGCCTAAATGCTGTCATGGCCCAGGACCATGTACAAAGGTGATGCTGAGGATCCTAAGTCAAGGATCTGATCTCCATTTTACCTCTCCAAAACCTAAGAAACTGGAAGAATTGGAGAAGGAAGAGGAGCTGAGAGAAGCTGCTGGAGAATATGACAGTGAACCAGAAAGTGAAGATGAAGAAATGATGGAAATCAGACGATTGGCAAGAAAGATCCGAGAAAAGAAGAAACTGAAAATCCTGCAGTCGAAGGAAAAAGACGTTCATGGTCCAAGGATGCCTAGAACAGCCAAAAAGGTGAGTGTAGAACATGTTCTGTAAAAAATCTTGCTGCTATGTAACAACATCATGAAAGCATGTATCACTGTCAGGTAGTGGAACTGATGGCCTTTGCTCAGACTTGGCTCTTCCACTGCTTCCTTCTGTTCTCCCAGGAGTTCTGGTCACTGCTTAGCTGAGGAGGGATAGTAGCCCTTCTTTTCTTGTGTATCACATAAGTGCATCTTATGTAAAACTCCATATTTATTGCAGAAAAGCTTTTTAATAATGTAAATCAGTTTGTTTAACTGGGTTGTTTCTTAAAATCTGTTTGCTTAAAATTCAAATAATTATAAGAATTAGATAATTACTTAAAATTATAATCAGGTAGAATTTATTATGGATTCTGGAAAAGGTGATGTGTCTTTTTGGTAGCCAGGTATCACTCTTTCTGATGGCAGAGTCTCTTCTGACCAGTTCAGGACAATTGCAAAGTAATAAACTGATAACTAGACATTTTGATAAAATGAATCTAGCTGCTGTTGTCCCCAAGATCTCTTACTTTCTCCAGAGTGTGTGCCTTTTGGGAGAAAAGGAAACATTTTTGACAAAATTACCTCTCCTTATCAGCTTCCCCCCAAAAAGGCAAACTAATTATCAGATCTTTAGGAAATGCTGGGCCATTGCTGTCCTGTGAAGCAGAATTTATGGGTGCAAAAAATAAGTTGCAAAAAGTGAAATGTGAAGGTAGGATGTCAATGACCTGCTTGTGGATGTGATAAAGCCAGAAATAATAGTGAATATAATGGACTTGTGGTGGTGTATTGAGACAAAAAGTCAGGTGGAAGGATTTTTTTGAAAGAAATTTGTTTTCCTAACTGTGTTTTTACAGGTCCAGAGGAAGGTGTTAGAGAAAGAAATGACTGATCTTGGACTTGACATGACTAATAAAGATGATGTAAGTTTTTGCTAATTAAATATAATACTTACCTAAAGGAGATATAGTTGAAATGCTTATTGTAGTTGTCACAAGAGAGAGGTGGGATCTATTAAAGATGAATTAGGAACTGCAGATGAGGCAGTTGATACTGGAATGTTTTGAGCAATGTGATCAAAACAGGTTGGATAAGCTGAAAAACTAACATTTATCAAGAATCGTATATACATGTGCACTGCTTTCTTGGGATTTGTGTAGGATTCAAGAACAGGCTTGGCTAAGCATACTTTTTAATTTTCGAGTCTGCTTTGTTGGATGAGAAATGTCAGAAATAGTAATAGTGACAGATCAGGCCTATCTTTTTATAGTTCATTAATTCCATGAGCTGTAATTGAAGTTTTTGAGGGCAGCTGGCATCTTTAAATGTAAGACAGATAAAGTACTTCATCAGAGACTGGCCTTCGGGAGACATTTTATTTTAACAGAAATTAAAAAGCGCCAAAACATTTTGTACAGCAAATCCAGCAGCATTACAGCTCCCTGGATCTTGAGATCTGCAATTCTTTAGCTAAACAAGGAGTTAAGAACTGTCAGCATTACACATGTGAAGCAAGCATTGATGGTTCTCAGAGCTGCCATGCTGTGTTGCTATAGGAGCAATGAAGGAACACAATACTTATGCTATAACATGATCAGTCTTCATGTCTGAAATTCTGTAGGGCTTTGCCTAGTACACAGGACACTAACCAGGGTAGGTTTCATCATTACTATTTTGCTGTTGCAAAATTGCCAAGTGTTGCTATCCATTAATTTGTATCTTTTTATTGATTACATATGAGTCTACTCCACCCAAAGGAAAAAGAAAAAGCCAGTCAGTAATTGTGGGGTAAAAAATGCTGGTATTCACTGAAATTTGAGTGTTCCTGTGGGACAGAGAGGCAGTGACCAGCAGCTGCCAAGATCTTTACCTACTATGGAATAACCAATTTATCACAGCAATCCTGTGTTTCCTATTACTGTGATTAGAAACGAGCTGGTTGTTTCTGGCTCTGAAGGTTAAATGCTGTTTCCATTTCCAGGCTCATTACGTGAGAAGGTCGCGCAGCACCACGAGGAAACGCAAGCGGGACGAGTCGGAGCCGCCCAGGTCGGTGTCGCGCAGCCGCAGCTGCTCCCGCACGCCCCGGGACGTGTCCGGCCTCCGGGATGAGAAGGTTTGTCATTTATCTCAGTTTCCCTCTGTGGCACCAAAGCAGCACCATTGTACCCGGGGCAGCTCCTGGGAAACCTCAGAGCAGGCTGGGGACGTTTGTCCAGAGCTGCTGTTTGGTCTCCCTGCAGCTTCATCATCTTTTCATTTGGACTCTGTGGTTCTCTACTTCCTTCTTAAAACTAACAGACCAAGGAAGTACATTTTAATTCTTGTCTGTAAATGCAAGTCTGAAGGAAGAATTCTGCAAACTGGATTTGCACCTTTAGTAAGTGAGGAATTCCAGGGATAGCTTGATCCCACGTTAGGGTACTGGAAAGTTTTGCCAAGGAGGGTCACTGTCACTTCAATCGTGTCACAGTGATACCGCTCCAGAGTTGGTGTTAATGTCCTTGATAAAACCATCCAGCTTAGTGGGTTTTTTCAGAGGTAAAGTTTGTTACCTGAGTTACTGAGGGAGTCACTCTGCATGTTTGTTTGTTTGTTTGTTTTCAAATAGATGGTGAAGAAGGTCAAGATAATGGCAAAGAAAGCTCAAAAGAAAATGAATCGCCTGGGCAGGAAAGGAGAGGCAGACAGGCACATATTTAACTTGAAGCCAAAACATCTGCTGGCTGGGAAGAGAAAATCTGGTAAAACACAGAGAAGATAAGCAGTCTTCTGAATCAAAATTAAAAACTAATCAAAAAATGAAATTTGAAATCAAAATTAAATTTATTAAAACTAATTTCTAGTCCTGTCATTCTTTTGATATTACTTGGTCTTTAAGTGTGTGTTTTAGGTCAGTGGTTAAGATACTTCAAGTTCAGTATTTCAATACCTTGATGTTGCAGTTCTAAGCAATACCATCAGAAATTTCTCAGTTCTAGTGGCAGAAACCATTCATAAACAGACATAAAAAATACTTTCTTCCCTATTCTTACTCCTGACTTTCATGTGTCAGTAAAGTGTTTATATTTCTATACAAAACTTACTTTAAATGCGGTTAAATCTAGAAATGTGAACACTTTGTTAAACTCCCATTAAATAAAAACCTTACAACCTGGAATACTTCAGATTAATATTTCAGATCCGTAGAGAATGAGGGTCAGACTGAAATTTTGTGCCAAACACATGCTACTGTCCTCCTTGGCCTAACAAGACATTTTCTCTTCAGGACCTGATAGACAAAATTCTGCATCTGCTCAAGACAAGATATATTGTCAAATGTGAAATATTTCCTTTTTGTCCCTACTTGGTCAATGGTTACATAGAGGTTTGTGAAATGATGCATTGTAAATGTGTTGCTTGAACAGCACACTTCAAATCTGTATCAAAAACTAACACACCCCCCCTAAAAAATAAGGGGGAAGAAAGAACCCTCAAATTGCTACATTTCGAAATACAAGCAGTAACTGTTGAGATGTCAGCTTCTGCATCATGTGTAAATCTACAGAGTTCCTCACATCTCCTTTGTGTAATAAATTCAGAATTAAAGCATTCTGTAATGCTGTAAAGAACAGCAATGTCAAGAAAAACTTCCAAGGGACTTTGAGGAACTGTTAAGCAAAACCTTTCTTTCAGTATGCACAGGATTTCTTCCTGATCTGCTTTGCCAGCTTTTGCTGCAAGCTGAACTAGAACAACAGAACTTTTTTCCAGTAGAACAGAGTGCCCTGCTGCCCTGCCCACACCATGTTGCTTCAGGGGTGTTTAATGGGCAGGGTGGTGCTTGCAGTGTGGCAATGACAGAGATTATTCTCCACGTGGCTTCATGTCTGAAAAGAAAACAACAGTCCAAGGGTTCAGGCGTTTTATTTATAAAGTTAGATTTAAAAAATATTTGAGAACTTTTCCAAAGCCTACAGCTGGATAACATGGCTGCACTGAATTAAGGGAGCTGCTACATCACATCACTGTTCCCTCACCTGGTATTATTTGCTTTGAAACAATACATCTGTTCTGGCCCATACACAACAAACTTGGCTCTAAAACCTTAAAGTGTTGAGCCACAGGAGATGCTGGTACATGGAAGCTTCAGTGCTGCAGTCACCACACGGATGAAAAAGAGAAACCTTGACCACTGGAAAAAGTTTATTTTACCCTGAATCCAGACACAGAATCATGTTTGCTTGTAATGATTAGTGGTATGACAAACGTCCTATTTCATCAGGCTCTGGGAGTATTTAAAAAATCTAGTTTGAGTAGTGTGCTAACAGAAGAAATCACAAACTTTTTTGAGGACCCTCCCTCCCTGCTAGTCTATAATTAAAATTGAAGCACCCTTGAGTATTTGTCTTATTTAAAAAGCCTCCTAAGTTACTAGCAATTGACTGCAAGATCAAAAGGGATTGGCTCTGGTACTCTGGTACAATTTCTAATTAACTGACATCAAGACCCAGTGTAAGCCCACAAATGGTCAGTCTTGAATTTTGGGGTTGAGTGGGTTTGAGTTATCTGGGAATGACTATTACAGGAAAAGAAAGCCCTTGTATCACGATGCCTTTCTTTTCTGGAAAATGGAGAAGAGCCATTTAGTGCACATCCTGTCTCCAAAGACAGACTACTGACATTAGAAGGTACCATTTACATTTGCTGTAATTAACCCTTTTTAAAAATTCCAGATGTGCAGTACTCAGCCATCAACTAATCAAAAAGCCTTGTGGGGCAAAAAACCCCAAACACTGTTCATTATCTAAAGCTTTAACACATAAGTCAGCACTTCAAAGTCAAACTTACTCCACACAGGCAATCCAATTACTTAAGCTTTTATGGGTTTGGTTAATTATAGAGTACAGTAGCTGAAGAGATTTGCTTTCTGCAATTAAAAATAATCCTGATTACTCTGAATTGTTTTTCTCTTCTGGCAATTGGTCTTCTCAGCATCACAGCAGAGCCCACAGCCATGTGTAATCACTGAGGCACGGTTAAGGTCACTGGGAACGCCCCAGTCCTGCCTGAGCTGGGCAGGAGGCGCCCGGGCTCCCTCCCAGGGGTGCAGGGCTGAGGATCCTTCACTGCCAAGGGAGGAAGAGGAACCCGGGGTTTGCTGCTGCTGTTACCCATTCTACAGGAGATCTTAACAGCCCAAGAGAACCAAGGATGAGGGAGACGAGGTGACAGAGACAGAAGAAAAAACAACATCTGTATAAACCAAACATGCTCCATGTGGACCAATTCTCTGCACTTAAGTCATGATTTATCAGTGTTAATGAGACAACACATCATTGCTAGCCTTTAGCACCTTTTATCCCAGCTATTCACATTCGGTGTATTTTTTCATGCTCAACAAATTTGTTCAAGTTATTCAAGTTATCCCACCACTTAAAAAGAAAGGTCTCTGCTATCAGCTTGAACCATGGAGTAATCTTCACTTCATTCCTGGCAGCTTTGTCCAAGAGCTGTTTCAGTTCTCTCTGTGTCACGTAGCAGTAGCTCTGGATCTCGTTGGGGTCGGGGTTCAGTGTCACATCCTTCTGCACAAATAGGATATAGTCTATCTCATGTTCTCCCCAGATCCCATCCGACTTGGCCTTGTAGTGAATTCGTGTCAGGTACAAGATTTCTTCTGGAGTTACCTACAACCAAAATACTTGTCAGAAGTGCTGCCAGGGGAATTGCACTGCTGAGCACTGCAGCACAATTTATCAGCTATTATCCTCTTCCTTAGAAATCATTTGTTCCCAAGTGTACAACTGCAATGCACTTTTTCACAAAGAATTACTAGGGAAAAAATAATTTAAAGCAGTTTGATGGCATGAATTGCACAGCATTTCTCTAGCCAGACTCACCCTGTAATATTTGGAGTGTATTTCTCCCATATGGTCTGTTTTAAATAATGTTTACCAGGCTTTACTGCACACTCACTGAGCAGTGGTGAACACAAACACCTGCACCTACCCCTCACCTCCCAAGGACAAGACTTGACAATGATTTGAAGCCAAGGTCAGAACCTAACCCTGCCCTTCAGGGATCTCTGACGTTCACTCAGTTCTCTGCACCTCCAAAGAGAAGTTCATTTTGAGGTTTGAGGCTGACTCTGTCTGCCAGACACAGTCTGTAAACTGGCAAATGCTGGCCAGAACTCCTGTTTCTCCCTCCTTCCTTTACCTGCTCCATGGGAATTCCCAGCTCTGCCTTCAGCCGTCTCTGAGCTGCTCTCCGAACACCAATGGCATCATTCTCTTCCAGTTCTTGTGCGTGGCTCAGAGGATGGCTGCAGCAAGTGTTGGTAAAACAATCTGCAACAAGTTTGGATCAGTCCATTTTTGACACATATAAAAACCTGGGAAAAAAACCACCCAAAATCCACAACACCAAAATCCCCCAGAGACAAAGACCAGTTATTCAATACATCACAGTTTCATTTCTCTTCTGCAGAGAAGGGTCACAAAAGGAGATATTAACACCTCTTATTTTCCTTTATATATTTTGCACTGGGATTTGCCTCTGCTTTGCAGGCTGATGTTTTGATACACATGAGGACAGGCATTCATATCCCAAACACATCTACTTAGAGAGCCAGTGTCTCTAAGACCTTGTTTACCTCTCAAATGCTAATTAAAATTACTTTTGAGAGTTTATACATAACAGGATAATGAAAAATACTCTCAGAGCTTCAAGAACAGCTGGCAGTAAGTAGAATTAAATACCAAGTTTATACCTGTGTTTAAAGGACAATTGATCCATACTCTGTTTCAACCTTTTATCTATAAAAGTCAAGCTCAAAAGCATCTAAAATAGAGTTAGAATATCTACAAACCACATTTGAGCATTTTGACTGGTTAGCAGAAAAAGAAAAAATTAAAAACAATCTCTAAAGCAAAGATTGCCTTGGAAAAAAGGAAAAAGGATGTCCTTCCTCAAGTTAGAAACACCTGATTTTGTTTTCCATTGAAAACTCTGCAACATACAGCTTCATGCTCTCCCCAGCATGTTTCATGTAAGCGATTTCTGTTTGATTCCACTCCTTATTTTTCTGCCTCTCCATTTGCATTTGACAGCAATAGTTCAGGAGTGTTCAAAAGTCACACACTGCACGGTTTGGCCACACAGTCTCACTCCTGGCAGAGTTAAAGAAGTGTTTGTGGAGACACAGACAAAGGTGCACAGATCTCCCAGGCACCAGGGCTGTGCTGCACATCAGCTTTTACCCATGCAATGGGACACTCTCCACAGCCACCAGAGCCATTCCTTCAGCTCCAGTAAATGTCTGGCAGCAGAGGGGCTAAACACCACACCCTCTTGCATGTCCTTGCATGGACAGGATCAAACATGTCAGGAAACACCTGTTTCCCAATAAATAAATATATATATAAAACAATATATGAGTGTTCCCATTATCTTACTTCATCCACAAGATATCTGGAACTTTTAGAAGTATTGGAAGCATGTCCTCTCCAAAGGATTAAATTCTAAAACCTCAGAATGAGTTACACTGCAGGATTGGATTGATACATTTTTAAAAATATTGATCTAAATAAAATATTTATATAAATACAACGTTTCAGTACTAACCTGGAAAAGTAATTTTTGCATTTGACCTCTGCTGCAGCAACAGTTTATTTTCCGTATTAAATAAGAAAACACTGAAAGCTCGGTGCAGTAAACCTAAAAATAAAACAAACAAACAATCAACAAAACTGAGATATTTAATAGAAGAGAAAAAATCATATGAAGACAGTTAAGGCCATATAGCAGCCTCATTTTTACACAGTCCAATTTAAAATTAATATATGTTAAACCCCAGGGATTTGATAAGTAACTCAAGAGCTATTATTCAGGTTTCTATGACAGCTTATGCAAAACATGAGATTAGAACAGTTCCTAGAACAAAAATGCAACAGAGGAGTTCTTCTAAACTCATTCAGCTCAGCATTCTGAATGTGCACATTTGGGCAAGCTTCTAAGGACAGCCTGGCATCCATAAATTTACAATCAAAAAGAGATTACTCAAAAATGCCATAAAAACTGTATGGAATTTCATCACTCTTCAAAAATTGCAAAAGCAGAAGGAAAACAGGCTCCATTTAAAACAGTATAATTGCTGTTTTCTTCACCTTTTGAGTCTGTTATTCCTCACTCTTCAGGAAGATGCTTTCCCCAAGTACATAAAAAGAGACCACCTTTTCTCACATACCACCATGAGAGACTGTTGAATCTGACCAACCTCAAGTAAACCCCAAATCAGTTAAACCTGATTTCCTATTAGCAGGGTTTGAAGTAGAACTCTGGGTGAACTACTTCAAAATGAAATCCTTTTCTATTTGAAAAGAACTCAGCAAAGAAGCAAAAAGCATTCTTTAGAAAAAGCTACATATAATCAGGTATCCATAACAGGAAAAAATACTACTTTATCTTCAAAATGTGATTAAAAACATTTATCAAGCTTGTACGTGCAACCACACATTTCTCTCCTTGGCAATTGAGTGTTCCTCCATTCTGTAGAATTTTAACATTAAATATTTTATGCTGAGGAGGAGGGGCCTAGGGGGGTGCTTGCTCTCATTTGATCCAACACTCACCTGAGGTTAAGGCTTTAATTTCATTCTGACTACGCTTCTGAAAATATTTAATCAACTTAATGGTTCAATTAGAAGATAAGCAAGCCGTACCTTTGTCGATGTTTTCATTCAAGTGACAGTTTTTCTTGGTCTCTGCTCCAATCTTATTGTCATTTTCATCGATAAGGATGCACATCTCTGCCAAGAGCTGCACCTGCTGCTCATCCAGGTGATCTGTGTTTACCTCAGGCATCGTGATGGTAGCACAAGTTCTACTGAAGACAATAAGAATCATTCACTAAAAACAGCATCCACAAGGTTCTGGGCAGAGTGTGAGAAATAACCCAATGGCTTGTTTCTCTGACATAGTGTAAATTGCACACCAATTTTATTTTTAAAGGGTTTAGATGTTCTTAGCTTCCTGAAATTTCTTATCCACAATAAAAATACAAGACAAATACAGCAACACTTGGCAGGTGCTTGTAACATTTTTAGTTCTCAGGAAGCCCTTGCAGCAGATGCTGCAGGACAGCCATGCCGAGCCTAACAGCTGTCAGTGGCTGGAATTCCAGTTCCAAACTTCAAGCTGTGCACCACTAACTCTGGCTACACTTACAGCGGGCATCCTGTGCACGAGGATTTCTCCTCTCCACACGTCTGTAAAGGCTCGGTAACAGCGTTTCAACCCGAGGCACCTCCAAAGCAACACCCGCCCTGCCCCGAGCCTCCGCTGCCGCGGGCGTGCTCCCGGCTGCCCAAGGAATCCCCGAATGGGTCAAGCTGGAAGCGGCCACAGGGGTGACAGGGAGACCCTCCCTGCTCTGTCTGGGTCATGCCAGAGCACACGGCACAAGACTGCATTCAGATTCTGGAGCATCCCGGGGAGGGAGGCTCCGCACGGACTCCGGGCACCTTTTCCTGCCAGAGCCCGGTCACCCTCACCGGGAGAGGAGCCCACCCTCACCGGGAGAGGAGCCCACCCTCACCGGGACAGGAGCCCACCCTCACCGGGAGAGGAGCCCACCCTCACCGGAAGGAGCTCATCCTCACGCTCAGGTGCAAATCTCTGTACATCAGTTTCTGCCCGTTGCCTCTCATCTTATTGCTCAGCAATGAGGACCATTCCCTTGGCACCCTCCCACAGATATTTATAGATATTAATGATGTCTCCTCTCATGCTCTCTCTCCTCGAGGCTGAACAGACCCAGCTCCCTCAGCCTTTACTTCTAAGAGACGCGCCTTCATTGCCTTCCGACAGACGCGCTCCAGGAGCTCCGCGTCTCTCTGGAACAGAGGAGTCCAGAACTGGACACGGAGCTTCGGCCGCGCCTCGGCAGGGCTGGGGGCAGGGTGACGGCGCTGGGCCCGCTCGGCAGCAGTGCCTGTGCCCGTTCCGCGCTCACCTCGCTGTCCGTGCGCTCGGCGCCCGCCGCTCTCCCCTCACGTCGGGGCCGCTCCGAGGGGCCGCGCTCGCGGCCCGGAGCAGCGCGCGCCACATCCTTCGTCACACCCCGCCCGCCAATGGCGCCGCCGCCCGGCGCTGACGTCACCGCATCGCCCGATCGCCCCACTGCGGCGCGGGGGGCGGTGCCAGCAGTGACAGGTGGGGAGAGGCGGAGAGCGCGGCCAATCGCGACACAGCCCCCAGCGGCGCTGGCCAATAGAGACAGAGAACGGCGGCCAGCTGGCCAATGGGAGCGGGGCGGGCCGGCGGGCGGGGCGTGCAGCGGTGCCCACAGCCGGCACAGGGGAGGGTCGGAGCGGGGTCGGGCTCCCTCAGCAGGTAGAAGCCTTTGGCTTCTGAGGGTAGCGGGCAATCACAGAATCAATGAGGCTGTAAAAAGCCTCTGAGGTCATCGAGTCCAACCTGCAGTCGAGCACCACCAGGCCAACCAGACCATGGCACTGAGTGCCACGTCCAGTCTTTGCTTAAACCCCCTCCAGGGCCTGTGACTCCCCCACCTCTCTGGGCAGCCCATTCCGATGTCTAAAGATTGGACATTTCTAACATTCAGCGCTGCTCATTGTCTTTTCACGCACCCACGAAAACCGAAGGACTGTGTGCCAATGTTTGTGGCAAACAGTTCCAGCACCGAATTTCTGCTCCTTTCTGGGAGTGTTTCAGATGGGGGCCATAGGCCCGGGACCGCAGTGTGCTTTGGGCACGTTTAATCCTGGATGCTTTTCTTTGATCCGCAGTAGCATCCTTCGAGCTAAAGCGGTTCAGCCTGTGGCACCGGGAGAGGGGGAATGCTGGTTCCCCTCCTGCACTGACAGCTACAGCTGTGGGAGGCAGTTCTGGGCTACTCAAGCTCTGAAATTGCCTGACTCAGTGAGCTCTTGAGGGGCAGAGAAAGAAACACTTTCTGGGTAGGAATGGAGCACAGGCAGGATGGCAAGGTGAACTGGTCACATAGGGGAGTTTGGATATGCACAGAGAATAAACTAGAAAAACTTCAATACCAGCCTCTAGAAACTTCACACCATAGTGAAATACCTTCTCAGCAAGACTTTTGCTGGTTTATTGCTCGTCCACAGATTTGGGTTTATGACTGGATGTCATAAAAAGCTTAGAAATGATATTTAACATCTCTTGGAGGCATGGCTCTCTCTGATTCTCTCTCAGTTCAAGTTCCAGCATTTCAGTCTGGTTTGCTTGATTTTTCCTGTGAACAGGACATATGGCCTGTCACTTAGATATCATAAATAGCACAAATGTTCTAATGGACAGTTAATATTTTACAATGGGGGCAGGGAGGGGGGTTACTTACAGCATTCCCCTGAGCAGAGCTTACTAAAGAAAGAAAGAAAAGTGGAGGTGATTTGAGTGAAAGCCACTTGAAACCAGCAGAGCATCAAAAGTGGGGGAAAAAAAATTACTGTAGCAATATGTTGGCTGCTACATATCCTTTTAACTACATAAAACATAACATAAAAACATTAGAACTAATGCTAATATTGGGTTGTTCATTAATAAACTACAAATCTAATGTTATCACAAGAATGTTGATAATAAATATGTACTCAGAAAGGACAGAAATGTACACAGATTGCTTTTTATTGAACCTTGAGTTTACTTTTCATTACTTTACAGATTACTTATTGCTGAGTCACTGGCACAAAACCACAGTAACTGGAGACTGAGCTTTGAAGAAATACTGAGAACATCCTTCACCACACTGATCACTTCCTCGTTTCATTGTTCCAGATAAAAAAAACCCCAAACTGCCATTTTTTTTCTTTCATTTTCCTAAAGTAACTTAACAAGTTAGACAGATCTATCAAAAAAACCCCTGCTGAGATGGACATACAAACCATATGATGACATCAGCATTAAACAAGCAGCTCTGCTGCGAGTGAAGCTCTTTTAGAACAGAAACTACTCCTCTGGGAGACAGAGATGTGTCTGTGCCTGGGGCACAACTGGCATGGGACATTAGCAGCTGTACACAGTGATCTTCAGGCTACACAGCAGAGGGAAACCAGGAAAAATGTCCTTATAGATGACAGAGAAAAGAGGCTTTTCTTCCTAGTAATAACTACTGAAAACTTCTATACAGGCACTTTAGAACCTGAAAGTCAGAAAGAATTACAGTTCCTGTCTTGCACAGACAAACTAAGCACTTCACCTGAGTCAACGCTGGTGAGCAGCAAGAAGTGACAACAAGTCTGGGTGGGTAATAAGAGGCAAAGAAGCAGGGATGAAGGATGACAGAGAAAAAACAATTTTCACAAAACAGACAAGGGAAACACTTCCCAAGCCTTTAATCAGATACTTTCAGGATCAGGTGTTTTATGTCATCTGTATCATCTTTTCTTTTGCTCCCCTCCAGACTTGCTCTGCACCTTCAAAGCTCTCTGTGTTGAAAATAAAGCATGCTAATTTTTGTAGTGGTATGCACTTCACTGTAACCTCAGAACTTCTACTCCGCCCTGCATAAACAGAATGCCTGAAGTGACATACAGATGCTTTTGAGTCTTAATTTTTGTATCTCCTGAAGTCTGCTGTTTTCACTCAGCTAACAAGGGAAAAACAGTTTCCTGTAATGACTGGAAGGTCTTTCATTCACCTGAAAATCCAACCAGCTGCAAACCACTGACAGACTTTTGATCTCTCCTAAGAGCAAATGAAGTGCAACCCCCACCAAACTGAAGGAAAACCTTTTAATTATCCAGCAAGTTAAACAAGATGATGACAAGCTACAAGATGAAATAAATGCTGAATGAACCTGGGATTTGACCCCAGCCTAGAATGCATAAACTCCTGAAAAATGCTTGTCCTCAGTTTTCAGATTTGCCAAGGAAAATTAATGGACTTCTCCTTCCCCCTTAACATCCAAACCTCTTCTTTTTCAGCTTCCTGTTAATTTGCTCTGATGTGTGAGATTTCCACTTCACCCTTCTCAGCTACAGAGCTGTCCTTGTTCCTGGTCTCCCTAGAGAATTCCTCTTGTGAGTCCTTTCCTGCCTGGAGTCATAGCTCTTCAGAAAATATTTGTCTAAATGATCCACTCATGTGCTGAGTAAAAAACAACCTGGGTTTTATCTGAAATGAGAGGTAAATACTTCCCAGTCTTAACTAATCTGCTGTTCCCTTGACTCTGCTTAAAAGGCCTCTTTCAGGGAAGTGGGTTGGCTTCAGCTTGCTTCAGAGAAGACAGATGTCTTTGTAGTAAGAGTGTAATACATATATGCTAAATGTATAAGTAGGATGTTGTATTTGCATTTCATTCTGCTATCTCAAGCTGATGGAAAGAGTGCTATGATGGATGGCTTCCAAATGTTTTTATACAACATAAGGTGAATGAATAATGGTACAGGAAACCACTCTTCTAGGAAGGAGTTATTAGGAGGTTTCATATATGAATAGAGAAATAATCCTTGAGTTCTTTTCTCCCTTAGATTTTTTTGGTTGGTTTGATTTTGTTTTTATTTCTTTTGGTTTGAGCTCTGGACAGAAGGCTTTGCCTTTTCCTGCTACATTTACAGGTTTGAAAAATGCTGATTTCAGAGGTTCAGCTATTACTCTGTTTTGTTGCTGATTTCCCAAGCCTTCTATTTTGTCTTTCAAGTCCAGCCCTGGGTGCAGAAGTAGATTTGTCCAGGACAACTTAACTTTTGCCACTTTATTTACTGTATGCTTATTAAAAAAATCTTAGCTGTTGAAAAGGTGCTGACTGGTACTGACCTGTTTCCCTAGGCTCCTGTATTACTATCTATGTCTCTTGTTTTGTATCAGGTAGTTTGTGAAAAGCAGGTCAGTCTTTTGTTCTGTACTTGCTCCTGTACATTACACAGTGCCTGCTACTCTTGTAGTGCTGTGACAAAACCAAACCAGTAGCAGAGTTAGAGTGACAACAGGCCATTTGTCATTCTCTTCTCATGAAAAAGCAATTGCATCCATACAGGGCCTGTTAATTTTCAGGTGAGGCACCCTGTACCAAGAAAAATGTTGTTTAAGCCCATTTTTCCTCATTTCAGTATTTTGCATTTCTTCAGGTAAAAAAAAAGTTCATCTGTAATGCCCCCTGCTCTGAGGGAGTATGCTGCTCCAGAGAAGAAAGCTGCCAGGTGTTCTCCCCAGGAAATCTCTAATGTAGATCTTTGTACTCCTGCTGGACATTTTTTTTCCTATATATATATATCTAGGTAAAATTGTTACAGTACAGAAATTTTATCTTAGGGTAAAGTAATTTTGGTAGGGATTATGAAGCTTTCTAGTTATGAAGCTTTCTGAACAGCTGAGAACTTGAATTGTCACTTGCTAAGATTGCTGAGCCACCCACAACTGCACCAACTCTGCAGAGAATTCAAAGCTTCAAACTGGGGCATTTGGTCAGGTTGTGTTCAGGCTTCCTCCTGGGCACCTCTCTTCCATCTCTTGTCCCTCTCCTTTTGCCTGTGCAGTCTTCTCTCTTTTCCACTCCTTAAAGCCATTTAGCTATTTAGTTTACCCCTTATTAGTGGCTTTGAAGAAGAGAATAGGTTAAAATTATGGAATGTTCTCAACCAGTTAGGCTGGTGATTTTGGAGAATGACTTCCAGTAATGGGAAATATGCTAGTAAATAGGTAAACCACTATTTTTGTTGCTGTTTAATACAGCTTTAAGACACGCACAGAAGTGAGTAGAAAGGAAAAAAGACAAATGAGAACTGCAGGCAGACTTGTAGTTGGGAAGCACATTAAAAGAAAATGTAATTTTTCCAGCTCTCACTGGCACATGTTCTTCTGGCCTTTTTACAGACCTCTTCTAAGGCAGTTAAGATAATCTGCTGGAAGAGAGAAAATAATTAGGTCAAGGCCTCTTTTGACTTTCACTATCTGCTACAATGAATAAGAATTTTAGGTGGAGGTTTATTCAAAGTGTTAATCAGCAGAGGAATTAATCACATTTCAATTACGTGTTGTAGGCTTCAGAGTGAACAGCCTACTTGCAGAACGTCGTGGTTAGCTTTGATCCTCTGCCTCTGTCACTCTGCAGTCACAGTACAAAAACTCTACATTCGGTATCTCCCAGCCCTTCTGTATTAAAAGTATACCGAATTCCAGTGGTGTTTCAGGAAAATTTCATCTCCCCTGTCACTCCACCTGACCCAGTGGTACTGGAGGTACCTGACTAACTACGGCAGCAGCAGTTTTAATTCGGTAACAGTAACGGCAAAGGAACACAGTTACCCCATGGCTGGGACCGACACACAGCTCCGCTGTTTAACCTGTGGCACTACGGTGACCCGGGGAGCGCCGGGGCCGAGAAGTGGGGTGGTGGGAGGGCAGCTCCTGCCCGGCCCGGCGGCACCGCCGAGCCCTCGGCCTGTCCCGGTGACCGGGAGGGCTGTCCCGGGGCCGGGGCATTGCCGAGCCCGCGGGGCTGTCCCGGTGGCCGGGAGGGCTGTCCAGGGGCCAGGGCACTGCCGAGTCCGCGGGCTGTCCCGGGGGTCGGGGCACTGCCGAGCCCGGGGCCGTGCCGGCCGGGAGGCTGTCCCGGGGGCCGGGGCACTGCCGAGCCCGGGGTCGTGCCGGCCGGGAGGCTGTCCCGAAGGCCGGGGCATTGCCGAGCCCGGGGCCGTGCCGGCAGAGAGGCTGTCCCGGGGCGGGGGCACTGCCGAGCCCGCGGGGCTGTCCCGAAGGCAGGGGCACTGCCGAGCCCGGGGCCGTGCCGGCCGGGAGGCTGTCCCGGGGGCCGGGAGGGCTGTCCCGGGGCCTTGCCGAGCCCGCGGGCTGTCCCGGGGGCCGGGGCATTGCCCAGCCTGGGGCCGTGCCGGCAGGGAGGCTGTCCCGGGGGCCGGGGCATTGCCCAGCCCGGGGCCGTGCCGGCAGGGAGGCTGTCCCGGGGGCCGGGGCATTGCCCAGCCCGGGGCCGTGCCGCCCGTGAGGCTGTCCCGGTGCCAGCCGTCGCCATCGCGGCTCGGAGCGGGGGCCGCGCCGCTTCCGCCGGATGTCGCCGTGAGGGCTCGGCACCGGGGAGGCGCGTCCTGCCCGAGCGGCGCCGCGATCGTCGCTGCTGCTGCTGCCTCCGCTGCTGCCCCTCCCGCCTTCTCCTCCTCCTCGTTGTCCTCATCCTTCCCCTCCTCTTTCTCCGCGCCGCCCGCGGCCCTGCCCCTCCCCGCCCGCCGCCGCGGCTGTGGCTGACAGGTGAGTGCGGGGGCAGCGGGGCGCGGACCCTCCGCCATGTTCGCGGCCGCCCGGGCGGGGGGCTCCGGGCGGGGCCGGGCAGCGGCGGCGGCACCATCACCGTGCTCCCTGCGCGGTGCCGCCGCCGCCGCCCAGGCCCGCGGCGCAACCCGGGGCTCCTGCCCGGGCACCCCCTCCCTTGCCCGTCCTGTTCCGCTTTATTTTCGCGTGAAATGACTTGCACGTTCTCTTATAAAAACCCGAAATAACCGAAAATAAGCTCTCCTTCCTCTTCTGTGTGTCGCGGTTTCTGAGCGCTTGCAGCCCGCGGCTGTAGCGATGGTTCCAGTCTGCGGGTGGGGAAGCCGAGGGTGCTGCTGAGGAGCTCCTGGCGCTAACTTTGTTCGTGTGCTGCTGCGTATCCTAAGGACAGGCCAGGCGTAGAGCCCCAGTAGTTTACAGGTGGAGTTCAGGTCCTCTGACATCTGTGCAAACGGAGTGAACAATGAAACGCCCAAATTTCTGATGTGAGGCACAGCTAAATGATGAGGGGAGCACCGTTTGTGGTGGCACGGGGCGAATCTGGCCTTCAGCAGTGGGAGGATGACATGGAAGTGTCCAGGATGGATAAAAGTTGTCTGTAAAGAGCCATCTTCAGTAGTTCTCTCTTTTTCTGAGCTAAATCCCTGTGAAAATAAGTTTGAGGGAAGACTAGATATGCTTAATGTATTCAGAGGTTGAGTGGATGTTAGGTTCCATTCCTTATGCAAAGATGAGGAAAACTTGTTTCAAGTTAAGTGTTGATCTGTGGCTCAAGGACATCTTGGTGTTTGTGAGAAAAGAGAAACTTCGTACGTGTGTTTTTGTCTCTCTTGTCCAGCTTGTCGGATTTATTTTGTTATTGCAGTTAAAGTGTGCTTTCTGTAACAGTAATGTCATGGAAGGTTTATGTTAGGTACTGGTGGAACAGCTTCTTTGAAGTGGTTCAGTGTCATTGAGTACATCTTGACATGATACAAATGTCTATTGTTTAGGCACCCATTTTACAATGTTACAACTGCATCATTCTCCTTAAGCAAATTTCTGAAACTGCTTTCCTAGCAAGACTGCTGTTGGCGTTTCTTGATGATTTGAAACAGAATTGGTAACCCCAAGTACCCCCAATGTTTTCTAATGAGTAGTTTAGATTAGGTAATCTTTGTGCATGGTGTCAGATCTAACCTGTCTTGTAATAACTTTAGTAGCTTTGTGTGTTGTGGACTGGGGCAATTATTTTAAGAAAAGGTGCTGGCACCAAACATTAGAATTCAAGGCAGAGGCCAGCTGTAATGTTGATTGTCTTTTTAATGCCAGTTGTTTATGTGTATGTATGTCCCTGAACTAGGTTTATCATGCTAAATCTAAAGATTCTAAGATGAGGCTGCCTCTTTAATATAGACAGGCCTTTCCATCATCTATTTATTTAATTTAGGACTTGTTTGAAACATGCAGTCTTTAATATGGACTGACATGCTTAAGTTTGTTGGTACAGTCACAAGACAAATATTGTGAGTGTGGTGATAATGTCTTACAAGATCTTACCTCTATGAAATCCTGAAATTGCAAGCCAGAACTAGTATGTGCCAAGTAAGGAGGAATTAAGTGGTATTGGATTCTATAAATTTGAGATGAGATTAGGATCATTTTATGTCATGGAATTTTAAGTCTTGGAGCTAAGACTAGTAGGTTGTCTAGTGAGGTGAAAGCCAGGGTGAGGGGCTTTTTCTGGAGGCAAACACTTCAAAGCCCTCTGAGGAGAGTTGGTCACTGCTCTGTGAATGACCACTGAGGAATGTATAGGAATCAGATAGTCTCCCTGCAAGCCAGATTTGTGTTTTCTGATCCTAAGGCAATATGCACTGAGTATTTTTAAGCCTGCTGTTCAAGGTGGCAGGCTGGGTGCTCACAGTGCTCATACACGGACTGTTGGTAGGTTCTGTCGTTCTCTGTGCTACACCATATGAGGTAATGCTTCAAGAATGTGCTGAGATTATTTGTTGGTGCTTCTGAAGAGCTTGCTAGATGTATTACAGTTAGAGTCAAAATTACTTGGTTCTGCTCAAGTCTTAAGAACTAAAAGATTCTAAATTACTGGCAAGTAATATATTCCCAGATGAAGAGCAGTGATACTGTGGCCACTGTGCTTGAATAAGACCATAATAGCAATTCATCTAATACATCCAAAACAAGTACATGAGTATTATTTGTTTAGAGACTAGCAGAATAAGATTCTGGCTTCTGAGTGTGGTACAGTACTTCCTTGAACAAACACCTGGTTAAATTGGCCTTTGCTCTTGAACTTCCTTAGAATTCCTCACCCTCAGGTCTTATATTTGCATTCCTGTGCCTGCTTGTAGGCTACCTCTAGGCTGCTAGGGCTTTGCTAATACAGAAATGGGAGCTGCAGTGTCTGCAAAACAGCTGAGGAAATAAAGTTCCCTTCAAACATATTTTAGGAGTTAACCAGCTGTTAGTAATTTAGCAGGACCTGATGCTGTCTGCTGGACTCTTCAATAAAATCAGTTCATCGATACCTATAAATAAAAGCTACAATATATACTGATAGGTTAGTAACTAGTAATTTAGTATAACCTAAGATTATATTGTACCTTGCACCGTTTGAACTAGTGGAAACAAGGAGCATCCTCAGTGAGCACAGGTGGCACTGGTCTCAAAGGGAAGCTTTCAGGACATCAGCAATTTCACTGAATAGGTCTTAGTCTGATGATTATTAGTGGACCCAGGAAGGTTTCTACTATAGTAAAAAAAAAAAATCTGAGTCTGCTAATTATTGTTGTTTAGTATTAGATAAAATAAGCTTGTATGGTGAGAGTAGCATTCCCTGCTTTAGCAGAGTGTATGGCAGGCTGGGTCAGCCCTGCATTTTGGTGTGACTGCAGCATTTGCTGACACAGTAGAACTAGCAAGATCAAAGCTTGCTAGCAGCAAAACTGGGCTGGCTTACATTTGGATGTTGGTGTTAGAAGCTTGCTTATATTAGGTACTCACTAATGTGTTAAAGTTTTATCCTTGATTTCAGCTGTAGAACATACTTAAAATTTATTGGTGCAGCTTCTTTACCCTGCTTTCTGTTGAAAGGAGGTTGTCACTCTCAGTGGTGGATGCCTGCTTTACCCTTTTACATTTCGAGGAACATCCAGTTTCATTTGAAAGAAAGCCACACTAAATTTAGAAAAGAAAAATCAATGTTGTAATGCTTGAGTAGATTTCACATTTTGAGCACACATTAATGTTTCTAGCATCATCTATGATGATCAGGAATGGTTTTGTTTCCTAAATATTTACCTTTGGCAAAACAACTAGTCTTACAAAGCAGTCTTGGTAGTCTGATCTTTCTCAGGTGTGCTGTAGTCTTGAGGCTTGCATTGAATTAATGGCACTTGAATGTATAGCATCACTGAAGCAAATTGTTCACTGAAGACCTCAAAATGGAAGTTTTACTCCTTTAAATTTAATTTCTTTGCATATTAATAAAGAGTGTAGTGGCATATGTTGATACTTAAATTCCCTTAACTCATGAATAATGCTGTCAAACTGAGTTCCATGTAATTAAGAACTTAATAACTGTAATCATTCTCCTCTCTGTCTGCTTTCCCTCCCTGCTTTGTGGAAAAAAAACCCCAAACCCACACACTCCCCTACATTAACGGGCATCTTTGTATTGTAAGGTTTTAATGCTGCACTAGACAATAATTACTATTGTAAAATGCCTTTGTGTTTTGTGTAATATACACGGAATTTTTCTACTAAGCCATGTTTGAAAATGGGAGATATGAGATGAAGAGATTTAAGTACACACAAATACACTTTTTTTTTTTTCATTTGACACAATCATTTAAATAGTAACTCTTACTATTTCTGAACTCTAAAAGAAAATGGAGCAGGGAGATGTTGGGGAAGATATTGCTGAATCTTCCTGATGCTTTCCCTTTACAGACTTGTGTGTTGTCTTGAATGAACAAAAAAGGAAATGCAATACTGTAGCCGTTCTGTCTGTGCTCTGACACATTTTAAAACAGCTTTTCTCCCTGGCTTCAGCAACATGCATACCCCAGGAATTCTCTGCTTTCAGCAGCCTTCTTGTTCTGTATTCAAGAGCAGAAGTAGGCAAGTACGGCCAGTTATTGCTGCAGTGAGTTTTTAAGTCTGGTAAGGCCAGAGTGTGCACTCTTTGTTGGTGCTGGTTCTCTGTTGTAGCTTACTGAAACAGTAATTGGTTACACATCTGCTCTTTACTGTTAACTCTGATGAAATATTTCCTGTGACTGAGTACATCTGTTACAGAAAGGTAGGTGGCAGAACTTTAATTTAACACACTGTAAAATATCCTGCGAGTTTAATTAAACAGCATATATGGAATACCAGATTATCTTTGCATTCAGCAAGTAGTAACCACCTGTGGTATAGATGTTTTCTGGGACATCTTTTCCTCCCCTACTTCTGCAGATTTACATTGTTAGAAAGGTTCTCTCGAGGCTTTGACAGATCTTTGTGGGAAGTCTATGCAAATTAGTGTTTTCCAAAACGACTGAGCAGAATAGCTCAGTATGTCTCTTAATCTCACTTTTTAGTAATGCAGTACTTGTGAACTGCCACCCTTAGTGAAAATAGTTTAGTAATGCAATACACTTCCTCCTTCTCCTCCTTTCCCTTTTTTCGCAGAAAGTACTTTTGTTCAGCCTTTTTTATGCTTGATTTCTAATTTTTGGCTTCTGTGAATTTAGCTTCATTTGATTGAGGAAGCAAGATTCCAATACTTGGTGGTTTTTCCATCCTACTTGGGACATTACTGGCTAG
Organism: Prinia subflava; assembly: GCF_021018805.1. Taxonomy (NCBI): domain Eukaryota; kingdom Metazoa; phylum Chordata; class Aves; order Passeriformes; family Cisticolidae; genus Prinia; species Prinia subflava. Next base: position 143,526,396 of record NC_086247.1, on the reverse strand, counting down.
AAGGAAAGTGACCTTAGTGAGTTTTTCTTTTCAGAACCCATTTGGAACACTTGAAAGTTAAGACTAAATGTATCTGGCTAAGAATATATAATGGATTGTTTTGAAGTACTTTTTTCTTAATTGGTTTGACTGGGATTTGGTGCCTAGCCTTGACTTGTGTTTATGTTTTCCCTCATCACCCCTTTCCTGTTGTCTGGTGTGTTCTAACTACAAAAGTTTCAAAAATTTAAGACTTTGAGTGGTTTGTGTACTACTGACTGTTTCACTAATCAATATTTAATATGGTTTTCATAGGATATGTAACATGACACTGATATTCTGGACAGGTAATTTTCATTGTTTGAAAACCTTACATAATAAGGGGAATCAGGTAACTGCTAGAAATGAGCACCTTATTTTTTTAGCATCATATTGCCAAGGATCTGTTTTGAAATCTGCTCTTGAAAAACCTGTAGCTTCTTAGTGCTGCAATTAGAATCAGAAGAGTTCTGAAATTGTCAAAGTGAAGTTAATATTTAAAGGGACACTGTCACTATTTTAAAACTGAATTTAAATCCTTGATCTGAAAAAACTCTGATTATCGCTCCCTTACTCAAAGTTTGCAAGGCTGTTTGGTGGGATTCAGAACAATAATATTAAAGGCAGTGAAGCTATTCCCCTTAGCTTCTCCTTCCCATCCTCTGTATGCACATGCCTGCTTGTGGCCTTTTGGTTTCAGCTTTGCTGTGGCTGTGTGCACCCTCCTGCCGAGCCTGGGAACAGCTGCATGTTTGCCCTCTCCAGAACGTGCATGAGTGGTGTGTCATGCTGCTGCATGAGGAGAGGGCAGTCCCTGGCAGTGACACTGGCTGCAGGTGAAGTGCTGCTGCCAAACAGAGACACTTTCCTACCCAGTCTGCTCCCTTTGCTCACGAGCTGCCAAAGTAGAAACTTCTATGTAGTGAACGTGAGAATTTCACTCTGCAAAGATGTGATCTCGTGCATATTGACTGTGTCCCTTTAAATTCTGTGTGCTAGAGTGTATAGCTGCCAAATCTGTGTGTACTGATGCTGAGTGCTGCAGGTGATCCTTTGAGGGGAGGGATAGCACCCAGAGAGCCCATGACAGGCTTCAGGAGTGGCGCCATGCAAACCTCATGAAGTTCAACAGGGCCAACTGCAAGGTCCTGTGCCTTGGGCTGGAGCAGTCCCTGATATCAGTGCAGGCTGGAGGGTGAATGGATTAGAGCAGTCCAGCAGAGAGCTGGGGGTACTGGGGCATGAAAATACAGATGTGAGGCAGAAAAGTGTGCATGCAGGCAGTGACAGGCAATGAATGGCACAAGAAGATGTGGACCTGTTAGAACCACAAAGTTATCAGAGTGCTGCGAACCTCTTCTGTAAAAAAAAAGCTGACATAGATGGGGTTTTTAACCCAAGAGGATTCTCTGGGGAGACCTTGTCAGAGTCTTTCAATACTTAAAGGGCATTTTAGAGAAAGACAGACTTTTCACCAGGGCCTACAGTGATGTGACAAGGATAATGATTTTAACCTAAAAGAGCATAGATTGAGATTAAATAGAAGGAAGAATTTTTTACAGTGAGGGTGGTGAAATTTTTTACAGTGAGGGTGGGCACAGGTTGCCAGAGAGGCAAAGGATGGCCCCACCCATGGAAACATCCAAGGTCAGGTTGGACAGGGCTCTGAGCAACCTGATGCAGATAAAGATGTCCCTGTCCATTGCAGAGGAGCAACTAGATGACCTTTAAAGGTCCCTTCCAATGCAAATCATTCTATGATTTTATTAAGCACTCAAAAAAAGGATATTGCTCAGTAACATCCTCCAAAATGAAGTAGCATGGCAGAAAAGGCAAGTGGAAATAGTTAAAACATTGGCTGGTAAGGCATAAGCTGCATTAACAGCTTTGTGTATAACAGTTCAAGAACCACATTTGGCAGGGATTAGAAATTGCCTCTTGTTTTTTTTTTTTTACCCCCTTCTGCCCCTTGATCTTAAGTGAAATGTTAATGGGTTTATGGGATTATATGTAGTTATGTGTATGAATAAAACTGTCTTAACAAATCTGCCTGTGTGCACACTGATGCTTCTGGCCTTAAAATGTAATCCCAAACTGCAGAATATGGTAACTGAAAGCCATTGAACGAGTAGTTCCCAAGGAAGATAGGAAGCAGGGTGGAAGAGGGGAGAATATATATATGTGTGCTTGGGATCTGATCCTCTTTTGAAAAGAAATAGAAATGTGATGAGCACAGAAAACCTGTTCCTCATTCTTGACCATATGTCCATGAACAGGAAGATACTTATAAGGCCCAGAAAATTGACAATAACTGTTTATGGGATGGACTTCTAAAAAAATTTTTAGAGGAATCTAGCCACAGTGAATAGCAGAATTTAGGCAAATAAGGAACTACCCAATGGCAGTTTTTTTCTAGTCTCTTCTTTAATTTGTGAATATAGCTATTTAGTTACTACTGATTAATCACACATAAAAAGCTCTGGTGGGATTAGGTGCAGGAGCGGACTCAGTGGAATCCAGAGGATATGAAAAAAAATTTTTAGTGCAGTACAGGTCACAGGTGCAACCTAAATTTTATTTTTGATTCACTAAGGAATTGGTGTCAGGTTACTGGAACTCGGTTGTTCCAAAAGCTAATTAAAATACCAATTTTTTTAATAGGGATGGACAGTCATTAAAATCTTAACTAAATCTAGTCTCATTTTTGATACAAATTTCTGTATCTTTATTCATTTTCATTTTGTGATATAAAACCTGAAGGAGATTTCGAGCTCTTGTTATTCACGGTGCATACTGTGGTTTTAGTAAGGTATGCTTTTCCTTGGCTTTATGACCTGTTAAAGAGCTGAAAACACCATGTCAAACCCCTGAAGTGGTTAATGCCTGATCTTGTTAATAGCGATGGTGCTCATTCCTAGCGTGAGATCCAGTGTGTTGGCGGATCTTAAATTGGAAGTGGCCCTGGGTTTGGTTTAAATTTTCTCTGATCAACTTATTTAAAAGGAAGCTCAGTTGCCTGGTTAGCTTTGCCAACTCTGCTCTCCTATTTCTCTGCAGGCTATTGCACCTATTTTAAGTTGTAATTGTTGTTTCAGAAATGATTTATGCTGGAGAATGAATTTTTATTTTGTTGTCGTGCATGATTGAAAAATTTTGGGTAATCAATCCTGAAACATTTGAAATGTTTAACAACTGGTACCCCATGAAACAAAAAATAATTTGTGTTGAATGTCGGGTTTAAATTTTAAAAATCCTGTAATTAAATGTTTGTAAAAATAAGATTTTGACAATGAAGAACATATTCTCCATATTTATGCAATCAAACATAATTTGATTTTTCATATATATTCTCCACATTTATGCAATAAATCAGACATAATTTTTTAAACAGGGGAAGCAGTAGCTCATACATGGTAATACTTTTTGGAGATACTGTCAGGGGTTTTTAGGCATATTGAAATGCATATATTTGGCTTTATCAAGGTGACAGAAATGAACCACATCACCACCAGCCTGTTAAGTCAGTTGCACTTTCACTACTCTCATAAGTTCATGGGCACTTTCATTATTAAGGGAAGTGAAACCATGAGCTGCCAAAAATGGTGGAAGGTAGTTTTCAGAACTTCTGTCATGAAAATTAATTTCTGCTTGTATCTGAACCAGGACATCTGTTAAATATTGTATAGTAACGCTTAAAGTTGAATAATACATTTTTAACCTGACAGTGTCCCTAAATTACCATGTTTGCTTTCATTTTCCAGCTGGGTTTTAATTTTGCATGCATTTCAGTGAACTATAGTATGCATAATAGTTGTTTCCTGGAAGCATTTTGGGGCTGTCTCTGCTGGTGTTCTCCAAAATGAGCAAGGAAGTGGAATTTATTTTCCTTTTGTGGAGGTTTGTTACCTAATGAATAAATAATGCAGAAGCAATTCCACTCTATTTACATATATGCATATGGTTTTGAATTAATGTTGTTTGAAGAACAGCTGTAAGTAAGAAGGATCTCTTCTTTTTAATGACAACCCAAACAACTCCAAAGTTTAGTAGAACTAAATACTTCCATTTTGAGAAAAATATTTAAATCGTGGTTCGTTTGGTGAAGCAATTTTTAATGTGTAACGCTTGTCCTTAGTTTATCATAGGAGCCTCTGTGAAGCTGTTTTTTTGAAGTAATGCCAATAGAAAGTGGAAGTTGTGCATCTGCTCGCCAGGCAAAGCAGAAACGTAAATCACACAGCCTTTCCATTCGAAGAACCAACAGCTCCGAGCAGGAGCGGGCGGGGCTGCAGAGAGACATGTTGGAGGGGCAGGTAAGGTGATGCTTGGGGGCTTGCATCCCCTTTTTTTAGTGTGTTTTCTATGGGGAGAAGGTAAACAAATATTGAAATGTTGAAATATGTCCAGTAAAGCTGCAGAAACAACAGATTTTGTTGCTTGTAAGTGCTCAGTGCCTTTGGAGATCATTGATGTGGATGTTGACAGTGGTTCAGGTTGTGTTGAGACCTGTGGAGTTTATCAACTTCTGTGTAGTCTTACATGAATGATAAAGCCCTAAAACAGTGTAAACCCCAGCCTGCTTGTTCACTGCAACCTCTCCCCACAGCCTGCAAAAGAAAAAGATCAGAGTTGATTCTTGCTTTCAAAAGTTTGCATTTGGAACAGTAGCAACCCAGAAATTAATAAACCAAATACTTCTTATGATGACTCTGATAGGGGAAATATTAGTTGGAACATTGTTCTGCATTCCTTCCTGTAAAGTAAACAAATACTGCCTGCCTGCCTGACAGAAGTGTGAGCTAACTCAGATTTTTGTTTGTGTGGGTTTTTTTTATGTTTGGTGTGCTCTTCTGGGATTAGATTTAAGGGAAGGAACAGCAGCCACTCCTTCTGTAGCTTTCTTAATCACGTCAGTGTAGTGGGTGCAATCTGCACTTGGAGTGTTGCACCTAAAAATTCTGAGATTACCTGTAGGTAAGGCTTCTGTCAGAAGCAGTATTGGCAAAGATAAGCAAATACCAGTTTTAAAAAAAGTATTTATTGTCAAATTGACTACACAGTGTTAGTGTGGGACTGGGAAAGATGATGCAAAACTTGATTTTTATCAGACAATTGTTTTGAAATACAAATGGAGTTTGGCTACAAGAAACCTCACACCAAAGTGTACAGATACTCTGAAGGGAAAATCTGGTGTTTTCTCAGTGTTGTGACTTTGGTTTTTTTTTTTTTTTTTAATTTAATCTTTTTTTCAGTAAATTTTTAATTTAATCTAATTTTTCAATAAAGCATTAGTTTTCTGGGAACTAACAGGGCCTAGGTTGTTGTTTCTAGTCATCTAGAAGTTGGAGAATGCAAGTACTTGGATAGAAAACTTCATGCATTTGGAAGTACTGCAGCATTCCTTCAGGAAAGGCATGAAGGGCAGCTGAGATGTCAAGATATGCTGTCACTCCTGCATAGTAAACCAAAATGTTAAGCTGTTTTAGTATTTCTTAGCAAACTCTAAGTGTATTATGTTGTGATACATAGATGTTTAAAATGTTTTAGCTATCATCTTGTTTGATTTTGTTGACCTTGACCAGCTAGGTGGCAGAATCTATCAAGTAGAGAGTGTTAATGCCCCTTCACAGTGGAGCTGTAAACCACATGACATCTAGCTAAGGACTTTTGCAGATAAGGAGATAACATTATTACATGCTTCTTTAATAAGCTATTTTAAATAATGCCAAGTTTAAAGAGAGGAAAGGAAGTGACTGCATTTTACTATGTTGATTACTTCATTACAAGTTTAGATTTGTTTATCCTTTCAGGCTTTGAGAAGTTACTTGAAAAACTTTTCTACATCTCCATTTTAGTTGCAAAAGTTGTAGGTTAAGTTTGTTTCTTTCATAACTTGCTGTATGAAATTTTTGGGTAGTTGAATTAGAAATAATTCTTCTAACTTCAGTGTTTCTCTTAATAGTGTTTAATGTATTTAGCATTTTTGTTTAATCAGTTTTGTTTCAGGTTGGTTTTAATTAGGGTCTGTTTTGCTTCTGGTTGTCTGTGAATGCCTGAACCAAAGCATCCCATCAGGGGAGAGGCAGATGAAGAAAGAAATGATGATAAGGAGCACAGTCCCACTCCTTCCAGCACAGTGCCACAGCCTAAGCTAGCTGTGAACCTGTGTAAAACTGCACAAAGCAGGTGTGCTGTGTCATGGCCATGAGTGGTTTCTCTTGCTCTCTTTAAAACTTTGGGAATAACTTACACAGCCAGGGTCACAGCTGCCCTTTCCTGCTGTCCCTGCACACAATTCCTGGGGCTGTGGTGGAAGGTGACTCAGTTAAGTGAAAACTGTTTAAAAAAGCAGTTTATAGCTGGCTACCTAGGTAAATAGTGAGTGTAGTAGGCCAATTTACATATTGTGGTCTACCAGCAACTGAAGAATAGAATGCTCAAGTAATATCTGGGGAGGGAAGGATTAGAAACTGTAGTTTTCTTCACACTTAGTGACAAAAGTAGGTAAATGTTAAAAATGCATTTAAAATTTTAGTTTGTCTTAAGCTTTGGTAATCAGATGCATTGTGTTCACAACTTTCTAACCCATTGCATTGTCAACTTTTGAATTACTTTATCAAACAAAATATTCTTTTTTCTTGAACTGGAAACATTGATATGAAAAAGAAATTTTTTCTCACTTTCTGTTTTGTCAATGAATTGTATCTTGATTTTTATAATTTTTCTCTACTGAAGAAAACCAAAACAAATATCATAATTGATTTGAATTCTGTCCCCTGAAAGAGAAAGAATATATAAAAATTAATAACTTTATGATGCGCAGAGCTATTGTTTTGTGTTCTACACTAGCACTAGTTTTAATTTCCCTCTTTGCTGGGACATTGAGATAACTGTTAAAATCAGTTCAAGATTGAAGAGTGACTTTATCAAATATATGTAAAGAAAAATATAATTTTTGCCTCCTAGGATTCTAAGTTACCATCTGCTGTCCGGAATACACTCCTTGAACTTTTTGGACAAATAGAACGGGAATTTGAAAACCTCTATATTGAAAATTTGGAATGTGAGTGTCTATTTTTTTCTGGCAACTTATGAATTGTTCATATATATTTAGGTTACAGTAACACTGATTAAAATGCTTATACTGGATAATGTGGTATAATTAGTGTAGCTTTTCTGTGAGCAGTTTAGGAGTTGTTCTGAACTTGTAGCCAAAGATGGAGTTGGTACCTTTTCAGAAAAAGCACTTTCTCAGCTCTTTGATGCAAGCAGGGAGAGCTGATGTCTGTCACCCCCCCTTGACTCTCAGGCAAAGCCAGTGAAGGGGCTGTCTCCTTATCATTGTAGGCTCTGGTTATGTTAATCTCCAGAAACTCCATCCAGCCTTTGAAGTTTTTTGCTTTGTTTTATATTTACAGGCTTAATTTTAATTATGTAAATTAGTAAATAAAATTGGAAAGGCAACTTGCCTGAAAAAGTATAAAATGGGGTGGGTTTGCATCAAACATCTTACACATTGCATAACCAGTACCTGCAGCTGTTCAGGAGTTTTGAAGTCAAGCACTCAGATAAAAATTCCAGGTGTTGTCCTGAAAAAGATATTTGTTTGATGACACTGCAATTGTCTGATAATGTAAGTGATCCAAGGTGATGTTAGAGGACCCAAAGTTCAGTAACACAGGCCTGTGCAGTAACACAGTAAAGCCTCCCTTGCTGGAATTTTAAGCTGTGTTACATGGGCTTGGATTCTGAATTGTGGAATCTGATTTGGGTCCAAGTCAATTTTTTTCTTACACCTAATCAGTTCCCACAGTTAAACCAGACAGTCATGTTACAAAAACCAAAACAAACCCCTAGCCTGCTTTTTTAACATGTTCTGGATGTTTTATTCTCTTAAAACCTGCGATTGTGTTGGCTGAAGGCTGTCATCAAACGTACGCATTTTTAGTGACAATTTGCACAACTGAATTCTCAGCTTCCTGCTGAGAATTTGGCTGGCAGCAAGAAAAGTAGAATTTCCCTTCCCAGCCTTATGCTTGTCAGAAAACAAGTGGTGGATTTGTACCCTCCAGAGTATGATTATTTTCCTTCCTTTCCATTTCTTTATCTACTTTCTTCACCTCACAGCTCTGGTTATGATTGTGGTCTTTTTTCACTCCCTTGAAAATTTCTAAATTTTCTCTTCTCATGCTCAGTCTAATATTTTTTGTTCTTGGCCTAATTCCTACACTATTGCTGGAGTTACTGTATGCAGATTTTTTTTTTAAAAAAAATCCTAAAGTATAAAATATAGTTATTTGCAGCACTATCTTTCCTGTGAGACTCTAGTAGTAGAGACGTATTCAGGGAGAATGTTGTTTTATGGTTAATAAAATCTGTGTTAAGAAGGAATATGCTAATTGTGTGGCTAAAATATTTATGATGCCACAAGTTTTCTGTCTTCTGCTGTTTTTAATTCAATGCAGATGGGCCATGTATTTCATAGAAATGGTTTTGTTAAATCTTAGCCTCATTTATTAGTAAGAGTAATTAGAAGCCACCAATTCTTTGTGTGGGATCTGGGTCAAGGTTGATCTCTGGAAAATTCAGCATGAGTCTTGCTTTGTGTCTTGGTGAGTCCTGCTTTTATAAAATCCCACTTGATCTCCTTTCCTCTCCTTAGCATGAAATAGCATACTTACTAACCATAATAGTTCTTAAATAGTATGTTAATGCTGTTATTAATAATAGTAATTTTTTGTGGTAATGTGAGTTTCTGGATTTGTTAGTGCGTAGGGAGATTGATACACTGAACGAGCGCTTAGCGGGTGAAGGACAGACAATTGATGGTGCTGAACTGAGCAAAGGACAACTGAAAACAAAAGGTAAGAGAGCCACAAAGAATCCTAAACCAGTATTTTTGAATTCAATTTTTATACTTCATTGACCAAAACTTAGAATGTTACTGAAGGGAATTAATTCCAGTTACTTCTACAAACAAGCTAATGCTGTATTTGAAATATCTCCCTTTGAATTTATTTCAACAGCCAGTCATAGTACCAGTCAGCTTTCTCAGAAATTAAAGACAACTTACAAGGCATCTACTAGCAAGGTATGAGACAAATTAAATCTCTACTAATCCATGTGTACTCGTGAGACTAACATGACAGTCTTTAAGTTGTAAATTGTGGTTTCTTTAAGCTGGGTAGTGTAAGTAACTCTGCCTCCTAAGCAGTGTTTAATGTTTAATAATGTTTATCTTGGATTCATCAATGACCCATTACTTCACCATACTGTCTGATACTGTTACAATAAGTGCTCACTTTTTTGAAGAAGGGACATTGGAGGGGAGAGGGTGTGCACACGTGTATGTGGGAATGCTGTTTTATAAATAAAACTAAAAAATAATTCTGTTTCATGAGGGAAATAGAGAATTTGCTAGTGGATTTCTGAATAAGGATTTGGGTATTGCAGTTAAAATAGGGATTTAAGTAGGCGCCTCTATATGTAGTCTTACAAATTTCTTTTTTTAAATAATTTTTGTTTTTAGCTATTAGACTAGAACAATTAATTAGAACAACAAGGTTGCAAGCCTTGCTTATCAGTAGCTAGTGATCTTTTTTGGTTTGGTGTTTTGGCCCAGTTAACCTTTCTGATGCTTTTCATTTTGTACATGTGCATCAGCCTGATATTTTTGTTTTCCTCGCTCTTTCCCCTTTTTCAATTTTTTGCAGAGAGTTTACCTGCTGCTCTTTTTTCTCTATATCAGTCATTTATTAATACACGATTAAATAAAATGTTAAATAAAATGTGAGGAAACCACAGTGGAATCTGGTATGTGAACCAGCTGTATAGGAAGCTCTGTGGTGACCTGTAATGCAGGCTGATATGTGGTGTAGGTGTCTTGGAAATAAATTCTCTTAAGTATAAAAGTTTGAGAGTAAGAATAAGATAGTGAAATAGACTGAAGCTACTTTTGTTTATTTGATCTCCTTTTTATTTTGTTGTTTTTCAAACTTTTATTCTTACCAGTTTGATGCATATAGATGTCTCTTTTAAGACTTAATGGCTTACAAATGTTTAATGAGACCACTTAAACTTAGTGCCAACATAATATTAATATGGGATGTATAGTTTTGATACACTTATATATAGTTATAAATTAGTACCCTCTAGTGTAGTATTGTGTTTTGTGGGGGTTTTTTTGTTTGGTTTTGTTTATTTTTTTTTTGTTTGTGGGGTTCTTTTTTTTGTTTGTTTGTTTGGGTTTTTAAGGCAGATGTTAAATCCTTGTCTTCTTTTACTTTCTTGCAGTGTAGCAGTCATATTTTTTCCTGGGCGAGACAGGCAGAGCTCCCAGCTTCAGCATGGGAAGCTGGGAAGTATGAGGTGGAGACTCCTGGGGAACTGATGTGCATGCACAGCAAAGCAGCCAGGAGTAGTGGAGCGTGAAGAATTTAATACCTGAACATTATGCACATCTCTTGTATCAATTGGTAGCCAACAGATGTCTGCATGTGCTGATATATTTCTTTTTACAGCTTTGAGTCAGAATTTACTGGGCAGTAGCCAGGAGCTGAGGGAAGTTACAACACTGAGAGCATCTCTGTCCAGTGTGTTCTTTGAAACCTTAATGAACTTCACAGAGATGCTTTATTATGACCTCTCCTTCCTTCCTACACCAAAGAGTCAAAGCTGTAACCTTTTGTCTCTTGACTCACAGAGAGACTATAGCAAAGAGTTAGGAAAGTGTATAACTTTCTAACAAACCATTTTTCTTTGCCTGTGGAAAATTAGAAGAGACTTAAGTTTTACAAACCAATTGTTTGGTGTAATTGCACACCATTACATTTTTTCAGATTGGCAGTGCATATAGAATGAATTTTTTTTCCTGAAAAGACCTTTCACTATTTACTTAATCTAATGAGAAGACTGATCCTTGACTGCTTTAATATTGGTAAAAAATACTAGGACTTGGCCAAAAATACTAAAGCAATCTGTTCATTCTCTTGGGGAAAATGCTGAAGTGAACATTCTTAATTTCAGCCCTTCATATGAAATTTCCATACTGGAATACTTTTCATCACTTAGCTATCTATGAAGTTGGCAAAACTCATTTCAGAAAAGCATGGTTTTAGCAGCAAGGGTTATCCACGAGTATTTAAATCCTGAAGAGGTAGACTTGGTACTCTTTAAACTAATTTTTTTGTTAATGGACAAGATTCTGTAAGTTAACTGCAGTTGGTTTTAGATGCAGGGATCACTACATGAGATCCATGTTTTGATATTAACAAAATGTAATGGCTGCTGTTAATGGTTCCTGGCTTGTGAAAGTTGTTACAACATCAGGGAAGCATCAATTGTTTATGCAGAGTCCTAAAATAAACTGCAATGATGTAACTTGCTCCATCCAAACTAAATTCCAGGATCTCTGATTTAACTAGATCAGGATAAAGACTCTTAAAAGAATGTATTTATTCATCCACTAGTTAAAAGGAATAAAACTTTTTGGACTATGTAGTTTTACCCTCACTGCTTTAAGTTGTTTCCCAGGACATTCTGTCCATCAGGCACAGGTCACAGGTGTAATGCTGCTGAGCTGGGCCTGAGTTAATCAAGTTTTCATTCTTATTTCCAATGTGCCCTGTCTGTGTAAGAAACTTTGTTACAGGGTGCCTCACTCTGACTTGTTTACATAGGAAACAATTGTGTCCCTATTAAATAATTTTGTGGAGATACATGAAACTATATCAATTTAGGAGAGAGTTCGGACAAAGGTGAAACACTCAGGATGTGGTTGGTTATTTATTTGTTTATGATGATCTACAGAAATTACTACAGAAATTTTCTGCAATACAGGGACGTCTTTTTAGCAAGTTGCATGTTCTGTAAATATTTCCTTTCCTGGCTTGGGACATTGTTTATATGTGTTTAGCAAGCAGGAACTAGTCCAGGGCCTGTCTAGTTTATTCAATTACTGGTATGTGAAGTGAAGGGCATCAAAAAAAGAAAGGAAAATAGAGTGGAAAATGTATGTTGAGTAAATATCTGAATCAGGACATTTACTGTTGGATAGTGTTCTTCAAGTCTGGTCTTCTTTGTGTTGATTAAAGACTGCTAATACCTAAAAGGAGTTTGCCATTAAATGATCAGTGAAACCACTGTCCAACAGTTTTGGAAATTCTGTGTTTGTTGATGGATAAGGGACAGTTTCTCCTAGAAAACTTTTGCATGAGGGTTTGACTCAACATTAGAAAGACAGAATGCAAGCACAGACTGAGTTGGAAAATACCAAGTTTGGAGTTTGAGCTGAGTGCTGTTTTAGTCCTTTCCTGATACTATTTAATTCAGTTGTTCTACTTCTCATACACGAGTCCATTTAATTTAAGGACTATATTCAATGTGAAAGTTGCATCTGTAGGATTGTGTTCAGAATTTAGGACACTGCAGTATGATTGCACTAATAATCTTTACCATGAGCCCATTTTCTTATCAGTACATCTGTAATGTTCCTTCTGCTGCTGTGAAATCAAAATGCATATTTGCTGGTAATTTGGAATTCAAATAGGGCATTATCATTTCATCATTGGAGAGCTGACATGCTCAGGATTTGGAATGCTCTTACAGATTTTCTTTTAGCTTTAAAAACCTTTTTTGAAGTAATTTGCTTTAATGACATACTTAAGACCTTCTATTTTAATACCAGAAACTAATGGGATTTTAACTTTAGTTTATTGTATCTGAAATGTAGACTTAATTAACTTTCTAACTTTTACTAAGCTGTAGATAAGTCTTAATGTGATTAGTGTTGAAGTATTTAAAGGTTTTGATTTAACTGGTCAGATACCTGCCCGTAATTTCATGCTGAGGAAAACACTGATAAATTGAAGTTGTCTTTTTGTTTCAGTTTAACAAAGCTTTTGAGGTAGTCTTTCTCGAAGAACAATTATGAGCTTCAAGACTTGTGGGATAAAAATAGGGTATTTGTAATAGTGGTCTTTCCTTTCTTAAGCCATCTTTCATGACTCTTGGTTTCAATTGTCTCTGGAAGTGTTCAGCAAGAGAAACATTTTTTTTTTAATATTGTACTCCACTTTATCTGAAAATGTAGAATTTCTGCAATTTGCTTCCTTTTTGTAGTTGCTGAGTGTTTTTAGCATTTCTACACTATAGTGACTTGTAGTTTACTGTTTTACCAGATTTTCCTTCCTTTAATTTGATATTACTTATGCACATAGTAATTTGGATTTAATGAGTCTTCTCTGTTTTTCCCCTAATAGCTTCATTTTGAGGGAGCATGCTTATCAATGTTTAAATGAGTTTGACATATTTTTTTAAAAGCTTCATTACACAAATAAACAGGCATATGCTCTCAGGTTGATGTTTGATTTGATTAGCTTCATGCAGCTTTAAAGAAAAGCAGCAGTGAGTATTTTAAATTGGAATGTTTCTGGGTTTTACTAGAATGATATAAAAAGTACATTTTTTTCAAACACATTACACTGGCTAGCAGGGACTAAGTTACCAGATGTACGTGTTTGGGAATAGGCAAGGAAAGTTTTAAGGTCTTTTGCTGGGTTTGGTATTTTTATTTTTATATTTTTTTCCCATTAAAATCCTTACCCAGACTGAATGAGAAATGCACTCTGCACTTGTACAACTCATTACTCCAATAAGATTGCATTACTGTAGTACGGAATAGTTTGTCTTGCATTCTGTAAAAGGCCTGCTATTAAAAAAGGAAAAAAAAAAGGAAATGAGAGGTACATTTGCATCCAAACTCACTTTCCCACCATCAAATGTCAAATTTTTGACAATAATGATTTGTCAGAACATTAAATAATCATGGAAAAGTTAATATCTATTTTTATTTGTGAGATAATTACTTAATCTTGGATCGATGTGGAAAAAAATGTTGGTGTCTCTGCTATTTCAGATTGTATCCAGTTTTAAAACTACAACATCAAGGGCAATCTGTCAACTGGTAAAGGAATATGTTGGCCACAGGGATGGTATTTGGGATGTCAGTGTCGCGAAAACTCAGCCAGTGGTGTTGGGAACTGCATCTGCTGGTAAAGTTTTGTGTTGCTTGAATATTTAGAAAATTCTGGTTAAGTCCCTGAGCTATAGCAAATACAGATACAAAGCATACTTGAAAACTGAGCTCCACACTGGAAGAGTCCTTTCAAAGAAGTTCTGTAGCTGAAAAATCCTTAAAATTGGAATTTCCTTTCCCTTCGAAGGTTCAAGCATACTGGTTGGTCTTTCTGGAGTATGTGCCAGGTCACTGCCATGCAGGTCACCGTGTCCTTAGTCAGCTCTGGCATGTTGGGTGGGCTGGGTGGGATGGAAGCTGCTTGCTTGGGGAGGTCCCTGGCACAGAATTCCATGTGGCTGGGTACAGAGATCCCTGCAGGCTTTATATCCTAGCATTGTTTAGCCCTTTGTTTATAGGAGCTGTACATGTGGTTATAGTTTGCATCTTCTTGTATTCTTGTATTCTGTCTTTTGCCTCAGAACACAGGGACAGCTAAAGATCTTAATTTTCAGTCCTTTTTACTTTATTAGATTTATTCCTTCCACTTGAGGGGGTACAAGTACTAATGAACTAGTAAGACACTAAATTTATTATAATCCAAAAATCAATGTCGAGACTTGTGTAGTTTTGGAAAATTATTAGGGAAATAAATCATAACCAGATAGAATCAGTCAATTTGAAGTGACATTCTTTTGAAGCTGGTACAGAATCCAAAGGTACTGACTAGACTTCAATATTTACAGACAAGAAATCTCTGCTTCTTGAACTGAACTGTTACAATTTTTATGTGCCTGCTGAGGGGGCACATTTTGTCTTTGTGTGGGACATCTTGTCTTTGTCCTGATTTAACTAGGAAACAGCTGTTCTCCAATTGAGCTTTGAGGTACTACCCACTTAAATACTTAAATTAATTGTTTAATTTTGGGTGTGGGAGGATAAAGGAGTGGCATTTGGAGTGATTTCCTTTTAAAATTAATTTTTTTAGTGCCCTGGAGTGACCTGTATGCATTTGGGATTTCCATGCAGGAAGTAAATAGATTGTGCCTAGAATTCCTGTTTGTAGCTGACTGCCTTTTTCACCATGGAATGCTTTCTCTGTTTTTATCTGAGTCTCATGATGCACAGCTGGAGCTTTATACAGAAGCATATAGCCAAGTTAGGAAAAATATCAAAAGTAGAATTTGCCTTTCAATACTTGCTGCAAATTAATCTGATTAGGACAGCACCTTTACTTTTTGGGGGAGATGTACAATGACAGGAAAATGTTATGTTTGGTATATAAGGTGGTAGTCAGGAGTTCTACATTTAAAATCTATTTCATATGGTATGTGCTCAGTGGAAGATAACTTGTTTGTTGAAAGGGTAAAAATGAAAAACATATGTTTTTAACTATTTACAGCTGCTTTTTAATCTTTATAGATCACACTGCTTTGCTGTGGAGCATAGAAACAGGGAAGTGCCTTGTCAAGTACGTAGGGCATGTCGGCTCAGGTAAGATAAGGGCATGTTGTGAAAACTGGGAGCAGAGATGGGAGGGGGAAATGTGCTTTGGCCAGCTACAGAAATGTTTATTGTGGTTTCACCTTGCAGGTTTGCCAACATCATTAGCAAGTCAATTGTGAAGTTCCACTAATTTTCATACAGAGAACGTTTTGTAATATGATTCTTTATTGGAGAGGCACATTAAGACAGTTTTGCAAATGCTAAATGAATAAACAAATCCATATAAAGAAATTTACAGGCACAGTCATGACACTCAGAAGTTAAATGTCAGAACTCATTGTGGTCTCGTGCATGTGGAGAACAAAAGAAGCTTGTATAATGAGAAATTAGCTGTCTTGCAGGATCTGTGTTTGAGTTAGAAACTAAAGATGCTTTAAGATCCCGTATATAATTTGCTGCATAATACAAAGATCTTGTTATTAAGCCAGTTAAATGTAGTTGTTTTTCTTTATACCAGCATGAATATTGTGGAAACTGTTTTTTAAACCCCTCTTCTGGTGAGGAGGTGTAGTGCAGTGAGTGTTTTTCAAGTTAATCTTAATTTTTAGTGTGCAATTTGACAAGAACTTGATTAACCCCCTTCTGCCTCTTAATGACTTAGAATACAGGATTTTTTAGACCAAAACTGGAGAGGTTTTCCATAGCTTTAATTTGCTGTTGTGAACTGAGCACTTTAGTTATCATGCCCTGGGAAAGTGAGGAATCCACTTATTGACCAGGATTGTTTGGTTAAATAACTCAGCATGTCACACAAACTTTGTGGCAAGGGTACAAATAGAATTAAGTTCTCTAGAACTGCTTCAGCTGTTGAGTTTGTACTTTTTCTTCCTGCTACATGACTTCTAGCTCCTACAGCCCAAAGATAGAAACAAGTGGTAACATGTTAATGTGTTCAGGTATCTCAGGCTGTTTGCTGCATGGACCTCTAAGTTCTGTAAACTCATGTTTGAAAACTTCACTCACTTGAACCTTCATGCTAGTAGTTTTCTTTTAAAATTGCTATTTAAATAACTATGAAAATAAATTCTAACCTGTATTTGTAAACAACTGTGTTTATAACAACAACAACAAAAATTATATTGTATATAAATTTTATATAACTATATACATCTATAAATTATAATAGAAATAATGTATTTTTTATGTAATAAAACTTTTTTTTGTTTGACAGTTGATTTGAAATGGTGCAAAGGTGTTGTGTGCCAGCATCTGGTGCCCCATAGAGTTAGCTCAGTTTAGGGAGTATCTTTTTAGACTCATTACACCATGCTCTGCCAACAACATATGCATCTATTTTACTTGTATAATGGATGGAAATGGGTTCTAAGTTCTGTCTTGAATTGAATCTTGTGCACTGAAATGAAATGAAGAGCTTTGCTGCTTGATGGAATTCTTGCAGGACATCATGTTTTGATTACATATGGTTGCAGGACTGAAATCTGATTCGTGTTACTTCCATCAGGTTTTCAGGCATTTGTTCTTGCAATCCTAAGTAATAAGCAGAATGTTGATGGTAACATATAACAAATTTTCATTAAGTTAGAAATAATTATGGCTACTAATTCTCCTTATGGAAGTCCAGAGTGTTATTCCCTGTCAGCTTACATACAATTTGAATGTGGTTTATTTATCCTCTCTAACATGAACCACTTGTACTAGATTCAGGAAATAACTTGCTAGAAAATGTGTTGTATAATCAATTGTAGCTGCTTTCCTTGATACTACACTTTTATATCACTTAAAAGATTACTACCAAAAATTGCTGAAAACTTAAGACAACTTGATTTTTCAATGCTTTTCATGATAAAATATTGTGAAAGAATTATTTTAGTATACTAACTTAAAACTTTACTTTATTTGATACAGTAAACTCCATAAAGTTTCATCCCACTGAGCAAGTGGCTCTTACAGGTATGTAAAGTTTTTTTGTATGTTAGGTATGTTAATCTTGATGGAAAATAAGTGTAATGTGCTAATTTGTTCAGGTTGCCTCTCTCCCTATTGCTTTGTCAGCATCCTTGTTGATTGAATTATTTTTATATTTGAAGGCATAACAAATCAGAGCTAGATCTTGCCATCTGTGTTTTTCATGCCATGTTGTCATTTGTGCTTGCCTGCTCCAAACCAGACACTTGGAATCATGCACCAGGTTAATGTTCTGGAATTCATCTCAGAATACTCAAAGAACTAGTGGGTGCTATGGCAGGATATCTCCTGATTACCAACCAAAGTTCTTGGGAGTCTGGAGAGGTCCCTCCTGACTATTGCTACACCAATATTACAAGGGTGTGAGGAAAGACCCATGGAACTACAGACCTGTTAATCCAATCTCAGTTCCTGAAAAAATTATGAATATTATACTGGGTACTGCTGAAAGGCATTTAAAGAATAGTGCAGTGATCAGGCACTGTCAACATGGGTTCACAAAGGGTGAGGTCCTGCTTAAATAACTTGACATCCTTCTAGGATAAGGTCACCTGTCTGCTGGATGAAGGGAATGTGGTGGATTAAATTTTTCTGGTTTTTAGTGAGGATTTTGGTACTGTCCTTCACAGTGTTGTTGTGGACAAGTTATCCAGCCAGTTCAAGGTGTGCTGTGTGGGCAGCTGGCTGAAGGGCAGAGCTCAGGGTTGTAGTAAATGGGGCTGCATCTGGCTAGCAAAGGATCACCAGTGGTGTTCCTTGGGTAAATTCTAGGGCCAGCCCTGTTCGGTAGATTTATCAGTGACCTGGATGCATCATTAGCAAGTTTGTTGGTGATACCAAATAGGATGGTGCTGCTGATTCTCATGAGGGACAGGAGGCCTTTCAGAGGGATGCAAATAAGTGAGAGCACTGGGTGATGTTTAATGAGATGAAATTTAACAAGTTCTGATGCCAGATGCTGCAGCTAGAACAGAGTAATGCTGAGCATAAATTGGGAGAGGAGTGGCTGGAGAGCAGCCCTGCAGGTTTAGATCATGTTTGTTCTGACCATAGCAAGGACTGTATTGAGTTTGTCCTTAGTTAATAATGAATAATCTGTTTTAAAGCAGATGGAGTTAAAATCACATGGTACCTTCTGAGCTGTAAACTGCTACTAGTTAAGCTGAGTTGGCAGAAGTGGAATAGCTTCACACTTCCTATTTTGGGTTTCTCGTTAAAACTATGGTAAAAACACTTAATGGAAGAAATCATTGAATAAAGAGCCCCAGTATTTTAAGAAAAAATAAACAAGTATTTGGTGATGTATTAAATGCCTTCTTCAAATATTACATATTGAGCAGTGGTGAGACTTGTAATGTGTGGTATTCAAGTGCATGTTACACTGTAGGAGTGATTAATTTGGTAGCTGCTTATATCTTGCATAATGAGTTACATTTGAGATGTTGAGACTTGCTTACCATAAAGTTCATCATGGTGTCTATTAGGAAAGGATGCAACTTAGTATTGCTAAATGTAATATTAAAGCTTGTTTTTATTGCCCATGGAAATACTCTTATTTATTCTCTCTCTCTTTTTTTTTGCTTCTCTTCCCCTGTGCAGCATCTGGAGACCAGACAGCTCACATCTGGAGATACATAGTACAGTTGCCTACACCTCAGCCAACTGCAGACTGCAATGTAAGCAATCAGCTTGCTGCAACTAAACTAATTGCACAGCAATTTCATCAGAGACAGGTTTTATGATAAGCCTGAATGTTAAATTCACACATAATTAAAGAATTACATTATTTCAGGACTGCCAAAGGTGGGATTTTAAGATTTTAGTTGAACAACTGTATGTCAACTTTTCTTTGAAAATAGACTCCCTTCATTTTTTCAAAGGCTTTTGGTGCAGAATAGAATTTAGAGCTTCAAGTAGATGAATTGACTTTTTGTTCAAGGTAGTAAATGTGTAAATGAACTGTAAATGAACAGTCGAATAACTTCTTTTTTGTAATAATGAAGTTCTTTTTAAACTAGTTAAATTTTTGTAGGGTAACTTACTGAGGCACCTGTATTAGCTATAGTTGCTGTGGATTGAAAACTGATGGTAAAGACTTCTAATTTTGACATTTATTTAATTGAGTCTCTATTGATTTCTAATCAACCCTTGCCAGCACACATCACACTGTCTGATTTTGTTGTCCCCAGGCCTTTATTTAGTCAGTATTTACTCTAGTCTGTCAAATGCTTATTTTACTTAAAAGCACCCTTACTAAATAGTGAAGAAAACAGAGTTTATAGCATGAGCTTCTCAGTAGGATAAGCAGGGGCAAGAGTTGACTGTATAATACAAGATAGATTTCTGAATGGAAAATGTCTGATTCAGTTTATTTGATTTGACATTTCCATTTTGAAAGAAAATACAAATGTTATCTTTTCCATCCCAAGTAACATAAAAGATGTTTTTGTCTTGTGTAAGTGTAAAAGGAATTCAGAGAATGATGTTTAATGATGAGCAAAAGAATTTATTTTGTCTCCAGTTTACATCAGCACTGCATGATGACTGTGTATTGACCAACAGACAAATATTGCTGTAATGATTTGATTTTTAATGGATAAAAATATGTCTGGAAATTATTGTCTTCCCAAAGATTAACACAGTCAGTGTCCTATTAGGTGCTTCCTACCTTTAAAAATTGAAAGGAGAAAAGTCCCTTGATAGTGTGCTACAATGAAACTCTAGGGTAGGATACTTACCAGATACTGAAGGGGACTGATACTCAGAGCTAAGGAGTTTGGAGGAGATTTTAAAATGAAGTAGAAACATTTCACCACTTTCCCTGGTGGTCTGTTCCAAGGCTTGATAACCCTTTCGGTTAAGAAATTTTTCCTAATATCCAGTCTAAACATCCCCTGGTGCAATTTGAGGACACTTGCTCTTGTCCTATCACTTGTTCCTTGGGAGAAGAGACTGACACCCCCCTGGCTGTACCCTCCTTTCAGGGAGTTGTAGAGAGCAATGAGGTCTCCCCTGAGCCTCCTTTTCTCCAGGCTGAACAACTCCAGTTCCCTCAGCTGCACATCAGCAAGTTGTTAAAAGGAGTTATTAAAACTGCATTTAACTTACTGGTTATATTCCTTCAACTAAGTTTGTGATAGTGGGTACTGGAATGGGCTGAGTGCAGCAGAATTAATTTACCCACATTCACATTAGGGGGATTGGGAAGCATTTACACTTCAAAATGTAACTTGGAGACATTCCTTCCCTTTTATTCTAAATCTTTTTTTTTTCTCTTGCATTTTACAGCAAGTGTCTGGAGAAGATGAAGTCGAAATCTCAGATAAAGATGAACCTGATGGAGATGGAGATGGTTCCAGTGATTGCCCCACTGTCAGAGCCCCGTTAACTTCACTGAAAAGCCATCAAGGAGTGGTCATAGCAGCTGACTGGCTTGTTGGGGGCAAGCAAGTTGTGACAGCATCGTGGGACAGGACAGCAAATCTCTATGATGTAGAGACTTCTGAACTTGTCCATTCTCTTACAGGTATTTGTCCACTCACAGAAATCATTAAATTGGTGGTTTGTTTTTATATGAGGGTTTATTTGTAGGTATTAAAACACTGAGAAAATAAGTTGTTTCTCTAGAGCAGGATGTGAGTGTGTACCATCTGCTGCTCAGTGTTGTAATAGTTTTTAAAATTGCAGTCTTGTAAATCCCCTGAGCATGAATTTGTTTTCTTTTAAGCTTATGATTTAACCTATGAAAAAATAGTTGTTTAAATTGAATGTATCCAAATTCTAGTTCTTGCAAAAGGCTTTTGCTGTGTTCATGGTGTGTTAAGCAGCAATAACCTACACTACTGAATGTGAAATAAGTAGCATGGGTTTTGCCTTCAAATGCATTCCCAAACTTTTACAAAGTTCAGAATGATTGTTACTCCTTTCTGTTTGGGAAAAAGGGAAAACAACCATCAGCATTTCATTCCTAGTGTATGGGGAAGTGAGAAGTTTTATTTTCCTTGCCTCACATGTCCTGTGTGATTGCAGGGCACGACCAGGAGCTCACGCACTGCTGCACGCATCCCACCCAGCGCCTCGTGGTGACGTCGTCCCGCGACACCACCTTCCGCCTGTGGGACTTCAGAGATCCTTCTATCCATTCTGTGAATGTCTTCCAGGGCCACACAGAGTAAGTGACAGCTCCTTCGCAGGTTTTCACAAGTTCAAGAAGTTGCAAATCTGCCCAGAACTGTTCCTGTGTGCTTTTTGAGGTACTGAGTTCAATCCTGGTTTGTGAGACTGATTTTCACAGAAACCCCCAGTTGTCCTCCTTCAAATGTAGCACAGCAGTACGTAATTTCCAAAACAGCAGCCAGGGCTCTTGGTGTGCTATTGCTCATATGGTAAGTCTTGATAAAATTTGTTACAATTAGAAGTGATTTGAGGTATGAGGTTCTTTTTGGCATTGGTTATGCTTGCAGTTTGGGATTATTGCTGTGATGCAGTGGATCAAGCAGATTGCCTCTGCTTGTCTTGATACTCACTGTGAAGTAAAGGTTACTCCTCTGAAACCAGTGGATAAAAAGGATTAATTTTTACTCTTAAAAGCTTCTAACTTTTACATAAAATAAGAAACAAAAGTACAGGCACCGATTGCCATGTTCTGTCAAAACAGTGATTCTGATGTAACTTTTTTAGTTACCAATTTAGGCTTAATGTTATTATACTGACTACTATTGAACATGGACAACTGTAGTCCTGAGAATCTGTGTTCTCATGTTTAGTTAACTTTCTGATTTTTGGAGCTCTGATACATGGAAAATGCAGGTGTAACTTGGAAATACTTTACCCAAGGAAGCAAATCTTTCATTGACTTGTGAATATTTGAGCTTGACTGTTTCAGAAAAAAATTCACCTCTTTTCTTCTGAAGAAAAGATGATTCTTAATCCTTTCTCAAAATACAAATGCCAAGTATTTATTCACTTTTTTTTTTTTTTTTTTAATAATTCAAATGTGCAATTGGCGTTATGGCTGAGTTTCAGCACCTTCTTTTTCATTTTCTCAGCTATTGACTAGCCTATATATAAACTAAAACCTCTTTAACCCCCTCTGCCCTGGACTCCTGAGCTTGATAAATTACTTAATGTTTCACAATCATCCTGTATAAGTGGCCATCCTCTCCTGATAGAGCAGTAAGTTTGATTTTATGGCCTACGTCCTAGAATTGTTTAATCTCATCATACTTTTGTATTCTTCTATCACTTTTCCTAGAATGTCGTGTAGAGTTGGAAGGTTTTGTTTCCATTGGTGCTTGCACTTTTTCCCAAGCTGATTAACTGCTTTGTCTCAGGATGTTTTTTTAGAGACATGACCAAGACTGACATTTCTGTTTTCCCATATATTTGCTGAGACTAAATGATGTTGATCTCAGGTGATGGTGCATACTGTGAAAACTGTTAGCTGGTGTTTTGCTGACACCTATAAACTAGCAGAGAGTTTATTTTTTAGGAATGGAAATAGACCTTGTACAACCTTTCAGTTGCTCTTACTCTAGCTTTTAATGGTCTTCATATTTGTGTTTGTCTGCTGTATCAACTGTCTGTGTTTTGTACTTTGAATGTATGAGTTTTTACTATTGACATAGACTTTTTCACGGAATGCACCGAATGCACCAAATGCACCAAATCTGACAGTCTCAAAACTGATTTTACTTTCCAGTGGCCAGGGCTGCCGAAGTCTCTCATTTGTGGAAGGGTTAATTCTGTTACAGTTGTTTCATTGATGAGTGCAGACAGAACAGAAATGGGAGGGGTTGATATTTTTGCAGTTGAGATATACTTGGAGGAATTTTATTGTTGCTCTTTTATTGTACTGCCTACTGGCAAAACATTTTTAAATTACCCTCTCATCAACACTGCAACAATCTCTTCACATTAAGCAGCATAGAAGAAACCATGGGGATTTTTTGGCTTTTCTGAATATCTGTTTGAATAATTTGCCAAGTATTTAATACTTTGATAGGCCTTTGGCATCAGTTCTGTAAATTGGATGTTCCAGTTGTTAACACTGGTGATTTAAAGTCCTCAACCATAAGTTTTAACACCTTGTGCCTCAATAGTACCTGATGAGTCTGGCGCTTACAGAGCAGCTATTTTTTCACCAGATCAACTCCCAAAGCGCTGTGCCAATATAATTATACAATTATACAATTTTACAATATGGCATATTACAAATATGCCAAACATCTCGATCACAGGGCCAGCTTTCCGTGTTAGTTCCGTACATACCCCAAATCCCTTTCCCGCCCATCCTCGCTCCGCTCACCGCCGCTCGCCAGCAGGTGGCAGCACCGCGCCGCGGCCCGGCCCGGCGGCAGCGCAGCCATCGCCTTCCTTTAATTAGCCCTAATGAGCCACACCGAGAGTGTGCTCTGAACGGCTTATTAGCGTGTAAAACCTGAAACTGGCGTGGTGGAGACTAAGGAATCCTGTTGTAGACAGAGTATATAAAGCTTTTGTAGAGTTAGTTGATGTGAAAGAACGAAGAGATGCAGTGCATTGTCCTGTATGTCATAGTGATGGTATATCACCATCTGTGAGAGATTATTTGTATCTTAAGTGGACTGAGAAATCACCTATCACTTTGGTGTCCTGAACATGGTTTTATTAAAAGCAGAATGTTTCTTATCATCTAGTACTAAGACAGTTTAGGAAAATAAATTCTCTTCCAGTAAGGCTGGGAGGAATCATTGCGATCAACCTGTCTTAAGCTGCTTGCATACATAAGTGTTTTGAATTAAGAGGTAATTTTAGAATTGCCAACTGTATGTTAGCTTGTTCCAGTGGTAAAGGTTTCAGTTTATCTCTTGGCAAATTCTAGATGTTTCTTGTTGCAGTGGTTAATTAACTTCCCTGTTAAACTTTTTGTGCCTCCCTAGTCTGTCTAGCTTCAGAGTCATCTTTTGTTTTTTTATCTTCAAAGGCTTTGTTCCCTATGTTAATTATAGAAATTTCCTGTACTTTCTTCTTTATTTTCTGTTCTTATTTAAAAGTTACCTATTTTGCCTCAGAGTGTGTTTCTAAGTATATTTAGACATTTATAGACTAAATATAGTACATTGATAGCACTTTTGCCCTTCAAGCCTGCATTCAGCTGGGGTCTTTTTTGAAGTTGTATCTTCCTATTGAAGTTTCCAGTTCTGTAAACATTGCTCGTTTACATTTTTCATATATATATATCTGTGTGTGTATAAATATGACTGTTTCAGTTCAATAAATGACTTATTTGCTTGTGCCCTGCTCACATAACAGTAAAAGTATCTTGTCACTTACTGTTTTAAGTTTGCCATGCCCCCAGTTCATCTCACTTACTTATCCTTTACTGATGAAAAAAATGAAATAATGTGGAAATAAGACTGATGTTTGCTTAAATATAAATATTTTTAATTCTCTGGTTCTGTATGTGCATTAATAGGAATTTGTCTTACTAGTGCTGTGAATCCCCAGTAACATCCCCATAAGAAAAGTTTAACAGAGCCCTGGGAAAAGATTACATGTATGTTATGATCCAATAATTATAAGTATGTTATAATTTTGTTATAGTAATATTATAACTTGTGGCCTGTAAACGAAATTGATTTCCTGATTTAAAGCCTCCAAAAATCCTCCTGGTGACTCATATTCCAATATCTTTTTTTACAGCAGTTACTGCTTTGAAATACATGACTGATAATAACAGGTCTCCTATTGAGAAATTATTCAATTTAGAGGTTATTGATTAGAGCTCTTCAAGCTGAACTAAGGTTTTGTTCTGCAGAGCAAAATGGTTCTGGCAGTGTTCATTCCACTTCACTTGTGCTTTCTTTGCTGACACCTGCACAGCCCATCTTGTCCCAGCTGGGAAGGCCTTGCTGTCCCCAATGTGGTGGCCTGGTTGGGTAACTCTGGTGTTGGCATGCTCTTGAATATCTGCTTGATGAGTTTTTCTGTCCCTTTTAAGCCCCCTGTATGTTCTGGGGTGTGTCTTGATGTGTGGAGCCTTGTAAAATGTTAATGCTGGAAACATTTACCATTTGTAGCTTTAAAAACCAAAAATCTTAGTCTATACAGGTCTAGCCAGTACTTTACAGATTTTATGCATTTGTTCTGAGAGTTTAGTAACACAGGAAATAAATTAATCCCCTATGGGCAACAGAATGTTTGTTAGCTAGTGGATTCGTATACAATGTTTAAACTACAGCTTTTGTTATACATTTGAAGTATATTGATACTTCCATGCAGCTGAAAAATTACTTGGTGAATAATAAAGGGTTTTGTTTTCTGTAGTGACTGTCAGGGGTACACAGTGGTCGGGGATATTGCTCTTGAAATGCTTGAAAGGAAATATGCAGAGCTTCCAAGTCTGTACTTCCAAATACCATCCTTGAAAGAATAAAGTGATGTCTTCAGAAGAACCTTTGGGTTGCTGTCCTTAAGTGAATATCCTTTGTTAATGTTTTTTGGTTGTTCAGTATATAGTTATGCACCACCTTGCCATGGCAATTCGATGCATTTTTGGCTTTAAAAACCCCCATAAGTTAGAGTGGATACTTTTGTCCTAGCCCCCCAAAATTATGAAGTTTGTTTACTACTTTTCAAACTTTCTGATCTTTGTGGCTAGATTAGGCCAGTGCATTAAGCCTGAATGTGTTAGCTGTGGAATCTGTATCTGTATGTTACTTTCTGGGCAAACTCAGGAAAAAAATTGCTGATCATGGATCTTATGTTATTTCTTACAAAGAGCTTATAGCTCTTTTGAACTGCAGCATATTCCATCTCCTTTCACTCTCCTTGTGTGGCTCTAAGAGACCAGAAGGGAAAGTTCCTGTTCATTTGCTGCCTGTATGTCTCTGAATGTGCAGCTGAATGGTGAGTTGTGCTTCATCCTGAGAATTTCAAAATTAGAGAATTCAAATATGTCTTGTTTCAAATTTATGTTTTCCAGCTCCTATGCTTTCTGAAGAATCTGCATTAAAAATATAGAAATTACTAAGCAGCTGCTGATTAGGATGCTGGGTTGAATTCTGACATTT
Organism: Prinia subflava; assembly: GCF_021018805.1. Taxonomy (NCBI): domain Eukaryota; kingdom Metazoa; phylum Chordata; class Aves; order Passeriformes; family Cisticolidae; genus Prinia; species Prinia subflava. Next base: position 143,499,879 of record NC_086247.1, on the reverse strand, counting down.
AGTTAATTGAAAGTTAATGTCAAAATGGCATTTTGTTTCAAGAGACTAGTAATTGCTTTAGTTTTTGTGGACATTTGGGTTTGCCAAGGTCAGCTGGCTTTCTCAGATTGTTGGGTCTGCAGGATTTAATTCTCATACCTTATTTGTGTCTGTCTTGAATGTATTGTTCTTGAAAGAGCCAGTCATGGCAGGGGGAGAAGTGCCTTTTCTCCAGGCAACGATGTCTTTAGACAGTCCTGTTGGGAAGCAGTGTTATTCTAGATATGCCCAGTATTACAAGGTCACTTCTACATATTCTTATTCAACCACACTTTCTTGGTGAAGTTAAAGCATGTGTAGATGTAGTCCTAAAAATGCAGGCTTTGCACTTTTGACTAAGTCTGTGCTTGGGCTGTAGTCAAAACCTTATGTGCCAAACAAAATGTGACAACTTGGATGCTATCAGTGGTGTTTGATCAGTCTAACACATCTATTCTTTTCAAGATAGTCCTGTTCTTGCTTCAGTTATTAATGACTTTAGTGATGCTTTGTCTACCATTTTTCTTTTGTTTCTCATCTAAGAATGCCTTAGGCATTCCCCATGTGTGGATATCTCAATCTAGCTTCTGTAAGAAATGCAGAATTTTTGTGATGAAACATTCTGTTTTCTCCCCAAACCTCGCTGATTAACTAGATGGTTCTGATATTGCTGTTAATATTCCTTCCTTGTTTAGTTTCCTGAGGGACTTTTTTTCCTCTTGCATTTTATTGAAAAAAGGCTCCAAACTTGCATTTCACACACTGTTCTGATCCTACATTTGCATGTTGAATATTCTTTAAATGAAGTTTATAGCCTGGGCTTGAAGCTCTAAGGTTAGCTTTTTTGAAATGCTTCTAGTGCTTCTGAACATTTTTACACAGCCTTTTGGTTTACATTTGCTATGTAGATGCAACAGAGCATGATAAGAAGTCAGTGCTTTTCTTAGACTTGTTAGCAGCCTTAATAACTGGTACTCAGGGATCCAGCTTTGAATATGCCTCACTTCCCATGCTGAGTGCTTCTTCATACATCTGTTTCAGGACAGATAGGGCCAGCACCTTTTACATGTGACCCGAGTTACCACTTCTTGCTCCACTGCACAGCTTGAATTCCCAGTTTTCTCTTCCAACATTCCCCCAACCTGATACTGGAGTTATCAAAGTGCCACTCTGTGCAGCTCCCTGGAATAGGTTGTAGCCAGGTCAGTCTCTTCTCCCTGGCAGCCAGTGACAGGACAAGAGGAAATGGTCTCAAGCTGCTAGGGGAGGTTTAGGTTGGACATTAGGAGGAATTTCTTCACAGAAAGGGTGATTAGACATTGGAATGGGCTGTCCTGGGAGGTGCTGGAGTCACGGTCCCTGGAGGTTTTTAAGGGAAGACTGGACGTGGCACTCAGTGTTCAATCGTAGGTTGGACTTGATGACCTCAGAGGTCTTTTCCAGCCTAAAGGTTCTGTAATTCCTTCAAGGTTTGTTCTTACCATTTCTTAAGTTGGAGAAAAAAGCTCTGCAGATATTTGGAGATAAATCCACAGACAGACTCTGGGAATTATGTGGGATTCTGTGTTTAGCTTTTCCTGGAATCAAGTGAATTCTGAATAGCAATTCTGAAACCTGAATGCACTCAAATGTGGAGGTACTGGTTGCTCCTTACCTGGGCCTCCTGTGGCTGGTGCCATCTCCTGTTGAGATGGGCAGTGGGGTTGTCCACATCTGGAGGTTTTAAACACAGTTCCTGCCTTCCCCTCAGGCTCCAGACTGCTTGATGTGGGGATATGCTTTGTCCCCTAAAACAAAGGAAACTTGTGCAGAAAATGTGATACCAAACTAGGTTTTGTTTCTCAATTTTACTGCATAAAATGAGACACAAATTTGAGCCCTCAAATTTTCCTGCTTGCATACAACTGTAGGTAGTTATATGTATTCAAGTTAGCTTGAATAAATTTATCTGAAAGCTCTGGTTTAGTCCATTTTCATCCCACACACAGATTTATGCATGTAGATGCCTGTTCAAGGCCATGAAAACGTGTTGCCTCCCAGTTCGATGGTAAATCCCAGTTTAGATTGCAAATCAAAAAGGAAAGAGCAGCGTTAACTTTTTTGGTGCATTGCCAGTGAGAGAGTTCTGCATCAGCATTTCACGGTCCAACGTTTTCAAGGCTTTTTCTTTCCCGGTTTCCCGTATGAGTGAAATTTCAGCAGATTGTTATGCAGAGCAGTTCTGTGTCTCGGTGTGACTGGGAGACAGCTGTTGGGCCTAATGAGGAGTGGAGCCCCGCGCCTTGCCGGTGATTGAGGCGCACGGAGGGAGCGGGGGCTGCGGGCCGGGCAGCGGTGTGTGCTGAGGAAGCGCCGCGCTGTCAGCTGGATGCACACGCTCGGCTGCTCCCCGTGACAAGATAAATGAGCTTTGCTGGGCTTTGGCGGAGGCTGAGGCTTTTTTGGAGAATAGTTGTAGCACACCAAACTCCCTGTGGGATCCGCAGTTTGAAGTGTCATAAGAGTGCTTCCTCTTTGCTTGTTTCTTTTTTCTTTTCTTTAATGTGCTACAATACCTGTCATCTTTTTGAGTTATTAAAAATCTAATGTCTTCTAGCATTCAATTAACATGAGGGCTGATGATCTTTTGTTGACAGTTTTTGTTAATTTAGCCAAGGGGATTTTAACCAGAGTTTTATCTGGGTTAAAAAAGCTGGAGAGTAATTCAAGCAAAAATTAAGTCTAGCTACATGAAAATAGAGGAAAAAGGCTTTTAATTTTTGTGACATAGATGGGGTTATGGAGGCAATGCTTTTGAAAGGTTATTTGTTTATTGGCTGCTTCTGTTATCTTCTTTCTTCCCACAGACTTTGCATCCCTTTCTTTCCTCTCACCATTCTCCTTTAGGTGGGCTGAAATCCTGGTTTAGTTTATAAGTAGGAAGTGGCCTTTCTTCTTGTTACTATTTTGTTTTAATTTGACAAAAAAAACCCCACAAAAACAAGGAAAAGATTGCTGAGATGTGTCTTCATAATAAGAGATGCCCCAGCCGGAGTATCAGAGGAGACAGAATGTAATTTATACTGCATAAGATCTGTGAGCACAGCACTTGTTCATGTTTCTAGTCAGTAGTGTTGAGCATGTTTCTGAATTTAGATGCATATGATTTTTTGAAAATATGAACTCATTATGTTCCACTTTACAATAAAAAAAAACAAACCCAAACCCCCCTTTGTCTTTACTCAGATGAATGAAGTGCTAATAACCCTCCCCAGAGTTGTCAGGTTTGTGAGAATGATACTGTTTTGGCCTTCCTAGACTTGTTTTTAAGTTACTTAAAACTTCAAGCCTTGCAATCCTATTTTGAAAATGAGGTATTTTTGAGAAATGAATTGAGTGTTTCTCTTTAGAAGAGTCATGCTTCATTTTCGTAAAAGCACAGGGAGTGTTATGCAGACATCCATATACTGTTTGGTTTGGAAGTGGGACCAAAATTCTTGTTCATAAACACTGGGTTCAGCAAGAAGTGCTTTTATATTTAGCCATTAAATTCAAAGCTCCTAATGTAAAATATTGTTTTCATAGTCCCATGTACTTGCAAACAGTGCACATCCCAGCCTGCAGGGCCTTGCAGGGCTGAGCTGAGGGTGAATGGAGGGCTAAGACCACTAAACACCTTTAAAGTTGTCACTAAAAACAGACCAGCAGCTTTCCCTTTGCCTTTCTATCACTTGCCCTATTTCCAGAGAGCTACAGTAGAATTTAATTGCATTTTTATTTTAAAAACTTTTGCTTGGTGTATCCAGTAATATCTGAACGGTTAAGCTGAAAAGAGTAAGTTAAGCTGGAAAGGATTTTGTTATCTTTTGAGAGTCTTTGGAGGAGCAGGAAGGATTGAGCTAACCTGGGGTTGGTATTCTGTTTTCCTGGCAATAGTTTGGAATGTTTTCATTTAAAAATGATAAATCTAAGGATTAGAGAACCTTATGTGGTCAAAGAAACTTAACCATGTTTGAAAGTGATAAATGATAAAGCAAAACCAATATGAGATCAAAGAAGCTGGAAAGCTCTTTAAAGTTTTGAAAAAAGCACCCAAAAGTGGAGAGTTATTTTAAGACAGTTTCACAATGTATTCCAGCCGTACTCAGAATAAAATGTATGACGGGAAAACAGATCAGATTTGTTTGTTGGCAGCAGAATACTAAAGAGCAGTATATTCACTCACCTGCAGATTTTCTATGACTTGAATTCTTTATGCTGTTGTGTGCTAGGAAGTCCCCCATTATGTGTGGAAAATTATGGAGATTGAATAGAGAATTTTAAACTTACAAACATTGCTTCAAGTGTATTGCAGCAGTATAGAGATTAGTGAAAGCCTGAATTTTTTCTGAACTTCTTTGTGTAAAGAACATAGTGAGAAGTGCAGATATTGGTAAATCAAAAGGAGTTTGGGCTGGTAGGAGACAACTTTGGTGGTAAGAACCTGCCAGCTGTATTGTGCAGCAGCTTGACTGCATGAGTGAGTTTTCTTCCCAAATAAGAAGGTGCCTGATGAAAGAGACTCAGCATTTGTGGCCTTCATGTATGTTGGAACTTTTTGACTTTTTGTTCATGAAGTCCAGGAGTTTAGTCAAAGACCTCTTGATTCTTTCTGTAATCATCTCCCTGGTGGCTTAGCTGCACTCTAATAATGTGTTAGGAAACTTGGTATCATGAATAAAGTGGGCCTTCATCCTAATTAAAACTTAATTTGGTGTCAATTTAAATTAAGAGGCTTGCATAAACTGGTCCATTGTGACCTGGCTTGTGCTAATCTTAATCAGCAGCTTGGATAGGACACGAATTCAAATTTCTGGAGAACAACTAAAGTGACAGTAACAACTGACAACTTAAATTAAAATTACTAAATTCTAAGAAATTGATGTGCATGACCCAAGTTACAAGATAGGTCATTAAATCAAATCTGTAGAAACAGAACTGAGAGGCCTTCCCTAATGATTATAAGGAGAGACAAAAATACTTTGTTAGTACATTATGTGGGTGGAAAATAACTGGCTTTGAGTTGGGAATTCACACAATTATGATGAAAATTGTAGTACAAAAGCTTTTAATTGGTTAATATGAAACAAAGGTAAAATATTTTAAAATATTTTAAAATAATCATAGAATTATCATGAAAATTGTTTGTTTGAGCCTAGTATATTGATGATATACTGTTATCTGAAGCAATACATATATTGCTATACATAGATATACAAAGATAATAAAATTCTAAAATAAAATTCTTTATAAAAACTTCTGGAAGTAATATGTTACTCTTTCAATTGCTAGAAATAGTCTCATGAGTCATTCTCTGACTGCCCTTGTGTATTTCTAGGCACAGTAGGTAAAATTTATATTGTATACTTGTGCTTCTTACTACTACTTGCCATTTCTTATCTGACTCTCAGACTTTAGGTGCTTGTAAAACAGGACTAGAAATCACAATTAGAGATTGATACATTGCTCTAGCTATTGGCAGTGGAGCTATACTGGAGACTCTGTGTGGATTACAGCACGTTTGTGTGTGTACAGAATTACAGAAAATAAAATACAGCTTTAGCTACATCTCAGGTGTTTGGGATCTCTTCAGTGTCTGTACAGTGAATGAAAATGTCTGGGATAGTTCTACAGAAATTTTTGCTTGGTTACTGGTCTCAAATACTTAAGAAGATTTGTGCTCCATGCTACAAATTCATTTTGGATTGTGTGATAAACCTGCTGGACATTAGTACAGGACTTCAAAAGTGAACACAGGTTTCAATACAGGGCCTGTTTAGATCGTGTCAGAATCAGTGAAATATGGAAGATGCCTCCCAAGTGAGTCTCCACTGCTGGGCTGCTTCTCTTAGCACTTGGGCCAGTCAAGCCCTGTTCACCTTAAGTGTCATAGCTTCTTGTAACAATATTTTTTTATTCAAAAATAACTGCTGGGAATTTTTAAATTTCAGGTTACTCTGCTAAAAAAAAAAAAAAAAAGGCAAGCTACATATGCTAAAGGAACACAGGAACAGAAAGTAAAACTTTAAATCAGATGCTGGTTTAATGAAGAAGTTTAGAGTTTGATATCTTTGTCTTTACTCCCGATTGTTTAGCACTGTGACATCTGCAGTTTTCACTGTGGGAGACAATGTTGTTTCTGGTAGTGATGACCGTACAGTAAAAGTCTGGGATTTGAAAAACATGAGGTCTCCTATTGCCACCATCCGCACAGATTCTGCAGTCAACAGGTAAGCAGATCTTTGAGTTACTGCTTTGCTTAATTTGTGCTTTCTTAGTGAATTCTTAATTTTTTTCACATGTGGGAATGGTTTAAAGCTGTGCCACAGAGGTTTAGACTAGACATTTCTTTCCTGAGAGGGTGGTCAAATCCTGGAACAGGTTTCCTAGAGAGGTGGTTGATACCCCAAGCCTCACAGTATTTAAGAGGCTTTTGGACAATGCCCTTAATAACATGCTTTAAGGTTTGGTCAGGCCTGAATTGGTCAGATAGTTGGACAGGATGAGTGTTGGACCTTTCAACTGAAATCGTCCATTCTATTGCTGAATGAATGTATATTTACTGAATATATGTTTATTTTTTTGTCCCTGAAATTAAACTTGAGATATATAAGAATTTGAAAAAGGTCTGAAATGGTTTTATAAAGTGCAGGTGTATCAACATTAATTTTTAGTAATGCATTACTTTTAAGAAATTTTCTATAAGACAATGCAGTTGTTAAGGCTATTTGAGGCTCCAGTACGACAGAAAATACCTTAATGGTTCAATATTTTTTTCTTTTTCCATTTGTGAATTCTAGCCAGGAAAAATTCTGCTGCCTCCCTTCCCGTGAGCTTAAATTTGTGCTGTCAGTTTGTATTTGCCAGGCTCACACAGCGTCCCTTTGTCCCCTCTCTGCAGGATCAGTGTGTGTGTTGGCCAGAGAATCATCGCCCTTCCCCACGACAACCGACAGGTTCGGCTCTTCGACATGTCCGGGGTGCGGCTGGCGCGGCTCCCTCGCAGCAACAGACAGGTACTGCCCCTCCAGAGTGCCTGTCCTCCCTCAGGCAGGGATAAAAGTGGCCTTTGGGCTCTCTAGCTTAAAGCTGAGCAAATGCTGAACGGCTCTGGTCTGAATAAACATGCTGTTAGTTATTGAAAATAACCAACATGCCAATATGAAACTTTTAGTGGGGTTGGAAATGGTGTTTCAAGTGAATCTCATCATGATTTTTCCCCTTACTGAAGTGAAATACGTGTCTGCCTTCTCTATGACGTTGAAGAAGTGTGTAAGAGCATTTCAGATGTGTTTTAATGTCTTGATGTGAATTGTGTCAGAAAAATGTGTCACTATGAGGTTTAATATAGTGATTTGGTGATTTTCTCATGGGGTTTTTTTTGTTGGTTTTTTGTTGTTGGTGTAGGGGATTTTTTTGTTTGTTTATTTTTGTTTGTTTTTGGTTTTTGTTTTTTGTTTTTAATTACACAGTGTCTAATTGGTTTACATATATTCCAAGCTGCACAGGGCTCTGAGTAACCTGGTGTAGTGGAAAGTGTCCCTGCCCATGACAGGAGGGTTGGAACCAGATGATCTTTAAGGTCCCTTCCAACTCAAACCATTCTGTGATTCTATGACATAGAAACACAGAGGGAAAAAGTGAGGGTCAGTTTTGTGAGCTCACTTTATATGATTTGGTGATAAATTTAAATTTTTTTTCTTCTGTGCTTATTCAGATACATTCTAGATACATCCTACCACATAATAAACCATCCTTGCCACAGCCATCAAGTTTTGTGCATTTATGGCACTATTTGGCATGGCAAGCATCACTAATGGAGCAAATCAGACTAAGTGAAATTAATTGCATTATGTCACATAAATAGGCCTTTTTTGGTTGATTCAGCACTTCTTGATGGAATTTAGGAAGGAGTCCAAAGACTTACTTAATCTCTTTTAGATTTTTTTCAATTTAGGTAGATTTTTTAATTTATTGTCGTCTTGAAGGGGTTTTTTTGTGTGTGTGTGGTTTTTTTTTCTTTAGTAGTTTCATTCAGGCTGACACTACTAAAATCATGACTTTATTTTCTTTTTTAACCCGAATGTTGGTCAGAACCCTATTTTGGACATTTTTGTTACTATTGAACTATTTTCATCAATATAACATTTTTCCTGCTGCAGTATTATCCCTCCTGAATTATAAGAGATATAGACACTTAGTCTCACAGGCTTGTTACAAAGTAGTTGCTAGCACCTAGTTCCTTATTTTAAGACTGCTTTTATAAATAACAATGCTAAAATCAAAATTGGATTTGCTTTTGTAAAGAAAATGTAACTAGATAGCAAACAGACCTTGGACAACTTGAAAGTTTCGATGCATCTTTTTGTGTGCATCTGTCCTTATGGATTGCATAAGGATCTGTCCTTATGGATTGCTGCATTCCAGGTAGCAATGACCTTTAGGATCCTCAAGGGCTCTTTGCAAGGAGCAGGCTGAGGGTTGCAGGGTTGCATTTTGAGTTGCAGCGAGCTGTTGCAGCGAGCTGTTGCAGTTGCCAAGGCCGTGTGGGTAACGCTGCTGTCTCTCTCTCTCTCTCTCGCTCGTGGCAGGGGCACAGGAGGATGGTTTGCTGCACTGCCTGGTGTGAGGACCACCCCATCTGTAACCTCTTCACATGCGGCTTCGACCGCCAGGCCATCGGCTGGAACATCAACATCCCTGCTTTGCTACAGGAGAAGTGAAAGGCTGAGGGAGTTTCTGCCTTTGTGTTGTTGTGGACTTATACACCTGGGCAGACTTTTCTGAGCACTGGTCTGCTGTCGCTGTCAGAGCTCTTCCGTGAGGGGAGACTTGAGCAAATGTTGTTCTTGTTACCACATTGTGCACAGTTTGCATGGGTTGTACAGACAAATGTGATTTTTTAAAAATTAGTTTGTCTTGTGTATGGACTTTTATATTTTGGCATCCACTGGTCAATATGTTCACTGTTGCGTAGAGCACATAAATGTTCATAAGTTATTTAGCATTTAATAGTTACACAGTAGGGCATTACATTTGTGACATAAATGTGAAACTTATGTAATTACTGTAGAGAGTGTATACAGTCTGTTATGTTTTTCCATGACTCTACATATCTGCCTTGTGTTAAAAGGAATCTGCAGGGCTAAAACTTTGAAATGAAGTGTGAATTTCACTAGTTGTATGATTGTAAACATTTTCCTGTTTGCATCTGATTTGAATACATTTTTAGTGCTGCCATACAGTGCAACTTCAACTCCATTTTTACTCTGGTTACTAGAGAAATAGTAGATTTGAGAAGGAAAATGCAAGTAAGTTGTAGTGAGTGTAGACTGCCAGGTTTATTTGTTATCTTTTTTGTACTTTTTATTTTGAAGAAAAAAAAATATTCATTCTGCCCTTATATAAAGTGATTCTGAAACCTCATCACATTTCATATTAGCAAAAATCCAGAATATTACAATTCTAATCACTGAAATCTAGTCAAGCAAATTCTGAAGCACTTTAGTTTATAGCTATTGTTATAAACCATTTATGAAAGTTTGACTTTACCAGGGAATGTGAGCTAACCTTTGTAAGAAAGATTAATTCCTTTTGGTGATCTGCCCAGAAAGGAAATAGTTTATTTGGGGGTTGATGATTTTGTTTATGTACCTACAGTGAGCATACTTTTAATTGTGTTCACTTCCCATATTTTTATTTTGAGCCAGCAATACAAAGTAAATGAGTACTACCTCAAATATGAATGTTGGTCAAGATACATCAAATCTGTCTGTAGCCTAGAAAAAAGCACTTTTGGTCTCTGGCTGAAGTACTATCTCTGAAGGAGAGGAAAGACAATCATCCTACATGTGATCCTTTAGGTAGTTAACGTGTAAAGCTAGTGGAGCAATACTCTAAGTCAGTATCATCTAAGTCAATGTCACCAGTCTGTTCTCAGCCATGACGGGGTGCTGCAGTCCCTGTCCTGTTCCAAAAGGGGGTAATTAGCATAGCTGTCCCCTCTTTCTCCCAAATGGTCTTACTCTGGTTTTGCTCTTCACTGTGTTTAGCTGGTTTTGCACTGGCAGTGGGGTGTTGCTGTTCCTATCAGTACGTGCAGATGGCAGCTGGTGTCTTGGAAAGAATGGGAAGGCTGTTTCAGACAGACACTTGTTTTTGGCTAAAGGGAGATGCTGCCCCTGACTGTCTGACATATCACAAGATGAAGGGTGGGGGTAAGGAAGGTGCACTCTGACTGTGGGAATCTGGGGGTTCATGCTCTGTTGGCAGAAGTGTTAGGAGCTGTTTATCTCATCATCATGACTCTGTGCAACTACAGCTGTGCTCATGTCTTCTACAGCACTGTCCATAATGACATTAAATGTGTTAGCTGGTTCTGCTGCTAACTAACATTTGTGTGGCTTGGGAGTGCAGTGGGATGGGGTGGGATAATGAATGCATCAGTGAGGAATGCAAGGAAAACAGGGCTCCTAAACATAGTTTTGGACTGTAACATTAGGGAAACCCAAAATATTTAATGGAGAATATATGTAGTATCTTTATAGTACATGCCATCAGAGTAGTTTGATCCCTTGTTTTTTTCTGTTGTGGGGTTTAGGATTTTTTCTTGAGATACAAGATGAACAACTGGAGTAATCTTAAATACTAGAACTAATGAGGTTGCAGAAAGCAGCTGCAGTTTTAAGTCTTCTGGTGGTAAGAGTTAAATGATGGTGACAGTGTTTATTTTCACTTTTTTTTCTCCTGGGTTTTTTACTCTGGGTTAAAGCCATTTGATGTTGGGTTACAGGTTTTATTCCTTAAGAAAACAAGACTCACTTTCTTTTAGTTGGTAACTTTACAAAGGTTTATGCTGTTTTTAAAAAACAAGAAAAATGTCTGGCCAGTACAAGCAGTTTCTCCAGCATGGCCTGCATGTAGGATCTGGAGCAATGGCTCTCCTTTATTACCTGAGGCAGAGGAGAGGGTCACTGGTTTTAGTCCTGCTAAACTAAAGTGTCTAAGCTTCTCTCATACATATGTAATACAGAACCACTGGACTCTATGCAGTTTAATCATCATTGCTGCAAACTTTTTATATCACCAGAGGGGCCATCCTCTGGCACCAGGGATGGGTGATTACATGGTTTCATTTTGAAAAGAATCAACCAAACAAGGTGCTAGAGCCACGTTCTTATACGAGCAGGCTAATACTTAAATCAGCTGAACACAGCTATCACTTAGTTTAGTTTTCTATACTGTAATGAAGGGTAAGCCAAACTGCCATTCCCCTTGAAGCAAAACATATGAGCAGGGGTAATGAATAATGCTACATTGACTAAATATGTGGGAAACATTTCATGACTCTAAATGTTCTAGAGAGTGTTTTTTCAGCACTGAACAATGTCCAGCATTTCATTAAATGGAGGAGAGTTGCAGTTACATTTTCAGTATTGTGCAGAATTTCACAGAAAACTCATCAATGGGCAAAACCAAGCTTCTGTGTCTTTCTCTCAAGCAATGCACATCAATTTTCACGAAGTTTGTGTGTACTTTACAATCAGAAAGATCTGGAATGAAACATCTTATTTGTTGCCTAAATCTGTGAAAACTACCTTTTCGGGAAAAGAATTTGTAAGTTATGTGGAACCACTTTTTATTATTCTGCTGATTTGTTTTTAGATGTAAACTGTTTTTCTTCATTACAATTCAGAATGCATTAAAACATTCAACGATTTTTTTTTTTGCAATTTGCTGTTCTTCTGTGTTGCCTTAAGGTTGCTGATGATGTTAATGTTTCAATTTTTTGTAGTCAAAGGATCTTCCTATTCACTTTCCACTCTTTTCTACTCAAAAGGTTTGTTTCTGAGGCATTGATGAACACAGTTTGGAAGAGAAGGCCAAATCTGTTTATTACAGTAAGTCTTCTGTAGAACTAATGGTCACGCTGCCAGTAAAGTATCTAGATTGAAAGGGTGTTCAGGACTCCATTTGTATTGTCTTCTCTTATTCTGTATGGAAAAAAATTGTAATTGCATCTTCTTATGCAGGTAATGCAAAAGTTTCCGTGTGACTTTTCACCCTACTTTAAAAACTGACATTTTAAAATGAAATCTAAACAATTTTTTTACATTTAGAATACAAAAGTATTTGTATTCTAAACAAAAGTATTGCAAAACTACTCTGATGAGGAAAACACACCCTCAGTTTTTCTGTAGGTTAAAGGTTGGTTGTTTGTTGCACCCATGTTCAAACCAAAGCTGCGTAGTGTTGGTATAAAACCCAAACTTGGTGTTGTAGAAAGCCTTGGGTTTCAGAAGCCAAGGCAGAGCCCTGGCTGGTACCTGAGTGCAGGATGTTGCTTTATGTGCACCTTATTCTCTTTCAATGTGCTTTAGGATCCCTCATTGCCCATTTGGAATTAATCAGATTGGTGATATGGACCAAAAATAAGAGACTGGAGTTCCAAGGTAGCACAACTGACATAAGGGCTGGCTTGAGACAGAATGCCAAACCCTGGGCTTTAGTTGATTTTAGCTGAGGGCTTCCAAATCAGGCCGTACTGCCAATTGACTTAACTTAGTGTTTCTAGTATTATTTTAAACCTGTGAGTAAATATCATGCACAACTAGTGGTTTCAGGAGTATGTCTGTGTTTAAACTGAAGATGAGCTGCAGAAGAACCACTCTGTCATGCACCATAGTTTGCTCTTTAGGCCATCATAGAAATTTTATTTAATGCTCTGTTGAGACCTGAGTATGTCACTGAAAAATTACTCAGCCTTGTGATATTTTATTTTTAAGGAGTGTTGTTACCTTTTCTAATTCCCACAGGTCAGAGTTTTCTGAACATAAGTAATTTGCAGGAGCTTACAGAGGAAATCCTGTTTAATTCAGACTATAAATCCTGGTCAAAACATACCATTAACTGGGAGAGGTGTTATACTGGAGCAGTGTGGGATTTTGTAGATGTGCTGCTTGTCAGTGTCCTCCAAGTGAGAATCTTCAGTGCTACCACGAGGGGCTGTTTCTCAGAGGTGCAGGCTGGGGCTGGTTTGCAGCATTGAACTTCAGTTCCTGAGTAAGCAGCTTGGATGCCTCGTACAGGTTTGGGGAGTTTCTGGCCCGGTTCAGCATGCTATGTGGAAGCTGGAATTCAAGCATTCAGACTTTAGGAAAATGGGAATGGTGCAAAGTGTCAGTGGTGGGATGTACAATGGAATGAGTTAATGTAGAAAAGAAACCCAGTTCTGCCTCTGCCTGAGTTGTTTTGAAAATGGAAGCTTCAGCCTGGCTGGTGACTGCTGTGCAGTGGAATGACACCACTGCATGTTCATTGTGTTGCTTTACTCTGCTTGAAGCTTCATTTCCGTTTACTGTACAGTTCTGCCTCCTTCCACCAAAACTTGTCATACTTGGCATTTGTTTGAGTTTAACATTAATTTTGTGTGGTTCCTCTCTCACTTGTATTTGTGATCTTTCTCTTCTCCCTAGGGCAGAATAAATTTACTTACATCTTTATTTCAAAGCCCTGTACCAATGGAACAAGACCATCCAGCAGTCCTGTGCTGGGAGGAGAGAACTGACTGATCTCAGTGTGCACTTTTTCATCTTCATGATTTTTTTAAATTGTTTTGATAAAAAATTTTAATAATAGAAATGACCTGAGGGCTGTATGCATTAATGGTCTGAGGTTAGTGAAGACTGAATCAAGTCTATGCACCTTAGCTGACAAGAGAAAATAGACTTACAGTGATGTAGGTGACTTAAGGCTTTGCAAAGAAGCTTAAAGTGATTTCAAGTACTGCAGAAGAGTTATGGAGACTTTTCCTTAGCTTGGAGCTTCTGTGCTGTATGCAAGTGTGGTGACCCAGCATTTTGAAGGAATAAAGATCATTTGAGAAACGTAGAGGCACATCTGTGGTGAAAGCAGATGAGGAACACAGGGGAAGAATAATGAAGGAGAATGAGAAACTGGAATAAAATTGAGACAGCTGAGGGAGGCAGGCAGAAAGAAAATGCAAAGTGGTTCAGAGGAGTGCATGTCTAAAAGGTGGAATTTATTGGTCAGTTGGGGCTAAAGTGCCAGGAAGTCAGTGTCTAGTGAATCCCCTGACTTAGTGAGGAGAAAGGAAAGCAGAGATGGGACAGGGCAGGGCCAGCCTGCAGAGGGGAAAACAGCAGGACTGAGCTCAGAGGGAAGCATGGATATTGGGATGTGCTTATGGCTAGAGCCTGGAATGGAAACAACTGGAAGTTAAGATTCCTGTGCATTTTTAAAAACAGTCTTATTGGTTTCTATGTCCTTGATTTTTTGGGAAAAGCTGATAGCATATATAGAGACAAATTTAACTGTATGTATTGAATTTTCATTTCAAGTGTTGCAATGGTGCAGAGATCACTCAACAGCTGATGCATTCCTAGGATTACCAAAGACAAGGATTTGTAATCTTAGCAGAGAAGTGCAGATGTTGCATACAAACCCCAGGTATGACAGCAGGGCATGTGGGTTATTAGGAGTCATGCCCGGACTGGAAATTACTTGAATGAATAATTGATTTGAAAGAAGAAGATTATGTTTTGCACAATCCCCTTGAAAATTTTTTGCCAGTCCAGAAAGAATCAGAGTGGTTTTGGTTGGAAGGGACCTTTAAAGGCCACCCGGTCCAACCATCCTGCAGTGAGCAGGGACATCTCCAGCTAGTCCAGGTTGCTGAGAGCCCTGTCCAAAGTACCTTGAATGTTTGCAGAGATGGGGCATCCAACACCTCCCTGGGCATCCTGTGCCAGTGGTGAGACACTGGCACAGGTGAAGTTTTATAAAAAGCTTCTTATATCTAGTCTAAGTTGACCCTCTTTTAATTGACACCTTGCCCTACCACAACAGGCTCTTCTAAAAATTTTGTCTCCAACTTCCTTAGAGGTCCGTTCAAGCACTGGAAGGTTCAGTATTTTAGGCTCAAATGGTCTGAATTGACTAGGGAATCTCTCTAACTAACATACAGATTCCATCAGGAAGACACTGATGTGTTTTCAGTAGTGCCTTAGTTCTGGGAAAGGCAGAACTGGCCTTTCCTTCAAATTTTCACCTTGTTGATCTGTCAAAATTTGACAGTCTTGTTCACAAATCCAAATAAAAATATGTATAGATTTTGGCTTCAGTGATCAAAATTCTGACTCCAGTTGGCCCCAATGATTTTGGTCAAAGTATAAATCTCAAATACAGACAGGATCAGTCTTATACAGAGGTGGCATTTTGACAGAAAGGAGAACGAGTTACTGGCTGACTTCATCAAGTTAATGTCATACACTTATGTGGGTTTAGCATTTAATAGTTTTAATGTATCTTCCTTCTCAACGTGCTTAATTGGGATAAGGGCAGAAATCTCAATTTTTTTTTTTTTTTTTTTTTAAACCTTATCTAAATCTTTGCCATGTCACTGAGATCAGCCTTGTACAGACACAAACCTAAACCTGAGTATTTTGTGGAGCAGTCTGTGTCCTCTGAGGCTGTGATGTCTGAGCATATAGAAAGGTGAGTAACCCTAACGATAACAAAGAGTAAAATCTGACACACCACACAACAAACACCACTGAAATCAGGTTGATGGTATGATAAAAACTTGACAGACAGGATTAAGCATTAAAAGGGAGAGAGATGAAGGAAAGGCAAAACTTTTCATCAGCACTTTAAAGAGTAGAGGGCGTAGTGATGATATCATTATTAATTAAGATTGTTTTTCAGTGTGGGTAATTGCAGGACGTTGTTTTGGCCTCTTGTGTTTTATGAAGCTTGTGAAAACTGTCTCTGCCAGAAGGCTGTCAGAATGTTGGATGCTGTTGTTGAGTGGTGCCACCTTCAGAGGTGCTGAGCTCCTGTCAGTGCTCTGCACAGTCTGGCAGGTGGTTGCTAGCTCGGAAAATCAGATTCATGAGCCTAAATATGGATCTAGAAACTTCATTTTAGGTGCCTGTTTTTGAATATGATACCCTAATTTTGTATATATTTTATATTGCCGCTGAATTAATGAGCTGAAAAGTTCTTGGCCACAGATGCGTGGTTTACTGAAATATAAGAAAAGCACAGAGATGATTTTCCCTCCCAAATTATATAAGGCTACTTAGAGTTTACTGTTGGGAAACTGAAGTTACATTGCTCAGCTATAACTACTCACTGCTCAGTGAATAAACACTTTCTTTCAGATGCTCATTTTGCATCTTGCAAAAATCTGACCAGTGCAGACATCATAGCAGGAGCTTTGCATAGCAAAGGAAACTAAAGGATTAGCTGTTTATAAATGTATGTATATATATACATATATAAATTCCAGGTATTTCTACCATTACCAGCAAAACTGAGGAAATCAAATGACTCTATGTATGTTGGCTCTGACCATCCAAACTGGTGCTGTGTTTCTGTGAAAATGTCATATTTTGTTAGATCTCTCCTGTGCTTACTTGAGGACACTACTGGATGCCTGTCTGCAGATGAGCTACCAAGGGGGATCTTTGATATCCAGAAACAAGTGTAAATACAGGAGGCAACAGAGGAGGTATGTACTTCTGTCTCCAAATGGTGTTTGACCAGAAAATACAATTTCCTTGGACTAAGCAAATGCACAGCATTTCCTTACTTTGGTGCAGGCACAGGAGGCTGACCTTGACCTTGCATCTGAAGTGGCATCAAAGGAAACTTGTTTGTAAATTTTTGTGCCAGCAAGAGATGGAGCCACCTCTTAAACCCTGATTTTTTTCTTCTTCCTTTCTTGCTCAACTGCAGCATCTTCCTTATGTCCATGCAAGTGTATGTTTGCAGTAGTATTTTTAATGGTTTGATTTATTTTGTCAAACTAGTGTTTTGCTTTTGGAAAACGTTCTGGCAATATCTTAAAAGAAGCAGGTATAAACAGATCAGCTGTGAACAGTGAATGAAAGGAAAGTTTAGCAAGAGCCCATTAGAGAGCCATATCCCTGTGGAGGTTAGCTGTGGTACACATAAAGCCAGCAGTCATAAGAAAGGTACAAGCATCAGCAGACAAGTCTGTCCAAAACCCTAAAGTTTTGCTCTGCTGGAAAAAGAGACAAGCAGAGCTGCTTCTGGAGAATAAAGCAGTAAGGTCTTTTCCTCACTGTGTTCAGCATCTTCTTGTCTCAAAGTGACTTGAGGGGGCACAGAAAGGTAAAGCCAAATGCACAAACAAAGATTTTTTGTCATCAGGCTTTTTCCTAAGCAGCTTCTGTGATGCCACAACCACGCTGCTCAGTCAATAGCCTTTATATTTGTTTGCCCATACTGAAGGCCAAAGACTAATTTATCCGGATGTCCATTCCACCTTGCAACACAGCCTTGTGTTATACTTGATAACACCTAGAGCTATTTTAATACAGCTTAATTTGATTGTAATCTTTAGTTAATATCCTTTTGATTTTTCCTCTAACCTGTGTTCCTGAAATTTACAAGTATAAAATCATAGGAGAAATGGTATCTGACTTCTGATCCACTTTGTTAATAAGCTGATTACAAGTATTTAAAGTTATCTCCTCTTCTCCAGATGCAACAGAACAAATGACCTCTAAACACCATTAGTCTTGCCAACAAGTTTCAGAGCTCTTGCTGGAAATAAACAATGTCAAAATGCAGATGAAGCCCTCCATCCTGCAAGTCGAACGATTGTGCAGTTCCAGCTGAGCTTGGTGGAGCCCTATCAGGGCATAGATTTTCAGTCCTGTAGTTCCACCAAATGTGCAAGCTTCACTTTGGAGAAACTGCCAATAATGTGGCAGTTTACAGGGAATATTTGGTATTATGATTTTTCTGTGAGTACTGTGGGTAGGTCATTCCCTCTGCTGGGAACAGAGCAAGGACAACAAAGGTGCTGCTGCTGCCCATACTTGCCTCCTCCCTCTGTTCCCTCATACCTTTATCCTTATTTTTTTATGTCCTGAGTTTTTGCACAGGCTCAACCTCATTGTGTATTTGGGTGATGGCAGGTGAGCAGCAGCTTCCTGTGCAGGCACTTTGCCTCTCTGGGAGCAGGGCTGTGGTTGTCTGTGATTATCTCTGCTTCCCACGGTGCAGGTAAGAGTGGGATCTCTCTTGGAGGTGATTTCCAGCAGTCAGTGCAAGTGTGGGTCAGCCCAGATCTGGGGACAGGGGACATGAAGGTCTGGTTGAGATCCTCCTCTGAGGACCCCTGGAGCCACGAGTAGATGATGAATGAGAATGTGGGGGATTTTAGCTCCCAAGTGCTGGGAGGGAGGGAAGGGGCTCGTCCTTTGTTTTTTAGGTCCACAAGTGATCAGTGGATTGCCAGGCTTGCAGGTGAGCTCTGGCTATCAGGGAGCTGCAGGCACTGGGATGATGTTATGTGGTTGCTGAATGATTGCCCCTTGCAAATGTCTTGGGAATAACTCTTGTCCAAGGGCTTCCCACAGCAAATGTGCTCTGTGCCAAGAGTGCTGCTCCAGGGCTGCTCCTTTTTTCCCTGTAAGGGAGCCCACCTCTTCTCTGGGACTGATTTTATACTGGTGATCCTCTACTAACAACAACAGCTTTGCATGAGGCATCTGAGAGCAGAGACAGATTCTTTTTCTTGTTTGGGAAGAAAAGAAATCTTTTCTGCTTCATTAGGAGTGGCTCTGCAAGGAAAAGATGGTCTTACCTGCTTGTGTGGTCCCAGGCCCTTTCAATGTAAAAATTCAGGAGTCAACATACACTTAAAAGACATTAAATGAGGAAATATCTGACACTGCTCCTAGAGCTCCATAATTAAGCAGATAATATGCCAGAATGAATTCTTAATTTTTGTTATTTATGTTCCATTTCTTTCCCATTTAACTGATTTTCAGAGTATAAATCAGCACCAAGCTCTGTAAAAACTTGTGGCAAGAATGAAAGGAGTGTTCTGGCTGTTCAAGGACAGCAGGTATGTGTGGTCTGTGCCAGAACACGTTTTTTGTCAGTGGCTGCCAAACCATTTCTCCTACCCTTATCAAAGACTTGCTGACAAACCATTGGGTGGGCACGTTTGGGATGGGCACATTTGGGATGGGCACATTTGGGACCACCACCTCCAGCTACCCCACCCACCCTTCCTGGAGCCTCTGTCTTAAGGCTGGGGAGAACAATTTCAGTGTTCACACGATGTGTGCTCTCATCTCGCAGCTCTACACGAGTTCTGCTCTGTTGCTAATGCACCTGCCTTTATTTTCTTCTTTTTCTGTCAGAAATTTCGTATCGTGTTTGCCAAAAGCTCTCCCTGAGTGAGCAGAGCTGCTGGCCCCGGGTATTTCCCAGGGAGGAAGGTTTGGACACACGGGGATGTGTTGTTAGGAATAAATGCCAGCAGAGGGCACACCAAGATATGCAGACAGGAAAAAAAAAAATAAAATGAGGTCTGTTCGTTTTGTCTGAGGAGTTAAGCAAAACTCTGTTGGTTCATAATTCATGTGCCTGTAGGACATTGTAAAGGAATATAATTGATCTTTTAGGGCAGTGCTGCTATTTTGCTTTGCAAAAGCAATCAGCAAAATATCTTAAAACATCTATGAATGTAACATGATTTCAGATGTGCTGATGAAAAGAAAAGAGCCTCCCTTCCTCTGGCTCACCTGGTCCCCTTCCATTAACCTTTCTCCCACCACATTTAGAGGAAATTAATGCAAGCACAGTTTTGCTGTCTTAAAGGCCCAAAAGCATTTTTGATTTTTAATAATACATCTCTCCTATTTTGCTATCATTTTAATTAGCTTGCTTCTGTTGCATTTCAGGGCTAGATTTACACTGCTTTGTGGTGGGCATTGTTTTCCAGCTTAGTATGCCTGTGTGGATGGGATTGTGCATGTGGAAATCACCTAAAAATGAATCTTCCTGGGGAATAGAACATCCTCAGACGTTTGTCCAACAGCAGATGCTGGCAGCTGTCTAGCACCAAAATACAACCACCTGCAAGGGAAATATTGATGACTTCCACTGGTTCTCTGCCTTGAGGACCCCAAGGAAAGTCACTGAGTCCAGCTGTCCCCTGCCCTCAGTCCAGGGGCTCAGGGCTGGTGTTTGCTGGTGAGACCAGGTGGTGGTGGTGGCAGCAGAGGCTGGTGGCAGGAGCTGCTAAGGTGACTCCATGGCCCAGATCAACCCAGGTGCAAGGCAGCTGATGGGGGTGGATAGAGAATAAAAAGCCTGTAGCACCTAAAAAAGAAAGCTGTAAACTTATTCTCTCAAGTGTTTAAAGGTAATAAAGATAAATCGTTTAATCAAAGTCTCCTACACTTTTGCTGCTCATAAAGTATGAACACAACTCTCATTTTGGAGGCACTGAAATATGGTTTATGTGGCAGGTGGATACAGGGAGGTTGATTCTTACTTGCAGCAAGCTGACACAGTCTGGAGACACTGCATTGCTCAGGGCCACGCTGCAAGCCCAGGGAAGGGTCAGACCTGGAGCTCCCTGCTCAGTCCCTGTTCACCAGTGGTGGGTCACAGTGGAGCGCCAGTCCTGCCAAAATGACAAAATCAGCAATCCCTGCCAGAGTGCTCAGGTGGTGCCTGCAGCTACCCCGAGGTGCCAAAATGCAGGGAGTTCAAACCCACCCGTGGATGGCCAAGGGCAGCACCGGCCCCTTGCCAGCTCCCCCTGACGGGTGGGGTTCACTGAGGGCTTTCCTGAGGGCACTCCTCTCTCCAGGGAGAACAAATTACGTAAAAAATTCAAATTCTTTCAAGAGAGGGAGATCCCTCCACCAAAAAAAGCCAGGTGTGCTCAGATGGACACCTGGAATCGGCTGGAGGCAGCTGGCACAGCCCCAAAGCTGCTTTTGGAGGGGTGGTAACTCAAAACCTCTGCTGACTCTTTTTGACTGCCATGGGCTTGAATTGAGCACTTTACTGCAGGAACTAAATAGGTGAAGCAGCCTGTGTGTAGTATCTACCTAAGCATGGTGGTGGTACAAAATACACAGTAGTACCTGACTTAAGTTTTTCAGGATTTTTTTAATTGTCAGGAGGGGGGTTACTGGCACAAGCCCATGGGTGAAAGCAGCTCCAGTGTGTCTGTCAATCATTTACCATTTCCTTCAAGACCAGTGTAAAGTCTTTGTCTTTGCTGTCTTTTTAGGTAATATTTCTTTGAGAAATACTTTGCCACCCAAAATTACCTGTTGTGGTTAAGGTTGACCAACATAGTTTGCAAATACATCAAGTAATTTCTACCCCTGGAAAGTTGCTCTGCTTTGAAGTAACGTGTTTTTTCAAAATAATTAAGCAGCTTTTGGTTCTTTTACCTAAGCTGCAAAAAGATTCCCAAATGAAACAAGTTTGAAGTCAAACAAAACATCATTTTCAATCCAGTCAAAAATTTTATTTTTCCTTTCAGGAAGGAAGTAACTTGACAGATATATTTGGATAGTTCAAACTGCCTGTAAA
The DNA here is from genome assembly GCF_021018805.1 of Prinia subflava. Lineage (NCBI taxonomy): Eukaryota > Metazoa > Chordata > Aves > Passeriformes > Cisticolidae > Prinia > Prinia subflava. The sequence continues at coordinate 143,478,438 of NC_086247.1, read as the reverse complement.
AGCAATGCATAGGTGAAAGGCATCATGCACTTTATGAGAAAATTTCTTCAGCTACAGTAATATTTCCAATACTGCCTTTGGTGTCTGATCAATCTCCCAATATAAGCCTTCTGCTGAATTACAAGAAGTACAAAAAATCCTCAAAAAGCTTGCTTTGTTTGGCCAAAACAGGTATAAACTCTACCAGAGAACCGGTGGAGCAATAAATAAACATGTTTAACACCTAAGGCACTGGTACCCTCCGCGGACTCTGAGAGTTCATTAAACCCTGCCCTGTAAACTTATGGACCAATTTTGTCTCATGCTGTCTGCTCTGCCAAGCTCTCACTCTGTAATTCCCTGAGCAGGATAAACTCCTGAACACGGAGCCAGCAGCGAGAAGAGCAGCAGCTGAGTGTAACCAGCAGTCCCCATTGCTGCCGTGCCCGCAGCTTGTTCCATCCCTGCATCCCGCGATCCCTGCAATCCAGGGAGCAACCAGGGAGCAGCCTGTGCTCTGCCTGAGCTCTGCCTGAGCTCTTCCTGTGCCTCTGCCTGAGCTCTGCCTGTGCCCCTGCCAGGTGTTCTCTGCCTGTGCCTCTGCCTGAGCTCTGCCTGTGCTCTGCCTGTGCTCTGCCTGTGCTCTGCCTGTGCTCTGCCTGTGCTCTGCCTGTGCTCTGCCCGTGCTCTGCCCGTGCTCTGCCTGAGCTCTGCCTGTGCTCTGCCTGTGCTCTGCCTGTGCTCTGCCCGTGCTCTGCCTGAGCTCTGCCTGAGCTCTGCCTGTGCTCTGCCTGTGCTCTGCCTGTGCTCTTCCTGAGCTCTGCCTGAGCTCTGCCTGAGCTCTGCCTGTGCTCTGCCTGAGCTCTGCCTGTGCCTCTGCCTGTGCTCTGCCTGTGCTCTGCCTGTGCTCTTCCTGAGCTCTGCCTGTGCTCTGCCTGAGCTCTGCCTGTGCCTCTGCCTGAGCTCTGCCTGTGCTCTTCCTGAGCTCTGCCTGAGCTCTGCCTGAGCTCTGCCTGTGCTCTGCCTGAGCTCTGCCTGTGCCTCTGCCTGTGCTCTGCCTGTGCTCTGCCTGAGCTCTGCCTGTGCTCTGCCTGAGCTCTGCCTGTGCTCTGCCTGTGCTCTGCCTGAGCTCTGCCTGAGCTCTGCCAGGTGTTCCCTGCCTGCCCTGGGCCATCCCCGCTGCAAGGATGGCTCTTGGTTCCTGGGCTCCTGCTTGGAATGACAGCACACACTGGCGAGGGGCTGTCAGCACAGAAAATTCATCTCAGCTCTCTCCCTCCCAAAAGGAGGTGTGACAGCAATAGGTGCCCACACCCAGCTCACACCAAATGTGTGGCTTGTGGATGGCAAATGCCACAGGGGATGAATTCCCACATGCTCTCCGGAGATCTGTGTGCAAAGTTTTAAGCTGGCATGTTGTTCCCAACGAGTGAGGAAGGGAGGGCTTTATGAGACATTTGCAAAGTAACAATGTTTAACTAACAAGCATGTTGTATTCTTATGTCTCTTCCCATTATAGCAAAAAATTCAAAGCAGTGGCAATTCTGAAGTGTAGGAGGCTGCTGTGGTTTTTCTAGCACGAGAGAAAGGTTAAAGAAGCAGAGTATCTCCCTATAATTGTTCCCTCCTTTTTTATTTTTTCATCCTTCAAATACTCTTCTTCTTGATGATCTGTGTTTATCACAACTTAGTCCCAGACTAAAGGGAAGCCACTATATGCTATTAACCTAAGATATCCATATTCTTTACAGATTACAGATCTCTGAAAGCAGGTCTTAGAAATTGAAATACAATTATCTGGCCTATTTTATGCACCTATAGCTAGCAAATCATGCAAGATCCTTTAAAAAGAGAAAAATGCAATTTAGCAGTCACTTGTAAATAGCTTTTCAGCCTGCAGAAAGTGATGCTTTAAAGCCCCATGGCTGGTTCCCAAGGAGGGTGTGCGTGGGGCTCCATCCCTGCCTGTCCTGGACACCTGGTGGGTGAGGGTTTATCTAGACACAGCTTGTGCTAGAAAGGCCTGAGCTGAGCAGCCATTCCCCTTTCAGGCAGAGAAGAGGGGATGGGTAATACTTTGTGCTGAGGGTGAGCAATAATTTGATGTTTTGTTTTACAAGGATGATGCTGTTTGAAACAGTCCAACTTTGCTGCTGGGTGTAGGAAGGTGGGAACCAGGCAGCTCTGTCAGGGAGGGTGGCCAGAGGCACAAGGTGTTTGTCCTCCCTTGGCTGCCCTTCTCTAAATGCTCATTTCTGACCATTGGTCTGCTATTAAAAAGTGGCTGTACCTCTTCTGCCCCCTCTTCCGTGTGCAAACACGGTGATCACTGGTGGCTGTGTAAGAGGGGAGCAGCCTGGTCCTGCAACCCCCTGACTGATCAGAGAAAGCTGGGTTTGGTGCCAAGAGATGGTGCTGAATTTAGGTTATTTGGGATTTGAATGCTTCCTATTGCAATCAACACCAGGCTGCGGGTAACCTCAGTGACAAATGCTGCAACAAAATGTAGAAGTATTTGTTTGTCACTAGGTGGGAATGGAGCACTTGCCTGTGCTCTGGATATTGTGTTCTGTTCAGAATTTTGCAGTAGTTACTTTTGAGCTGACACACGTTTTCAGTACATTTCAAATAGCTGGAATAAATATATATACAGTTCTAGTAAATGGTTAATAGAAATGATATGTTCCTACAGAGAAAGAATGATAACAAATTCAGTAATTATGACTGACAAACTGCATGGGCACAGTAGAATTGCAGTCATGAATTTTGCTTTTGATTGATACCAAGAACACACAGTTGTTAGGAATTAATAATAATAGCACTGAAATATGCATAATCCCAAGCAGTAATATAACTTTGTGTACTTTGTCAAATTTAAGTGTCTGTCTTGAAGCATGTAATTATTAAAGAAATATAAACTTTGGTCTGCAGAGATCAAGCATGAATATTTGGCATATATTGAAAAAGTGTGCAGCAATCTATTTCAAACTGGACATCTTCTACAGCTAAATTAATAAATATAACCGAATTATTTTTCAAATCACTTGTCCAAAATGCCCTTTCCCCAGTTTTTGAGTTTCAAAACTTCTGGTGCAGCATCTCATACAGTGCTGACATGATGGCAAGGAGCCCCTCCCAGAGCACAGAGCTAAACCATGATGAGGTTCATGGCTTTTCCATGTGTGCTGTCCAGGAGCTGCTGCAGCTCAGCACGGCTCTGCCCAGCCCTTGGCCATCTCCCCAAGGTGACAGGCTCTGCCTGAGCTTCCCCTGCTGTGGATCTCAAGGAAGTCATGGGGGTCACATGGGGGAAAGGTGTAGCCCACTGCTCCTGAACGCTTTCTCTGGACAGACAGCCTGTTGTCTGTCCCTAAATATTTCTGGTTTTGTGCCTTCTCCACTCCTGCCCTGAGTGCACTGGGCTGTTCTCTGCTTTCTCAGTCCCTTGTGGCACAATCCCCATTTCCACAGCTGTTTTCCACCCCAGTGTCAATGGGCAGCTGCTGTGATTTGTTGGCCCAGCACATTTTAGAACTGATTTTGTACTGTGTCTTTCTTCAAACCCTGTTTTGGAGAAGTTGCTGCTGCTAATTGATCTTGTGGAGGGCCAAGCTCACTCTTAGTCCTTAACAGTCAATAGCATTTGATCAATTTTGTACTGATTAGTGTTGGTCATTCCTGGCTTAAAAAGGGTAACTTCTGTCTGAATCACTGATGTTTTGGGGCTGTGAAATCTCTTTTAGCACGTTAGCACCGTTTTGTAGTGTGATATTTGATGGATGAATGTGTGTGTTATCTATAACCTATTTTTTCCATGCTCAGCCCAGAGAAGCAGCATGTTCTACTCTCCCTGGGAATATTGCAGCATACCTTCATTTTCAGTCATAACCACATTTAGACATAGTGCTGCTGTTTTAAATTGGGGTAATGAAATCTGGACAAGTGGTTTGGACAAACACAACACAAGCAATAAAAGAAGCTTTAATAAAATGAAAGGATTTCCAGGGAATACCTTCATTTCTTCCATCCTCCAATTTAATTCTTTTTGAGAATAATCAGACCATAACATAAGACTAAATTCAAGAGATGAAGTTCAGCTGGAGAGGAAATAATGTCCATAAAATGTTTTCAAAGGTTGTTCATTTGTTTGAAATGAGTTCTGTGAGTCGGATTGATTTGCTTTAAATACTTTATAAGCAAAAATACGTTGCACTTGAAGTACATTTTCATCTGGGGATCTCAGGGCATTTTACAGGAAGGGGGAAGAATAACTGATGCTACTGCTTGTTGCCAGCTAGAGCAGGTGGCTGAGTCTTTCAATGCAGCTCCTCCAGACCTGATTCCAGTGGGGATGAATTTGGGATGTCCATCCCATGACCTGGTGTCTGCACCTGATGGACACATCTGCCTTCCATGTCCTCCTCCCCACTGTGAGCTCTCACTGCAGCTTGAGTCCATGGTAAGGGAAAAGTACAAAGGTTTTGGGGTGTGTTTTAGGGCATTTGGCTGGGAATCAGAGGGGTTTTGTCAAAATAACTGACTTGCTAAGGAAATCTCAGGCAGAGTGAGCTCCAGTTCAGATGGTCAAAGTGACCTCCAAGCAGGTCCAGAGAACCTGCAGATGTCCCCCTTCCTACACTGCTGCATGGTGAATAAACAGCCAGGGCCATGCTGTTGTCAAACTTCTGCTCTGAGGGCGTGTGCTCCTCACCTGCCTTGGTCTCTGGTCATGGTAACCCTGGTGAGACTCACAGGGACATGTCTGTGTCACATTTATCCAGCAGGGTGGGTGTGTGGTGTGATACCAGCAAAAACCCCCAAAGATGCAGTGATAACAACTTGTCCCATAGAGAACAAGTACAGAGAAAAAGAATCCACCTTTCTCCTGCTGCTGGGAAATCTTGAGCACCAGTGACATATAAGGAAGTGATGGCTGTGGTGGGACTGGGGCATTATGCACCACCTCTTAATGTGGGAAGGAATTGAGGATTATTCCATAGTTCCTTCTGGCCATTGGCCCACGGGGTGCTGACAGTTCTGCTTGGCTGAGATTGATGCCTTAAGTCTTAGTTTTCATATTTTCCAGACTCTGTACTGCATTAGGATATAACTCTGAACTTCATATAAAGTGTTTTTTTCAAATAAAGCAAGTTCTCCTCACAATGTAGGTAGACAAAACAATCCTTTTCCAGCCCAAGAACCAAGGACACTGTTGCAGCTTCAGGCCCAAAAGCTTTAAAAAATAGTGAATTGAGGAGAGCAGTCTGGGAGGATGGGACTTCATAACCTGAAGCTGTAACTGGACAATTAACCCCAATAAGCAAATGGACCAAAATTTGTATAAGTGTGAAAACATGTGATCTATTGTCAATCTTGGGTGTAGCCTCAGCCAGGGTCTTGTACTGCCCAAGGTGTGTTCTTTGAAGGCCTTTTAAATAAATACCTACTTTATTCCTTTAACTCTGCCTAGCCCTGTTCTAGGTGGCCTCTCAAGGCATCAAGGTGGCCAGTTTTGGGTCAGGCCCCAGTGAAGGGCTGTGCACTCCCAGGTGACAGATGAGTCCCTTTGCTGGATGTCTGTGCATCCCACAGTTTCTCCTGGGCACATAACTTTAGGCAGAGGCTTAACAAAAGCCAGTCAGGGATGATGAGACTGTGAGCTTCATTAGTACTTTCTGTGTTTCATTGGACAGTGGGGCAATTAACACAGGGCTCATTACACAAAGATTTTGATCATTTTCTCTGCTTATTCATCATAGTACTTCCTCTGAGAATAGCAGAGACTGTGATTAAGTGCAGGAATAATTCATGTAGTTTTTCTTTGAGATTTTGATCACCTTTTTGGAGTCTAATTGTTTTATAGCCTTCATTCCTGAGGTACTTATGACAGGTCTGCATAGAGCCCTGCACATAAACTGTGCTCTCCAGGCTCTCCAGCTTCTGGCTGAGGTTATTTTCTGCTTCCAACACAGACCAGTAGCTCCACTTGGAAAAATCTCAAAGCTACAGCCTCAAGGTCAAGCAAGGTGTAATAAAATAATCTGAGAACCACAAAACAAATCAGAGTAAGCCCAAGGGGATAGCTGCTTTAGTCCTGATTTTAAGATTAATGTAAAAATATTATAGGATGTCATTATTAGGCTAAGACCCCCCTCAATTACCCCACTGTTTGTTATTGACAACAGAATACAGATGCCCTTAGAGAAGAGTTAGGAACAGGACAAGCAGGCAGTGACGTCTCTCAGTTATACTCTCTCAGCCACCAGGACTTTCCCAAGATGTTTACAATGTCTTTACATTTCACAGCTTTAGATGGAATTCTCCTACACTAATATGTTCAATATATGCAGCATGGGAGGAGTAATCCACAGTCCTTTCTGAGGCCAGGAGAGGGATATGTAATATTCAATTCTACAAGGAACAATGTGATGTTCTGCCCACAGTCCCAGCCTGTAGACTGGGAGATGTGGGCCCCATTTCCATCCCTGTCTCTGGGTGGGGTTGGTGTGGATCACTGCCCTGTCTGTCCTGGGGCTGCTGCTTGCCTTTGTCCTCATCTTCCTCTCCAATCAATTTCCTCAAGCTTGACTGCAAAATCTCACTCTTCAGAAGCTACACCTGCTCTGCTGGAAATTTTGGATATGGAGACATAGGTTGCATTTGTCCAAAATGTGCCTAAGGAATACTCTAAATGCAACAAAGAAGGACAACCCAGAAGACAAAAGGTCATTAGGTGGCTTTAGTTTTTGGGCAACTAGCTCCTCTGGGCCTCTCTTTCCTGTAAAATCCTCTCACTCTGATGTCAGTGGGTGCTGTTGCAAAACCTCTGCCGGTTGTCACACACCACACTGGACTACGACTGCAAAGGGTGGTTTGGAAAACATGAAAAGAGAAATTGCATAGGAAATCTGTAAATACTTTTCTGCAGAAAAGTTTGCTTTTAAGATATAGGTAGAATTTTAACTCTGTAGAATTTTAAAATCTGAGGAAGTGCAAATACTCTTGTTTCCAAGTGGCAGGATAATATCAGAGACAAAATATTGTGTTCATTAAAATATGGAGAATGAAATTTTGAGAGCAGTTTTCAACAGCTTTGGCCGAAAATCAGTCTTAGGTTCCTAAGTCACTTAATCTTTACCTCTATTTCCAAGTATTGACAGCAGTTATTGTGTAGCTGAAGGTCTGCACTGAAGAGATATGGGTCATTCCTGCTAAAATCCATGCAATTATTGAAGTTTTCAAACACTCAGAATAAATTAAATGAGTAACTGCTGAATATTCACACACAGAATCTTATTTTTTAGGAAAATGGAAATGCATTTTGTCCACTTTTTAATGAGTCTGTTAACAAACCAGGTTTCCCATTATTTGATTAACAGGTGCACTAATACATTCTGCCTATGAAGCTGATGCAAAGAGGAATGCTGAGCCCAGCCAGTTCAGCACTGGAAGAAGCAAAGATTTAATTTCCTTTTCCTGCTCAGCACCAAGCTGATACAAAGGCCTCTCAGTGAGAAAAATAATTGTGCTTAGGGCTTGGCATAAGGAGGCACAGGGTGCAGAGTGTGCAAACATCCCAGCTGGGGGGAGATGTTAATGCCTGGAGAGGATCCAGCTTTCCAGCCTTATCCCTGCTGAGAGCAGCCACTGCCCTGCCTGCAGAGCTTTGCTTCACTCCTCTCCTGCACCTGCCTTGGACTCGTCAGCAGGACCACAAAAAGGCCACCAAGCCCCCTCACAGGGATGGCTGCCCTTGGCTCAGCAGAGGGACCAGCTCTGCCCCTGGGTGGGCACCACAGGAATAGGAGTAGGCTCCAGTGGGACAACCAGGACCCAACTGTGCAGGTTCAACAGCCCAGGCAAGGTCCTGAAATGATGTCCTCTGCTCTAGGGCAGACCTCTGCTTGTGTCTGCCTGTGAGCTCTGCCCTGGACCTGCATGTGTGGCACAGAGACTCCTAGGAATATTCTGATTCTGATGAGCCAGCAGCTTCTAATTTGAAAAATATTTGTTTCAGTAAGTGTTTCCTGGCTGGTGCTGCTGGAGTATTTTTGTCTGTGCTAACAGTATTATATTACTGGGAGGGGAAGCTCATTCCACCTAATTGTACTAAGCGTGTAGTGATGGAGATGGGAACCTAATTATCTTCATCAAATTGATTTCATTTTGGTTACCACATGGCTATTAGAGGAATGACAATAAATTTTGGTCTCTTTGATCAGGACTGGAGTTTAACCAACATTTCTAAAGTCATTAATGTGTTATGCCTCCCCCAGGCTAATGATTTGATTATCATGTAAATGTACTGAAGCCAAACACTTCAGCTATACATTATGGATGATGGATAGAAAGTTTTGAGAAAATACATGTTGTACTAAATACACTGGAAACACAGAGGATGTCAGATAGCTACTGGCAGGCAGGGAGAGACAGAGAATTGAAGATCTCAAGCTGGAATAGTCCCATAAGGATCATGAAGTCCAGGTCCCTGATACTTGCAGGGCTACCTAAAACCAAACCTAAACTTACATGAGTTAGAGCATCATCCAAAATATTTATGAAAAACTGCACAGGTGCCTCTTTGTAACTTATCTCTTCCCATGACTAAATCCTTGCCTTGTAGGGCTGTTGATCACTCTGTGAGATCAGAGAAAGCTGTCTCAGCCCCTCAGGCCCAGAGTGGTGCTGGTAGCAGATGTAGGAACAAGTTACACCCAGCAGCTTTATTTTAGATCAGTCCTGAGCCTAGAAGTGTTGAGGAACTCAGAGTCAAGTCCAGCTCCCTCCACCTTGGATGCTTCCCCATGGCCCGCCTGTGTGATGGAGACTGAAGTGCTGAACAGTTTCTGCCACTGGGCAGAAACTGGAATATTTCTGTCTTAGCTTTTGTCCCTACATGTACAGTTTACAGTGCCAAGAAACTGTGGGATTTTATCTTTGTGAGGTTTTAGTCTTTTTTTTTCTGATATGCCAAAAATTATCAGTTATGTAATGATAAGTTAAAATCACAGTATTTGTGTCTATTATAAGAGATGTGTGTGTATACACATGTTGATAATAAAGTTGTTACTAATGTGCTGTAGCTATCACATAGCAAAATATGACAAAGTAATAGATCTTACAGTTAAATATTCCACAATGTATTTTAATGTGTTTTATCTTAAACCCTTTCTGACTTGCTGCCATTCTCTTTTTTTTTTTTCTTTCCCATGTGGATTTGTATTGAAAGGAAATATTTTAGTGCTTTAGCTCAGGAAACTGAGGCCAGCAGCTCAAATGATCCAATGTGCTCTTGCCACCAGGCTGAGTCAGACATTGCTCTCCTCACAGGTTTTTGTCTGAAAGTGCTGCAAAGCCAGGATTCCTCAGCCTTCCCAGGCAATTGATTCCTTAGGGCAATTAAATTATGGTGCTTGAGCTGATCAGGAGCATTGCACACCATCTGTAGCTCACCAGGGCAGAGCCCTTCTCCTCACCAGGTTCCACACTGGTGGTTCAGGAAGGCTTTGGAGGAGGGAGGTGTTTGCCCAAAGGGTGCATGGCCTGTCAGAGGCACTTCTCACCTGCAGGACTTTGCTGTGGCCACCTTGGCACTCTGTGCCTCAGTTTCCCATCAGGAAGGGACCAGCATCTGTACTGCTCACTGCTCTGGAAGGACAGGGGATACATTGGATGTACTACAGCTAAAATGGGTCTGTTGGGAACAATAAGCATGTGTGTTATCCCAGTGTTATTTCTAAGTGCTTTTTAGTTGTGTGTGCTGACAGAGAGGTGCAGGTGGATGGTCTGAGTGTAGATAGAAGGGGCAAGGGGACCTGCAGTGTCACCATCACTGCACAGGGAGCTCCCTTCACCTGCCTCCCCTTTAGCCCCTCCACCACGTTGTCCACTCTGAAAGCAGATCCCAGGATAAAAGAGAAACAAAAGGGTACCACGTGTTCAGAAGGGTCAACTTTCCTGCTCTGCATCCAGACACCTGCCTGGACTCCAGTGCCAGGGATCTGGGGGCAAATACATTTTTCAGAGGCAGTCCTGGCTTAAATGGAAGTAAAACTACTGCTTAAACATCAGGACATACAGCCTTGTGTCCCCTTTTCTGGGACAGGAGTCACTGCCCAGCTCACTGCCCACTGAGCACCAATGTTCTAGTTCAGCACACAAAATGGAGCACTTAAGCAAAAGTATATAAATATAGCACGTAAACATAAATTTGTATGTGTATAAATATAGGTATATATGCACATATAAACATACACACATGCCAAAGCCATCAGCCCATGGGCAGCAGAAGCTCCTTGGATACAATCAGGGATTTTCCCTTTGGAAAGGGAAAATCAAAGGCCAGTCCTGCCAAGCTGGAGGCAGCTGGTTTGTTTGCTCACTTCTCCTGGGCAGCTCCTGCCATTTCCCTGGTGCTGCCAATGCCTGGGGAGAAGGATGTGAATGACTGAAGGGCTCTCGTCTGTTAATTTATATGAATGAATATAAATTAATGCAGTTTTCTTTTCTCTGGCTTGCAGATATTAAAGGCCACTGTGACTCATAAGCACGATCTATCTTATCACTGGTGGCAATAACACATTAATCACCTCTGATGGAGGGTGAGGAGCTGGCACACAGGGCTGGGGGAAGGCAAAGACCCTGCACAGTTCCACAGCTGCTGCAGCCATGAGACAGGCAGCATGTGCCAATTTAAGTATTTTCCACACCCAGCATCTCTGCAGCAACCTGCTCCTGTGTGCCTTCAGACCCCTCTAGCAGTAAAAAAGTCAGGTTAGGGGCTAGAAAGTGTCAAACTGTGTAACCAGTAATAAGAGTAACAGTTGAACTATTGCAAACCTCCCTGTAGAGGATGCAGAGAAGTGCTTTGTTTAAGGTGTATTTTTAGCTTGGTTTACTGTTTCTCCATGTGTTGTTCTGCATTTATCTATATTAGCAGCAGGCACTTGGCAGTGCTAGCAGGGGAACACGAAAGCTCCTGACCTCAGTGGCACCATGGCTCTGGAAAGAGTTGATTTGGGACATCACTGTGCATCTTTCTGCCAGGTAAATTTGTAATGCGAGTTGGCAAGGAGAAAGACTCAGCAGCAAAATCTGAGCATGTTTACAGAAAATTTAAATTGAACTTATGGATCTGGTCCTGGGACAGATGTGCTGCACTGCTGTGATGGGGGGAGCCACTCTATAATTTCCTTTCTGTCTTCCCAGAAATGTTTGTCTGATCTTACCTGCAGTGACTGAATAGTTTTTCTATGAAAACTGTGGGATGAATGACAAAGGAGGGGAGAAATTAGCAGCAGGACTAAAGAATGGCCCTCCCTGGCCAATGCCATAACCACTAAAATGCTTCACCAGTTTAATGTCATTTCACAGGGTAATCTTCAGGCAGCCTTGTCTGGAGGCACTCGCAGGCTGATTCGGCGCCCAGTGGTGCAAATCATTGAGTTGCTCTGTGAAAGCACAGGGAGAGGGAGTGATGAAATATTTTCATGTACCTTTTTCCTGTGACCTTAACCCCCAATTCCCTTCATAAACTGAATACTGCTCAGTTGCACTACTCTAAGTCCTTTGAAATCCTTTGCATTTAGCTGGCAGATGAACAATCCCATAGTGTAGCGAGCCAAAATACATTTTTTGCATTTCACTGAAATTTTTGGGATAGAGTTATCTCCACATCCCTCCTTGAGTGAAAAAGGGGTTATTTTCAGAATGATTCAGTCTTCACTTTAGCCACAGTTCTTCAAGAAAGACCAGCAGATGATGAGACAAATAGATGTACAATTTAGCTACCTCTGATCTCTGCCTCACCTCTTAAGTAACTGCAAAAGAAGATAAAAGAATATTTTAGGAAAGCTGCACACAGAAAACAGAGCTGAACTTGTACAGCAACTGTTCTAAATAATGAGAAAGGTTCTTCAAATGTATTTTCCCTTGTTAGAGGGTCAAAGAGGTACTGGGTCAGATGAAAAAAAATGTATCTGGGAAATGCTGGGCCACCTCAAGGAAACTCTAATGCAAAGGCTCAGATGGTGGTGATGTATGATTTTGGTTTTCCAGTGTGTACAGAAGTGTCAGGGCTAGGAACGAAGATTTGACAGAAAAAAAAAAGGGTTCGCATGGGCCTAATACTCTCAGTTCTCAGGTTGAAACATGAATTTGGTATTTACCTATCTCTTGTTGCCAGAAGTTGTCCCTTTCAATGTTTTTAATGGCAGCAAAATTACATTAAACTCCTTCACCAAACCTCTAAATAGGGACAGTATATGTTCATTTAGTCAGGCACTACAATTTATGGCTGGAACAGCTTTTTTCCATAATTAGAAAATGTTCACATTAATGCTAAAAACGGGTCAGTCTGTTGCTCATATATATATATACACTGTATATATATACACTGTATATATATACTGTATACATATAAATATATATACTGTATATACAGGTATATATACTGTATATAGAGGTACTGTATCCTTTTCTTTAACCCTGATAGTATTAATACTCAAAAGATATCTTTCTGTGACAAGGAATAGTCACTGGTTTTTGCAATGGGGAAGCAGAAGGTTCTGTGGCTTGCAGATACTTTGACTGGAGTCACCTGCCCATGCACAGACCTCTTAATGCAGGAGCCTGGACTCCTTCCATCAGTGGGGAGAGACCAGATCCTCGAGAAGGAAAGTTCTCCACATCTTTTGACACAGCTTTAAGTAGAACAAGTAATTTTATGGGAACACTTTTCTCTTTGCAGGGAATTTAGGAAATAGATTCAATCTGAACACCTATCCTCCGGGTGGATGAAGTGGTTAAGGTGAAAATGATCCTGGAACAAAGGAGGTTTTTCCTGTGCTGTGAATTGTTGCCTAGAGGGAAAGTGCTCCCTCCTCTGGGGGTCTTCACTTGTTCCTGTCTTCCTCACTTCTGAGGGTAAAATCTAGACAAGAACCTAAGTCTGCTCTGTTCCCAGATGAGCATCCCTAAACTTGACAAACTCTGTTATCAAGTCTGTTTTGTTCTCTCTCATGCCGAATGGCTATTAAATTATAATAACAAATAAATTAGCTTTTTCTGTATATTGTGAAATGATACAAACATGAGACACAGACTCTGCACACAAGTGCCTAAATTTCTAGGGGTTACAATTCTTGCCTGTCCCTTTTGCCAGCAGCTTGAGGGGTTTATCAGTTGATAATCTCCCACTGAAACATGAGATTTAGGAGCAAGTCCCAAAGCAAGTAGTGTGTCATAGTCAGGATTTTAGGAGCCTGTGGTGTCAAAGGGATGCTGTTGTTATTCCTGAAAATACTTCCCTTTATCACTGAGACCAGGACATGAACAAACCATTTGCTTCAGAAAAAAAACAATTCACTTTAGAACCCACAGTAGAAATGTGTTGTCTTATAGATCTAGGAGTTAACACTCTTAAGTGAGCAAAACCCCCTGAATTTACTTGCTAAAATAAAAATAAATAAGAGCAATTAGCAGCAAAATAGTATTTTCTTTGATATGCCAAAAAAATATGGGTTATATTGTGCCCTGGAAGGTAGGGCTGGTGATGCTGGAAGGAAGGGAACTGCACCTACAGCATTTCCTTCAGGGTGTGTCAAACACAGCCTGAGCTAACACCCGAGCATGAATTTGAGGTTGTAGGAGATGGAGGGCCCCAGTTAGTCTGTCAGAAGAACAGATCAAACCTGACAGCATGTACCATTCTTCACATCGTTATCTCTCTTTGTGGGAGGTGATTTTGGTAACATTGTAAAGGAAGGAGCTGTCTCCTCCTGGCTTGGATCATTTAATGGCATTAGAGGCTGTAAAGGCACCACTTAGGGCTGGAGGAGAATGAACAGGACCTTTTCCTTTCTGTGGCAGAACAAGGCTTTAATGGTCTGGTGGAAGTAATTCTGTATTGCAAAGGAAGTTGATAAAATAGAACATAAACTTCTCTAATAGAGGACTTAATTACCAGGAAAACCAGGTTGAATAAAGCATTTGAGCAGAACTATTTCATTGCTGAAAAGGCAATAATTATTAATCCCCCTTTTCCAAGGCCATGTCATTTGTTCAGGAGGCCTTGGAATAGTAAGAAACCAAGTATTTATATGTGTGCATTTGCTTGTATATTGATTTTTTGTTTGTTTGCATCCAAGCAGACTGTCACTATGCTTTAAAAATCTCAGATTTTCTCTGGCTTTACTCACATTTCCAGCTAAGCTGGTCTATCCACATGATCAAGCTGAAACCAGCCAAACTAATGAGGTCTCAGGGCTGGGCAATAGGCATAATGGTAATGAATCAAAAAGCTTTAAAAGCTCTTAGCTGTTTCATTCTTCAACACATGAGTGTGGCTATCAAGGTCTAACTGCAGCAGAAGGACTTATTTATTTCAGAAATAGGCACTCCTGTGAAGCCCTCTATTAGTCAATATATCAGCTTGTTCACGTTTTACTCTGTTGTTTTTCCAACATATATTTGAAGAAGAAATAACTGTGCCTGGTGATGCTGGGGTGTACATTTTAAAGTTTTAAATCAAGTTCAGGTATTTACCCTTTAAACTTAATGAGATTAAGCATGGAATCCATCCCTACAGTTTGCCCTAATAACTGATTTGTAGTTTGTGTCATGGTGTGTGCCACGGTCAAGCAAAAGCTACTGCTCCAGGCAAAAGTCCACCATGGCTGTGGTGGAACTGGGTCAGCTCACAGTGACTTATTTTCCACACAGGCAACTTCACCTTGCCAATGCTTTCTTCACCCTGCTCCTCTTTATCCTGCCCCAATACCTAATGACATAGGTCCAAGCTGAGGAAATGAAAATGTAGTAATGTCTTAGCTTGAAAATAAAGATATGCATGGCCCCTGCTGGGGAAGGAAACTCATGGGATGGTCTGTGAGGGTCTGGCACTGACTTCCTCAGCATGAGCAAGCAAAGACCTGGGGGGCCAGTGAGCTGATGGGGCTCCCTGTGAGCTGTCAGGCTCAATTTCACCTTGGAACCAAATCTTCACAGGGATACGGACAGGGAAAAATTTTTGCTGTTGGTGAATATGTTTGTATTCATATTTTCACAGTGGCTGCTGAAAAGCTTTGGCTGTTTTGGTAACACCAGTGATCTCCGTAAGGACTGGCAAAGGGAAATCATGTCAAGGTTAAACGTTTGTGGGGATGGTGTTGTTTGGGCTCAGTGT
Source organism: Prinia subflava (assembly GCF_021018805.1). Lineage (NCBI taxonomy): Eukaryota > Metazoa > Chordata > Aves > Passeriformes > Cisticolidae > Prinia > Prinia subflava. The sequence goes on along the minus strand of NC_086247.1, from coordinate 143,463,275 downwards.
GAGTTTAATCTGCTGTGGCTGAATACTGATTGTTCAAAACAAGAACAATCCAAAGCCACTCCACCAATGAAGCAGAAATCTGCAGAGATGTTCTGACCTTTCGTTCATCACTTCAGTTTTCTTAAGAAGCTTTGTGCAGCAGGTCCCATGCAGTGTGGGTTTGAAAAAATGCATTAATTTTTATTAAGAAAGATCTTTGAGAGTAACCTGGAAGGATAAATTAGAGTTGTATCCAGTTCACTCTTCTTCCAGGAAAATACTGTGACCCTTTATGGCTTCATCTACATGAGCAGGCACATCCCTCTCTCAATACAACTGTGTGGCTCCCACAATGCATCACATCCAAACTGAACAAGAAGACATCTGTAGATCTACAGTAGGATGTGTAAAAATACATACTAGCACTCTGGAGCACATTCCAATTGATCACTAAAGCCATAGTGAAAAATGGTCAATAAACAGTGAAAGAACAATTTTACTTGGCATTTTATTCACTTAACAGAAACATTCACTTATCAGGTATCACTGAAGTGCAATTTACAGAACTTAGCAGCAAATTCACATATGTAAATTCAGATTTATTTTCTTTTGTCGTCTTTTTTGTTTCTTTTCTTTTTTACAAATATTACAAATGTACATCCATTAGTACAGTATTGCCATTCACTCATGCATGTTATGTACAGAATCTTCACTAAAGAATTACTACTGAGCAATTTCTCCTTTGCTTCAGGAAATGCTGTGTGTAGGTCACGTGTGCTTCTGGGATGGGGTCCCATCACACTGCTCTTGCACAGAATGAGAAGAAGTAGATATTTAAGGTCATATTCAACCCTAGTGCCAGCAGGTGCAACTCCATTGAGATCAGCTGATGCCCACTTGCAGTGGGGACTTGGTTTGGTCCCCAGTACTAAACTCATTCTGGTAGCTGAATCCAGGGCTGCATTTATGTATTTCTTGCAACAAAGGATCATTCAATCCTGCCACACTTTTTTCTGTGTCCTTAAAAATAACCAGGCATGATGCTTTGCTGTCACAGTAGCTGCAACACCAGCCTGATGGAAATATTATGCATTAGTTGGGTTGACATCATGCCATGGCTGGAGGAGGATGGGTGAGGGCAGGGGGATGCAAGGAAGAGCCACTGAGGTCTCATATGGCAGACAGGGACCAGCTCAGAGAGGAAATGCAGAAGACAAGCTCCCCCCTGCCCTGTGCATCTCTGCACGAGAAACCTTCTCCTCCTCTCTGGCTGCCCTGTGGTTTCTCTCCTTGGTGGGAGCAACCTGGGGCCAGCCCTGCCAGTGTCCCCTGCAGCCTGTCCCCACCTCCAGCCGTGGGCTGGCCCTGCCCGCTGCCCCTGGGGCACATCTGCTGCCCAAATCACCCTGGAGGTCTGCAGCCACAGCTGTGTTACAGGACAGGACATGTGCAGGGACCTGGAAGCTCCAGAAGGTGCCAAAAGTATTCAAATGGTAATCAGAAGAGCTGTCAAAGTGGTCAAAGTATTGACAAAGTGGTTACCACAAAGTGTTTCCAGTATTGAAAAGTCTCAGGGTTTTGGTTGCCTTTTTTTTTTCTTTTTTTTTTTTTTTTAAGCTATTTCTACTCTAAGGATATTTTTTTAAAATATTTTTGGTAGTTAACATGGAATGTATTATTTTGTTGAAAGGGTTTCTGGAAGGGGAGAGCTTTGTTTTATCTAATTTAAAAATTCTAGTTTATCACAATTGTTTTTATACAAGACACTATAGATACATCTTGTAGTTTATAATCTAAAAATAAAATCTCATCAAAATACTGTAGCTATTCTATTGTGGGCATCAATAAACAATGTATTTACTGTATATGGCTCTCCAAACATGATAAACCCTATACAAAGAGCATCTATCTTTATTGATAGGAACAGTTTCCCGTGTAAAGGAAATTACATGGAAAAATATGAGCCTTGTGTTGTTTGAAAAGTAACTCAGCTTGACAGTTCTGAGAAAATACCAAGACAATTATCACAAATCAGTAGCAGCATGTTATATACAGATTTAAAGAGAATCACAGGAATAAAAAGAAAACAGTAGTTATATACCCGCAAATCCTGTCATCTAAAAACCCAGAAACTTGGAGAAAGGTACAGGGTGTTTGAAAGTTGGGTTTGCAGTGGGACTATCAAAGCTCAGTTCTCTCATGACTGTTTCTTCTGCATTCTGATGAAGCTTGGGATGGTTCAAAGATGAGATTGTATCAGACCCAGCCCAGTTATGAAGAAAATATTTAAATGTTGGGTGATACTTGTCTTCTAAGTGAAAAACCCCATCTGCTATTCAGGCTGCAGATGAGGAAGAATAATAATAACACTTGGCATTTACACAGAGCTACAATCTGAAAGCTCATGCATGGAGTAAGACCTTATCCAAACCTGTGCTTGCATCTGCTGTGCTTATGTCAATTGGACTGTGTGGAGAGGTAAAACTCTCTGCAAGAGTGACAAAATCTGTCTTACATTTGCATATGACCAGAGCATTCTGCTCCTGCCAAGCTCCTTAGATGTGAAGCATTTAGTATTATCCCTATTAGACAGGTGGAGAAACTGAGGCAGGCAAGAGCCAAGTATCAAATGGGCTCTCCTGTTTGGGGATGTTTTACTTGTGGGTATCCAACTCAGTGATTGTTCAGATGCATGGAGCATCCTGAGCTCACACACACTTAATTCAAAGCTGTGGGTCATCAGAAGCTTGGAGATCTGAGGCTCTGGGTCCTGGATGGTCACACTGTCCTCACTGGCAGCCCTGCAGAGCTGTGCACCCCTGCCAGCAGCACAGGGGTGAACAGCCCCTTTGACAAGGATCTGCACCCTGGCTGGTGTCTGAAAGGCATGGGAGAGGAACTGGGCCCACACAAGTCAAATTTGCAGCATTCAAATTGTGAATAGAGTTGAAGGTTTGCTGTGAAGTGGTTGTCCAAGGTTTCAGAGGGAATAAGTGTAAAAACCAAGGGCATCCTGCTGCCTTTGTGCTCAGAGCCAACAGTGGAAAAATCAGTTTAAAATGCTGCATTTCTTTGAGATCCAAATTTTATGTCACAGATTTAGGCAGTTTACAGGATGATTTTTGCATAGAGGTTAGGAACCTTTCTTGGTGGATGATTATGGATGCTCTGAGACCTGCTGTCATGCTGTGTGCCTGGGGTATTTTCATTTCTGCTCACTATTTTCCATTATTCAGTGGTGAATTCTGCACTGATTGTGTGAGGGAAAACAAAGGTCTATTTTGGATCAGACAGGTGGCCCACTAACACCTCAAATCAGTAATAACCAACAGCAATAAACAATAAAAAGCAGAATCTTGGTGGGGGTGGCATTATAATTTGGGCAGGTACATCCTTGGGAAGGGATCATGAAAAAGCAGTTTTCTAAAGTTGAGATCAGTGCATCAGACACATTTCTACTTATGCATTTCCAATACAGGATTAAAAGCAAATATTCCCATGGAGGTTGTTATTAAATCTCAAACTGCTTCAATTCTCTCTGCTCAGAAGTCCTGCCTTGCCTTCTCTCCAGTTGGTGTGGTCCAGTCGAGTAGAAAAGGAGTGATTTACACAGTTAGTAGGAACTGATCTTGCTCTGGGGGTTTCTTCACCCAGGTGCCCAGGCCAGCTCTCTGAAATGCTTTAAACAGCTGCTGCTTAACAGACTGGTAGGTCTGAGCCACCAGCTTTGCCTCGCTGTACACTGATGGCATCTCTCCACGGCTTGGTGCTCGTGTGCTCAGCTGCAGAACAGAAATCAGGGAAGGGGAAAAAAATAATAAAAAACCCAACCTTTGAGCCAAAAGAAACAGGAGGCTTCAGTAGCCGTATAATCTTCCTGTCTACATTTCATAAGCAATCATTGTGCTTTGTGTGTTTGCTTTTGGTTTAACAACCACAAATCCAGGGAAGCAATAAATGCTGGTTTTGAGCTATTGTGAGGAGGAAAGGGGTGAAGAGCTCTGCCTTGGAGTGGGCACCGGCAGTACCAAGTCTTAGTGTGTTCTACAAAGGCAGAATGCTACTTCTCAGTTAAAATGATTTTATCATCTTAAAACTGAAATAAAAATCCTTTCTGGAGATCTTTAAAGCATGTGCTCCATTAAAGAAAGTTTAGCCTGGCAGCTCAGTGCTTCCAAGTAATACCCAGACACAGAAGAAGAAGAATTGCCTTCCACACTCTCCCATTTCTCCTCTGTAGTCCTTTATTGTTGGGAATGCTGTGAAACATGTCCAGGACAGGCAGAAATCAGACACCAGGGTTTGTGCTGGTGTGGGAAATCTGAGTGCTCTGTTGGAACACTGGAGCCACCCACGAGGAGCTGCCTTGAGCAGTGTCACATGCCCAGTGCCCCTGGAAGGACATGCAGGAGGGAGCACCCTCTGCTCTGCACAAGGACTAAACAAACTCCTCTGACCTGCCCAAGTCTCTGCCATGCCAAACCTGTAGGGAAAGGCACCCTCAAGGTGAGCCAGATGAGCAAACAGCTCTTTTCCTTGTTTCTACACAGGAGGGATGCTGAGAGGCAGATTAAAGGAGAGGGTGAGCATGCAGCCTGCAATGAGCTGCTCCTGGCTGTGTGTGCCAGCACCCCATGGGGCTGTGCTGGCTGGAGCTGGCCCAGTCAGCAAGGGAGGGTGACATTGCCAGCCTGGGTGTCAGTGGGTCACAAGCTGGCCTGGCAGCAGTGGCTTCTCTTGGGCTGCTTCTTTGTTCCCTTTGTTCCCCAGAGGCAGAGAGTGATATTATCAAATCCTTCATTTTGTCAAGGGCAAAGTGCCCTGCTGAGCCACAAGTTACTCTCTCCTGCTCACTGCAACCTCATCCCTGATGTGAGCCAGAAGCAATCCAGCTCTCCCAGCCATACTTCCAGCCATGGCCCCATTTTGTTCCTGAGGACCCCTCCATTCTCGGTGTGGCAGGAGTACTTCTTGCCTCTCTTTCTACCTGCTGTCTAGGAAATGGGCTGGGACCTGTGTTACCACACTGTCACCAAGCCCTCAGCACAAAGCCCAGTTGGCCTCTTCTGCTCCCCACAAGGCTCAGGGTTGCTGCTAGGACAGACCATGCCACTGCCTGGAATGGGCTGAGTCCCACCAGGACCCTGTGGTGTCCTGCAGAGCAGAACAATCCCTTGGGGCTTGTGCTCAAACCTGCCCACGCTGCAGGCTCCTTTGCCTTTGCTAACAACTGTGTTGGTGGAACTGTCTCCAGACTTCCCTCCCCACCATCACTCTGTCTTGTTTGTCTGCACGCATTTCCCAACAGGAAAGGGTTTTTGGCTCTTACTGGTTTTTCTCAGACCCACCTTGCCGTGCAGCCTGGCCCAGCGTGTGAAGAACACGTGCTTGCAGAGCCGCGAGGGGCTGCCGCAGCTCCGCTTCCCCGTGCTGGCGTTGAGCACCTCCAGCTCCGAGCTGCCCACGACCCAGTTCACGCTGAAGCCCGGGGACTTCCCAGGCTGCCGGGCATCAGCGTGGCTCACCCCTGCAGGAGAGAGGGACCACGTAAGAGAGGGACACGACCCCGGTAAGAGAGGGACACAACCTTGGTAAGAGAGGGACATGACCCCTGTAAGAGAGGGACCCTGGTAAGAGAGGGACACAACCCTGGTAAGAGAGGGACACAACCCTGGTAAGAGAGGGACCACGTAAGAGAGGGACACGACCACGGTGAGCTCCAGTGCTCACTCGCAGGCTGCACCCTTGGAGGGTGGTTGTGCCACAGGAGACACCTGTGGGCCCAATTTTCTGAAGCCTGAGAATTGCTGGCTTTCACAAGTTTTCAGCAGTTTCTTCTTTCTCAGGCAGTTTTGTGCAAACACTTTTTTCTTCCCATAGCATTTCTGGGTAAACGATATTCCTTTCCCATAACAACCTCTCTCCCAGGCGTTGTTTGTGTTAATTAACCAATGGAGAGAGGTGTGCAACCTGTGGGCCAATGGTATGTCCTTTAGCACAGCAGACTATAAAAAGACAGAAAAGAATTGCAATAAAGCTTTTACCTTCTGATCTTTTCTACCTGCTGGAGTCAAGCATTTTTATTTTTGTGTCTAATTGTGGCAGACACCTTCAGTGAACTGCTGCCATCGTGCACTGCATGTGCTCTTGTCAACATTGGTTCAATTTTACCAGACCAAGTACCTTGGACAGACATAACTTAGCAATTCCTACAGATTTTTCCCACCTTGCAGGTGTGAAAAACACGGTTCACCTTTGTTAAAATTTTAATAATAAAAATAAGACAATAAGAGACACTAAAAAAAGCAAAAGTGACAGATGTCTGAGTGCCTGGCCTTTCCACTCCAAGGCACATCTTGCTAACAAATGGTCTTCTCCTTAAAACAATAGGTTATTGCATATTCATACATTTCATGCATGATTCAAACATTCCTTTCAACTTTAGGTGTTTGTGTTTAATTTCAACTGTTCTCTCCCACCATTCTATCTTGCAAATAAATCTTCTTGTGGCTCCACAAAGTCACAAACCCTTTGATAACGGCGGCAATAAATTCTTTCTTTTGGAGTCGTTGGTGTCCTTGCTGTTGTCTCTATCCAGATAGGACGATGTAAGGAATTTCTTAATTGTCTCTCTTTTCCTTGGGCTAGTTATAAAAAGCATTTTACATTACATAGTTTCTAATCTAATATTATGCTATAGTCTAAAAACTGTATTTATCACACTACTAAAATAGACTACAGTAATACAACATAACTTTCTAACATAACACATATAGTATTCATTTTAATATCTGCAAAAAGGCAGTCATATAATATGTATTTGTAACACAGGCAAACCTTCCATTAGCCTAAGGAAAGCCTTTGGATTGGAGTGTGAGCTGTTGACAGCAGAGTGATGGTTGCTGAGTGAAATCTTTCACAAAGGCTTTAATGGGATAATGGGTTTTTAAAAGGAGCTAAGCAGAACAGTGCTTTGGCCATGAGCTCCTTCAGGTGAGCTTCCCACAGTCCAGCATATTTACCTGCTGTTAACTCCTGGGGCCTTTGCTGTGAGGGGATGTCCAGACCCCAGGGGATAAGAAAATACAAAACAATACACTTCATCATCACAGAGAGATTATTAGATCCAAGTTAATAATGACTTTGTAGACATCACAGACCTACACAGAACACTCTTGGTCCCTACCTTGTGTCTGCCTGTGAGATTCCAACCCTGTACTGGAGCACCAATTTTTTCAACAGCTACTTAGTGTCCTAATGGCCACATTTGGGACATCTTTAACTGGAATGCATCATATGCAATTTTAGAGAGCTGCAATAAGGATATTTGCAGTCACCTGGGATGGCTGCATGACCTTAGTGTCATTCACATGGCCAGTTTTGGGCACCTGAGCCATGTAATGAGCCAGTGCCTAAATGGGTGAGATCTCCCTTGGCTCTAGATGCAGACCAGGGCTACAAGGTCAGGTGTGGGTGTGCACATGAGTTATTTTTAATCAGGTAAATTTCTGTCTCTTTGTAACTATTTAATGTAGCTCAACCTTTCCATGACTCCTGTTGCTTTTTCATTTCTTGTACCTGAAATGGGAGAAGGATTAGTCTTTGCAGGAACATAAGAGGAATAAAGAAAGTGGTCAGCTTATTTTCCAGCACAGTACAAATGCAAACAAGCGAGCTCTGCCTTGCCCTGCTCATTAGTGCTTTTGCAGTGAAGAATCAACACTGGGAGCTTCCAAGGCTGGAAAACACAGAGTGACCCGAAGCAGTTTGAATATTTTTGAAAACATGGACCTTGGATAATGTGTCTGGATCCAGTTGTTGTGTCCCTCTCTGCTAATTTTCTGTGTGGGTCACTAGCCTGCAGACCTGGAGAGCAAAAGCTGCTGTGGTGAGCAGCAGGTGGGGACAATGCTGGTGGCAGGAGCTGCCTGGCACAGCCACCCCAGCACAGCCAGTGCCAGGACTGGCTCTGTGTGTCCAAATGGCAGCTCCTGCCTGCAGCAGCTCCAGAGACAGCTCACGGTCTGCACTGCTCTCATTGCTGCTGGGTGGAGGGCAGCAGAGAAAGCTCCTTTGCATTTTCTGCTGAGAGGGTTTTAAAGAACTTTTGCAGAAAGAGAGAAGTTCTGATATGGGCTGTTCAGAGAGAAGGAGATTAAAGAAAGATATCAAAGCCCCTCCTTTCCAAAGGGCCCTTCTTGCCCAGGATCTCATTTTCAAAACAGATGCACACCATGAGCATCTGTTGGTCTGAGGCAGAGTGGGAGGAGATGGGAGCTGGTGGGAATGCTGCATCCACCACTGAATGTGTTGAGCTTGGAAAGCTCCTGAGAGACACTTCGGGAGAAGTGGAGGGTTATGAAGGGTGTGTCTGGCCGGGATGCTGCCTCTGCAGGCAGCTGCTGCATCCTGCCTGCAGCCTCAGCATCATGAGAAGCAATGCCACTGAGGGACCTGCCCCCTCTCTGCCCGTCCCCTCTGCTCTGGGAAGGAGCTGCTAGAGCCAAATGGAACTTAGCACACACACAGAGAGAAAGGTGGCCATTGAAGGGAAAAAATATATGGCAAACTCACTTTGTGTCAGTGACAAAGCTGGAACTGCAGAAATCATCTCAGTCACTGGGACTGCGCTCGCTACCATGAGTAGAAGAGAATTACAGCTAAGTCATAACCTCACCCCGGATTTGTAAACACATTCATGTCGTATTAATACCTCTTTCAATTTTTTTCCCCCTAGAGATAACAGATCAGTCTGCATCTAAAACTCCAGTTCATCTAGGCAACAGGATTTAAACGGAGAGCTTGAAAATCAGATAGCTCTGCAGCGCTGCTTGAGCGTCTCTGCACAGAACAAGATGCAAACAGATCCAAATCAGCTGTTTGACACTGTGCACCACTCTCTGTCAAGATAGCACCCAAAAGCTTAGAGGATTGAGTACCAAAAATCATGATAGCAAACACCCTGCCATGCAAAGTTGCCACAGGACACTAAATAAATGAAAATGTGAAATCTGTGACTAAAGGAAGAGAAGGAAAGGCTACACAGATGGGAGAGCAGGTTGTGGGTGCCCATCAGATGGGGGCTGTGAGAATAGCCCAGGCTGGTCCCAGTGCCTGGAAAACCCTCTGGGCTCCTTTGGCTTTCATGCTTTCTCTTCCCAGATATCATATATAAGTAAATGTATTTAGGCAAATAGAAGATATTCTTACATCATTTTCTGAACGCAAAAGAAGAGGTTTTACAGAAAAAACCCCATGAGAGTCATAACAGACAAATATAGTGCATGGATGTATTCTCTGATTGTTGATATTTTTATTGTTTTAAAAATTTTCTTTCATATTTTTGACAAATAGTTGTTTTGATTTGTTTAGAAAGTAACACTCAAATAATCTAGGTTATTTTCTCTCCTCTAGATAAAACATCCTTCTTAAAACCCACACAACAAAAAGTACAGAAGAAGACAGTAGGATTTGAAAGAAAAAGAAAAGTCTTTGCACAAATAATATGAATTGAATACTGTGGGATGTATACTGAAATCTCTCTCTCTCCCTCTCCTCTCCTCTCTCCCAGCAAAACCTCGTAACCCATCAGGATACCCTTTAAAATAGCCTCATCCTTAAGAGAATGGGATATAAAAAAAGCATTTCTTCTAAAAATTACACCCAAGAGTAATCTCCGTGGAAGAGCGGAGTTCCATCTGGCTGGGACAGGTAGAAAACTGAGTAGAAAACCTCACAGATTGTTTTTCAGTGGCGCCAAGGAGTTAATCTCAGTATACCTCATCACACACCATGACTCTCCTCTCCCTTGGAATGTTTGTACTGCTATGATCAAGTGGCAAAATAATTGACACCCTTATAATTTAATGATTCCTGCAGTCCTGCGCTGGTCTGATGTCCAAGACGTGTGGGAGGTGGAGTTGCCTGGCTGAGATTGTTTAGGTCTGGTCTCTAATGCATCATGAGAAGCTTTTTCTAGGTGCCCATCTCCTTAGTCACTGGGTATGCTCCTGGCAGGCTTTCTCAGGGAAAAGAATTGCAGCACGAGCCTCAGCAATATAAGTTTTAATCAGCACTGCCTCCCTGGGATTTGTGGGGGGAGGGAAGATTACAAACAATGGCATTAGAGACAAAAACAATGCAGAGAGAGAGAGATTCCTCCCACCGCTTCTCCTGGGCTGAGGAAAACCCACAGACACAACCCAAAAGTGAAGCAAATGCTTTTCCAAACAGAAACCTCTGGGAAGACTAAGACAGCACTGAAACATGCAGATATTTAAAGTGACACAAAGCCTCCCCTGATGCATTTCTTATTCCCTTGAAATGTCTGGCAACAGCTCTTGGACATTCATACACACACACACTCTGGCCAAGTATGACCCATTGCTTTTACTCTGCAAGGCCAACCAGCAAAGCAATAGCTGTTCTGTGCTGAAAACTCTTATAAAATCCCTTTTTGTCTTTTCAATCCTTCAACAGCTGAAGCTGATATACATCCTGCAGACACAGGAAAATTGTGTGTGCCTTTGATCTTAATGTATGGGTGCACTTACAGCGTGCTAGGGCTGGCACAGGATATGTGCTTTCCCAGTGGGAGATGCAGTGCCTTTGGCAGCCAGGGCTGTGTTGTCAAAATTGGGAAGTGGGGAGATATCTCCTGGCCTGCTGTGAGTTCTTTCCTCCCTACCACAATGTCATGTGGGAAGAAAGAGGAGGCTGAGCCATGCCCATGCTGGACCAGGCAGGAGGGACAGGTGGGGACATAAACTGGAGGGAGAGTGTGGATCACAGCTTCCTGCTCACTTGCATTGCTGTCTTTGTCCAGCTGCACTGAAGAGTTAAAAAATGGAGATAATCTGTTCAGAAAAGGATAAGCCTTTTGACCTGTTCACCTTACAACACACACATGCACATTACACTTGCCAGATGTACTAAACCACACAGAACCTGAGAATTTCCCCAGTGGCTAAACTATCACTTCTGTCTCAGCCAAACAAATTTTGTCACAAGGATGTATTAAAAAAAAAAGTCCATGAAATAGACAAGGCATGAACCAGCACTCTTCTGACTGAGGAATTTAGAGGACTTTGAAAGGCAACAGGCTACTCCACTAAAGTGTTCTGACCTCCCGGCTCTGTGACACCGACATCATATTGATGTCTCACGGAATCCTCCCAAAGAACAATTATCAAAGATTAAAATAAGGACCTAATCCAGTGCAGAACAAGTGTCCCTTAGCATTCACATGCCTCATGAAGACTTGAAGACAATTAAATCTAAAATTTACTGAAAGCTTCCTTCTGGTTTTTAGAAATATTTTACTCAGTCATACTTTTTTTCCACTCTGAGTGTTCAATGTACAGTGGTTGTTTTCCCAGTCAGCTTGTATCCACTAATGATCCTTCTCTGTGGCCGCTGCTAATGAAAGAGGAACTGGATTTAAACACACTGGTTTCTTCATTTACAAATCCATATTCTTCAGGAAAAAAAAAGGTGTAAGTTAATGGTCTACTTACAAACAGAATGCATTCCTGTTGGTAAGCAGCATGGCCAGAGGTGGGGAGGGGATTATTTTTCTTGCAGGCAGTGTTTGCTTACCACTGAGGAGCAGCTGATTGCGCCGGTACGAAGCTGGCAGCTGCCCAATGTCCTCTATCCTATGGCTCATGACCCGGGAAAGGTGGCCAGTGTGGCAGAGGCTTCCCACAATGATGCTGTGCAAGTACATGGGCTCGATGAAGGAGCTGAGGAGAGCTCCTTGGAGCCCAAGGATGTTCCACCTGAAAAAAAAATTCAGGAGCAATAAGACACAGGGGTGGAGGAATGGCCATACTGGAGCTACCCTGGGAAAGTCAGCAAATGGCAGCACATGGGTTAGAGGGATGAGGGATGAAACTACTCCTGTCCCTGTCCTATGATACAGAAAGCACTGTTGGGTCATTATACAGCCATGGGCTGATTACCCTTCCAGGAGGATTTGAGATTACTGTGGTTCTATTCACTTAAGGGATGTATTTTCCATCTTGTATTGCTGCAAACAGAGGCTTCTTATCAAGAGATGTTCTTTCTAAAAGCATTTTGTGTTGGATGTTCATTTTGCAGAATTTTTTTTCCTGCATCTATAGTGTTTCACTTGCAATGTAGAGCTAGAATGAGAGCTTTTGTTATTCTACTTTTATTTGCTGCTTGTCATACATAAGTACCATCCCCATATCATACAGCCAAGCTAACACATGACTTAGGTGGCCAAAATTCTCCCAAAACCTTTGGATGTCTCATAGGCTGATATTTCTTTGCACAAATGACCATGAAGATATGAAGACATCCACGAGAATTAAATGCTGGTCCTGAATAGGAAAAAGAGAAGACTTAGGCTTTTAGGAAATTTATTTGTAATTGATAGCTTGACCTTCTCTAAAGTGTTCAGAGTGATGGACACCTCTCCACCTCTCCCCCTGTTGCTGCCTCAAAGGTGGAGCAGAGTGATAGAAGAAACCTTGGGACCCTCCAGCTGTTGGTGACTGAGACCTCCATGGTACCACTGGTGGAGTGGTTGCCAGAACGGTTCTGCATTCTAATAGCCTATGAATTTTTCCATCAAGCTAGGCACAAATATGACACCATGCTTGCCTCTACATTCTTCAGGGGACAGCTAATTGGTTAATGAGTGGAAAAATTAAAAAGGGGAAAGAAGTCATGATGCAGTTATCTTCCTGGCAAACCTCTTTAGCTCAGCTCATCTAAGAAGTTGTTTCCCACCACTCAAACACTAACAGGCTCTCTTACACTTGGATAACATTTTTACATAAGTTGAACACTGTCAATCTGTCTGAGTAGTTTTGAGGTCAGGAGTTCAAACTGAAAATGCTTCAGAAAATGTAGTTTGGAGAGCATATTTTAGCTAATTAAAACTCAAAACACCGGCAACATTTGGAATTCGGTAGCTGACTGAAGGAAGGGGTATGAGGTGTCTGCTATATAAGGCATCATCCAGTGGCTGCCATGCTAAATAATGTGTTTAAAGCAGAATTTCCATCAGCAGCAAGCATTATGGTGCTAATTTCTTACATCATTGTTCTTTTCATTAATTAACATTTCTCAACCGTTAGTGCAATTATTGCAGTGCCTCTGTACTGTATGTCTCTTTTCATGATTAATAAGGAGTCATTATATTTCCCTTTCCTGAAGCAGTCAATTAACACGGAATACTTTCCATTAATTACTGAATGTTTAAAACCAGCATGCTGTACCTGGAGAGCAATCTGCTCTAGGAACCTGTGACACCAATTGCTTTTAAAAGTTCTCTTTAAATTTTATTCCAAAAACACAAGCAATTTAGCTGGCTGTATTAATTTGCCTCTGAAGCAGGGCTGTGAATGAGAAACATCTTTTAATCTCATGCAAGAAAAGGCAGCCATCTGGCTGCTGAGGATTTCAGAGTCAGACTCTCCCTGTCTCCCTCTGTAAATGCAGGCCATTAAAGTAATGTGTTCATCTACATAAAACTCAAATGAAATATAAAAGGTAATATTTATATACAAACAATTTAGTCCCACAATTTAAACAGTCATTGGTTTTATGAAACATTTACTTTAGTCGATCAGATTTGTATAACTTCATTTGGGGAAAAAAAGTGTGGTCATTTCTGCAAATAACATCACTTTTAAAGGAAAGAACTAGCTGCCTCTTTGAGTAAATAACTTATCATGATGCAAAATTAATAATGCAAGCTTAAGAAACAGAGCTGAATTCAGCTAACAGTACTATGCCTTCAACCAACATCTAAGGTAAGCAAAAAAATTACACAGATATCTTTGTCCAGATGGAAACCTGTGAGATATCAGTGCTGTTTTCAGCATTTAAAATTTTCTTTAAAAAGCCTTGCATATTTGATTGAAGGAGAGAAGAAAAGCAGCTAAACAGAAAACAACATATGTTCAACAATATTGGGATTTCAGCAATATGCACATCACAAGAAATCATCTGAGTTTTATTTACCAAAATAAGGGATTGTGTTCAGATCATAAATTACAAGGTAATAATGGTTGTTTAATTTAAATGCATTAAAAGGGACCTGCCTTTTCTTTAGAGGTATTTCTCTACCTAATTCTGGGCATACTCATCCTAGTGTGAAAAGGGATTTGAATGTCAATGGAATTACATTATTGCAAATCACAGTATAAGCATGATCAGGTCACTCCCTATGTATTGAAAGAATTCCATAAACATGAATTAATCCTTGCAGTGCTCTGGTAAGGTAAAGTCCCATTTTTGCACCCCGGGGAAGCAGAACAGAAAGGGAGTAAGATCTGGTGAAGTCTGTAAGAGTTTCTGGCTTCTGGATGCAATAGTTGTCCCTTGAGAGAACCCTGTTTTCTTATTCCAAAAGAAGGCACAGGAAGGTGTAGGGGCAGGAACAGGAAGGTTCTGTACCAGCCATGGGGTGGGTTTTGACCCCAAGATGTAAGTTTGACTCTAAGACAAATTGGACAGAGCAACCAGACTGAAAAAAAAAACAAGAGAGAAGAAACCTATCAAAGAATATGGGCACAAGAGCAAGTCCTGCCTGTGTAAAATGTGGTGCCAAAAGAGATTGTCCCAGAACCAGACAGCATCCAAAAGTAGCAAGGACTGAGAAATCAGGAGAGGTGCTGACACTAAGAAGGCAATATTTGGAGGGGACAACTTGCCAGGTCTTTTTGAGCTGGTGTCCCCCATGTGGTGTGAAAAGGGACAAGGGTGATGGCACTGCTGCCTCTACAGGGGCTACTTCGTGGTTCAGCATTGGTTTAGCAGCATCCAGTCAGAGAAATGGGATGAAGGAGCAAAGAAGGAGCTTTGCTTTCAGATCTAGCCAGATCTGTCAGCGTGTTTAGACTGTTGTTTCTCTCTGGAAAGCAGCCCTGAGCATGTGTGTGAGTCCCACTAACTCAGCACAAGTCCTAGGAAAGGAGGGATCCTGCACTGACCTGGCCAAACCAGACCCTTGCAATGCTGCTGTTGTCCTTCAGGGCACAGGAAAAGCACATTAATGTTGTAACTGAAAATTCTCAGTTTCTCATTCTGCTGCTGCTCTGTGGATGAAAAGGCCTACCTTGGAGGGCAGCCAGTTCAGTATTGTGCAGAAACAATAGATTTTACAGACAAATATTTGGGGGAAGGTCTTTTTTATCCTGTGTGTTGTTCATCCCTTGACCAACACACATGGCTAATGCACTGACTTGGTCCTTTGATATATGAACATCTATGGAATTATTTGTAGGTAGATGGTAGGGAAAGATCCATTTGAGCAACAGTGAAGCTATCAATAAGGGTGTTATTTTTGAAGAAGCTATTTCTCTGCAGTCTAATTTAGGTCCATGAAAGTAGCTGTGTTCCCATCTGTAACAAAGGGCTCTCTTCAAATGTAGCTTTTCAAAATAAAATTATTATTCAAAGCAATGCAGTGTTACATTTTGGCTTCTCAATATATCAAAGTGACTTGTCTCGCTGTGAGGAAATATGCTGGATCATTCTGAATTTTCCTAATTGTGCAAGATTTTAAGGGCTGTTTTCAAGGACACGCATCTCTCTAATAACTCATATGCTATACGCTCTGTAATAACCCTTCCAATAAAGTGAAAATCAACCCACTGCTCCCTTAGTCACAGATCTTATTTAAAAATCCCCAAATCTTCAGCAGGCAGGATAAATAAAACAGAATGTCTCCCCTTTTCACTCAAATATGGGAGCTTTTGGAGCTTTAAATGGAAGGAAAGTATACCCTTCCTTTTGTTCAAACAGCAGATATTACTGCACTGTTTACAAAGACAAAATCCGGCGTCCAGTTTTCAATATAGATAATCCTTAAACAAATATATTTTTGCCTGTTTGTCAATCACAGAACTGCCAGTGACGAGCTGGGAGGCATCCCAGAGCAGGCAGCCTTTCTTTAATTAAATGCCATGCTCTCCCAGCTCTGGACATGAGGCGGGCAGGGCGTGACCCCCCTGCAGAGCCCCCCCTGTTCCCAAGCTCCTGAGAGCTTGGGACCAGGGCAAGGTGTGCAGGGAAATGTGTCCCCCTGTCATAACCACACCACAGCCTCCACACCAGCTGTTTGTGGCCCCCCTGCTTGGATCAACAGAAAAAGAATGATGAAAATACTGAGGAAGGGGTTTGGAGGCAAACCCATGGGGATGTAGAGGGCTGCAGCCTCGCTCAGCTCCTGCCCATTGCTGAGATGTGACAGCTGGAGCCCCTTTGCTGGTGTTCCTAGCATTGATTTGGACATGGTTAGACTTGGAGGCCAACTTTTGAAGCCCTTTGTGACTGAGATGTGGAGAAATTTGCCTGATGCCTCAAAGCGTCTCAGGGCACTGTGTCCACATGCCATGGGTGCTCAGAGACTGAAGTGTCTCCTTGGGACCTTTGGAAACCTTGCCCATTAAAAAGCATTGCTGATGAATTTCAAATCTTATTTTGATAAGGCTTTTTCTAAAAGACTTTTGTTTTTTTTATTAAGAGCTTTAAGTCTTACCCACTTGGTGTGTTAACCTCCTGTAGCAGAGTTTCTATTACCAATATTTCCAGCTATGCTTCACACAACATAAATTGTTATTCAGGGTGGCATGTGCTCAGCAGGACACCTGTGGTGCTCCTATTTATACGACCATTTAGCTATTATTGGTTTGGAAACTGGAACTAGTGCATTAGTTTTTGATCTGTATTGTAACAGTGGGTGGTTTATATATGTCTTCTGGAACATACCTTGTGGTGAAAGATTGAAATTGAACTCTCAGTCACACAGAAAGGGGTTAAGAGAGAGAATTACAAACGGTGTGCACAAATCATCTCTAATTGAAGATCTAGCTGTGTTAATTGATTTTCATTTGCATTAATATGTAGCCTTTGAAGTAGCTTTTCTTAAGAGTTACCTTGTCAGGCTCAGCCTTCTGTTAACAATGGCTCTGGTCGACAGGCTAACACTAAAATAGATCTAAGAATGCCAATTTCTAACACTGACTTTTAGTCTTGCATTTTTATATGCTACATTTAAATACAGCTTAATGTGCTCAACTCATCTTATAAAATGCTACTTCAGACTCCCACTGCTAAATCCTGAAACAGTGCCTTAAGGCTACACTACCTTGTAATATTCTGAACATATTCTCAATAAAAATTCCTTCCTATTCTCTAGCTTGTGGGCCCAAATAATCCACAAACCTTAGCCATGAGACATGGCTAGACTGCTCATGATGTAATGCAAAGTTTGGAGGTCCTTTGTTACTGTTTATGTTGTTTTCTAGGTGAGGTAATTTAGATATTTAAGGTCTTTTTTTACTTCTGGGCTAAATGTCATTTTTTTGTGAAGTTTGAGGAAGCAGATGACCATTAACCTGGTGGCAAGAAAATACATAGTCTTTTAAAGGTGACCTTTTGAGAAGTGGTAGTAAGAAAACAATTTTAAGGCCAGAGCTTATAAAACAAACACTGAATTCTGGCTTTTATGTGCTCTTTAAAGACAGTGTTTATGAGGATTGCTCCCTGCAAATCCTGCACAATGCAAAGTACATTCCTTAGCCTGCATCCTGCAAGGGGACTCAGAAAGAGGAAAAGTGCCCATGCTCCCCCATTTATGAATAAGTTTACAGGATCTTCATGTGTAGATGCAAATTTGCTGCACAGAAGGCTGGCCTCTCCCCAAAGTAACTACATGAGGTCAATATCCAGTGAGCCACAATGTGCTCTGCCCTGGCCAGAGTGTGAGGTATCCAGTCCCCTGGCCAAGGTCTACAAGGAAGAGGGTTTGGGGAAGAGTAATGCAACACAGAACTCTCTCCTGGCACACCCAGACAGGAGTTAATTTTTGGAATAAACCCTAGTGTTGAATGCTTGCACCAAGATCCTCAAAAGATCTTGCACACATCAAGACACAGGACCTGGGAGTGGCTGTTCATGCCATGAGGGATGGGCTTTGGGGAGCATCCTCCCTGTGCTCCCAGCACCACTGCCACTCTCTACCAAACCACTGGCAATGGCAAGCACCAAACCTCTGTGCAGCTGCACAGGCCACAACACTCTGCCAGTTCAGAAGGGTGGACACTGGGAGAAATAATTTCTCTAATTTTCTGCATGGAAGAAGAAGGAACCCAGGTGCTGGTGATGAGAGAAATAAACTTGATGAGCTCAGAGCATGGAACGGGAAACTTTAATGAGAAGGGAGGTGTGTGTGCTGCTAAATCTGAGTTATGGTGGGCCTAGAGGATGAGCCATGAAGGAAGAGGGTGGCCTGAAGGTCAGACAGAGGACAAAATGTGTCAAAGGGAAGGCGATTTCTCTCCTCTGTGACAGACTCTGAATTTCCCTTATAAGTCTGTCCAGAGGGGTGATGGACTTAAGAGAAGTACATAGATCTTTGATATTTTGCCCTTTCATATTTCTTCTGCTGTAGGAATGAGAAGTAGAGACATATGGAAATTTTGATTTTACGCAACCACGTGAACTGTTACCTGCAGATCTGTTAGCAAAATCACATGTACACACTGTGTCTGTGGGAAGCCAGCAGGGAGGAGGTGCTCAAAGCTGGGCTGGCTTTGTGCACCTTGAGACCATGTCACCAAAGGGGACACAGAGAGCCAGTGTCCCTGAGGCTCTGGGGCACCAAGGGGGTGCTGGAAATCCCACCCCTGCAGCTGGCACATATCAGCTGAACATATATCAGTCCTGAACATTTCTGAGGGTCAGAGACAGGATGAGTGCTGAGTGCTCAGTGCTGAGCCTCCCTAATGTTTGGTTACTGTGTTTAGATCCTCAAAGAAGAGCTGAGCTCCAGAGATATCCCTGTTTCTTTTTCCCCTCTCTGTGTGTGTTTGTGGGTGTGTGTGCTTGCCTGTGTGTGAATATGACAATTTTCCTTCAAACATTTGTCTGCTTCCAAACAGTGACTGCAGAGACTTCCATTAGCAGCAGCATTAACCTTGCAGTGCCCTTGTAATGAGCAAGGTATGAGCTAGTCCTGTGTCCAGCCTTAGTGTGAGACAGGGAGATGAAAAGAGCTTTAATTTGGCCCTTTGTATGAATTTCTCTGTCACAAAAAGCTGAAATTCTCTTGGGGCTGTAATGTCTCTGTGGACATAAAGGTTTTAATATAGGTTGTGATTAGCATCAAGAAAACATTAAATGACATAATTTTTTCCCCAAACTGATTATTTTCCAAATTATTTTTCTCATGTCATTGCTGCTCTTTTGCAAATGTGTACAATGTTACAGACGAGAATGAAGGTCAAAAGGTGTTAGTGTAATTAATGAACTGTGGGCTAAAAAATGTGGTTTAATCCTAAATCCTACGGCACGGAGAGCCTGAAGTCACTCCAGCTGCACTGTGAGGCTCATATGTGTGTAAAAGCTGGCACTCTCTTAGGGTGGTTTATTTGGGGATTCGCAGCCCCTGAACTTTAAATTTACACATATAAATGCATAGGTTTTAAAGCCAGAAGGAACAACCAAGATCTAGTGTGACCTTATTTATAACGAAGTTGCAGAATTTCACCTCGTAATTCCCTGCCTGAGCCAAATAAAATGACTATTCATACCAGAAGAGCTTGTGCTTTAATTCAGTGAGGGAACAGGTATGATGCCAGGGTGCTTATCCTGAGATCTCAACAAAGCCACAGAGCCCAAATAATGCATACCAAGCATCAAATTCTCTCAAACTTGTGGTGATAGTAATAAAAATGGCTAAATGTCTTTGAATAACAAATAAATCTGATTAAACCACTCTTTGCTTATAGCTTTCCTGTGAGCAAGAAAGAACATAAATCGTTAGATACATGATTTATAGAATATTACTCGCTTTTCTCAGTAACTCTGTGCCTTCTTGGGTCTTTGATATTCTGATAGCAATGTCCTTTGCAAATAATGCAAAATGATGTATATTTTAGCAGCTACTGGCTAGATTCTCAAGAGGAAACATTCTCTAATAGCACAGTGCTCCTGAGGGACTTTTACAAGCAATAAAATCCAAAGCATACAAGCAAGATTTTTTTGTCAAATCTTGCTTATACAAACATGAATTTCAGCTTCAGAGATCTCTTTTCATCCCACTGCAAGACAAGCCCAGATAATGTGCAACCAGATTCCTGCACCCTGCAGGCATTTAAAGAGCAAGTTGCCTATGTGGTAGGGCAAATATTTGCAGTCTGAAAGGAGGCATGGACACCACCCACTGATCTTCCCAGTGGGGCAGGAGTGGGAAAGGGCCCTCACAGAGAAATCTCATTTTCCACTGAACTCCCTTCCAGCCTCTATGACCAGAGGGGAAGAGGGCAGAAAACAGTCCTATATGTGCTGAAGCTAAGGACAGGTGAAGGAACCTTTGATTTCTCCCCTTTACACGTGAGGATAATAATGATAAAAAATTATCATAGATGGCTTTTCATGTAGTAAACCAAAATTTGGGATTAAGTATAATGCAAATTTTCTCAGCCTCTTTTTAAACTCCACCCTACTGGTGTGAGTAAACATATGCTATTGAAAGCAGGGAATAATGATTGCTGTGGTGGTTTTTTTTTTTTAATCTATAAAAATCCCAAACTAATTTGAATTACACTGAAAATAAATAATAAAAATTGCAGTTTTTCTTACAATATTGAAATAATAATTTCAATGATGAGAGCTGCAACATTTTTTTATCTTGGAAAAACTTTGTGGTAAATTCTTTTTTGTCTTCACAGATTTCAGCACTGTTTAGATGTGTGTCAACAATGAAAGGATTCACTAAAG
Source organism: Prinia subflava (assembly GCF_021018805.1). Taxonomy (NCBI): domain Eukaryota; kingdom Metazoa; phylum Chordata; class Aves; order Passeriformes; family Cisticolidae; genus Prinia; species Prinia subflava. The sequence continues at coordinate 143,442,533 of NC_086247.1, read as the reverse complement.
TGCTTAGCAGATGTGCTTGGAGAAAACCCAACTCCCGAGATGTGCATTACTGTCAACATCCCCATCAATAGGAAATGTAATGGTGTTTGCAAAGCTGATATTTAATTCACTGGCTAATGACATTCAAAACCACTGAGAGTGCAATATTTCTATTCTTGAGCTTAAAATTGTTTTTTGAGTCCGTATGAGTCGAATTTAGAAAACCCAACTGCATCTACACGCAGTGGAGGAGATCCACTGAACACAGTTTGGGTTTTCTGTTATCTCCTTATGAATAAACAAAAACATGACAGCAGAAGTTGCTCTTTCTCCTTCATGCAAGCACAACAGTTGTGATGATTACACTTAGCAGAGGGTGGATTTTGTGTCTGGTAGTATTTCCATTTGCTGGTTCACCTGTACATTTTTGTGACAAAATGGCAGGCTTTGCTAAGTTGACAGACTAATTTAGCTTTGGTAGGTCATCCAGTTAAAGCTAAGGGCAGAATTTATGCATTTGGATTAAACAACATTTCTGGGATTTTTTTTGGAAAGATTATATCTATGTTGGCCTTTAATAATTGGGCCAAATTTTTGACTGACGTAATTTAACTGAGTTTTTAGGCATGATATTCCAGCAGAGAATTTGATCATAGCATTTATGTTTTTATAGCTAAATGTGACTTATTTTATATGTAGAACTGTGTCTATAGATAACGTACATTATATATATATAAATGATGAAGATAAATATACATACATGTACAGATACTAATAGTGCAATAACTGTGAAACCAAGTACACACATTTTGATTTTGGTTTGTGTTAGCCATCACTTGCTATTAGTTAACATTCTAAACTGAGAATGGTGAATGTTTACATTTTATTTGTCACCAGGGAATAATTATGAAAGATTTACTACATGAAAATTATTCTACATAAATATATGTTGTATTTACAGGACAGAGCAGAAACCCACAGAGGGGGCTGTGACATGAGAGCTCTTCAATGACATTCAAAATAGTAGAAATATTCCTGGTGCCTTTTAGGGCATTTTATTCAATTGGGTGCAGATGAGCTAAGTTTATCTGTGTGATAGTTGGTTTGCAAGTTTTGGGGTAAATGATCCAAGAACAGCAAAGTGGATGTATTTTATTTGCACAGCGAAATTCTACTGGCAAAAAAAGCTGCAAAGACAGTTTATATTTTTGCCACACTGTAATAAGCAACTAACGACCCACAGAGAATTTGGGAGAATGTCCTATTTACATTCCCTCCTATTTAGATGGTCTGCTTTTGCATACAAAGGAGGTCTTTGTTTCCGCAGGGCCTGTCAGCACCTGCTGCCTGCTTCCCACGTCTCCACAATGCTCTGTGGCACCCAGCTCCCACACACAAAGGCTTTTAGCGTGTACCCCCGTCCTGTACCTGGCGATTTTGTCCGTGCAGGACATGGTGATGAGCTGCTCTCCCAGCAGGACGCCGTCCCACGTCTGCGCCGCGCTGTGGCACCGCACGGGAATGGTGCCCTCGCCAGACTCGATCTTCGTCCGCAGGTGCCCGCGGTACTTCCTCACTATGTGCCTGCTGCTGTTCACTGGGCAAAACAAACACAAGGATGACAACAGCTGAATGCTTTTCCAGAGGACCCGAGAGGCTGTGTTCATGCCATAGCTTTCATTTGCAGAACCACCTGTGAAGGTCCTTTAAATGGGATGCACAATTAGATGAGATAACAGCCCAAGGAAGCAGTGCAGTGCAGAAAAGAGGGTGCTCCTAGCACGGCTTTCTTTTCATATCAATCAAAGCTTACACAAAGCACACACTGAGCTCATGTTCCCCTTCTATTTCCCATATATATTTTACAAGAAGAGAGGTGCTCTGTCTTTTCAAGAACCAGTACAATTTCTCGTTTTAGGATTGAGTTGTGATGGATGAATATTTGAAAAATCTTGGTTCAATGAGTGTCAGCAAAGACTAAGCTGCATGATGCAGACCAGTCCAATACTTTACTGTGATATTCAGTGACATTTCCCGAATAATTTCAGAAGTGAAGTTTTGATTTCTTGCCATAAAATTTAACTGGAAAATTCTGAAAAGCTAAAGGTTTATACACTGGATCAAAGGCAAATCGTAACTTGCTAGTTGTTCATTGCTGGCTCAAATTCCTCCTACACTCTCCCTGAAGTGAGGTACTTTCCTGCCTTGTGTTGTATCAAGCTCTTTTATCACTTCTGTGATATTATATATTTGAGTGCAAGGCAGTGGCCCCTGGGGTGGCACAGGGCAAGCAGCTAAAGTACTTGTCCTGTGCCAGGATGAACTGAGTCCTGCAGACATGCAGTAAATACAGAAGATAATGACATTTCAAAAGCACTTCACCTTCATTATTATGAGAAGAGAAAAACTGAAGTTCATTATCAAAATCACTCCTATGCTCTTTACACTGCTACTTTACTCCTGGGTATTTTGGCTGTAAAAGAACAAGAAGGAGCAGCAAGGAAATCCTCTGCTCACTGCCTCGCCCTCGGAGGGTTTCACTAGGGGTGACCTTCTCCCTGAAGCAGACCTTCCAGAATTCCCTCTAGCCCAAAGGATCATAACAAAAGACAGTACATGATGGCCTCTGCATTCAAGGAAAAGGAGTGCTGCATTTACAGACATGCAGCTCTTGCCCATATTCAGCTGTCCTGTGCATTTTTCCATGCCAGCACCAGCAGGCTTCTGCTTGTGAAGGTGATGCTCCTCAGTGGGCTGTGGGGCTGAGTGCTTCAGCCACTGAACACCACCAGGGTGTCAGAGGCTGTGGGGCTGATGGCACCTCTGCTGTGAGCAGCTGGCTCTGCACGATTCCCAGTGCTGGTGGAAGCAATGGACTGACTCTGCCAAGGGGTGCCTTACAGAAGGGGAGAGGGATAATAAATTGGTTCAGCCTACTGGGATTAGCAGAGGTAACACACACATGTAGAGCAGCACAGTCAGCTGTGACCTGCCAGCACATGGGTGGCTGGCCCCCAGCAATCACTGCCCCTTCTCTCCATTCCTGCTTTTTAAGAATTTAAGAAGGGTGCGTGTGTGTTAGCAGTGGGCTGGGACGGGTATGGAATGGATTACTTGGCCATGACCAAAGCCAGGTTCCACCCAGACTCAATCTCCACCACATACAAAATATTGTTTGCAAATACTGTTACAGTAATGCTGCTACAGCATCTGAGTTTGGGCAAGAGTGGTTGCTGCATGCCACCCCCACCAGCAGCCACATCATCCCAGCAGCAGGGGATGTGCAGGGTCCTTGTGCCCAGCTGTCAGCACCTCACAAATCGAGGCACTGCAGTAATCACCCGACTTGGAGTATTGTGGCTTTTCAAACTTGGGTTGTGGGAGAAATTAGGAATAGCCAATGGAGACATATATAAAAAAAAAAAAAAAAAGCAAAAGTGCCAAAGTCTCAGAAATGTCTCAGATCCCTCTGTTCTCAAATTTTCTGGTTGTGCCAACACTGTCAGGAAACTATTTCCATGACCATGTGTGCTGATCCCTTGCACATCCCTCTTGTCTGGGATGCTAAGTGCAGCATCATTCAGAGGCTGCTCCTTGGACTGTATTAGCTATCTGGGAACTGGTCCATATTTTTCCTGGGACTCTGTAAGGAAGCATTTTTAAAAAGCATGAAACAGTGGTGAGCAGCATTTTTTATTACTAAACCATGGAGTCGTGGGAAAGGTACCATGAAATTTGGACAACAAAAGTAGAAAGTGATCACTTCTGCTTAGCAAACACATCCAGCTGAACAACAGTGAGAAATGTCTACCAAAAGCACTTTGCCTTTGTCTGCACATACTGAGAACTGATGGCACAGCAGAGCAAGATCTCTGCCAAGGAAGCAGTGAAGAGTGACTCAAGAGGCTATCACTGTTTTGGCTGGTGGAAAGTGTAAGTTTAAGCAAACCAGTTCTCTTTTCCTAAGCTTTCCCACAGGTATAATGAAGATAACGATGCTTCCTTCTTATGCAAATTCATTTAAAGGTACTGCTCAAGAATCGTTTATGAAAAACAGATGCTATCCTTCCAGGAAAGATCTACCACAGGAGTCCACCTGATGGAAATCCCTCAGGATAAAATGATTTTTTACTGTTTGTGCCTCCAATTTTTAAGAAAAATATTTTCTTTTGTTACACTTTTCCCATTTTCCATCTCTCTAGAGTCTCCTCTCTTTCTCAGCTCCTGCTGAGCCTCCCCTGTAGGTGCCTTGATCTCCTAGATTATTCTCTTATTCAAGAAGTTCAGTGTGTTGACACACCCACATTTCCCATACATGCAAAGACACATGTAACTGCTAGGAAATTTTAGTGACTGCAGTGTAAGATGAGCAGCCCATCATTTATGTGGCTTTGATTTCACTGCATAAATGTTACCTCAGTAAGGGGCAAAGCATCCCACAATATGCTGACAGAGATAAGGAGTGAGTTCAGGGAAAAAACAGCAGCAGGATTGCAAACAGCTGTTGGGCACCTGGGGAATTAAAAGCATAGGCCAAAATGTTTTGGGGAGGGGGATATGAAAGAATTCTGTGCTTTTGGGGGGTCTGTTTATTTGATTTGTCATTTGTCTATCTGATCTCAGGACTGAAGGAAGTACAAAGGTCAAAGCACTCCACATCTGGCTGTACTCACAGCATCTCAACCCTGGATTCCAGGTGCTAGAAACTGAACAATGAAGTTTCTAAAAAGCAGTTGAAGTGTGTAAGTGCACTGATAGTTTCTGAATGCTCATATTGCCTCAGCCCTGTGTCCAGCTTTGCCCCCTGTGCCTGCGCCCTGCCCACGGTGCTGGCTGACAGGAGTCAGGCATTTGTGGGTAGTGCACACTCACCCCAGGACACACTCCCACAGCTCTGATAAGGGGTTTTAGCTGCTCAGCTGCTATTAAATTCAATGAATAGGGTGTGACTCAGACCTCGTGCTGTGCTGCCTGTCTCAGGCTGCTCACATTGCTGGGGTAGTTGGGACACATGCTCCTAAAGATCATCTGTGGCATTTATAGAAAATACTAATAACCCAAAGCTCTGAATGCTTTCAGATAGCCAATGATTAAATAAATCCAAATCCGCAACTGGGACACACTGAGTTCTTTTTTAGCATGTCATTAAGTAGCACAGGAAGATATAACCAAAGGAAAAGATGAGGCTCTGAGAGTTTTGCACTGAAGCTGCAGACAGACTCCAGCACATAAGCTGCTTGTCAGCAGTAAAAAACGTGGTCCACTTGATGGCACAGCCTGCTATGGATCATTTTAATGCAGTCTCAGAAATATATTTATTTATGCACCTTAAAGTCACAAACTACAGCCTACTGCTGTTCTGCTGTTCAGTATGATCAAAACATCAGTGACTATAAGCATTTCTGATCTTGGCTGTGCAGGTTCTCCAACTGCTTAATCTCAGCTAATTGCAGGGGAGAAGGCGTCTGTGGATGCCACTTCAACCAGAACAAAATGTCAATTCAAATTGGAATTGGAAAAGACAAATTTAAAAATCATTTGGAGTGGATTTATGATGTGCGCTACACTCAGATGTGGAAATTACTCCTGAGAGTTCCTAAGATAAAAAGGTGCTGGATTAATTACTGGATTAGAAATGTACACAGACAGGTGCCTTGTATTTAAAGTCAGTGAAACCCTCTGATTTCAAGCCTCACCCATTATTTTCTTATTTGCTCCAGGACCAGTTCTAGCTCATATGGTAATGAAAAAAGCCACTCCATATTTATTATTTAGTTAAAGAGTGAAGAGGAAATGGACGGTGATTAAACAGAATCACACAAGTAAGGCTCTGTCTGAAATTTTGCATGACTGCCTCAGAGGTTCATTTTCTGTTTCCCTGCTTCAGTGGAGGCTGTTCTCCCTTCAGGAAAGAAGAAATAAAACAGCCTATCTTGCATTTTTTTCAGTGCTGGATCCTCCCCTCCTCAGCATGGTTTATAAAGCTTCCTTAGAGCAGTGTGAGACAAAGGGGTGGAAAGAAGAGTGTTAACATTTGACTGCCTCTGTATTTTGATGGTTATTAGAGATGCACTTTCCTCAATCAGGTGCTGACTAAATGTACAGCATTACTATTTCTGGAAGTGTTGAAGTGAGAATCACAGCACAGTGAACACTTTGGATGTGCCTGCTCTGCTGGGCAGGGTTGCTGGTCAGATAAATCCCTGCTGCACTGTGCTTTGGTGACCAGCACAGAGCCAGGCTGAAATGCCAAGGGCCAGCTTTGGAAAACAAGAAACTTCAGGAGAATTCTGAAATAAGTTTGAATTTGTGAAAAGAAAGGTCTACAGAGCTGTCCCTGCAGTGACTTCAGGGATGTGTCCTTCCCAGAAGGGAACCCAAGAACCTGTTGAGATGGAGCATGTTGAGATGAATCCCTAAGAGTCAAGATAAGACTTTTAAATATAGGCTGTGAGGGATATTGCATCTGAAGGCAGCCCTAGGAGAGATTTGCTTGTTCCCAGAGCCAAGTAGCAGCCACTATGTTGTAGCAGGTTTAATTTCAGATCTGTGGTTTGGACAGTATCATGAAGTCCTATAAACAAATAAAAATGCTGAATATGGATATGACAATGGTAGAACCTGAGACACCAGTAGATCTTGGAACTGAAATTAACACTGGAGATTCAACTTCTTTACCTTTTCCCTTCTCCCTGCCTCTTTCTTGGCTGAAATACTGTCTTTGGACAGTAGTCTCTAACCTGACAGAATCCATGACCTGACAAATGATGTTCCCTTTGGCATATTATTCTTTCTTCTTTTCACTAACCTTCAAAAAAAATTTCACTCTTTCTAATTCTTCCATAATTTTTCATCTGCCAACACTTTCTAGTGATGTACTGACAAGGTGTGATAGCAAAGTCAATTTGCCCATCCATAGATTATCAATATGTGAAATTTAATCCAGAAGCAGCAGTGAAGAGACAACTTGAAGTTTGAATCCACTAGGACAGAAACGAAATGAATGCATTATTTTTCCTTATCCGCTTTAAGTACCTATTAATTAAATTATTATTTTTTGATTGAATTGGTGTTAGAGACAGTAATTGTAGGAAGAGTGTAAGGATGATATTCCAGCATTTCAAAGTTTATTAGTGAGTGTTTTAATGAAAACTTTTCATTTTGGCCCATCAAAATGCCTCTATATATGATTACTGAAGGGAAAAATTCATCTGTTTGACAATATAGCACTTTTACAATGAGTTTTTATCTTTTTTGTAGGTTGAGATGTACTGAAAACTCATCCTAGGGAGAAGTGCCAAAACACTTCCATTGAACCTATGCTAGAGCAGAGAATGACACTCTAACACATGAAATCCATTTTACCATCAGGCTAAATTCTAAATAAGCCTGGACTCTCAGCAGGCTTTAATACCCTGAGAGAAAAAAAGTCTGAGAGAAATAGCTCAAAGCCTACAAACAGGTTTTCTCTAATGTCTGTCTTCCAGGAATGCCTGGGATCAAAATGTGAGTAACTAGTTAAAATTCACTTTAAAACAATTTGCTGGCAGCAAAGTCATGCACAGCTTCCACTGAGAGTTATAAATTACTGTTCCAGGCAAGGAGGAATGAGCAGGACTGGGTCAGGTGTCAGGGAACTCTTTGTGCCACCTACAAACCCAGGCTGTGGACTCCAGCCTGCTCTGGAGTAGCAAAGCATTAATGTGTTGAAGCCAAAAGTACAAGATTTATCAGTGAGATTGAGATTCTGTGCATGTGGCAATCAAGGAAAGTGCAACTCAAACACTTCAAGATTATTATTTTTAATTACTAATTACCCCTCTTGTCTCAAATCAGACATGTCCCGCTGTGGCTCTGAAAGTGCAGCTGCTCCCACAGAGCAAAGTTTAGAGATCTGGCAAAGGGCTGCAGCAGGGATGGGAACTTTCTGAGGAGGAGACTTCTGCTCTGAAGCCTCCATCAGGCTTGTCAGCAGGCAGAGAAGGCCACTGGCTGGTGTCCAGCACTGCACAGCTCATCTCTGACAGGGTGCAGAGATGCTGCATCCATCAGAGACCAGGGGGAACCAGCTATTCACCCATGTCCTAAGCTGTGCATCATAGTACCTTCCATTTTTTGTTAATGAGAAATGTTTTCTATTAAAGCTAGGCTTTATCTTTTAAATAGACTTTAAATAGACACACCAACATCACTGGGATTGCCTATTTGGTGACAATTCTCTCTCCTGCCATGTTTTAATCAAGAAGTTTGCACAAACATAAAGAGAATGAGTTATTCATCATAACTCTCTTTCTTTTATCAACAAAACATGCTGCTATTCACGTGGTTTTGGGATTTTGTTGCAGCTGGGAAATTGAAATCTTCAAGGATGATTTAAGGAAAATGTGGAAGAAGTCAGCAAAACATGCAAACAGAAAATGAAGCCTATGACAGAGAATCAAGAGCAATCTGTCAATAATGTCTACAGATTTTCAGCCACACTGTGGTTGGTATGAGTCTAGAGAGGCTGTGGTTCCCAATGCATCACCAGATATATTATAATTCAGCTTCTGGAGCTCTGGAGTCCTATGGACTTGGGCTGAAGAAATTGAATCTTGATCATCAGAAAATGGTTCCTGTTTGCCTTAAAAATTTGGGGATTAAAGTTACTAAATTATTCTGAATAATTTTATGGTAGTGCATAGAATGTACAATGTTTTCCATATTAGTATTCTACTCTCAGCACTAACTACCCTTTCTCAGAGCTGTGATTGCTGGATCCCTTTTATTCCTATTTTACAGGTCTAGAAATAGAAATTACCAGAGTGATGTGAGTTGCCCCAGACTGGCTAGAGAAGGCAGCTTGCAGGATCATGGTTAAGAATTAAATTGTTTGCTACTCATACAGATGCCTACAGATTTCTCTCCTAAGACTCTAAGAAACTCTCCAGAAGTCTAAGGACTTCAGAAGTCCCATGAAGATCTTAACTGGACCTGGAGCTGCCTGGCAGACTTTCTAAAACTCATCTTCTGAGTTCTACCTGTAATTCCCACTCAGTGGAAGGGCAAATTAGACTAAATTAGATCTGAGTGGGTGTAGTTTTCACCCACAGAGATTTTTCCCAACTATGGTTTGATATTTTCCACCCAAAAAGTCTGTGCCTTCTTTAGGTGCATATCTGCAGCAGGCTATGGGATGCTGGGGTGGAATGGGGAAGTGTCCAGGAGCATGTGGTCTCTTTTTCCCTGCTGCAGAGGGCTTTGGAGACACCACCATTCCTTGGGCTCGACAAATCTGGGGACAAGGAGCTTTTCTTGGGGAAATTTTCTGCTGCTATTCTGAAAACTTCTCAGGCATGGTCTTTTGCTGATTAATGTAGCCTTTTTATCACATCTGAACATTGCATCCAAATGCAGTGTTTTACAAAGCAGCAAAACCCATAACAAAGCAGAATCAATAAATACAGTGCAATGCCCTTTGGCGATTCAAGCATTCTGTTAAAATTAGAATCTGATTATAGCTGTGGAAACCTGTTTTCCTGAATCCTAACAAACACATTTTGCTTTACATGAAAGCTTTTCAAAGCTGTGGCCAATGGTGGCTCTGAGCAATCCATAGTTTTTCAGCATATTCTTTCTCTTTCCCTGGATAGACACACACTGCACTGACATATACTTCTAAAAATCTTATTTTCTACTTTAAACTCCCCCTGAAACAAAACTCAAATAAGCAAAAGCAGCCAAGAATATCACAAGGAGAAGGAATTGGGACATTTTTAATGCATTGTAAAAGGCAAGGAGTTTTCTCATGATGTGTCAGTTCTGACAAAGTTTTAAAATGGAGAGTTAAAAAAGGGAGCTGTCTAGCTCAGCTGAGAGGGAATTCACTGATCCAGGACTTGGGAGACATAGATTCAAGTTTTTATTTGATTCTAAGTGGCCTTGAATGAAAAAGCTTACCCTGAACTAGGCATGGGAGGAAATGAAATAGGGTTTTCCTACCCCTTGTTACTGACAACCAGGAGATGTAAGATGGGATCCCAGTTTCACACAATTATTTTCTTTTAAATTTTGCCTGATGGGTTTTGATTTTTTTCCAGTACTTTGAGACCTGAAAACTGTCCATGAAGTGAAGTTGTTATTCACCAGTCAGCTTTAGCAAAACTTCATTAAGAACATAACTACCCAGTCTGGTGGAGATGAATAACATTTATAAAGAATATAAAACAATAGCAAACTTTTACAGGTTGATTACTTGTACGGAAAACTTCAGGAGTCCAATGAAGTGAAATGAGAGCCTCTTTCCATGGTGCATCCTGGGCTCTAGCATGATAACACCAACAATAAAACCATGAGTGCTTTCACAGCTCTTCTAAGCCTGGACACCACTGGTTTCTCTGGTGGTTTTAGGGGCCAGAACCGACCTTTGGGATTGGCAAAAAGGTTTAGCATGACAGGTGATGTAAGGAATCAGACCTCTCCTCTGGGTTACCAAAAGTGATGGGATTTCCAGACACGTGCACCATGTATCTGCAGACCCTCTGGCACTGCTGCTCTGTCTGAGCAATGGCTCCATCTGAGCACCAAGAGGCAACAGCTGCTGCTTCTGCAGCTTTTCCCTCAGGTGGCTTCAGAAGGGCTCAGGTTTCACAGCAAAGGGCTTGGGCCACTCACTGTCTCTGTTCTGGTACCTCTGACAGGAGTTTTTCCTCCCTTTTGCCTTCTCTCCCTTCCCTGCAGCCTTGGATGAGAGTGAGTAGGAGAGGCTGGGGGAGGAAAAGCTTCTTGCAGCACTGGAGATGGCTCCAACCAGTGTCTGCAGGTCCTGTGTGGGTGTTGTGAACAGAAGAAGCAGAGGGGCTTCACTCCTCTTGGGAGTTTCCCCACCCCTCACAGGTTTTATGTTACTGTCTCTCACCCACCTCCCCATCACAGCTGAACATCACAGACCCACTCTCCCTCAAACTTTCCCATCCTCACTGTGGCCCTCCTGTCCCAGGGTCCCACTGATTCCTCTCATCCACACTTTCTTCTCCTGAAATCCCTTTGCCTACCTTCCTGAGAAGAAGAAAGCTCCTCCACAGTGCCAGCATGGATTTGTTTTAGATGCTGGAAAGAAATCTTTATCTGCAGGACCACTTCCACTGCTGGAAAGCCCTGAGCTAAATCAGATCACTGCTCAGACCTGCAGTACCTGTGGAGACAGAGGACCACCACAGCTGGGCCAGGCTCTGCTGTCACCTTTGCCCATCCTGACCAGGAGCACTCCTCACCTCTGCTCCAGCCAGGGGTGAAGTGTGTAAGTGAAGGAGAGAATTAACCAGAGGGAACTGTCCTGTGACCGTGCTTTCCCTACCAAGCTAACTTGAGTGAAAGCAGTCACAGTGAAACAGCATTTCTGCAGCCTGGGAAGATCAAGTTAGAAAACAGAGCAATTACACATAAACCTAGTGCCTGCTAACAGTCCTGAGCAGGGACACAAGCTCCCTGACAGATCACCTCTAGTCAGCTGTAGAAAGTTGCTGCATTTCCTCTTTGTTTACTTTGGTAAACTGAGGCTGGGTCAGTGGCACAAGCAGAAGGGGCCATTGCTACCTGGAACGTGACCTCAGAGGAGGCTGAAAAAAGGTGCGGTGCTTATATCTGAACCCAAAACTTTTTGGATAAGACCCAGTTCAGTCTTAATGAAGTGAAAGGACAATTTCCTTCCACCTTCTTTAATACTAATTCCCTAGCCTGTGAAGTCATGCAAGAGCCTCTTGCTGTATCTGCAATTTCTGCAGCATCCTTTATATGACACAGCAATCTGGGCTGACCACAGTAATTCACCCAGTGCTAGGATTATTTCTCCTGAAGCAGCATTCAGCACTACAGCCTACAGTGGTGTATGCATTTTTTTAGTTTCCTGTTACTTCTGGGCATGGTTCTCTACGATAATTTTGTTCTGAGATCCCCCAAGGTATTGTTCTGTTCAGTCATATGAAAAATAGGAAAATAATGCACCTTCATCCCAGTTCCACAGATGGGCCATTCATCAGCATAAAATCAACTCTATAGCCTAGGAGAAAGCTGCTCCATGCACCAAATAGCTACAAATTTCCAAGCTGCATCAGGCCAGCAGCTGTGACAGAGAGATGCAAGACATGGGAGCACTTGTGCAATGAGAACAAAAAAATAATGCCCAAGTCCTAGGGATGACCTATGGTTATCCTCAATTTTTGTAATGGGAAAGTCTATCACTTTGTTAGAACCTGAATTTTCTTGTAGTTCCAGATATCTAAATTCTTTTCAGATCACTGGGCTACTTAGATGGTTCCTCTTGAAGTGCTTTCACCTTTTACCATCTATTTACAAGAACAGAATTTGTCCATTTAAGCAACCCCAGGATTGGCAAAAGGAAGGCAGAGGTTTCTTCCCCTTGCACATCCAGAAATGTTCACCAAACCAAATGGTTTGGGGAGCGATTCTAGCCCAGTTACTGCCATAAGCATCCTCATTGTTTTCTATCCTGATAACTCCCTGCAGGACACTGAATGCTGAGCTCTGGGGCTGAGACTTTCACGACAGTTTTAGGAGAGCATCAGACTCCTTAGAGGGTCTCTGTGTGAATCTGGCCTTCTCCAGCCAGTCTGCTCAGGATATGACTTTCAGGGACGTGGTTTGGGGATGACACAACCCGGGTCATCTGACCACCATCAACCCCATCTGACCACGGGGTGCTGGGTTACTGGTGTGAGCAGGGCACCCCTTCACAGCAGCCCTGGGTTTGGGGGTTAACAGAGCATTTTTAAAAAATCCAGCGGCCAGGATCACAAGCAGGGAAAGCACAGGTCTGCCCACTGAAAGCACACTTGAAGTAGAGAGCACAAATGTGTCTTCCTGGGTACTCTTCAGCTCCCCAACTCTCTGAAAACTGCAGTGCACATCTCATCACATCACCTACCAAGACAATGATCTGGCTCACGTGGTTGCAAGCAGGTCCTGCTTAGATGAGAGCTCTGTCAAATGTGTGTGCATGAGAGCTTCAGCACAGCTGTAGGTTAATAGACAAGCAGGAGAAAAACCCCATGTGGAGCAGATGCAATGGTGTGTTTCAGACCTAAAGGAAGTGTGGGATAAAACAGGAGCTGGGCTATCAAGGAGTCAATGGCACAAGGCAGTACAGCATGTTAGCAAGAGATAGAAAAGCAGCCCAGGGGAGAAGAACTGAGACAAACCCTGGGGCAGATTCTGTTTGTCTCTTTGGTGATCCATGCAGTGAGAGAAAAAGATGGACAATGAGGTAAAGTAAAGCCAGGGAAGGAGGAGTGGGGAAATAAGAGGACTTTTTAAACTCAAATTTTCAAGGAATTAATTTTGCTTTTCAAGAGACTTAAAAAAAAAAAAAGCCAATGAGTCAAGAAGCACTAAATTAGCTAGGATGGTGCTCTAGCAAATCAAGGGCTTGATTATTCTGTGGTTTGCCCTAGATTTAGGAGAAAGTGCAAAATGTGCAACAAATACTACAGGGTGAGCTGCCCCCAGGGCTCCACCTCAGGAGCTAGAGTTTGTGTGCCATAATGGGAAATAGCTGCCCCCTTAGGCCCCTCAGGAAACCCACGTTAGCTTGATGTTGTGATACTGCCCTTGGGAGAGCCCAGAAATCCAGGCACCCCTGGCTCAGATGCACAGGAAGGGAGAAGGCACCAGAAAGGGAGATGTCCCAGGCTCCCTGACCTGCAGCACTGAACTGAAGGAGGGGAAGAAGCTGCATCTGTGAAGGAGCAATTAGAGTTGTGAGGACACCAAGAACATGCTGCCTTTTTGTCATATAGCTGTGCTACAACCTTGAGGATGACCTTGGAAAGTGATGGAAAGGGTCTTGGGAAGGAGACTGCAGAGAATGAGCCAGGACAAACCCATAACAAGCATCTGAAACCCCTGTGGCATTTCCCAGTCTCATATTCCTGCAACGCCACTGACCCTGGCTGGTCTCCTTTCTTGCTCTTGCCTCTTCCCCTGCTCTCTCAGATTTTACCTTCTTCCAAAGCTCTGACTTCACTTCCTGTAAGCTTGACCCTCCTGACCTACAGGCACCAAAAAAGAATTAGAAAATCCCTCCCTGCTCAAAGCAGCCTGGTCCAACTGGATTTTGTTTCTCTTTTAGAGCTGCCTAAGGATGTTATCAACAAACAAGTCAGCTTACACCTCTGACTCAAGAAGGCCATTTCTTCAAATTAAAATATGATTCTATCTCTTTGTCCCTAATTTCTTACTTTCCTGCATGGGTGTGGGCTCCCCGGACCTCTCCTCTGCATTGCAGCTGTCAGACTTTTACACATGTCACAAACTTGGTACTCTGCTCTATCCAGTAAGAAGTAAGCCAGCTTACATCCTCCCTTACCAGAACAAAGCTCATAAGAAGGAAATGTGAGGCCTCCCTGAGGGTGCTGGAAAGACACGGTGGATAATAGGAATTTTTTGGAAGGAGATTTGAGAAGTGTATTTTACTCATTCCCTATATTGATAAAGGCTTATCATATCCCTTCTCAAAACCAGGAACCACATGGTGAGACACCGTTTTTAAATGTTAATGCATCTTTAGAGAATAATCAGTAACATTTGATGGCTTGTGCTAGCTCTAGGAGAGGTTTCTTTGTTGTTTAAGAAATGAAACAGCATTCATCTGGAGTTTCTTGTCATTACTGGATGAAAGAAAGGTTATTTCTTTAGGAAAAAAAAAGAGGAAAGAGAAGATCTGAATGATAAATATTATAAAATACTTATCTTCCCAGATGTCTCTGGGATAATGTGAGCTGAAAGAAATGCTTATCTCACCGAAGGACAGCTTTTGGCAACATGGCTTTCTACACAGTGCTAAATTATTTTAAGAGCACAGGACAAAGGTATAGGGATCTGTATAAAAGAGTGAATTACGAGCCAGGTGTAGCATCTCTTCAGGTCCTGCTACTGAATCACTGTGTAACCTTGGCTAAGCCACACAGACCTTTCTGCCTCAGCTTTTGCTTGGGAGAGTAATTGGTGTAATACCCAACAGGAAAATTATTTTCATGATTATCTACAAGTTTACTGTCTGTGTCATGTACTGCGTGATTATATATTTTTAAACAGAGCTGCTTGTATATCTTGTTATCCACAGAAGCATTCCCTCATTAGCTGGGAGATTTATCTGATCTTTGAAGAAATCCATGAGCCAAGCAGGGTTCACCTCCAGGGCTGGGTTCAGCTGAATATAATCAGCAGCATGGGCTGTCAGCAGCCCAAAGCACCGACTTCTCATGCCAAGAGGAGCAGAATCCAGCCTGCACAGCCTCTGCTTGCTCTTGAGAATGGACCACATTTAAAAAATAATTACAGATTTTGGTGCCTCCAATTGTGATGTCAGCTAAGGAGTGCCCCAGGAAACCTGCCTTCTGCAAAACATGAGTGCCAAACATAAGGTCTTTTTAGATATCTCTTGATACACCTATACAGTGGGAGGCCAAAGATCACTGGGATTTTTTACTCATAAGCACTCCCTTTTTATTTTTATTTTGATTTAAGATGATGCTGTGTCTTCATTTTGTTAACATCAGGAATTCATTGATCTGATTTTTAGTTTTAAGCATTTGCTTGCTTTTGTTCATTTTATAAACCCTGCTGTCAGGCAAGGACTACATTTCCTTCCTGAATAGGTGTATTCTGCTTTCTTGCCCTAGCAAGCTGCTGTTTCACATGTGAAAAAAAAATCTGGCTTGGGCAGAATAATACCTAATCATTAATAAATAACTTACACAAATAAGAAAGCACAAAGCAATGAAACTGCTTTCTGATGGATTTGCCTGTGAGGAAGTGAGGTCGTTGTGTGACCTTGGGTGATTAATTTTACATTCCCATGTCTATGCTTCCTCCTTCATCCATTCTTTTGTCTTGCCTGCCTCACATTCAAGGTAGTCAGGGCAAGGAATATTTCTCATTATGTGTACATTTGGCAGCCAGCACTGCAGACTTTGCAGCACTGTAAAATACATGTATGAGGAGCAGTAGCTGGGGCAGAGATAAGAGAGTAGCATTGGATCATGGGGTGACAGGCATGTGACAACAAGCCACAGCTCTCTGGAGTCCCCTGCCCCTTGCTGGGGGCATTCCATGTGGCTAGGCAGGGACAGAGCTGGTGCAGTGGGGAAGCAACAGGGACATGCCTCTGCCATGGCAGGGTAAGGACTGGGACATGCATATCTGGGGAGAGATGAGGTGACAGTGCTGGGCCATGGTGGGATTTGTCACTGTGGACAACAAGCTCTGCAGGTCTGTTGGGGTGGCACACACTGGCTCAAGACCCTTTTTATCTCATTTGCAGGATCACCTCTAGAAAAGAAATCCCTGGAAAATCACGTGTTTGCTTGAATGCCATAGGCATGGTTTCAGGGACTTTAAGGCTGACCTGGTGGACTCCAACAAACCCACCTGCCATGCAGTGACCATGCAGTATGTGTGACATAGGCAGGATGGCTTCAGAAGGATCCCTTCCATAAGGGTCTTGCCATTATTTGCTGCAAGTGCAGGTGGTATTTGGAGAGAGTCTGATGAAAAATCAACACTACAGATGTTCTGTATCATATATCATATCATATCATATCATATCATATCATATCATATCATATCATCATATCATAGCATAGCAGTGCTCTACTTCAGACTCCAGCTGCTGCAGCCTGTTTTAGTGCAAATGCAACCCTTCAACCCATATGTACTCTGTGAACCCTGAAAAGTGTCTATGCATCTCCAGTTAGAGCCCTGATCCTCTGGTCCAGCCTCTGGCCATGGCTTCAAGGATCTCTTGGATCATGGAGATGCTTTCCAAAACATTTATTTTTAGGGTTGTATGTATCCAGCAGAAAATGCAGGGACTATGTAATGCTGTATTCCCCAGCAGAGCCATGGAGCCGTAGGTGTGGGGAGCTGCCTTGCCCAGCTCTGATTTTCCCTGCACACCTTCCCCCAGCACACAGGACCAAACACCAGCTGCACAGACAGACACACACTCTCTAAAGCCTGCAGTGTTTTTGCTCTCAAGTGAAACACTTTCTGCCAGCAAAGAAAGGGAGCAAGAAAGATCTTAAAAAAAACCCCCACAAACAAACCAACCAAAAAAAAGACAGAAGGCACACAAAGGAGGCCAAGGAGAGGGAAGGTGCTCCCTTACAGTCGGTGGTGATCTCGTAGGGGGAGTTGAGGCGCGCGTCTCCGCAGGGCGAGGTGCTGACGTACAGGTGGAACAGGATGTTCTCCCGCAGCCTGTAGCCTCCCTCTTTTAATCGCACGAAGATTGATCGCTCCCAGTCCTCCCGCCGTTTGCTACGATCACAAAAGAGGTTCCAGGTCATTTGTTACATGCCAAATCAGAAACATTTCTGTGCTCTCTCTCTCTCTCTCCTTTTCTCCCCCTGCTTGTTTGTTTGTTTTTATTAGAGCCCGGCATCATATATTTTGCCTAGTGACAACAAGAGGAAAACAATAAGCTTCTGCAGGTGAAGAAATGTGTGAAGGAGGTCAAAACTGCCAAAGAGCCTTTGGCTTGCTTACTGAAAATCTATTCTAATGATCAAATGTAGATTTTTGAAGGATAACTCTCCCTCCTCACATGCACGGATGCATAAACACACTGATTTTAAAGTAGTTCTGGTGCATGAAAAATGAGTTCTCTAAGGCTCTCATGTGAACACATCAGCTCTGCTGATCACAATGCCTAAGCACATGTTAGAATCCCATTAACATCAATCACCACAGCTGAGATGGGTATTCATATGCTCCACTGAAAAGGGCCTCTAACAAAGCACCCAAATTTTATGACCACTTCCAGCCCTCCCTGCTGCTGCTCAGAAGGTGTTGCTCTTTTCCTCCATTCAGCCAGAGCCACCTACAAGTGCTGCACCTAGCCCAGCAGGGTCCTTTTGGTCCCTTGGCATTTTTGGAAATCAGAAGCCATCTTCAGAAGGGTGGACAAAACCTGTGGGGGCTTTTCCCAGCTGAATTGAAAAAGATACTTATTGAGATGAAGCTTTTATCTTTGCAGTGGTTCAGCAGCTAGATGGGGATGCAGTGCACAATATTCCATTAGCAACAGCTGCCCGGGAGGCCAAACCCTCCCAACGCTGCCGTTTGCAGCAACTGCACAGCACTAAGGCTCTGCTGCTGTGCAACTCCTCCAATGAGTTACATTTGGGAAGATATGGCTGATTTCTCTGACAGACAGCTGCCTCCAAGATGTGTATTTGGGCGATGATCACAATTATAATTTTGAAGGTGAAAATATGATTGGTGAAATTATGATATGAATCCTTTCCCTCTGATGGCCTGCTCCTTCCCTCAAAAACTCAAGGGTCATTTTTGGAGGAGCATCTCTGAACAGGACAGCACCTGCAGGTAATGATTGTCCCAGGATGCTGTTAGTAAGGTGGAATCCCATCCGTTTAATTCACTACAGGACAGCCCATTAACCAAGGCGATTTCTGCCTGTCTCTGCCTCCTGACAGTGCAAACAGGGCTGCTTTTTACTCAGCCTTTGAGCGAATGCTTGGCTTTCATCCAAGCTGCCTCTGCCTGTTTTCTCCCAGTGCAGCCTCTGTGCTATTGAGGCTGTTTGGCTGTCACTCTTCCATGGTTTGGGTGTTTTGTCATTTTTTGATGCCAGGATGCGTTTGCTGTCAGGAGGAATTTACAGGCACATTAGCTCGCCTGTCAGGGACAGGGAGCCACACCGGCTGCCGAGCTGGGGCTGCCACATGCAGCTCCTTCATTTTCTGCTGGCTGTGGTGGAATTTCCCAACTGCACTAATTATATTATCGCCCTGGTACAAGCCTCTGAAATAATAAAATCTCTGTAAGTCCTGCTGCTTGGACTTTAGAGCAATTGCAGGTAGTTTTAAATAATTCACTGCAAAATCAGCTGGGAGAATACAAAGCTGTGCAGTCCAAATGCCTGCTATTATTACATTAAATCTCACCAGAGTGTGGGGGGGCAGCTAACAGTACTTGGAGACAGTTGCTATGTAGGGTTGGAGCAGTCATGCTTTGGGCTGATTTCAGGAGTTCAGCTTCCATCCTGTTTTCACTGGTCATTGTTTTTCACTGATTAACCTTGCTCTCTTACCTCTTCATGAGCACCAACAAGGGTCTGTGGCCAGTGTGGCTGCCAGGTTGGGTGATAGACAGCTGCTCTAAAAATAGTTGGCAGGGCTGGAGGGCAAGATATCTTGACTGTCTCCTCCAGCAGGCTGAGGTTCTTCATATCACATAGGGTCCTGACCTGCCTTTGGGATGGTTTTTTAGGATCTGAACTCAAACATGAGGTTCATTCCTGCACTGTGGCTGAATAGGCTTCATAACAAAACTCAGCAAGTATTGTTGGAAAAGAGTTTGGGCTGCAACACCACTTGCCATGGCTTAATAAAGATTCTTGTCCATGGGATATTTGGTGTGTTTCAAAACCCAGGAGGGCCCACGGATCTTGTAAAAATGGACCAGGTAAAGCATGAAATGGACTTCTGCAAAGTCACCTCTACTGTAGCACCAGTACCCTTGTGCCTTGCCTCTGGGACAGGAGTTTTGAACTGTGAAAGGGAAGATGACTTTGCAGTAGCTGTTCTTTGCTATGTCCTTTGCACAGCCATACACAACCTGCACAAAGCAGTGGAGACAGGAGCCCACAGTGAGCCAACAGATCTCATTCATTCAGGGGGTGTCATTAAAGTGTCATTTCTGCACGCTGGCAGTGGCTAAAACAGCAGAATTCACCCCTAAACCTTTGCCTGCTTTGAATTTCTGTGGGAGTTAGGATTTGAGGCTCATTCAAGAGGAACATTTAAGAATGTGCTAAATTCTAATCTTTTGCTTAAGTTCATTATTCAGCATAACACATGCCCATGTTTGGAGCTGACTTCAAGAAGATACTTAAGCACATGCTTACGGTTTAATATATATTAAGCATTTTAATGAAACAAAGTCTGACAAGCAGAGGAGTTGTTTTTAGCATGTAAATGTATGTACAGGAAGTTTCTAGTACTACATACTACAAGACAGCATCCTAGAGAAACTAACAGCAGGCTTAGTAGATGTGTAACAAGCAGCTGATTTTCCTGGAAAAAATAACTTAACTGGACTGGATTCAGACTATTCCTTCCTTTTTATGTATAAATAAACAGTGGTTTGCATCTGACTTGCTGAAAGAGCTTACCTTCTGGTAAAATCATCTCCCTGGCACCTAAAGTGTGCACTATAGCAGCAAGCCTACTATGATGCTGGTTTATTTTAAGGATACTTTATAAACTTTGTTTTTCTTTAAAAAAGAAGAGTTGCATTTTCTTTTCTTCCCTATTGGCCAGTTGGTATAAATAATAGCAGTGAAAATGTCAATTTTCCTACCACAATTGCAAGAGAATCAGACTATCATATTTTTGTGCTTTTTGGTGGTGATTCTTAGAAAAATCTTCTCAAAAGGTCTTTCTTGTCCTTCTTTTGAACATCAGAAATTTACATTTTACTTCTCATCTCTTTCGTGAAAGTCTGGAGAACTGGAGGATTATGGTTGTCATAAAAATGAAATCTGGGAGGGCTAAGGGTTTTAATCAGACTGGTTAGCGGCTGACAGGTTTTAGTTGTGCTTTTAGCTTTTATTTAACTCAAGCTCTAGACAATGAATTGTTGAAAGAAAGTTTCCTTTTGAAGTATTTGTCACTCTTGGTTCTTAGAGAGGATAAAGTTCCCATTCTGGAACTCTTTTCTGAGAAAAGTCAGGAAAGTCACACCTCTAACACTTCGCAGTAAGAAGAGAAGGAGGAAAAAAGTAATTTGCATATTGCTGCAGCATTGGCTTGTGGATGGAATTGTTCTGCAGCTTAAATATGTGAAGAAATTGCTGTATTCTCTCTTTAGAGAAATGGAAAAAAGATTGCCCCAGCAGATGGCAGTTCATCTCACCCCCAATAGACACCTGAACAGGTCTGCTGAATTCCACATCAGAGATGCCCATTTCTCTCCTCTGCTGATCAAAGGAGCCTTGGGGGTCTGGGTAACACATGACTGCCAAGAAATGAATTCATTCAGTGAATCCCTGTCTCCTGGCCATTAGTTTTATATCCTGGCCCTTGCTTTCTCCAATCTGCTTGTCCTTGCTCTTAGAAGCCTTCATGCTACACTCAGCCAAGTATGTGTTCTGCTTTCACTGGGATCAATGGTAGTATTTGTAAATTCTGGAAAAGAGGTTCCTTTTCAAAGACAGCATCACACAGAAAAATATTTCTTGCACTGGAAGTTCCTGAAGTTTGAAATTCAGCTGCAGAGACCACTCTCAGCAGGTAGGCTTGGTGGGAGGAAGGTATA
Organism: Prinia subflava; assembly: GCF_021018805.1. Taxonomy (NCBI): domain Eukaryota; kingdom Metazoa; phylum Chordata; class Aves; order Passeriformes; family Cisticolidae; genus Prinia; species Prinia subflava. Next base: position 143,421,215 of record NC_086247.1, on the reverse strand, counting down.
TGGAAAATAGGAAATACTCTCCACAGAACAAACTTGCCTGTTCCTTAGTGAATGATGGAAAATTTAAGTTCTTTGAGTCAAGAGTGATGCTCTCAAAAGAAAATCATCTTTTTGGTTTCAGTTAATTTATGACTTTGTACAACAGTTTCCTAACCTGGGGGAGGAGTTTAATTTGGGTTAGGTTAATGCAAATGCATTACAATAGTTTTGTGTTTTCCCCAAGCCTGAGGAGATGGTGTACAGGTAGTCCCAGTGGAGCTGATTTACCATGTCTGTCCTAAAAATTCTGTCCTTATAGCTATGTGGCAGCATCCTGTCTTTTTTCTCTGTGAAAAGGAGATGTTTCTCTTTTTCCAGACAAAAAGGAGTAAATATGATTTCAATGTGCAGAAAATGCATTTTTTATTTCATTTTGAACTCCTCCATTTTGTCACCATAGGACAAAGCTCCCAATGATGGTAGAAAACTGTGTGTAGCAATAAATATTAAAATTGAAGAACATATCATAACACATAGTTTTGCCTCCCCATGGACCTTAAGGAACCAAAATTGGATTTGACAATAACTCCAGCTCTGTCATTCAAAGATGCGCAGCCTTGACAATTTTGGTTGAGATTTTTATGGTGAATGCTGGTCAGGCAAGTGGTGGTACCTGGTCTTGGCTGAACAGAGAATGATTTGAAGTTATTGTGAACAGAGCTCGTGCTGCACTGAGGATTCTCTTAACAAAAGGCTGTTAACATTGATCCAAATAAAATAATAATATGACTGAACATGTTAGGGAGGTGGATCAATACAACAGTTTAAGATACAGTGTTAGCACTTGTTTCTCAAGAGACCATTCCATGAGGCAGGGCTGCTACACTGCTGAAAACATAATAATTTAATGTAAACTTGAAAACAATTCAGAATGAAATAGAGAGAATATTGGTTTTGATTAACCCTTCAACGCTCTTGTCCCCCTTTGTTAGCCAAACCCATGTACTCAATATACTCTCTTGTCTTCAACTCCAGCCTGAAGGGAAAATACCATTATTCCTGTTATTGTTGCTTAGGTGCAACAGTGTATCAGGTGCTTACAAGAACACACAATCCTGCTTATCCCTGTGTCCCTTGTGTCTGTGACCTGATGCAAAACCTGATGTCAAAGGAAGTTTTTGCTCTGAGTTTAATGGCCTTCAGAAAAACTTACATGAATATGCACTCAAGAATGGAGGGCAGAAGAATGACCTATAGAGACAAGAGTTGTTTGTTTGTTTTCCTTCATTTCTTGCTTCCTTCTATATAATAAATGCCACCTCAGCTTCACTTCTGCTCAGTTTTCACATCATAGGATAATTCAGGCTGGTAAGGACCTTAAATCTCTATTCCAACCTCTTTCTCAGAGTAGTCTGACAGATTGCTCAAGGTTCTATGCACTCAGATTTTGAAAACCAAGTCAGAAGGGAGACTGCACAACCCTTCTGAGTGACCTGTCCCACTGCTAGCCTATCCCCATGGGGAAAATGAGTCCTCATACTCAGACTGAGCTTGTCTTGTTTCTGTACGTGCCTCTTCCCACTGCACACCTTGATAAAGATATCAGCTCCATTGTTGCTGATGTGCTTTGCTGGCTCTGCCATCCCACCTGCAGGCTGTCCAGGTCAGATCTGTCAGCAATTCCACACAGCCCAAGTGCTCTGGCCCCTGAGACTCTGGGTAGCCTCTGCTGGGCCTGTGTCAGATGGCTGATGTCTTTCCTTTGGGGCACTCAAAGCTGCACAGAGTGTTGTAGATGTGGTGTAATGAGTGCTGATTAGTGGTGGATGCACACGTCCCTTGACAGACTCTCCACACTCCCCAGGATCCTGCTGACCCTCTCTGCTGTTAGGCACACCACTAGCCAATGTCCTGCATCCTGTCTGCCTACAAACCCCATCCCTTTTCAGCAGAGCTGCTCCCCAGCCTGTATTTCTGTCTGTGGTGGAAAGGAGGAAGGTCATTCTTTCCTCCTTGGTTGCATTTGTCCTGCCTAAGCTTTCTGTCAGAGTTCCTGCTGGTCCAGCCCTCCGTCCTGCTGAGATGACAGTGCAGCCCTCAAGCACAGTGACTGGTCCTTCCCACGTTTTGGTGTGCTCTGCAAAGCTTATAACCAAGCACTATGTAACCTATTCTAGATTGCTGATAGACATGATCAGAGACAAGACAGTGTTCTGAGGTACTCCACTTATTACCATATTCCAGGCACTGTATGACCCATTAACCATTTAAATGGTAGCAAGGTGGATTTGGCTGAAAACAGGAACAATAATGCCATTGTAATGGTTCTACATGTTATAACATTTTAAAACATCATAAAGAAGGAGTGAGTGATAGCATCTTACACTTTGGCACAAAGTTTACTGTGCTGTTAACACTCATTGGTTCTCTAGTGAGTCAATGAAGATATTAATGATCAATAAATCACTTCCTCGTGATTTTTCAGCAGCAGCAAGGAAGACAGGAAAATGGCTGCATTAAGCAAAATGACTCCCTTCAAGTCTCTGGTCAGTGAATGATGCTAATAAGCCTGCACGTAAAGATTTGTACAAAATCATCAGGCTTCATAAAGCCCAGCTTTATGAGTCATATCTAATTGCCACTGAAAGAGAATCAGCCCAAGTAAAGCAGCTCATGACCCAAGACTTTAGACTACCTAACCCTCAATTTTTTTTGTGCAGTGTATTGTTCCTTCATCACCTAAAGACTCAGAAAAAAATGGCATAAAGAAACAAATAGTTCAGTTGTCTGGAGGATGGATCTGTTCCACTGAAGGCCATACAACAGCCCCCAAAAATCAACAGAATTCAGTTACCTTAAGTGTAGCTCCAGCTGTGAGTAGAGGAAGTGAACAAATGCCCTTCTTGCCACAATTTCTGCATGGCAGTCGTTGACCGCAAGCCCTTGGTCATTTATGTATTCCCCATTTATACATTTGGTACCCGATGACAGCACAATAACCTGAGCTTGCCTGATGTCCAAACCTGTAGGAAGAAAAACAAAAGTGCTGTGAAATTTCTGGGGGTGAGCATGATGCCATGATTGTTAAAGTCCTCACGGCACACGCTTTGATGTGGCAGCCAGACAGCTCTAATGGGATGCTTGTAAAGGTGATGATATGGCCTTTGGAATATGCAGGAATCTCACATCCCTGTGTTACTAGAATAATAAGGTCTATATTTCAGTCTTGCTGCTAATTCCAAGATAAAAGCTTGCCATGAAGTTTACTTGTTAAATCAGTAACTACATCATAGCAGAGCGTATGCTGTAGGGAGGAAATAAAGATCTCCTGCAGTGCTGATAAATGGCCAGGTTTTTATGAGCTGTTGAAGATATTTTCTGGTAGGAACACATACTCCCAGTAATGTTAGGTTTCATTGCTGTTGCACTCTAAGTACTAAATAAAAAGGAAGTAATGCTTCTGGGGCTGCTCTTTAAAAATACTCAAGAGATTTGACTTTCAGTCCAGTTTCCTTTTAGCTTCTCCAAGAGCAGCTACCTCTGTTCTCTTTTCAGTGTGGTCTCAGGGATGGAGACTTTATCACTGAGACCACTTTGTTCATCTGATCTGTTGCCTCTCCACATAATGGTGATGGCAATTGAAAGATGTCCTTTACTTGGTCCAGACAGACAGTTTCTAGGAACAAATCCTAATTTATTTTGAGGCTTCACCAGGACCTGGGTTTCACTCTAAAACAGAGCTCATTCAGCCCTGTGGACAATTTCAAAGTAGAATTTAGAATGAATTGAGCCCAAAATGAAATTATCTTTTGAAAAGCACATCTCAGGACTCATCTCTCTGAACACCAGAGAACAAGGGAGCAGCTCTTGGGAAAAAGAACTTTTTTGCCTGATAGGTGCTTCCTCTAGAAGTGACAGAGTAGCTTCTGAGTGTAGGGCTGTGCTTGACACAATGGCTGTGTGTGGGCAAACACCTGCACAGTATAGCACAGCGGCTCAGACTGTTGGTGCTGCTGTGGCTGTGCCCAGGCAGTGTCACCTGAGATGTCCCTGATGTCCTGCACAACACCTGCCTGTTTTCTGGGAAGTCCAGGAGGTTCTGCACACTCCCCATGCATCTCACATGGAAATCCATAAAGAGGCTCAGTGAAAACACATGCCCATGTTTAGGCAACTGAATCAAGACCTCAAAGTGTGACAAGTCAGTGATAAAGACAGGTCTGAGACTGCAAATACCCACAGGAGGAATGGAAATGATCTTCCCGTGGGCTGTGGTGATGCTGTTTCTATGGTATTACTTAGCTTTAGAAAAGCTTAAGGAATAATTTTATAGAGTTAGCAAAAATAGTTTTTCCTCTTATGAGGTCTATTGAATAGCAGAAAAATTGAAAAATTGCAGAGATTTTTTTGGCTTGGCATATTTGGGGCCATGTTCCCTCATCAATTGGTGTTGAATGACAAAGGAGCTGAATGGAGAAGGAAATAATATTTTGAACGAAAGGATTTGTGCTGCCAATGATTTCCCAGTTAGTAAATACCATCAACAGCCCTTCATAATCTCCATACAGCACTGGGACTAGTAGTAGAAGACATGCTGTAGCACTCTTGTCATGCTTAATGAATATAGTTGCAAATGATATAAAAATTCTTTTATGCCTTTATCAATATAAAAGCTACATTAATCTTTCAAAAGGTTTAGTAGTAATGGGGCACTGCAGCATTTTGGCATTTGTAGAAGAGGTGTAAGTATTGTGAAGAATTCAGTTAATCACATCTGAGCCCCTGGTTGTGAGAGTCTCATAGAGAAGTTGTTATAGGTAGTAGTGACAAAGCACACATCACTGTATGCCTGTGCTGAGAGTTGATTTGTTACTATAGATGTGTTCCTAAAAAAGTATTTTGGAGTATTTATTGGGGAGAAAAAAAAAAGAGTTGGAAATCTTGAAAACCCAAGAAGTGAGGATGGGAACACATTGGAGAAATGGAGAAAAAGCCTTTTTGTTTATTCCAGTTTTATTACTAGGTAAAAAGTTGAGGTGGAAAAATTACTCATTCCCTACAAAGAAAAGTGCTTATAGTCTGTACATTAAAATTGCTTTGCTTTGGAGTCACTGCTTTTATGAGAAAAATAATAGGTATCTTAGATACTGACATGTCCATCAGTGTCTTTCACATGGACTAACAGCAAATATTTCATGGGCCACTGCCTACCACTGAGGTGTTTGAGTCCCCCTCAGCATCTCAAAAAAGCAGTGTCTATTTTCCTCAACAGTATGTAATATTTTCCTTGGTTGGAAGGTCCATGAAAAGAATCAGCTATTTTTTTTGTTGTATTTTATTTATTTACCACTGTAGATAGAGCCTTATTTACCTCAGCACAGCAGAAGTACACCAAGAGGAAATTCCCTCCTACAGAAACCTGTGAGCCTCTGTCTGCCCCTGAGAACCTCCATCAATACTCTTTCCCAGGGCAGTGAGAATAACTGCTCCCTTCTCTAACATTAGCATGTCCCTGGTGTGCCTCCTCCTCTCCCCTTCACCTCGTAGTCAAAGCACCAGAAAATACAGAGCAAACCACCTGGGCAAGCCCTCCTGCTCTCTGGGATCTACACCTTCCTCACCCTCCCAATCTGCCCAGCACATAGTGTGATGTCTTTTATTTTCTCACAAATAAATTTAACTCCTTTTCTCCTCTCAGATGAGGGGAAGCTGATGAATGCATTCAGGATTTTCTGTAAGGTCTGGATTTAGTCACAAATGAAACAGAAAGGCACCCAACACCTACCAGATGCAGCAATAATATGAATCCCTCTGATGTTGTTTGCTATCACAATGTCCACCTGCACAGCAATAGCCAGGGTGCTTGGGGTGTCCATGACTGGTGAATTAATTCCATATGTTGGCTTTCAGTGATAGGAGGCCCCAGCCATGTGTGGACACAGCCTGGGGTGTTTGCCAGTCCTGCAAGGTGCACGTGTTTGCAGAACATCACTGAGATATTGCCTGGGGCTGGGAGGCAATGGCTTCCAAGAATTTGCAGAACCAGTCTGAGTGTTAAACATTAAAGATCTCCATGTATTTTCCATTTGCAGTGTCAGAAAATAATCCATGCTCCTCTATGCTCAGAAATACCCAAGAGTTATGTCTCACTGCTGTGGCACTTGGAAACCCAGGTGTACATGACTTATGCATTAGCTCTGAAATATTTACACCTCACTGGGGAGCCAAATGGAGAAAGTGATCTGTGACCAATGTAGCACTGCTCAATGCTGCCTGTGAGGGCACCCAGCATGATGAGAAATACTTCCAACAACCTGAGAGTTGTCTGCTGTGTTCAGGAGCATACATGCTCACAGGTTGTCCTCTTACACGCCTTGTTCGGTACATACACAGAGTTGGAGGTTTATCCCCTGTGTAATGTTTGATATTATTGCCAGTGAACATGGGAGGAATTTTTCTCTGAGAACAAGACATGATGCCTAGCTGATGAAGGCAGATTTTAGCATTGACTAATCACACTGGCATTTTAGGCAACATTTCCAGCTCTGGAGCCTAGATATTTGCTTCAGTGATTCAGAATTAATAGGCACTTCTGTACATTTGTCTATTTTGCATTAAAACCAGTAATTACTAACTCTTGTTATTAATGTTTACTTCCAATTTTATTTTGCTCGCAGAATACTTCAAATTTCTCAAGCCATTTCTATTTATGAAAGTCGAGCTCCCTCATAAACATTGATTAATTTAAGCTCAGACACGCAGCAGATGCAGACTGTGCACATCCTCAAGCCATGCCTAGGAAAGCTGTGGCTTTGTGAGTGGCAGAATCTGGCATGAACTGTAAGTGGCACCACCAGCCTTATGGCACTACCCTGCTCAGGGCTGTGCAGCAGGGTTTGAGCCAGGACAGAGATTGCTCCCCACAAGACTCATGTTCTTACTGAGGGGAGTCAATCTCGGGTGAAAGATCCAGGGATGTGACTGCATTCAGGTTATTTGACAAACAAGGAGAAATGGGCTGCATTATTATGACCTTAACTCCTGACCCACTGATTGTCAGAGTTCATGAGGCATTTCCTACCCTCACTGCCTTCTGCAAAGTAATGTTTGAGGAGACGTTAGGTTTAAAGTAACTAGTGAGCGATTTATAACAGGCACCTGCATTACGTTTCTATTATTTGCCTAAAGACTTCTAATAGGTTTCAATTTGAAAAGGAAATGGAGCAAGGGAAAGGAAATTGGGAAGCTGTGTCAGCATAGTGGCTGGGTCCTGGCTAACACCCATTGTTGAGGACAGCTGAGAGAGCAGGGAGGGAATTCACTACATTTTATCTTGACAAATCCCGTCAATCAATTAGTTGCATTATAAAACAAAAATATACACATAAATGGTACATTGCCTTTGATCACAAATTCATTCTAATGATCCAGGGAGGCAACAATTCTTTCTGGTACTCTGCTGAAAGTCTGAGCCCATCCTGGGTCTAGACTCAGGAACTCCTCTCACAGCCAGGCAGGGGGAACATCAAACCCCCAATGTTCATTTTTGTCTTTTAGTGATAGTGCAAACTTTCATGTCATAGCTGAGCTGTTGAAAAGACACTGGGTTTATTATAAGCCATTTCCAGTTTGCTGACACCAGCAGGGAGATTCATTTCAGCTGTTCTGGATAACCAGAGTTCAGATGTCCATAGCTGAGCTAATTGCTGTAGACTCTCTTTATACTCAAAGGAGAGGAATTTTCCTAGGAGATGATTCATCTGGCCTACTTTAGATATTTGCATTTTGATAGTGAACATTACATCTCAGTATTGCCAGCTTCTCTTCATGAACTCTGAAGACCTGTAGACAGCCAGAAGAAATAAACCTTTCTGCACTGTGGAGAGATGCTCTTAGGAAGATTTCTCTTCGAAGCAGCAAAATACTGATCAAAACTCCCCAACTCATAAGAGGGCAAGCAGAACAAACCTAGGGCCTTTACATTTTTTCCCTTATGTTTAAACTTCTTCAGATAACTTTTTTTTCAGCTTTCCCCCCTCAGAACAATTAAGGATAATTGTGTCAATGTTAGTATATTCAAGAATGGTCATTTTGCCTTGAGCTGAACTATTACACACAGAAAGCAAACAGGGCTGTCTTCCCTATGTGACCTCTCAAAACACCAGCCCTGCAGCCACAGAGCTTGCAATGATGAAATGATTCAGAAAGGTGTTGGCAGAAGAGGGAGCAAGCAAGCAAAAATGTGAAGGTTTGCTCATCAGACAAGCTGGATGTGGAGAACTGGCTGACATCTTATGGACTATGGTTATGAGCTGGGTTTTTATGTCAGTTGTGGCCATAAACACAAAATGCCTACACCACTCTGCTTGGAGACACAGCTCTACCAGTAAAACAAGCAAGTTTTGGCGAGTCTAGTCAACGCTTCCACTGATTTGGAAAGAGTCACTCTTCTAGTGGGATATGAGCATTAGGACCTTCCATAAGAATGAGTTTGCAGCCTTGCATATTTTTGTGTTGGAAAAGGAAAATGGAAATCACGAGGTAATTGCAAGAGGGGTAGATTGGTACCTTCAATCAGCAAACTGAATCACACTGGCTGTGTATCAGAGAACTGCAAAATTCAGCGAGCCTACTTCACACAGAACAGGATGGAGTTTACAACTGCTAGTGCCAGAATACAACTGGGATCACACTTTGGTTTTTCAGCAGCTGGCACGACACATAGAGAAGCACCAGTCAGTATGCAAGGGACTATTGCACTGCATGTTTTAGATCCTGCTAGTGGTAGTAAAACCTCTCTTCTTTTTTAGCATGTCACCGTGAAGACAGCTCACTGCTCGAAATATATTCATTTTAAATTAAAAAAAAAAAAAATCAGAAAAATCAGGTTTTATTAATTAAGAAAACCCACACTTCTTTTATTGGGTGGGAGACAACTTACACAAAATGCAATGCAGTAAAAAGGAAAGCCAGAAATAATGATAGTGTAACATCAGCCCTCCTGAATAATTCATGGGATACAATTTCATGTTATTTTAAATGGTGCTGCTTGTCTCTCTGATAAGCAATAATTTTATGCTCTTTCTTTGCCTTTTTTTAACAAATCAGTCAAAAGGATTGTCTATTGTTATCTGAAAAAAGTGTATTTGGAATAATTTCCAAGGCAGCTTAATTGAGCTCTGATCACAGAGGAGGGTTGTTTTTTTTTTTTAATACACTCTACTCACAGCTGAATAAGTTCAGGTTTCCATTTCAGGTTTATTTAGAGAAGGAAAATTTCTTGATGTTACATAGCACTGACAAGTCCTGCATTATTTTCTCTTATCTTCTTCCCTGCCAGCCCTATCACATTCTTAGAATGGCTTTAATTTTGTAATAAGAGATAGTCAAGACATGAAAGGACAGTGATGCTGGAAAAGCTGCCTGCAGGGACATGCTGTGGGCACAGACCTGCACCCCTCTGTCCCAAGGCAGATCCCTGAACCTGTGCAGAGCCCCCTGGGCACTGCTGCCTCCCACCCCAGGAGTGGGCAGTGTCCCACAGAAAACACTGCCAGAGGGGCAAAGAGCTCTTCTGCCATCTTCTCCCTCAAAAGAACACCACGAAAAGGACACATTTCTCTGGAAATTGAAACCATTGCCCCTGTATGTTAGTGCTTACATGAGGGGTAGGTCTATGGGTGGAAGTGAGGGATGTGTTCACCCAGATCCATCAGGTCCATTTTCCCCACAGCCTTGTGATGCATTTACAACCCCCTCTATTCTGAGGCTTCAAGAGGAGTGAAATCAGGATATATGTGCAAGGAGGGAGCTGAGCATTGAGGGGCTGGTGTGGCATGGTGTACCTTGCTCTTCAGTTTTGATGCAGGATATGCACTCCTGGCACAGGGAGCTCTGCTGTCCCCAGCTCTGCATGGAGAACAAAACCACACTCATGACTAAAAAAAAAAAGAAAAATGTGTAGCCATAACAGAAGAACTGTGCACAGCAGGGATGATTAATAGTATGCATATATCAATTCACAGTATGCACTTATCTGCCAGCCATAAAGACTGCTGCAGCTCATTTTTTTTCTCTCCATTTTCTATTGTACCTGTGGTAGCAATTGTGGTAATTTCAGTGACAAACAGGAACCTGGGGACTTCAGTGAGCACCCTGGCTGTAACCCCTGGCACACACACTGGATGTCCCAAAGAACACCCCTGAGGTGGATGGGAGCAGCTGATGTGAAGTGGGCTGACTAAAATATGGGAAGAAAAAAGCATGTTGAGGGCTTAGGAAACAGAATAGCAAAAGTCTGAACAAAAAGCAGATACACAGCTAGCAAATAATAGGAACAAAAGGTAGCTAGCAATGAGGTTACAGATATTTAGGGGTATAAATGGAACAGTCTTTGAAACACTGGAGTTGCACAGGGATTTCCTTTCCTTACATCAAAATGAGGGTTATGTGTAAATGAATATATTGTATTTCTGTGGAAAGAGAGGGTGTAGAGGGGGCCTCTGAGAGCCTCACATTTTCTTCCCTTATTAATGTGTTGAGTAATCCTCCCTCTGACTGTGCTGCCTAGGGAAAGCTATTCTTTGCAGAGCTCTTCATCTTCATCAGTGAAGGAGCAGGGACAGAGTCACAGTCCTCTCTACCCTGATCTCTGACCCTGCTGTGCTGGAAGAAAGTGCCAGGGTATTGTCTGAGAGTGGCTGTGGCTCTCCTTTACAGCCAGGCTTAGTAAATTTTGCCCAAACTCATGGTGGTGGGGCGGGCTGGGGGAGTGCACTTGTAAATAAGTTCCAAATTCAGTTCCTCTGAAACAAAAATCCCTTTCTGACACAAGCCCATTTTGTACTCTTTGATCACATCATGGGATGCCTGAGAAAGGTTTCTTGTGCTAATCCATTTTGCAAGATATTTTTGTGCAGGTCTTTCCATTAAATCTCATTCAAAAGGTGGATTTCCAGTGTGGAAAAGAATGGTGAGGAGGTTGCCCTGGTGGATGGGAATCAGAAAACAAAGGCAAGACTGATGGGGGATGCAAAGAAGAGTGACCCAGCAGGAGAGAGTACAAAAATTGAATATGCAAACTATGGACATGGTGTGTGTGTTTCTGAGTATCTAAAAGGTGCAACCCCCAAAGAAAGAAGTGGGCACTAAATTTAGAGCAGCAGAACTGAGGTCCTGAGATGACATCACAGAAAATAAAAGTCAGGCTGAATAACTGGTGAAAATTATTAACAGTGAGATCCATTAGGTTATAAAGGTCTCCCAAGGTACTGTTGAAAGCCTCACTGTTAATTGATTAATTTAAATCTAAACTGGAAAGAGCACTTGGGAACAATGTTATGCCTGCTGGGAAATGTACTGGACAACTTAGTGGTTTCTCCCAGTTCTAATTTCTATGGTCCATTTCTTCTCTCCCCTCAGTGGACCAAAAGGATGAAACCCCATCAGCTTTACTTCTGAGGAGTGTGGAAGGAGCCAGTGCTGTGTTTGTGAGCACCAGTGCGTTTTACCTTCCCTTCCTTTCCTCAATGTGGGCTTTGGAAATCCAGAGAGGGAGGAGGGACAGTCAGCCCAGGCCCCTGCATGCATCACCCCCATACCATACCCCTGAGGATTTTTTTTTTTAGTCTAAATTCATAGCAGCAGAATCAAAGTTATTTGAGGGTTTTTTCCTTTCATGTGAATTTGAATACTGGTTCTCTCCTCAGGAAGAGAACTTGCATGTAATTCTTAATTTCAAAGCAGGATGGAGTTGTACTTTCCTGCCATGTCCTGACTGCAGATATCTGTGTTTCTCTAATAAATGTTGTGCCACTGATATCTGAACATTAAGTAAATTGACAGTTTTAGATGCTAGTAAGGTTCTAAATTGCAGTGAGAAAGAATGAAATCCTGAACATGAATTTTGGCACTTAAGGGCAGGAGGAACTTAATTTTATGTGGGATTTTTTATTGTATTTTTTTTTAATTCTTTGGTATACTTGCATCTAAAAAGATCTTCCAGTGTGTTTTACTAGGTTGGTAAAGTGAAAGCAATGGTTGCCAAGCCTTTATTCACCAAAGAAATGTCTTTTTTTAGGGTGAGATACACTCTTGGTATTGACATTGGGACAGCTTCCAGTTTGCCTTATCACAGAGCAGAATGAAAGCCTGACCTTGCCAACTCTTAGCTTGACACACTTAGGAAACAGAAGTGTCTATTTTTAATTTCCATGTTTTATGCTAATTATTATACCCATCCTCATGCCCAATGCAATTAAAAGTGACACAGAGCCAGGGCCTTGTCTGCATCCAGGTTTTGAGAGGTGTGTCAATCAGAAAAATACTTTGAACAGCAGGAAAGAAAAAGTAAATCCAGAGACAGTAAATGTTCAGGGAAGTAAAAAGGCAGTGTCTGAGAAGAGATGGGAACCAGAGTAAGCAGTAGGCACAGTGGGGAGCTGAAGCTGCCCAGAAGCCAGCAGTGCTGGAGACACCTCCAGCTGCTCCAGCTGGTGGGAAATGAGGGACTCAATTCCCTTCCATCTGGGTAATTTTCCTGTGGAAGTGCCTGAAACTGCTGATATAAGAGGGGTGTTTTGTCCCCTTCTTTCTGAACCTGTGCTGCCAAACAGCTAAGAGGATGGAATTAGGTTAGACAATAACAGCAGTGAGAGGCTGTGTGTGTGCAGTTTGGGGTGCTCATCTCCAAAAGTGAAGCTCTGCTTCTGTACTTACTCCCAGCTGGTGCATGTATTTCTCCCTGGTTTTTTATGCAAAACTTATAACCTGGCCTGGAGAGTTGTCCCTGAATCTGTTTTTTTTCCTACTCTGTGCAAGGCTGCAGGATTGTGTCCCCTCTCATAGTTCTAAAGTAATCTGTCTTCAACTGCTTTCGGTTCCTTAGCCCTTATTTAACAAATGATGAAGAAACAAAGTTGCTCTTGTAAGGGGAGTACTCACAATGCCTAAACCCACATTTTAATAGAAGTGATGGCTCTGGTGGGGCCAGAGTTTTAACTGTAAAACCTCAAATGTCCCTTGAGCTGGAATTTGCAAACCTAAGTCTCTTGAGCTGCAGGAATGTGAGATTATGCCCATTATAGGTGCACGTTACAAAATCCAGGAATAGAGTTGCAGCTGTGGAAAAGTGATAGTCTTAAAAACTATTTAGAGAGAATCTGAAGATTATTGGTTTAGGATTTATAAGCAGAGGAAAACAGATTTCTGAGAAAGAGTGACATATATGGTTCCTAACTACCTATCTATTTACCTATTTTAAAATATTTTGAGAAAAACTGGTGAAGTGTCAACCTTGACATATGTAGGAAGTAAATAATGTTTACAAGAACGTCACATGACTTTCCACCATGTCCTTAAGAGCATCAGGCAGCAGTAGGTGAAGAGACCTTCTGAGATCTTCAAAAGGATGTCAGCAGCTTGGGCACCCAATTTTGATTTCAGAAGTTTCAATTCTCATTGAATCTCACTGGGACCAGGCTTTTAGCATCCACCCAACTATGCAAATGGGATCTGGAAGCCTAAATGACTCCTGTGCCTCTCCTCCTGAAGGGATCTGTTTGGACACTAATATGTAAATTGTTCACATTTTCTCTAGCTGGTTTGGCTACTCGAGTGCAGCATGGGATGGAGCAGACTGATACTCTACATATGGCCTACACGTTCTACTATATTCTACAGCTTTGCAACTTTCCCACTCATACTAAGAGCTAGAAGTCAATTGGACAGCAGTATTTCTGATTGCACTTAAACTTCAGGCTTTGTGAATCTTAATGTGACTGTAGAGATCCGTGGAGACATATTGTCAACTTTACTTTTTTCTGTTGTTCCACTTAGCAACAATTAAGATCCATTCCATGAGATACAGATGATAATTTCCCATCTTTTATCACAGCATGAAATTTCTATTTAGGGCTCTTTTGTCCAGTTCATCTTTATTTCACACAAGATAACTGAGAAACCTCGTAATTTGCTTTTAACATCAAAATGATTGTCAGCCTTAAAAAAAAAAACATATATATATATATATAAGAGAGAAAATTGAAGCGAGAAATCAACTCATAATCTTTTTGTATGAATGTTACACTGCTGTGAAAAGGACTGAACTTTCTTAATGCTTCATTTTTAACAGAAAGCATGACAAAAAGTTCCTATCAGTATTTAAACTGCAAAGATTTGTCAAACACAAATGGGAAAATTGTGTTTAAATAGCAGTTTCATTTTGTCCCTAATGATTATGGGAGGGTTTTTCTTTTTTTCAAAGAGGACCTCAGCAATAATAGATCATCTCTTTACTGAGTGACAGGAATTCTTTACTGTGCCTAGTGATTTCAGGTAGAGCAAAGGCCAAACACTGTCTGTGGTGCCAATAAACAGTGTGAATGTCACCAGCCTCTAGACCACACTCTCAGTGTGAGGCTCACACTTCCCACCCTGCTCTGCCCTGCCCTGGGACTTCCCACCTCGCAGCTCTGGGACAGGCACCACTGCCACACTGTCCCCTCAATGCCCTGTGAGCTGCTAAAGGTGGCTGCCCTGCCTGGTGACCCTTGGTGGAACCACAGGGGCTCCTCCTGTCCCCCCCAGTCTGTGACTCTGGGCATTTGGCCCAGAGGTATGTGAGAGTGCTCTGGTTTTGCTTTTGTTGCCTTGTGTTAGAAAATAGTAGCTTGCTTGCCCTTCATTTTTCCAAACGTATCAACTGACATAATAGTAACAACCACAATATTGAAAACTACTTCTCCCTGAAAACTTTTCAACAGAAAGATACAGCAGACCAGAGAGTCAAAATAAGATGTCCAAATTGCATCTGAGAGACAGAAGGATGGGGAGCTGGTGGGTCATCTTTCCCTGACAACAAGAAACACCAAGAAACAGCTGCTGTTGAAATGCAATATTGGTTGATCCTGGCCAAGAGCCAAACACCCACACAGCCTCTCGCTCATTCCACTCTCCTGTGGAACTGGGAAGAAACAGAAGGAAGGCAAGACTAATGGATTGATATAATGATAGTTCACGGTTGCTTGGCAAGACAGATACCATAAACCCAATTATCTCCCCCTTTCCCTCTCCCCAAATTTTTACTGCTGAGCACAGTGTCCTGTGGCAAGAAATACTCCCTCCATCACCTGAGGACACCTGTCCTCACTGTGTCCCCTCTCAGCCCCTTGCTCACCTCCAGCTTACTTGTTGGGGATAGGGATAGGGATAGGGATAGGAGAGAGAGATAAAGTCTTGATGCTTTGCAAGCACAGTCCAGCAATAGCCAAAGCGTTGGTGTTATCAATCGTGTTTTAGCCACTAATGCAAAATGTGACAAGTGAGTTAACTCCTTGCATCACATGGTGCAAGCTCTGAGCTGATGCCTTGTGTTTGACATGGTGGTATCCAGAATATCTTTTCCACAGGTGAACTGATGTTGTTAATTTACCATGTGTTATTTCTTCTTATCTTCAGAGAAATCAGCAGATTTACTGTGGAGAGTCAATGTGCAGTAAAGCATAGGTCCTCATAAACATTACACTACAATAACAAGCATACTAATTGTTCTACTTGAAGATAGTCTCTGGATTATAGCTTACTGTATGTGGAAGATTTAAATGCACTTCTCTTACTTATCTCTTACTCGGTAAACAATTTTTCTTAGAATCTATCAAACAATGTTTCATAGAACAATCTTCTCTTCCGTGTGTTTCCACAAAATCAGAATATGTTGGAGGACTGGCAGATTTCAAATGCATTATAACATTATACATCATAACTATTAAATAATTAAACTCTTCAATCTTTTGAAACATTTACTTCAAGATCAGTTATGTGAGTTTTTTAGTTATTGTTATATTCAATTATTGTATTACATAAGATAAGATCACATCAGTTGGTATTTAGTGTGATGAATTGCTCCTGCCTAGGCCAATATTTTCAAGATTATCTTGATTTCTGCTAATCAAATGTTTTGAAAACTTACTTTCACAAAAAAGCATGGAGATTTTAATTGTCATCACAATTCACAGCAAAGCATTTCTAAATGCTTTGGACTGCCTGTTTCACTGACTAGAAATTTATTAGTGCAGAACATTCTCAGTCTGTCAATAACATAATTTTCCACATTTTTTCTGTTTCTTACACATTGGAATTTGCCCCAGGTGCTACAGCATAAGTCAATTACAGTGGCCAAATGTAACTCTCTTTGGTTTCCCTGGGAAATTGAAATGACAGAAAAAATGTCAGAGTTCAGAAAAAGAAAACCAATCTAGCACACTTCTATTTTGTCTGTAGAGATCTTGCATTATCTTAACAGCAGTTATCACAGAGTCCCATTGTGCTTTTTACTGGCTTTGACTGAAAACTGTACAAGCACAGATAAATCTGCTTCTAGTCAGGATGACATTAAATTGAAATGAAGGTAAAAACAAATCGGATTTTGTCACTTGTGGTGCTGAATGCAACAAGACTTCTCCAGATTTGTTTTTGTTGATGTCATTAGTAAATTGTTTGCAGGGATCTAAGACAGCTTCTGCCAATTTTTTTGTTAAAAACAAAGGGAATTGTTTGAGTACTCATTTGAGTGCTTGATGTGGAAAATCTGCCTGTGCCATCTTTGAAAAGCATGTGTTGAGGTCCTTGCTACTTCTGGGAATGATGGTGAAGAGACCACAAATCTACAACTTTAGTACAGAAAATAATGACACAAATGGCAGATGATTCATCTTGCCTTGATTGTGCTGGAAAGAACTCCAATCGTCCTGGAAAATATATTCCAGAATATACTAAGATAAAGCTGTTGCTAGCTTTGCAACTTCTTTGAATCACCTTATATCTGAAAATTCTTTTCTGGGTTCCACAAAACCAGGGAGATATTGACATATTGGATGGTTGACAGATTGAACAAATTCACGAGAGAGAATTCAGAATTGAAAAAGAAGCCTTGAGGGAAACAGGTTGTGAACGTAAGTAAAATTATACTTTGTCTTAATGCTGACTAAGATGAAATACGAAACACAAATTTGTAAAATCCCACTAAGGACATGGGACCTACCAAGAGAAACAAACAGCACAAGGACACTTTCAGCCCTTCCCTAAGGAAGAGACATAGACAGCCCCAGCTGCCCAGAAAGAAAGTCTGAAAGTGCCCTTTTCTTCCCCTAGCACTGCATGCATTCAGCAGCCATGACTTTGGGAATTATGACTCCTTCCAGTGGCCATTCCTCTCACATACTGAGTGTCCTTAATCTGCTTCTTTGGACAGGTAGAAATAAGGCTGCAGTGGCTCAGTCAAAGCTGGTCTAGACTTGGGCTAAAGAAGGTAGGAGTAGTTTGACAAAGTAAAATGGGATGAAATTCCTTCAGGCATTTCTTACAATTCTTACACTGAGCAAGTGTAACCTCTCCTGTGCTCTCTCCCTAAATGTGGTTAAAGCAACAGTTCTTGGGTTCTGTAGCTTAGTTTCTCATAAAGAGTATGTTTAAACATTTTTCCTTTTGCTTCTGCTTGGAAAGAACTTCTCTAAATAAACTATAGCACTTTGTTTAAATCTGATGAGAGCCACAGTCCAGAAATCTGACAATGACAAGGCAGCTGGTATGCTGGGTCTAGTGTGCATCTTTCACATCTCAAAATGAATCACACTTCCTTTTTATTTCCCTTCATACTGAATACAATTACCTTCTTTTCACATCAGAAAGGAGATTCTCAGCACAGAAATCCTGTCTGCATTTAGGCTTTGTGGTTGGAAAAGATCCACCAGAAAATCCTGTCTCCATTCTTGCAATATTCACAACTGTCCCTATTGAATCTAGCTAATGTAATTGTTGAAAGGAAGGCGTGAGACAAGCCTGGATGAATTATATATGCCTTTCCCCTCTGAGTTTATCCTCTCATTTCTGTACTGGAGCCACTGCTCCCTGTGTCACAGTGAGAATGAAGTTTATGGAAGTATCTCCACTGCTGACATCCTCATGAACACTGAGGTGCCCCAACTGAGAGGTACTTGCAAAGAAAGACCATCTATGCAACTGTTCCATCAAAGCACTAAAGACTTCCGCATAGCATGTGTCAATCAGTTAAGTCTTAACAGGAATGAATACCAAATTTTGGCCCTGCTGGTAAGTATAAGTATTTCCCATGGCTGGAGAAGAGCAGAACTAAAATTACACATACTCTGGGTTTGTTTCTTTTGACTGGAAAGCACATTTGTTTCTGCTGCCAGTCCAAAAGTTTATGGTAGCCTTGTACAACAAGAATTTGATGTTTCCAGACCTATGAAAGTAATTAATAGATAATACTACTTTTATTGATAACTCTCTTCCCCATCTGTAAGGAAATAAAAAATCAGAGAGAGCTGCATTCTGTCCTGTAAACAAAGAAACATAGCAACATATTTACAAATAAATCTTCAACTCTATTGCCAATATTTTTGTGTGAACTTACTTGAGGCATAAATATTTAATGCTTCTTTTCACTGCATTACTATTCATTTTTCTGTGTGGGAGTAAAGTCATCCTTCAGTATTGTGAACCAGGTAAATAATGTATTACTTAGTCATGAAAAATGCCGGAGGAAAATAAATGAGAGGGTATCTTACCTTTGGTCATCACAATGCCTGCAAGAGTTTTGTGGCGTGCGTGCATGGAAGTGAAATTGTCTGTCAGTTCCTGGAACTTCTGTGCAACCATTTGGTATACGGAGTCAGCAAAATCCTGAAAGAGACAGTGGGAAGAACTTTGTCACTTGTCTGATTGAGGAACCTGGGCATTTCTGCAGATTAGTCACCTGATGTCAGCTGCTGAGAGGTCCACTTTAGAATTAAACACCACCTATCTGAGCAGAGATAAAACTAGAATCCCTCCTTTGACTTCCTAAATCATCCTCAGAAATGGTAAAATTAACTGCATGAAAGGTGAGACCCATATTTACTAGGACTGGGGGCAAAGGGAGAAGATTTAGAGGCTGAACCTTTTTCCAGTCTCTCGAGACATTGGTCCAGCACCAGTTCACAGGAAATAAAAGCACTTTATTGTAGTAAGTTAAAGAGGTGGACCTGTGTCCTACAAAACCATTTATTTCTGTGAGCCCACTGAAAATTTCCATCAGCCCACTGAAGACTGAGAGCTGAGTCAAGGCCTGTTTTATCAGTAAAAATCACCTGTTTCTGCATTCAAATACAGTTTTTAATGACTCACAGCTACTATGGCAAAGCAATCAGCTCAGGAATCTGTCAGAGGAGCATCATGATCTGTCCTGCTTCTGCCTTGGCAGGCACTGGGATGATGGGGAATCTTTGCTTGCATATCCCACCAAAGAGGTTGCTTGCAGCTCATGGGTGTGCAGTAGACTGGGAGGGACTGGTCTGCCATGTCTCCTCCTGAGCATGGCATCTTTTTTGGAAGGTCAAATTTTCCCATGGACTGGGAACTGGAGAGGTGTGGTCTGAACCCTCAGGTATGAATGAGTCCAATCACCAGGGAGAGTCTTGAGGAGCTGGTTACTAAAACAGAGCAGGTTAAGAAGGTCTAAAAAGTGAATTCTGTAGACTCTGCATGGATGAGCATGAACCTAAACCAGCTCTGGTGCTCCTGAGAACACCACGACTTGGAATGATTCCCTGCTGCAATGTTTGGTATCTTTTCATTTACTTAATCTCTGCTCTTTGTTTTGCACTGAGCCTCTCAAGCATACATTAGAGATAAGTCAGTGGAACACTCTTTGTGAGCATGAGTTGTTCTTAAAGGGCTTTGCAAGCCTGAACACAAAAAAGTAACATCCAAAGATTTTTTATTTTCAGACATATGATTTCTTGTAGAGAACCAAGCTGTAACTACAAATCCTTCTGGAAGCAGTTCCTGGGAGCTGGAGCTTACTCTGGGGTGCTGACAGAGACCTCCTGGCATCCTGAAATCTGGCTAGCCCCAAGTCATTGTGCCTTTGTTGGGAAAAGTGGCTCACCCAACAACAATTTCATTTTTTTCTTCTGGGGGGAGGTCCTGGTAAAACAGGCCCCCATTAATTCACCTGGTTTCATTAAGTGTGTTCATGGCACACACAGAGGAGAGCCTGAGTTTGATACACAACTTCCCTCACCCTGAAACATCCACAGCCACGTGGAAATAAGGAAAGAAGATCATATTAATTCTTTTCCTCCCCAAACTGTTAATGGCGATGAAAAAAGGTTGGTGTAAAACAGTGTTTTAAGTTGAGAGAACACACAGCTATTTTTCAGAGGAAAGCAGGTTCTAACTCACACATATCAGTAATGTTACTGCCATTAAGTGCCTCTGCAGGCTGTACACCATATGTTTCTACAGTTTGTTGGGGAAATTCAGCTTAATTTTAAAACATTATTATGGCAAGTATAAAAAAAATCTAATTAAATAAAACATAATAACACTTAGGCAACCCTCTTTTCATAAAACCTGGAATATTGTTTTTCTGTGTGCAATCCTTGTAAGTGATTGCAATTTGCTCAAATACATAGAGGATAGGATTTCTTTGACACAATAATTTTTCTTTGTTTCTCTAAGCCTAGCTTTCCAAGGTACTGTTCTGGGAACAAACCATTTGCCCAAAATGCAGTTTAATATAACACGGAATAAAATATGCTGTCTTGTTGCAGAAGAAGAAAAGAGGCATATAAAGCTTTCCTGAGAGATGCACGCAAAATTCCTCACTAGAATTAGATGAAAACTAAGAAAAATTATCAAGAACAGTTTGACAGTTCCTAAATGGAATTTCACTCTCACTGCATTTATACCTCTTCTAATCTAATTGTCCACAATCGCCATGTGAGCGAGGTACTGCTCATACAGTGCTTCTGAAGGATGAATTTTGGGTCAATTCTCATTTGTCAAGCATCAAGGCACCCTTGTGATATAAATGCAATTATAGTCGCTTTACAGATGAATGAGTGAAGGCACTAAAAGGGTGAGGGACTGGTCCAGGGGAATAGCACAGAGCTGGGCACAGCCAGGTGTTCTGATTTCCTGATGCTCTGGTTAAGTGCTCAGTGCTGGAACACTGCCTGTCTTTCATAATATGAAAGTTTGTTTCTCAACTTGTTTTCCCTGCTGAAGAGTGACTTCATCCATAATGGAAAACCAAAGTGTATTTGCAGAACTGATATAACTGGGCCCCATATGGTGGACGGAAAAATCTGATCAGCTTTATTTAGACTAGAAAGACGGGGTGGGGGGAAGAGTATCTCAATAAAAATATCTGCACCATCATTTAAAAAAAGAATCAAATCATAAATTTCATCTGCTGCAGTACTGCAGTCCAATCCATGTCTGCATTTCTAGTGTACCCTCCAAATCTGCATCCCAGGGCATTTTGCGCTCATTAAGAGTTAATTAGCTCAGAGGCACATACAATTCCTAAAAGAATAATTTTAAAAATGCTAAACAGAACAAATAACTTTTAACTTTGGATTTAGAAATTCCCCATAGTCAGAGCTTTCTTTACTTCATTTGGCAGTAGGTTCCAAAGCCAGCAAGCAAAGAGACTCACTAAAGGCGAAATAACGACATGACTTCAGATAACATTTAAGGGCGATAAGAAATTCAGCATTTGCTGATCTCAAGGAGTGACCTGGGACATTAAAGAACAGCAAATCCATTAAATATGAAGCCTCTTAGCTAAAACAATTCAGGCAAACACTTTTTTGTCTTGCTTCCATTGCCTAAAAGGATGCCAGTGAAACTAATGGAAGCAAGGGAGTAACAAAGATGTAGGATGCTGGAAAAACAACCAAGAAGAGTCTGAGAGGTCATTTCCAGGATACCATATTGCCCTAAATTTCCAAATGGATATTCCAAAATAAAATGGAAAGGAGGAAAAGGAATAGTTTATTTTTTTTAGATGGAGAAAAATAAGGAAGAGGTGCATGGCTCAGCCCTGTAAGAGATTCGATACCCTGAAGATTGCTCCTTGTAGTGCAGCATTAATTTCAGAGCTTTGAATACTCTGGCCCTGTAAGTTGGCCCAGTGAGTTGGCAGAGCTGGGTGAGGCATTGGGCTCCTCACCTAGACCCATCCATGCAGCACTCTGCCTTCCCTCTAGCACACAGAGCAGCTCTTTGGTTTGACCTAGTTCTGTGAAATGAAGTCAGTGACAGCATTTCTGCCTATTTAGAGCCTTTAGACTGGATGCTTCCTAGGAAACCTTAACTGGTTACAGACATACCTAATGCACACAGGACAGATATGGTGCAGATAAGAGTGGTTAGATTTACCCCTGCTCGGTTTAGAACCACAGTTTTCATTCCAGATATTCTCTAGCTTTACTTTTAAACAATAATACTAGACTACTAAAAGATATGTATCCAGATGGTTATTCCTGAGGGGATATAAACCAGAAAAATCCAACTATTTATGGCTATTGTGAGTCTTGTTGAACTTTTAGGATCCAGGCTAGACTATATAATCTCATCAGATAATAACTTATAAACCATATGCAAAAGTAATGGTTCTTTTCTTCTATCAAAACAATCTCAGAGAAAAGTTGTGTTTGGTGATACCACAGATCCTACTGCCAGATATGAGTGAAAATAAAAGTCTCCATCTGGAGTAAATACAAGAGCCAAATACATCTTGGCAGCTTCTGAACAGTTATCAGGTTGGTAGAAGAAAAAGGGAAAATTTCCAAAGATGAGGGAAAAATAAGAGTAGAAGCTTACCTTGTGAAAAAGAAATTCAGAGCAATTAATAAAGGTGCATGCAATTGCTCTGATCATGTAATGGCAGAGAAATTGCAGCTTGGGGCAGGGGGACAGTGGTAAAGAAAATAAAAAAAGATATGGACAGTCAGAAATTTGAAATTTTTTTCCATATACATGGGAGAATAAATACTCAAATGCTTCTTGAG